>NC_137787.1:48456251-49656251 GCF_963383645.1 Muscardinus avellanarius | reverse complement strand
AGTGTGGAGAAGGGACACTAGCAAGCTGTACGGGGCAAGGGAGGCTTATGGGGTAAAGAGATAATTACAAAGTGAAGAAAAAGGACATGTAAACATACACCTTAATTTGCAACAAGAGTCTAAAGAATGTGATGTGCTATCAGTCTCTTAGTATTAAAATACCATGGACAAAGTGAAATAAAATAGAAACATATAATAAAGGAAATAATGCTAAAGTTTCTGTTTTAATGGTAATGAATTTTTTTATTATGCTTGTTATGCATATAGTTATTCAAAGTGCTAAAACAATATTAGAAAAAATATATGGGATTATTTTGTCTGGATTTTATAGTTAAATTTGTAAAGATATTATCATCAGGTATGGTGATGCATGCCTGTAATCCAAGAACTTGAGAGGCTGAAACAGTAGGATCTCAGGCTCTAGGCTAGCCTCAGCAATTTAGGAGGCCCTCAACAACTTAGCAAGGCCCTATTTTCAAACTAAAAAAAAACAAAACAAACAAACAAAAAAAAAACAGGGCTGGGGCTATAGCTCAGAGGTAGAATTCCCCTGGGTTTATATGCATATGTGCACACATGCACACACACACATTATAAGATCTTGTTTTTAAAAGGTGGCATTCATTTTTTTAATAAGTTCACCATTCATCACGATGGCTTCAGTTTTGATATTATAACTGAATTTGTTTAAAAGCAAAGGTCTTCAAAGCATACAATTTTAATGTATTTATGGAGAAACAAACAAATATTGGTATTTCATATAAAGTAAAAATGGAGATTTCTGAAAATATAATTCTGCTCCACTACAAATGCTAGTAGCTCCAATCAAAGGGAATGGAAAAAATATGAATGTATAAAAAGAATCTGGCTAGAAAGGAGAAAGAAAATAATTTAATATATCAAATATGTTTATCTGGTATATGTCTTAGAAATGCGAATGATATAAAAAGACCTATGGCTGCCTGTGTCTATTTTTTCTGCCCTTTATATTTGTGGGAATCCATTATTTAGTTAAGTAGGTAAATGGTATTTCATGATCAAATTCCCAATCCATCTCTTGGTTAATTTGTTAATTTATTAATGTATTCATTAAAATTATTAATTCATGTTGAGTATGACATCTATATCCAAGAGGAAAATGCATTTGAAAAGACATGGGGAGCCGTTTAAGACCTTTCTAGGGTTCAAATTAAAACCTTTATTCATGACATATGTAGGTTGATATTACCATTTTTTAATTCAAAGATCAATAGCTAAAAATTAGACCAGTTTTCTCTTTTTCCCTCAGAGTCTGTTTTCATCCCAGATTTTTGGCTCTGCTGAGGCAGATACATTGGAGACTTGGCAACTTCCTACTTCTAATGCTCTCAGCTTGGGACATGAGAATAAAAGATAAAATGTTAGTTCACAAATTAAAAATTTCTACAAAATGCTACTGAATTATATTCTTTTTAAGATAATAAAAAGTGGTATGCTCAATAGGCTTTATTTTTAGAACATTTTTGTTTCAGATACATGACAAATCAGGTATTTTTTTCAACAAAAAACAGTTATGGTTTCAAATGTTAGCTAAAGTTTTTATCCTTAAAAGTGAATGAGAGATGGTAAACAAGCAGTGATCCATTTTTTTTATTCATGTCATTGAGATATTTTCTCATAATAATAAAAATGAGTGTTAATATGGAAAAACCCCAGAATTCTAATGGAAAATTTTTAGAAGGGGTCAGAGCTGGGTCTATGGTGGAAACTGCAGCTGTGGGTGACTCCATCCATCTGTCCAGAGGACATCCTGCATTCAGCTTCTCTGAATCACCACTCTTAAGGAAAGGGAGCCCCCAGAAACTGAGTCATGGTCTTGTAGGGGTTGTTAATAAGTCAATCTTCAGCCTGTTCCACTCGGACAGTAAAACATCAGAGTCAGGAAAGGAGTACCCTGGGCTGTCCTGAGCATGCTAAGCACCCGTATCATTCACAAGATCTAGTTCACAAGGTCCAATGAATAGTTTTCTTTTTCTCTTTTTCCTCATTGTGAATGTTCTTTACTTTTCATTCTTATTTATTTATTTTTTACTGGGGATTGAACTCAGAGGCATTCTACCTCCAAGTTACACCCCCAGACTTTTTAACTTTTTAATTTGGTAACAGAGTCTCTCTAAGTTGCTGAGGGTCTTCCTAATTTGCTGAGGCTCAAACCTGCCATCATCTTATCTCAGCCTTCCAAGCAGTATTTGGAAATAGGTATACACCATTGCCCCCAACTTATTTTATAGTTTTTATGAAAATAAATAGTTTAAATTGCCATTCTTCTTTTATCTATCCAAGTCTTACCTAACCAAAATCATATAATCAGGTATCAGACAATGCTTTCTTTTAAAATATTCTGGCTAACTCCTTTTATTATAGTTTTCTGGGAATGTAAAGCAAAAACTTTATTTTTGATTTTTTTTTTTTTTTTGGTACTGGGGATTAAACCCAGGGACATTCTACCTACAAGCTATGTCCCAGCTCTTCTATTATTATTAATATTATTATTATTATCATTAATTATTATTATTTTGGTGGTGCTGGGGTTCCTGGAAACCTTTCTACCTATGGGTTACACTACCAGACACCTATTTTTTATATTTTTATTTGGAAACAGGGTCTCTTAAGCCAGCGAGGCTGGCTTCGAACCTGTGCGATCCTCCTGTCTCCACCTCCCAAGCGTGAGGATTACAAGCGCGCATCACCATGCCCAGTGATTTATTTTATTTTGAAACAAGTTTTACTTGAGCTGCTGAGAGTCTTGCTAAATTGCTGAGGCTGTCCTTGAATCTGAAATCCCCCTGTCTCAGCTTCCCAAGTACAGAGATTAAAGGCATGCAGTACCACACCCAGCAAGGTTTGAGTTTTTAATAAGCTTCTTCAAATTCAGTAATTGGGCTAATTTATAAATTATTAAGATTTAATACACTGTATACATTTTGTGTCCTGTAAAGGATCTAAAATATTAAAATCACATAGATAACACTCAGCTTTGAAGATATTCAAAATTGAATCTGTTTATTGGGAAGTAATCATAGAACTTAATATCTTAAAATGCTTTAATATCTTCCTTACCTTTCAAAAAGATTCTTGAAGATTTATTATCATATGATATATCTCCAGCTCCACCCCATCTGCCTTTAAAATATTTATTTTGCCTTTTTCAGGACATGCTATTGCTTGAAACTCTTCTTGATCTTAACTATATCTTAACCCTTTTCCTTAGATATTTGAGCACATCTCTGATTATCCTTTATGCTAATGTGAAAGTTTCTAGAATATCTTAAGAATGTTATGAATTTCCTTCTATAGCCCAGATAGACAGAGGCACAGATATTTTTCACGTATGTTCTTGGAGACCACTCGTGGACCACCATTCACCCATGCCTGTCACAGGAGAGGCTTCCAGTACTTATCCCGTCACTTGATTTCTTTGTCTTAGGAATAAGGAGGTGATGATCCAGTATGTCATGCTCTGCTGCTACCTGGTAACAGGGCCATCATAGTGATATGCAGCAATAAAGCAAAGCTTGATGCCTCAGGATCACTTTTACTTGTTTGAAATAGTTAATAAATGACTTCAGACATAAAAAGGCTTGAGAAGAGTTTCATTCAGGGTTGAACATATATCAAAAAATCTCTACTGCTATGAGAACTGGGGCTAATCTAAATCAGGAAAGACTTGACTAAATAGTTCACTTCAGTTGACATATTATTCACGAATTCACCAATTTTTTTTAAAGTTAATTCTAGGACGCCTAGGACTAGAAAAAAATAATATTTGGCACCAAAAGAGAGGCCTGAATAATTCTGAGGTAAATTGTGTATCTCTAAACTGTTTTGTAACTCACATCAGAACATGGACACCATCATTTCCTTATTGGTACCTGTTTTATTTCCTCATCATCTAAATATTTCTGATAAATGAGATTAAACTATAGAATTAAATGAACTAAAGAACCTATAAAAAGTTGGATAGGATATGTATTCTTATGTAACCATAAAGCTAAATTCCAATGGCAAAAGCATGTAAAATTTGTTATTCAGAGACTTATCTGTTTGTCTCAACTAGTATAGGGTAGGAAACACCTGAAACTATACTTCCTTTTACAAAAGAGAAAGTCTTAATTTATCTTTATTCCACCCAGGTTTCTATATATAGAAATAAGAAGCAGGGGAGGGAAGATAATTAGAATTTCTGATAGGAAACTATCAGGAAACAGTAACCTGTAGTTCCTGATAAATCTCTCGAGGCTCCAGGGAAGCAGCTCTGTGCACACCTCGTTCTGGCCCTGCCTGCTGAACTAGTGACAGCTTGATTGATTTTAAGTGTGTGGAGCTCATTTGTCATCTAATATACAAGAGAGCAAAATCCAATCATTTTCTAACAGCTATTATCAGAAAAACATAACGAGCAAATAAACTGCTTATCTAAGATGAAACAGCTATTTATTAGGAACGGTAAATTTAAGTGCTTCATTATATAAACATGCAAGTGCATGTAAATGTAAGCATAACATAGTTCCTGGAATGGAGCAGATAATAACTGTGCTCATCCAAGAAAACTAACAAATTACTGAATTAGTATCCTTAAAGATTATCTATACACATATATATTTTATATTATATATAATATACACATATGTAATAAAGTATATATGTATATATACACACACACATATATATGTATATACATATATATGTATATACATATATATGTATGCATTTTTTTCTTTTGTGGTACTGATATTGAACCCAGTAGTATTCTACCTCCAATCCATACCTCATCCCTATTTTATTTTTTATTTTGAAATAGGGTCTTGCTAAATTGCAAACTGGCCTGGAATCTGATCCTCCTGTCTCAGCCTTCCAAGTGCTATGATTATAGGTGTATGCCACCATGCCTAGAATTTTTAAAGATATAATTAAAAATAGTCCTTTCTACTACTAGCTAAATTTTATTAACATGGACTGGATTTATGCTGCCCCATAAAAAAATAAAACTCTATGAAATCAAATTGTCTTTAGGGGGAAGGGTATGAAGCTCATTTGTCAAAATATACACATTGAAACAGAAAAACAGACAAAAAGTAATTAATAAGATGTGTGGGCTGTAAGGTACTTTAAGCATCTTAAAGTTGACATGTTAAATAGAGTCCAGGAAGACAGGAGAGAAATTCTGAAGAAGAAAAGTGGCGCTGATGAAATGTAGATCCAAATAAAGGATCCAAATAAATTTCTTTTGAGAAAAAGATATTCAGCCTTGAACCCCCACATGTGCTCCAGCGTAGTGCCTGGAGAGAATTTCCACATTAAGATTCAGAGCTATCAAATAGTGGAGGGACACAGTGATCTCCCCGAGCTCAGGAAACCAGGCAGAGAATCTAGGGAGGCCGAGATGGCTGATGTATGCAGGGGTAGAGAGAGCTGAACCGAGAAAAAGATCCAGAGGTCTCCCGAGAGAGTTTGGGTTTTCTACTCAATAGTCATGAGTGCATGGAAAAGGAAAGTCCTCAAGTCTGGGTGAAGAACCACCTGGTGGGTAGAGGGGACAGCACCTGGAGCACACCTAGAGCTGAAAGTACCTCCTGTCCCTGAGTTGCAGAAAAAGAAAATGCAATTCAGGGAACATGGAGCCAAGTGTTTAGAAGGTCGCTTGACTTGTGGGGAAAAATTAACAAAAGAACAAATACTGCTTTGTTCCTGCCCAACAAAGCTTAATGACAAGACAACAAATTACCAAATTGTTTCCAAGCAATATACCTGCAACCCAGAAGACAGCTCAAGAATATTTATAGAAACATGTTATATCCAGTAACTAAAAGTTAGAATTCATAGGATCAACTATTTATATCCAAATTACCTGGTATGCAAAGAATAGCAAACTGTGACCTATAATGAGAAGAACCCAAATGACAGAAAATAGAGTTAGTAGAGAAGAATCCTAAAACTGTCATTTTAACTGTATTCCATATGTTCAAAGAGCTACAAAAAATACTGGGTACAGTCAGCAGTGGTTTAGAACATAGGGATCTAAATCAAATCCTAAGAGATGGAGATAATAGCGTGTAAGATGAAACATATACTAGATAATATTATAAACCAATTGAGCATGGTAGAAAAGAGGAATAGTAACCTGAAGAAATAATTATCAAGATATACACATTGAAATGGAAAAAACAGACAAAAAGTCATTAGTAGAATGTGTCAGGTAATTTTAAGCATCCTAAGGTTCACATGTAAATAGAGTCCAGGAAGACAGGAGAGAATTTCTGAAGAAGAAAAGTGGCACTGATGAAATAAATGTTGATCCAAATAAAGGAAGGGAAAAGCTGTAAATATAAATGTATTCTAATAAAGAACTTTATTTTAAAAATATTACTGCCAAGTGTGGTGGCACGCATCTAGAATCTCAGTACTTGTGAAGCTGAGATGGGAGGATCAAAGGTCTGAGGTCAGGCTCAGCAAGGAGCAAGACTCTCATCAACTTATGGAGACTGCTTCCAAATAAGAAATAAGTTGAACTGGGCATGTGGTTCAAAGGTAAAAGGCCTCTGGGTTCAATCCCCAGTACCATGGGAAATATATATATATATATATATATATATATATATATATATATACACACACACACACACACACATATGTTACTGAGTATTTGAATTGAGACTGGGTCATAATAGGGACAGAGGACAGATGCACTCTTGGGTTAACTCATAGTTTGTTAGCTATTGGAAGCTTAATATGTGCTTATCAGCTTCAAAGACCAGAAGCATCATTAGAGGCAAGATGCTAGATATTAGAAAGTAACAAACACATGAAAGATAAATGTCTTGTGTTGAGGAGTCACTAGAGAGGGCAGACTATCAGGGCTCTGGCCTTACTCAGAAATAGATAATTTGAATAGTTGTAATACCAGTTTTTAAAAATATGTAATTTCAGATATTTTCCACAAAGAAAACTCCAGCCTCAGATTCCTTTATTATAGAATTCTACCAAGTACTTAAATAAATAATACCAATGGCCATTAACTCTTTCAGAAAATCTAAAAGATTGAAGAGAACACTTGCCAGATGATTGTATGAAATAGGAATTGCCCTCATAATATAATCAGAGAAAAACATTATAAGTAAAATGATTAGCCTTGATATAGCAAAGAACAGAAAGATTCTGTTCATATTTTTAAAGATTTAGGCAACTGACATTTTAAAATATTTATGCTTTTTAATATATTAGAGAAGATATAAAAATATTATCATGAATATAGAGTTCTTCAAACTTAACTCTTATTAATATAATTTAAACATATTTTATTATGGTAAAGTAGATATTACAAAAAGTTTGATATTTTAAGTTTCCTTATTGTTGTTGGTGGCGGTATTAAGGATTGAATTCAGGGGCATACTACCTCGGAGCTACATCCCCAGTCCAATTTTATTTTTTATTTTGAAACAATATATGCAGAGGGCCTCACAATGTTGCTGAGACTGGCTGTGAACTTGCAATCCTTCTGTCTCAGCCTCCTAAGCACTGGGATCACAAGCATGTGCCATCACACCCAGCTATAATTTTTAAATATACAACATCATTGCATTAACAAGTATATTCCCAGTGTTATGCAAATAGCACCAGTATCCATTTCCAAAATCTTCATTATGTCAAGCAGAAACTGCGCACCCTAAACAATAGCTCATCATTCATACCTCTATTCTACTAAATATTTTTATAAATTTTGTTTTATATAACCATATAAAGTAGAATTATATATTATTTATCCTAATTTGTCAGTCTTATTTCACTTTGCCTAGAGTTTTTGGAACCCAGGGGCATCCTACCTCGGAGCTACACTCCCAGCCCTATTTTTTTTTCTTTATTTTGCAACAGGGTCTCACTGAGTTGCAGAGAGCCTCACTAAGTTGCTGAGGTTAGCCATGGACCTGTGATCTTCCTGCCTCAGCCTCCCACATGCTGGGATCACAAGCGTGTGCCACCACGCCTGGCTCACCTGGAGTCTTTAAGGTTCACTCATTTATCATTAACAGAACTTCATTTCTTTTGTGTTTAGGTGTGTTTGAAATTGGCAGCACGAAAAAAGGGTGAGTGCAGAATTTTTGTTTGTTTTGTTTTTGGGCACTTGAGTTTAAACCCAGGTACTTTCCACATCAGAGCAACATTCCCAACCTCCCCCCCTTTTTTTAAAAATAATAAACAGCTAAGGGCCTTGCTAAGTTGCTGAGGCTGATCTCTAACCTGTGATCCTCCTGTTTCAGCCTCTCATGTAGCGAGATTATGCTATTTCTGAGACTCCATTTTTAAGCCCTGGGAAAGGAGAAAGGAGGTGGTGTTATTAATTTGAGCTTTTGAGAGTAATAGGTAAAAGTCAAGAATGGGAGGAAACCAAAATGAGCTTGGCAGCAGGGTGGTAGTGGCACTGACGGTGTAGTACAGCTCACCGGGGCCAGGCACATCATGTGTGACAATAACAGCCTTATTGCAGTTGGCCACTGTTCACATTCCTGGTGTCGAAGTGGCCTCCATCGGCCACAAAAAATAATTCACACTATTTATCCATTCCCATTTGATTGAGAAGCTTTGTGCAACAATTCTAAGTCTCTAGAGAGCTGTGATCCACCAGATAGAACAGCTGAGGTCGAATTACTGCAGCACTGGTGGTTTTACTGTGGATCATGGTGTGCTTTTATTTTAAAAATGATTTTAAAATATAGTTGTTCCGACTGAAAGAACATAAGATCCCCAACCAAGAGAGAACATGGGATGCCAAAGAGAAGCCGGAATGAACTGCAAACAGTGGATTAGACATGAGCCTCTACTTCTTGTGATTGTTAGTTTGGGGAAGAAGAAAAATGGAGTGACTCAGTGGGCCTCAGCCACTTGGTAGTGGAATCCCAGGCTCTCATTGTGCAGGACACTTGTCATGTGGGGAAGGGATGACAGGAAGACAAGGGCAGTGAGTCTCTG
Organism: Muscardinus avellanarius; assembly: GCF_963383645.1. Taxonomy (NCBI): domain Eukaryota; kingdom Metazoa; phylum Chordata; class Mammalia; order Rodentia; family Gliridae; genus Muscardinus; species Muscardinus avellanarius. Next base: position 49,647,248 of record NC_137787.1, on the reverse strand, counting down.
GAATACCAAGAAAGTGCTTGCTGAGGCTCTCTGAGAGCCAAGACAGATGGGCTAGCTTGAAAAGAACTTGCTGGAAAAGCATGCTCCCTTTCCTCAGGCAGTGAGATTGGATGTTCAAAAACAAGGGCTTCACTAGGTACTCCAGCTGAATTCAGATTTCCCCTCCTAATGTAGGGCAATAACCAGAATTATAGTGTTTCTGTGTTTATATAAAAGACAAAAGCTACTTTTAAAATGGATACACTTACCATATTTTTAAATTTAAAAAGCTACCCCACCAGGTTAAATTCTCCAAATGATTTAATAAGGTAGATTGTAAAAATAAAAATGCTGGCTGGTTGAATGGAGAAAGTGTTTATTGAGGTTAGATGAGTTGGATTATAGTATAATTCTTAGATAATGCACACATAGCAACAAAAGTAAATTGGTGATAGGATTAAGTTAATTTAATCTATATTGTCAATTTAGTTAATATATACTTATAAATCACATTTTTATTGAAAATTGTATTCTGAGTACTCTCTACTCTTCCGATTATCTCCCTTTCTCCCCAGTGTGTGTGTGTGTGTGTGTGTGTGTGTGTGTGTGTGTGTGTGTGTGTGTGATTGGGAATTGAACTCAGGGACATACTACCTCTGAGCTACAGAGATACACCCCCAGCCCTATTGCATTTTTGTTTTGAAACAGGGTCCTAATAGGTTGATCAGATTCTCACTACTTTCTGAGGCTGGTCTTTAACCTGTGATCCTCCTGTCTCAGCCTCCCCAGTCACATGGGATTATAGGCATGTGCCACCATGCCCAGCTCCCCCAACTTTTATTATTGTTGTTGTTGTTGTTAGGGAAGGTGCTGACCTTGCATTTTTATGCTTTTATTTCAGTTGAAATCTCTCTTCAAAGTTCCTGACATTGATTTTAATGAAGCAAGTATTCATGATAAATCTATCATACACTTACTATTTGGTGAAGTTGCTAGGCATTCTGGAAATAAATTAAGCCTTTGAATATAGCCTCTCTTCTCCATTCTGCCTATATTCCTTTTGAATTTGAATTATGGTAGATTTAGATTAGGTCAGTAACTTAATTCTTAAGGAAAGAATGTTTAGTTATGGAAACTAGTTTCACACTTTTTTTTCTTCTATGGACTTCTAAAAACTTAACAAATATATATATATATATATATATATATATATATATATATGTTACATATATGTAACAAACATATATATATGTAAAACAGATTAAGGTTGAAAAACAACCTATAAACCTGTAAAACATAGAGGATGGGACAATCACATAGGCATAGAACTCCAGGAAATGGCATAATTCATTTGGACAGGAGCACACTGACAGAAGGAAGGGGTTTTATCTTCTCATTGGAGATAAAACAAATGTTTACAGATATTAGACTGTGTCTTAAAGAGAAACAAAACAAAATAAATATGTATCCAGTTCAGCAAATCTAATAAAGAAAAAAACAAATATGTTACTTAAGTTTTCTAACAGGCTTTTATGGTCACCTGAAGAAGATAATTTTGGTTTCCCAATATAACTACTCAAGGTGTTTAAAGCATTTCAAAATGATGCTCTTGTTTTAAGGTGTTATGTTATTTTGTTAGTTATTTATATTCACACTAATACTTATAAATATCTATTGATCATTTTAATATTTTTTAATTTTATTAAACAAAAGTCACCATATTGACATTTCACCTTTATTTAAGGTTTTAAACAGACTACTGATTCTTTTGTATAAGGATTAGCGAAGATATAAATAATATGCCTTGAAATAATCTTGCACTCAAATGAAGAATTTAAAAGCATCTCTAAAATGTTTTATGAAACAATTGTAGGGTTAAAAATTTTGCCATATGCCAACATTGTCACATTTTCCCCCTCTGACATAAATATTGTGCCTTTACATATAAAATATGACTCTCTGGGCTGTATGCTTCCTGCCTGGGTTCTGCCCTCTGTGTTTATGTTATCTCATATTATACAAAGTCATTTTGTGACTAATTTCCAGAGCACTGAGTCACAGTGTGGCTGTGGCTTATCTTTTCTTTTTTCCCACATGGCATTTCTCTTAACTCTCACTTCTTTCATACAAATGAGCTTTTTTCATAACTAAATAATTGTTTTTCACATTATAGTTCTGCGGGTGTATGCTTTTAGATTATTTGCTTTTTTTCATTACCAGAAGCAAAGTTTAATATCATTTTCATAGTCAATAGTAACATGATAGTACATCATGTAAATATCTATTGCTTTAATTTATAAAATTGCCCAACATACAAAGTTGATCATATTCTCACTTAAGCATGTTAGGATACAAACTTTAGTCTCTGAAGATTTGTAAAATATTACCATAGAGAGACTAGTTAATGCTAGTGTAAAATATTTAGATTGCAAGAATTCTAACATTTAAACTTCATTTTAAATATCACCAACTAATATTAATGTAAGAAGTTTCTTTTAACAGGTGGCTGATAGAAGCTCTTTCCCTCTCAAGTATTGTTCTTTATATGTTAATAAGTATAATGTAAAGGCAAACCAAACCTTCTAAAAATTCCAATTAATCAGCACAATTAGAAAGGATTTTACAACAATCTTAGTGTGATGGAAAGGCTACATCTCCCCAACTCCTTACAACAATGCTCATGGTCTGACATACATCAGCACTACTCACACATTCGCTTAAGAACTAAAACACAAAATGCTGAGAACTAAATTTTGCATTGCAATATGAGTCTACTTTGTTTATAAGGAAGAGCTGATTTTCATTTTAAAGGAAGAGGTGGTTGTGTTCCTCTGCCCTGCCTTGCCTGCTATTCCCAAAGAAAAAGAAATAACATTTATTTCTCATGGATTACACAGCATGTTCCCAAATACTCACCAGTACAATCTCTGAAGAAAATTCTTGGAAAGATTTTTTATTTCCACACGGACTTGAGGTTATGTTGCTTTTCCTTCCAAGTGTTGAAGAAAGGGTTTATCTTCTCCACTTCTTCTTTTAAACAGATCAAGAAAGGGGAAGTGAAGGATACCGAAAAAAATGCAATCTGATCCTGCTAGCAGTGAAAGGGCGAGGTAAGAATTTGAGGAGATTATCTAGCCCAAAGTCTCTGTGTATTTAGGAAGAGAGGGAGCCTCCGAGTCTGTTTCAGAGATCAGTGGCAGCTGGGAATGGGCTGGCTTCCTGTTAGGTCACGCCAACTCTGACTCTATTTAGTCTAATTTTGCCAAACTTTTCAAAAGCCTCATTTTGTTTTTTCTTTCTCCCTATGGAGGAAATAGATGAAAGAAACAGCTTAAACAGTTTCACACATTATCAATTTTGAATAGCTATTATTATTTTTTGCTTTCTAGGATTCTAAAAAGTTTTAAAAACCACCTATCCCCCTAGAATTATTTTAGAAGCATTATATATTTATTAGTACGTTGTTAATAAATGAACTCTTTTCTGCAACTTGTTTCTTAGCTTCCATACTGTCAGTGTTTTTGAAAATAATTCAAGGTAGTCCCTCTTACTCAAGCCAATATAATACTGTATTGTTTAATGCAAAATATCAGTCTGTTAACCCTGCCTTAGCAAGGTCACTTGCTAACTTTACAACTTTGGCCAAGTTGTTTAAATTAGGTCTACCTCAGTTTCTGTTTCCCTAGAATGATCATAATAATAATTCCTAGGCTGAATATAAATACTAACTGATTTAAATATAAAGAGGACAAAAGGCAGGCCCTAGCATATAGCAGACCTTTCCTAAATACATTCCTGTTGTTGTCATTCAAATGATTACTTTGAATATGTAAGTCTTTAGAGATGTCACTGAGCTTCATTCTGCTGTAGGTTCCTTGCAACAACACCAACATTTACTCTTTTTCCATCAGAGAAATACTTAAGTCATGTCAGACCTAAGTCGTGATCTTAGTCATGTCAGGCTGAGATCTAAGACCTCTAGAGATGAGATAAGATGAGAATCTACTTCACTTGGAAGGCTGAGGTTATTTAAGCAGCCAATCCACCACATGTTTGCTTTCTATATTTCATTTTCTTCTGGTGTCTTCCAATTTCTAACTACTTTCCTTCAACCTCTCTTTCACAGGTAATCAATCTTTCCTTTTGTGTACAATTTAGTTGTCTTATTTGATTCTCACAAGTAACTTATGAAGAAACTCCTTCCTGAATGCACACGTCACAGGCCCAAGAAGCTTGCGCACAGAACATAGGGGCTGTGCTTGAAATCACGCAGTCTGGCTTCAGGGCAAGATGTCAGACCTTCACTTTAGCAGGCCACTTCCTCCCCCAGGTTCTGGATTTTCTACCAACCTGACAATTTACCTCAATCACTGCTACTAAACACAATTTAGGTATTGAGAAAAGTGGCCCATTCTTTGTACTACAATGGACATTGGTTAAATCTTAGATAATCTAAAGGCTCTGCTGAGGAACAGGTATAGGCTCAGCCAATTAGATTTCCTCCTTTGGAAACTTCAACTAAGATTAAAAACAAAAAAACAAAAACAAAAGGTAGATAGCACATGCCAGATTCTTAAGTAAAAAGTTGTGTAGTGAGGCCTGGAAGCCGTAATGGTTGTGTACAAAGGAGTTATGCGAGGATGGCTAGTTGAGAGTTGAGTGAGTGGCAAAAGAGAATAGAGGAAGGAGCAGCAAACTCTCCCAGAGAATAAGGGAGAGGAGGAGTAGATGCCAGGAGCAAGAGATGAGAATGATGTCTGAGCTTCAGAGGGACAGTCCTCTCCATTTGAGTTTTCCTAATAGTCTACACATATCCTCCCACCAAACTACCTTTCAGCCTAGTCACGTGAGAATCTCCTTTTCTTATTGTGGTAAGAACCATGTATGCCTCTACCATCGTGTACTCTACTAAGATGTGTGACTACAATGCACCAATAAGAAATTAAAATAAAAGAAACCTATGTGCAAGAGCTATAACTGAGCAGAAATGATTTCCCCAAAGATCATAGGTTTCATACTGAAGCTGTACTTACCGTTGAGGAAAATTTTCATCATTTTTTTTTCCTATAAATCATATACAAACACCGGGTGTGGTGGTGCACACCAGTAAATCCCAGTACCTAGGAGGATAAAATAGGAGGATCACAGGTTCAAGGCCAGTCTTGGCAATTTAGTGAGATCTTGTTTCCAAATAAAATAGAAAATAGGTCTGGGGGTATAGCTAAGTGATAGGATGTCCCAGGATTCAATCCCTAGTACCACATTAAAAACAAAAAACAAAAAACAAAAAAAATCACACAAATGTGGGTATTCTTGTGTTCAAGAAAATATAGGAACTTGATGCTAAAATAATAAGAGAGTCTGATTCATTAACTTACAGACTCTAGATTCAGCTCTTCCTTCTTTGTGTAAGATCCTTTTTGTGGTTTTATTACCAGTTTGCCATTCCATTGTGTATACCTCTAATTCTAAATTATTTGGATAAATGTCCTTACCAACAAACTAACTATAAACCATTGTATCTTTAACTTTTATGAATCTATCCAGTATTCAGATGTTTCAAGAACCCACCTAATACTAAATATTATCCTTCTCATTCCTTACCATATTCTATTATTTCTTCCCAACTCAAAATTTGAAACACATACTAGGCTGTAAATATGAGCTTTTATATTTCTTAACAAAGATACAGAAATAATTCTGTTTTTTTCCTACTCCATATATGGGGAAACATTTTTTTATTTTATCCTGGAAGATTCTTGTCTATTAAAATATATCTGTTTTCAACAAGCTCAGGAAGCTACAAAATTAAGACATAATCTGGATGGAAATTGGTTCTTCAGTATTGTAAGAAGAGAACATAGGATAAAGAACACCAAAATTAGATAGGATGTCAAAACCTAAAATTAGAAGTTTTGATAAACATAAAAACCAAAATTAAGTTTTATCATATTAAGCATTCATTTTAGTCATTTGTGTCAATTTTAAAGTATGGGAAAGATTAGAAATTTTATTATTTCATGTTCTAAGCAATTACTTTTCACCCAAAATGTGACTGCACTGCAAAGGTATTCACCTGGAGCAGGTAAGAGGCAAATTCTCACTCTGTCTCAGTCTTAGCTTTATATCCCAAATCTAAATCCTTTTCTCTTTGTGGTTCACTTTTCTTGCTCTAATGATATTAACTTTGCCCTCAAGCCCCTTTTGCTGATGTGGGAAATGTAACCTTACCTATTTTAAGTAATCTACCACTAAGTAAATTAGTGGTAAAATTTTTACCACTTTTGGGTAAATCTGAGTTGCCTAGATGTGCCCCAAGTCATCAAATTAAAATGCTCTCACATATTAGCTTCTCTAATGTACTTTGTAAGTGTTTGGAAGAACCCTCAGCCCATGAGCCCTCTGGCCTTACCACTCTGCAGGAAGAGAAATCGTTCCTTGTTTGGACCTATTATAATTTGAGCACAATTTGGAATTTAAATATGTTCTCACTTCATACCATCATTCTTGCAACTTAAAGTCTTGCCTTTTAAGAATATGTGCTCTCCTGTAGTTTGACATGCATTCAGCATGTCACACAAAACCTCCGTTCCTCCCTCTTAGCTTGATCTACCTAGGATAAAGGATCAGAACAAAAAGTAATGGGGAGGGGAGGACTATTATGTAGTGGCAAATCAGTGCTACCAGACAGATATAAGGCAGCTATCTCACTTTTGGCCAAAATTTAGTATCGTATCATGCTAATTTTAGGGGTACTTGAGAAACCTAATATTAAGTAGGAGTTTGAAGTCAGTGCATTTGTGTGAATGTGTTTTAGATTAAGTATCTCAATTATCTTAATTTCTAAATAAAAATATAAAAGTATCCATTTTATGAGAAAGCAAGAAAAATGAGACATATTCCTATCATCACCAGGTTTTGCTATATTTCTAACTTGGGCAAAAGAATTAGCAGGAAAACAATGCAGGTGACAGCTGACTGAGTTTTTTATGTGTTTTATGCAAAGTTTATGAGTTTTAGGTGCTACAAGTTTTATCCATTTTTTTTCTTTCCATTGAGTGTTATGTTTATGGTAAGGGCTACTCTTTCAAACTGGACCACAGTAAAGAGAAAATGGACCACCAATATGGGTGACCCATGAAGGTGATTGAAAATATACCTTCTGTTGGTAAAAGCTTCGTAGATGTGAGGGGTTGTTATGTTAAGCATAACTTGGGCAGAAAAAAATGATATATTCCTTATTTCCATGCTTTTCTCCTTGATGATAGGGTATGTTTATTGTAACAATATTATTACCTGATACAGCACAGGACAACCAGGCTGAGTAAAACTGCTAGACCTCCTATGGTTCATCTTCTTGGACCTCCATCTTCTTTCTTCTTCCTACATACTTAATTTCAGGCTATGATATAAATACTTTTTGCAAATTTACTTATGCTAAGCCCCAGACTTAAACAGAAATTCATTAAAAAGCAACAATAACCAATGACAAACTTGAAATATGTTGAAGATTAGAGTCAATTCTTGTTAGGCAATGTAGTAACAACAACAACAACAACAACAACAACAACAACAAAACAGTTTTCAGGCATTTTATGGCGTCAGTCAAGCTGACTCCATCAGGAAAATCCCATCTTTACAAAGTAGGCTGAATTTTCACAGGAATATCACAAAGTACATGCTGTTACAAGCTTTAGTACTGGAGTCACTCTCATTTTTGTTTTATCTAGTTCATATTTCTTATTAGTAAGATATTCTTTGCCAAGTTTGACATGAGACTAGTTATGGAGAAGTGGTTGTAACCTGTGGGGCCAGGAAGCGCTTGTCATGGTTTGTGTGTTTCTTCAGCCTCACAAGAGACATTCTGAAGAAGTCTTAGTCATAACTTGCATCATTTAAGGTCAACATCTTGATTGAATGATGTTTTATTACGCCAAACATATTAAGTAGAGAAGGCTAATCTTCCTATAATTTTCTAGGCATGACATTTCACAACAAAATATTGCTACATATTGGAGTTTTTAAATATTATATCTCATACAGAGGGATAAAAAAAACAAGTTGATTTGAATTTTATCCTGGATTTCTAGAATCAGATATTCTATTTTAAGGAGCAAGTTTTTTTTCTTAAAATACTTTGCAAAGCCAATTTAATGGAAAGTTAAAAATGTCTTTTCTGGTAACCAATAGACTACTAATATACTAACTTTGTGAACTAAAAGCATTCCTCTTCTAAATATACTGATTCTTCTTTTCAGCAGTCTTTCCCACAAAGGGGGAAGCCATTCTTGGCAAGCAATGTGAATTTTAACATACAGCTCTCTGGCTGCCTGTGCTGGCTGTGCATGGCAACAAACCCCTCTGAATTTTCCTCTCAAAGGAGTCTTCTCTTTGCCTCCAATTTATTTTTTTCTTTAGAGGAGACAAAAAACTTCATTTGTGGATTTGTGGTGGGGCTCCTTTACCCTTTATGGTAGCATTCTCAGTATATAATCTTAATGACAATTCAAGTTTTGCAACATTAAGTATAAATATTGGAGCAAATATTTTGTTGAACTGGAGAAAACACAGGAGAGAAATTTACTATTTCCCCTTTTTGTGTGCATTTTTCCTTACCCTATGGAGAACTGATGTAAATCTTTGTTTTGTCTTGTCTCTTTTTCCAACTCAGTGGAAGATACATAGAGACAGATAAATAAGTATAGATATATAAATACACACACACACACACACACACACACACACACACACACACACACACACGCACACACGCACACATATCAGAACACAGCCTTCTTGCCTGGCTTGCCTTCTCATTCTTTCTGAGAAATTTGCTGAGAGAGAAAAAAGCCAGATTTCCATCACAGCAAGCCTCCTGTGAGAATTCTAAGCAGTAAAAAAAAGTGCTCACATATTTGCTGTCTTCTCTCCTAGGTTCTGCCATGTGTCTGCTTACCATATTTTCTTTTTCTATTTTTAGTATATTTATTTTTATGTACTTTATCTGCGCATTGCAGTTTCGCATCATAACGTAGGTCAGAGTGATAGTGAGGCATTCATCCAGCACTTGGTGAGCTTCCCTCCGGCTCTCTCCCCACGTCCTCCCCTTCCTCATACGTGAAAGCTGAAGTTTCCCGATGAATAACATTTAATCCAAAATCACAGCAGTATTAACTACTCAAATATTTATTTATTTATTTATTTACTTACTTACTTACTTATTTTGGTGGTACTGGGGTTTCCTGGAAACCCTTCTACCACTGACTACACTCCCAGACACCTATTTTTTTTAATATTTTTTTAATTTGGAAACAGGGTCTCTTAAGCCAGCGCGACTGGCTTCGAACCTGTGTGATCCTCCTGTTTCCGCCTCCCAAGAGCGGGGATTGCAAGCATGTGCCACCACATCCAGCTTCTCAAATCTATTTTTGGTACTTAAATTTAATCTATTGTTGGTACTTAATTTTTACTATGTAATTATTTCTTAACATTTACTGTTATTTGAAAGTTTTAACTAGGTGACCCCATTTGATTTTCTCAACTACCCTGTAAGATGACACAGAAAGTACTAAATGAATTGTAAATGTTAAGTCCAACTTGAGAATCCTTGGGCTTAACTATTGTGCCCTGTTGTCTCATTTATGGTGCTTGCACCTTTGAAGGTCTTTTTTCTTTCTAATATTAAGGGGCTCATTATGTACACAGCACATTGGGTTGGTGAACACAAAAAGAGAAAAGAGCCCAGAATGTATAAAGTGTCAGGAATCAATTTGCCCCCTGTTGAGAACCAGCAGCTTATTGACTGCTATGCCAACCCAGCTTTCAGTATCTACTCTCTTTATTTAGGATATTTGTTTGGAAATTCCCTTAAGAAAGAAAGCAAAATCCCAGAGAATGAAGAACAAGAGTCATCTTTGTTTTCATTTTCCCCAGAATTCTCAAGATCTTTTTTGCTACTACCTGGAAAGTTAAACCTTAGATTTTCTATTTCTAACAATACATATTTTTTTCTTTAGTTTCTTGACTTTGTTTTGTCTTATTTACCTTCTGTCTATTAAACTGGTCTCATACTTTTTGTTTTCTATATTTTTAATTACTGTGTCTTAATAATTCTTCAATTTTACATTAACTGGATCCCACTTAAAATTTGCTTATACTATCTGTATTTTATTTTAGCTTTATAGTTTTCAGTATGATTTAAGCTTGTACTTCTATAACATCTTTCTTAGGCATTGTTATTGATACTGTACTATCATATGCATATATAATATGATGCTCATAAGTGTGAATGTCACATGGTGTAAACCAGAAAAGTTGGGTCTGTATTTCCTTCTACTTCTTACAGCAAAAGCCCTTGATCCTTAAAGAAGAGACTGTTCTTTAATTAGCTAAAATAATGCTCAAAGATGCTCAGACCATCTCAATGAATGGTTTATTAGCCTCATAAACAAAAATTATTTCCAACCCTAGGCTCACCTGTCTTGCCAGGACAGATACTGGTAAACTGCATTAAAAGTCAATCTTTGTATACTACCAGCTAAGGTTGGATAAAAAGAAAAAAAGAAATATGTAGAAAATATAACTTTAATATAAAACCCAGGAGCTAAAATTCATCAGACCTTTACTCCCCACACCAGTTCATTCTTCCAGCCATGTCTCTCTCAAATTCCTAGTAAATCTAAAAATCTTAAGGTTAACTGAAGAAAGCTATTATTACCCTGTGATCTGTCAACAGGACAGATACAGTATCTTGAAAAGCCTATAATTTAGAGATCTTTCCAGCATAAGCTCTTGATCAGCTGATGAAGATGATGGTCAGCCTCAGGGCCTGTGAATGATCAGACCACCTAAACAGGCTCATAAACAGGATCATGATCACCACATTGATGTTATCCTCACATACCTTACCATAACTGCCTTTCACCACCAAGGTTTTTTTTTTTTTTTTTTTTTTTTAAAGAGAAGACATGAACTCTCAAAATGTCTCTCAGTCTAGAGATCTGGAGATAGCCTGCATTCTCCTTTGAATATACATTTCTTCTTTTTCTTTCTATCTTTCTTTTAAATAGTACTGGGGATTGAACCCAGGGCTATTCTACTTTCAAGCTACACCTCCAGCCCTAATTTTTATTCCTTATTTTGAAACAAGATATCACTAAGTTGTGGAGGACCTCACTAAGTAGCTGAGGCTATCTGTGAACCTGTGATCTTTCTGTCTCAGCCTTTCAAATACTGGGATTACAAGTGTGTACAACCATGTCCGGCTTTATTTTTTAAGATAAATCTTTGTATATGTCTCTGACCAGCATGTGCTAAAATTCTTTTCTGTCATGTAAGCCAAAGACTTGTGAAGGTTCGGAGGTGTGACCCCTCTCCCCCAAACAAGAACTCCTCCGGACTTTTCCCAGAATCAACACTTCTCCCATGACAAAACTACTTTTATTCTGAATGTCCCAGGAAAATCATGTGTAAAAATAGATAAGTTTTCTTTCAGTCTCCCTCAATAGCATACGCATAGATTGATTTATTTCTCCTAATGGACTTGCTTTGAGGGTTTACTAGTTACATTATGTCTTTTTTTGGTTAAGAATGCTACCTTAAGTTTGTTCTCAGAATAATCTCTATATTTCCATTCATGTTGTTTTCGATTAGAGGGAGCTAATTCCTTCATGAATTCCAACCTCAGAGGAGCTGGTTGGTTAGATGGTGTGATCCTGCCCAGAATTTCAGAGCATACAAGACCAGCCAACATCCTTATTTTTTCTTTGAGGACCAGTTTTTACTCTGAACCTGACTCTTACAAACCTACTTGTATCTGGAAATTCTTGTTAACTGCCCAATCTGCTACTGGTCTTCCAAGTGCCCCTCATTCTCCTGAATCATTCCTTCTGAAATTTCCTCTTGTGAGTTTTGGAGTTTTTGGTGATTTCTTAACAAAGTGCATCTAGGTATAGGATATGATTATTCTCTCAAATGATTTTCATTTCAAGTAAATTGAAGTCCTAACAAAGCGCCTATTTAAAAATCTATGCATTATAGAAAATAAGGAAAGTATTAAAAAGTTAAAAGATTATTATTTATTTTTTGTTTTTTGATAGTAGGGATTGAACCCAGAGGCATTCTGCTCCCAAGCCAAACCCCTAGTCCTATTTTATTTTATTTTTTTATTTTGAAACAGAGTCGTTGTAAGTTGCTGATAGTCTTGCCAAGTTGCTGAGGCTGACCTGGAATCTGTGATCCTTCTGTCTCAGCCTCCCAAGTACCAGGATTACAGGCATGCACTGCAACACCCTGCTCAAAATTTAAGTAGTACATATTACTTATAAGTATCTAACCATAAGCATTATAAAATTTGTTCTTTATATTCTGTCATGGATAACTCTACAAATAAATACATATTTCTCTTTTCAAAAATTAGATTATATTGTGTCTGTTAAATTGTGTTCTGGTTTTAGTCACTTAACTGTTTATTGTCACATAGTCTTCTGACAATTTATTTATTTATTTATTTATTTATTTATTTATTTATTTTTGGTGGTACTGGGGTTCCTGGAAACCGTTCTACTCTGGCCTTCACTCCTAGACCTATTTTTTTTTTTATACTTTTATTTGGAAACAGGGTCTCTTAAGCCAGCAAGGCGGGCTTCGAACCTGGAGCAATCCTCCTGTCTCTGCCTCCCAAGTGCGGGGATTACAAGCGTGTGCCACCACACCCGACTTTTTTATTTATTTTTATATTTTTATTGTTGCTTGTAGATATACATCACGTTGAGCTTTAAAGTAATATAAATACACAGACACACAGCACTTAACACGCAGTGTTTCCCACCAGATTCAATTCTTTTTAATAACTAGGAGTTATTTATTGCACAAATATTTTGTTTTTTATTAAACCAACATCCAGTTAGAAAGTCCCATCTTTTAAGCTGGGTGTGATGGTATATGCCCGTGTTTCTAGTACTTGGGAGGATGAACAGGGGGTTATTGCCGTAGATTCATGGAGTTTTGTATTTGATCATGTAAATGGCCTCATCTTCTTACAGTAGTAAAAATAGTACTATAAGTATAGTACTTCCAATAATAGTACTAATAAAAGACTTGTTTCCCAGGACTAAGATTCTTTTAATATATCAGTTTAGAATTTGAAAGAACCAAAAAATGTATTTGATAATATTTTTCTAGGTTATGACAGTATCAGAAAAAATTTAAAGGCATAGTAGGATTGGTTAAGCATTGGGTAGAGAAGAAAATGTGCTACATTGTTTAAGTTTATTAAAAAATAATCTGAGCCAGGCAGCATTGGAATCACACCCGTAATGCCAATACCTGAGAGGCTGAGACAAGAGGATCACAGGTTTGAGGACAGCGTCAGTAAGTAAGTAGCCAGACTCTCAGCAATATAGATAGACACTATTTAAAAAAAAAAAAAAATAGAAAGGGCTGGGGGTGTAGCTCAAAGATAGAATGCCCTTGGTTCAATCTTCAGTACCAAAATTCAGTAAATCATTCAAAGTTCATGTGAGTGAAGGTTAGACTGAATTATATGGATCATGTACAGAGGTACATTGAAATATATCTATAGTATATTAATCAAAAGTTATGTTCAAAATCATATATCTCAAAAACATTTTAAATACTACCAGGCTGTGGGATTAAAGGAATCAAATATGCTTATTCTTTTAAAATCTATCCTGATCACTAAAATTTCTGCCTGTTTTGTAATAACTGAATTTGGTCAATACTTTTTAATTTGAAATTTCTATTTTTTCTCTCTCTCTATTAAGCATATTTCTTGTATTTTCATTAATATTTTTAAAAAGAACCAGAAAAAAATGATATTGGCATTATTGGTATAATCTCAGCCATTTTAAATCATCTGCCATGTTGGGGACTGACCAAAACAGTTTCATTACCTCACAACTCAAAACTATCATTTCTCAGTTAGCAGATAATCATGGCTAAACAAACAACCTAATTCTGTAAATGTCAACTCTGCCACTAATGGACTTTCCTGCCATTCAATTTCTGCCCCAGGGCCTCATAAAACCTATACCACCAGTGGACCTTGCTGTATTCTCCTTACCAGGACACACACATACACACACACACACACACACACACACACACACACACACACACACAACCTCTCTTCCTCCAGTCCTGGTGTCTGTGATACATCCTGCACCCTTTCATTGGTGCTGTGACCTGGATTCAAACTGAGTTTGCTGTGGCCACAATGCAGAATACTAACCACTATATAATCACAGCATGTTCATGTAACTTCTCAGTAAGCAGTTGTCCATGGCTAAACAAACAACCTAATTCTGTAAATGTCAACTCAGCTCCCCATGGCCTCTCTTGAGATGGTCCCAATTTTCCTTGAATGTGTATTCTTACTTTGCTTAAATTAAAACCTCTGCCTTTATCTCTGACTGGTGTGTGTTGAAATTCTTTTGGCCATGGAAGCCAAGAACCCACAGAAGTTATCGTGATGTTCATAACACTTACAGTTGAAAAGGTCAGTACCTGACTCTTTTTAAGGAAGCAATGCTGCTATTATGTCAATCAATCAGGCAAAATAGAGCAAAACATACAGACAGTCCAAGATCTGGCCTCTAAAATCCATAAAAAGAGTTTTGGTTCCAGCCAACCTTTCCTGTCTTGATCCCTATGAAAACCTATACTCAACTGGGTTCTCCTGCTCCCTGGCCCCCTTCCTCCCATACTACCCTTGAGTTTCTACTACCATACTTTTTCAGATGTCTCCAAGAGACAGTCCTAGAATAGGCAAAAACCTTTACCAACCAAATGGTCAATTAGATGATGTGAGGAGAATATTACCACTTACCTGAGGACTCTCCAATATTACCAACAGCCACCTGCAAGACCCAGACAGCAGAACGTGAGCCTACTATGCCTCCTATCAGCAGGAAGAAGCTATAAGAAGAATGACCTTCACCCTTACTTTCATCCTGACAGGCCAATTATTAAAACAAAAAAGGAGAAATTATTAGCATAAACACAGCCATTTTAAGTCATCCACCATGTTGGTGCTGACCAAAACAGTTTTATTACCTCACAACTGAAACTGTTACTTCTCAGTAAGCAGGTGACCATGATGAAACAAACAACCTGATTCTGCAAATGTCTACTCTTCTCCTCATGGACTTTCCTGCCATTCAGGGTCCCCTAAAACCTGTACCCTCGGTGGACCTTGCTGCTGTTCTCTTACTGGCCAGCGGTGGCCTGTCAGATCTCTCTCTCCCTCTCCCCTTCCACAATAAACTTCTCTTCCTCCAGTCCTGATGTCTGTGATATGCTCCATGCTCTTTCAGGTGTGGCTCACACTTGTAATCCCAGTGGGGAGCTGAGACAAGACAACCAAAGTTTTGAGGCCAGCCTCAGCAACTTAGACCCCATTTCAAAATATAAAGGATTGGAGGTGTGTCTAGTCAAGTTTCACTGATATAAGCCAAGATCCAAGGACCTGATTATACAAATAGGAAAATTTTTTGCTTACAGTTTTTCTTTTTTTTTTTTTAAATTCAGGGTTCAGTCCATGTGAGGCTGGTGTCAGGAGCTCAGGGAAACAAACAAAGGGAGTGAGAAAACAAAGGGTCTTCTCACATCAAGTAAGGTGATTCAAAGACAAAATCACAATCCCTAAGGCCCTGGGGTATCACCTTCTCCAGCCACCCTCCAGCAGCCTAGGTTACCATCTAGATAAGTCCATTGTAATGAATTTATAAAATCCCCAGTACTGGAGAGAGTATAATTCTCATAACTTCATTATATTAGCTCTAAACACCAATAAATGAGCTCTTCAGAGGACATTATCTAACTATAACAGGGTTTATCCTGTAACAGAAAACAGAATACTGGATTCAATGACCAGTACCAAACAAATGAAGAAACAGAACAAAGAAAATTATATTGGCTATTGTCATTTGGAACTTTGGAGAGAAATAGCTCACTAATATACTGGTTTTGTGTTTACCTATCTCTTTGTCTAATGAGATAAGATCCAGTCTATTAAAGCAAGAATGGTTGATGGTGTGATTTTTGGTAAGAATTATAAAAATACTACTAACAGATAATCTTTATTTTAGCAATTTATAAAGTCATTTATTATAATTAAATACATGTTTTATAAAAACATTTTTATTTGGGGGCTCAGGATATTCCTCAGTGGTAGATTGCTTGCCTATCATGCAAAAGAACTTGGGTTCAATCCCCAGAACCTTAAAAAAGTTTTAGAAAACATTTTTTAAAATGTATAAAATAGGCCAGGCGTGGTGGCGCACGCTTCTAATCCCTGCGCTTGGGAGGCAGAGACAGGAGGATTGCGCAGGTTCGAAGCCAGCAGTGCGCGCTGGCTTAGGAGACCCTGTTTCCAAATAAAAATGTAAAAATAGGTCTGGGAGTGTAGCCCGGAGTAGAAGGGCTTCCAGGAACCCCAGTACCACCCAAAAAAAAAAAAAAGTGTAAAATAGTTTTTATTGTATAAGTATTTTGCCTCTTTGGTTAGGTTTATTCCTATTATTTTACTGGTTTTCATATTATTATGAATGGAATTGTTTCCTGGATTTCTTTCACAGTGGATTCATGGTTGGTGTATAGACAAGTTATTAACTTTTTAGGTTGATTTTGTATCCCACTACTTTACTGAATTTGTTCATTAACTCTAGTGGTTTTTTGGTTGTGTTTTGGGGTTCTCTATAAGATCATGTCATCTGCAAATGAAGATAATTTTAATTATTTTCCTATTTGAATTCCTTTTATATCCTTCTCTTGTCTTATTGCTCTGACAAGAGTCTCAAGGACTATATGGAAAAGGAGTGATAGTGGGCTTCTTTGTCTTGTTCCCGATTTTAAAGGGAATTCAATATTCAACATCATTAGCAGTAAGGGAGACACAAATCAAAACTATACTGAGACTCCATCTAACCTCAATCAAAAATGGCAATTATCAAGAAGTCAAAACCAATAAATGTTGGTAAGGATTTAGGAAAATAGAAACTCTTTTACAGTTTTGGTGGGTTTGCAAATTAGTGCAGCCACTATGGAGATCAGTGTGGAGATTTATCTGCTTTTGTTAAATATAAAAATTAACGAAAAATCGGGATGCCAGAGGAATTCTATATAAAGGTGTTCTAAGGAAAGAGGAGGAAAGCAGGTTCATTAATGGAAATACTACCATTAACTGTGTGTACATATGTGAATATACCAAATTCAATATCAACACTCTGTATTGGGAAGGGGGATGGAAATGTGAGGGGGGAACCAAGTGTGTGCATGTGTGCCACTGTCAATGTGTTTTACATTGTGATGTGAGACTATAACATACAAATAAAAGTATATAAAATATAAAATAATTTAGCACATACATATATGGGCATATGTATTAATCATTAACTATATGACAATAATTGGTCTACAGTTTTAAAAAAAGGCAACAAAGAATAAGATAGATAAAATTGCTTTCTGCAATGTTTATTTACTGTATTAAAGTAAATCCTATTAATAATAATGATTTTTAATGAATAAGGATTGTGTCAAATGAGAGAATTTCTCATCTTTCAATACCTCTGTCTTTAAATATTCTTAGAAGTTATTTCAAAGCTTCATGTAAACCAGGCATGGTGGTGCACACCTGTAATCCCAGTACTTGGGAGGCTGAGATTGGTGGATTGCAGGTTTAAGTCCAGGGCCTCAACAATTTAGCCAGGCCCTCAGCAACTTAGCAAGGCACTATTTGAAAATAAAAAATAAAAATAGGTCTAGGAATGTAGTGTGGAGGTAGAATGCCCCTGGGTTGAGTCCCTAGCACCAAAACAATATAAAACTTAATATAACTTTCAGTTAATTTCCTTCTTCTAACTTATACAAACTTGGTTTCTTGTTCACAATTGTTCAATATCCAAAATGTGAAGACAAATTTTTATGCGTTGGTCATTATGTTTGATTTTTTAAAAAATCTTTAAAGTAGAATCTATGGTTAAATATTTTATTTTACATTAATTTCTATTCATTAGTACTTCACAGTGGGATTGTACTCATGTGATCACTGCCTCAATGACATTATAAACTTTTAGTAGTAAAGACAAAAACAGCAGTATTTTAAAATTGCAATCTTTTGCTAAAAATAAAATTGAATGTTCAAGTTTTTATTGATTATTTTATACTTAAACTTGGAGATTTTTCTTTGTTTTTTGCTCATTTTTATCATTTTGTTGTGTCTATTTCTATTAATTTATTAGCTCTCATTTAGTATCCTAGATTTTTCTCCTTTGAAAAATATAAAATTACGCTGGGCGTGGTGGCGCACACTTGTAATCCCCGCGATTGGGTGGCAGAGACAGGAGGATCGCGCAGGTTCTAAGCCAGCTGTGCTGGCTTAAGAGACCCTGTTTCCAAATAAAAAAATATAAAAATAGGTCTGGGAGTGTAGCCCGGAGGTAGAAGGGTTTCCAGGAACCCCAGTACCACCAGAAAAAAAAAAAAAGAAAGAAAAGTATAAAATTGAGATGAAAGCTAACGTGGCATCATCGTGTGTGTGTGTGTGTCTGTGTGTGTGTGTGTGTGTGTGTGTGTGTGTGTGTGTGTATGTGTGTGTTTTACTAGTGATTGAACTCAGGGATGTTCTACATCTGAGCTATATCTCCAGCCCTTTTTATTTTATTTTATTATTTTGAAACAGGTCTCATTAGGTTGTTGAGAGTCTTGCTAAATTGCTTGCCTGTAACCTGTGATTAGATCCTCTTGTTTCAGCTTCAAGAGTGCTAAGATTATAGATGTGTGCCACAATGAGTGGCTCAGGTCTCTGTTTTAATGAGTTAAACATATACCAAATTTTTAAAATTTGGTTAAAGAAATCAAAATTAGTCATATATTAATAGCATATGAACACCATTTATATACATTTATGTATATCTGCATGTACACAGATAAATGTTTAAGGATAAAATTAAATTTTTCTATTATTACTTTCAGGGGCCCTAAACAAAGGAATCTGTGTGATAATAGTAAATTACATTATAATCCTACTGCATATGACTGAACACTTGTTATATATATAGTACTCTGTTATACATTTAAAATAATCTTAGAGTTAAAATCGCTATTTAAAATCACTATTGCCATTCTTTTAAATTTTAAGTAATCTGAGAATTTTAAACCTTAATTAAATTGTCCAAAGTTTTAGCACTTATCAGACTATAATAGCAGAGTTTAAATCCAAGTTTGTTGCTATCCCTTGTCTGTGACCTTTCCAATGGGTACTAATGCTGTAACAGCCCACATACAAGTGATTAGAAGACAGAGGGGACATAACATTCTGATTTCTATAAGGTATCTTCTGTCATCAGTAAATCATTTTATAATCTTCTTTCTATTATCATATTTTCTCTTCCTTACCCAAAGGGCTGAAAAAATTTTTCCTATGAAGAATAGGTGTTTATTTGAAGTCTTTGTTTGCATGGGAGAAAACTGGAATTTGATCATAATTTTTGAGAATAGGGAACAAAATGGTTGTATGTTGAATATTTTATCTTTCAAATTCCACAAAAATGATTCATTGCTAAGGATAGAAAGCATGGAACTATTTGTGGTTGGTTACTGCCCTCTGTTGGCGACATTTTAAATAAGCTATAGTTCATGTTAGTACTTAAGGTAGGGTTAGAGATAGAAGAAATCTCATCTGTGAAGATGAGTAATTCAATTTCAATGAATTGTATGTAGTGCCTCAATCAGTTAAAGCTAAGTCATAACCTATAATCAGTCTTGTGTCAACTAAATGACAAACTCCAATTGTTTTTGCCTGACATTTTTTTATTTTCTAAGACTCAAACATAAATTTTATAATACATACAGGAATCAAATCATTTTATTTTTAAATTAGAAAATAAAATTTGTATTATGTTAAAAATAAATCATATAATTTTGATGGTGGCACACACTTGTAATCCCAGCATTTGGGAGGCTGAGACAGGAGGATCACATTTTGCCAACAGCCTCAGCTATTTACTGAGGTCCTTTGCAACTCAGCGACACCCTGTTTCAAAATAAAGAATGAAAAATGAGGCTGGAGGTGTACCTCAGGCGTAGAATGTTTCTGGGTTCTACCCTCAGTACCACACACACAAAAATAGATAAATACAAATAAATAAATCATACCATACAGAAAAGTGAAAAGTGGAAAATAAACATCTTTTAGTCTCTACCTGATCCCAGAGTAGCAAATATTATCTCTGTTTTCATTGTTCTGGAAATTGTTGTTGCCTCTAATCTTTTCAAAGCTGAAATACTGTTCTGAATCTTAAAAAAAAATCTTGTCTTAGAGTGCATTTACTCCATATCATTACATAGAGATATAGCTTATATTTTAATATGGCAGCATTCTGTTAACATTTTTGAGAATTATAGGAAGGTTTAGAGTGCACTTAATTTGGGTATGTTTGATATCTTGATATGATTTTGATCACGTTGTACAAACCCTCTAGGATTATTATAGGAGTGAGATGTTTTGTCTTCGTTGTATTCTGTCCGAGCACTTGGTTTGGCTTGTCTCACTGTTGGTGATGAGTGCACATTTTAATCACTTGAACTGAGGTTCTCAGGCTTTTCCCTTGAGAGAGCTCTCATTTTTCTGCTTCTATGTACAAGAAGGATCTGAGTGGCAAAGGTGCTCAGCTAAGATATAAAACCAAAGTAATTACCCTTTCAAGTCCTTTTGGGTAGCAGGAATTGAATAGATCTTTATATACTAAGCATTATTTTTTTTCCTAGATTGCTTAGAGTCCTAATTTTATTGTAATTTTTCTTCATAGAGGAACACACAAATTAGTGAGTCATTTTCAACAGTTACACATGACAGGCAAGAGAGCTTTTGAGGTAAAAAGAGTTGTAAAAAGCCCATATAATTTTGAAATTGATTAATACATAGACATGAATTATAATAATTCTTTTCATGGGTAACTAGATGAACACTAATTACAAGAACTGCTGATAATTTTATTTTTCTTAAAACATTTTATAAAACTTTGTCAGAATTTTAAAAATTATATTAAAATTTAGCTTTATGTAGTTTTGTAGTTTAAAATTTGATAGCCATTAAAAGTGTATACTCTATATATTTTTCCTTTTGAGTACTGGGAATTGAATCTAGTATTAAATTCAACTAGGTTCAACCCTACCTCCAACCTATACTCCCAGCCCTTTTTATTTTTTGTTTTTGAAACAAGGTCTCACTAAGTTGTTGAGGGTCTTCTTAAGTTTTTGAGGCTGGACCCAAAACAGTCATCCAAGTACTGAGATTACAGATATGTGCCACTGTGCTAGTTTCTATTTATCTTACTAAATTGTATTTAATGCTTTGAAAGGAAAAATTTAAAACATGATATTATAAATTGTTTAGGCCGAATGTAATTTCTAATTTTGATAAGTTATGTCAAATTATATTTTCTTAAAGAAGAACAAAATGATATGATAATCTCTATTATAACATAATATTAATTTGGCTGAAATGAAGGGAACAGAAAAACAATATTATAAAATAAGTACATACTTATGAATTGTGCATATATTTGGTTTATTTTTTATCTAAGCTTACTGGCCAATTAACCAAATATGTATAAAAAACTAAATTGATATGTCTTGTCAATTTTTAGTCATATAAAATTATGCCTTTACATCATAACTTTCAGTATTGTCTCTATGACACATATTTGTCTAAGTGGTACAGAAAATATTCCTTAGAACAATCTGCTGGTTTGCTTAACAATTTTTAATATTTAATGTACGACTACCATAATGCTTTGCTGCCATTTACCTCACTAAATAGCAAAAAGAGCATTTATAGAATCAGATCCATCCCTCAGCTATTTATTGAATACCTACTCTTTGCCACTACTGGGACGATTTTAGTAAACAAAATAAATACTTCTGGCTTTTTGGAACATACATTCTGGCACATTTTTCATCAAAGGGGTCAAGAAATATATTCAGATATATAAAGCTGTTACCTACTTCAGATGACACATAGATTTTCTTCATTGGTGAAATGATTTTGACAGAATTGACATCTGGCTTTGATATGATGCAATCATTACTAAAGATGGATTTATCAAAAGACTGGAGCAAAAGTCTTGGCTTGGAGAAAATGCTCAGGGAGAAACTGAAGGCGAAAGAGTAAACGGGAAATGCCGATGCAGCCATTAGTATCTACAGCTGCTATCCACACTGACCGCTCAGGGAAGTGGGGCCAATTGGAAATACTGAACTTGTAAATTCAGTTCCATTAAAGGCAAAGCCAATTTAGGAAAGGGCGTTTTCCAGGCATAATTTTTTTCTGAGTCCCACTGATATTCTTCAGGTCCACATACTAGTGATTCTGTAGACAATCTAGGAATCGGGTGCCTGCCAAAGCCCACTCAGATTGGGAAGAATGTAATTTCTACTGCTTTGGCAATAGTTTCTTTTTTCTTTTTTTTTTTTTTAACACAGAAGTCATTCAGAATCCAGGTGATATTCATTTTACCGAAAACTTAGACTAAACAATGGCAACACAGAGACAGTATTTGGGTTTTCATCCTCTCACACAATCAAGGAAAAAGAAAAAGCTTGCAATCTATCATTGGCTTGCTTCTTTCTTTGAAGAAAATAATACTGACTAGCATTTTTCTGGATTAATAAACTGATTTGAGGAGAAAAATCATAAGTAGTTAAGAGGAGCTGGAGTTCAGTAATCGTGTAGAACACACTTTAGTTGGAAGACATGCAGCTCATCTTAAAACAGAAGGGAGGGCTGAGCGGAAGGAAGGCGGGCTTCATGGATGTGATCTGTGCCGCCATGCAGGCTACTGCGCCTCAACACTCTGCTCTCACTGTATTCACATTTGGTGAAGGAGCTAATATTTTCATTTTTCACTAGGCTCCCCAAATTGCCTATCTACTTTAGGTGAGTATATGCATAAAGATATGGCATGTATAGTGGAAATGTTTCACGTAAACTTACTCTACCCTGTTGCCTTGAGAAAGTTTTAATCGCATTCTACTAACTCAGGTATTGACATTTTCCCTTCAAAACATGGAGTGCTAGAATCGTGAGTGTATGTGAACATTCTTTTCTTTTGGCTTTTATTTCTAAGTGAAATAGATGGTAAAGGTAATTATATTTCCCTGTTCTACATCCTGGGTTATTGCCCTGGAACTCATAACTAATCATTCATTAACTCTTTCAATGTGTTACCTGCAATTTGGGTCATATAATAAGTTTTTTATTGAAATTACTATATTTTAGTTTTGGATATTCTACTTGATTCTCTTTCAAGTCTGCCTATTCTCATAATTTAATGGTTTGGGCTTAATGCTTTTAGTTTCTTGCTTTTTACTTTAATAAATTTGTACATAGTTCTTTTCTGGTCTTTTGAACAGATCTTCTATTTTGAAGTCCTATTGGCTATGTCTTCTAATTGTCAATTAATTATTGCAGAAATGAACTCAGCTTTCACAGTAAGATTACTTGTGAAAAGTCTATCTTGGCCAGGCGTAGTAGCGCATGCTTGTAATCCCCGCGCTTGGGAGGCAGAGACAGGAGGATCGCGCAGGTTCGAAGCCAGCCGTGCTGGTTTAGGAGACCTTGTTTCTAAATAAAAATATAAAAAAGTAGGTCTGGGATGTAGCCTGGAAGTAGAAGGGTTTCCAGGGACCCCAGTACCACCAAACAAACAAACAAACAAACAAACAAAAAACCGTCTATCCAGACAGAATGGGCATTTACAAGTGCCAGTTATCTTAAATGACTTCTGTTTGTTCAGATGGAAACTTTCTATTACCATTTCTGTAGGCATTTTATTTCACAAAATTTCTATAATACATGGTTTTATTATAATAACAAAACTTACAGCATTGCTGAAAAGTTGCAATAAAAATATGCAATTTATGATGTCAAAGATATGACTCATTTTTTTTTCTTGAATGCATTATCATTGTGCTGCCCAAAACTCCATGAAGGTTTAAGTTTCTTTTCTTTTTCTTTTTTTTTTTTTTTGTGGTACTGGGGTTCCTGGAAGCCCTTCAACCTCCGGGCTACACTCTCAGACCTATTTTATATTTTTATTTGGAAACAGGGTCTCCTACTGGCTTCGAACCTGTGCGATCCTCCTGTCTCTGCCTCGCAATCGCGGAGATTAAAAGCATGTGCCACCACGCCCGGCAAGTTTTTTTTTTTTTTTCTGGTATTGGTATTTCTGTACCAATTAAAACTCTGTAAATTTGACCTCAAGTTGACTTGAGGTATATGTATATTGCTTTAAACTACTGAGGGAAATATGATTTTTTGCTTTGACCACAGCAAGAGACTCTCTACTTCTGCAGGTGGATAGAGACTCCTTTTGCCTTCCTTTGAAGTCAATGTGTAACTTCTTGTAGAATCTCAGTGATTTTCAGGTGTCTCAGTGCTAAATTCTTGTTTTATATGAACTAAAAACTTATTTCTTATCCCCATGAGCATGTAAAATCAAGCTCAATACACAACCACAGCTACAGTTGGCTTCTTTTTCAAGTTCCTTCCTTTAGGAAAAAGCCATAGGATTGGATTTTTAAAGTTTCTTTCTTCTGACCAGGGGTAGTTTTCATCTTTTTCTGTAAACACAGCAATTCTTTTATCAGAAAAAGTTATATTTTTAACAAAGCACTTCAAGATATTTGTAACAGAAAAGTTTTATATTTACTTATTCTACTATATTGCTTCAATGAGAATATTTTTTACTTCATTATATTAACAGAGGAATTTATATTTTTCCTTCAAAGCAAAAAGCTTCCAGAAATAGGACAAAAGTGAGTTTTTTGAATATCAGTTCATGGATAAAATATTTATAATATTCCCCAAGTCCTTTCTCCAAGACATACTTCTTTACTCTCAGTAGAATACCTTTTGTTTTGAGAAAGAAAACTGTCAGTATGTTTCCAAACTTCCTGTTCCCATCAGTAATTTTTTTCTATACATATATTTTTAAAGTTTTATGGTTTATGGTTAAGGCAAAATAAACAGAATCTAATCTAAGTTTTGTTTTGTTTTATTTTTTGTTTGCAGTACTGGGAATGGACTATTACCTTCAGCCCTTTTTGTTTTATTGTGTGACAGGGTCTCTCATCAATTGCTCAGCCTGGCCAAAAACTTAGAATCCTTTTCCTTCAGCCTCTACAGTTGCTGAGATTACAAGTGTGTGCCACTGCACCCAGCTAATCTAAGTATCTAAGGCTAAAGGTATTTGCTAGTGTTCTAAGTCAGTTAGACATTATTGAGTGTGCTGAAGAAAGAGGTTCTGATACAAACTTTCAGTAGTGGAACTCTGCTGCAATATACTAGCAATACCTCCCATAATAGGAAACTTGTCTGTTGCATTGATAAGTTTTCTCGATAGCTGTGTTTTCCCAGAACAAATAACTCCCTCTCTCTCCTTCTCCCTCTCCCTCTCCCTCTCGTTCTCCCCCTCCCCCCCTCTCCCTTTCCTTCTCCCTCTTTCTTCCTCTCCCTTCCCATCTCTCTCTTTCTCCTTCAAATGCACAAAAATGCATACACAAACACATAGTGCCACTGCACCTTCTGTGTTCAGAACCCTACTGCCTCTTCCACACTGTGTGCTACCAGTTAGGAAACCAGACCCTCTCCTTTCCTCTTCAATAATCTCAGATCTGATTCCAAGCTTCATGTGAGTGTATTTTATGATGGAACCTAAAGCACATGTGAAATTCTTGCTTTGAGATCATCTGGAATTTGTTTTAAGCTTTTCTGTCTCTGCTGTATTGAAGGCAATACTAAAAGAAGGGGGAATACATATTTAATGAATAAGTCCTCTTCTCTATCTTCCCTGAAGATGTGATTTCTTTCTCTGTTCTTGAGCAACACCCATTAATTATTCCTGTCATTTTCTCTCCACATTCACTATGTTTATCAAAGGTATAATTAAGTTTCATCCCTCTTTAAAAGAAACAAAAACTTCCTTAGACTGACATCATGTTTAGCATTTTATTTATTTATTTATTTATTTATTTATTTATTTATTTATTTATTTTGGTGGTACTGGGGTTCCTGGAAGCCCTTCTACCTCCGGGCTACACTCCCAGACCTATTTTTACATTTTATTTGGAAACAGGGTCTCCTAAGCCAGCGCGCGCGGCTGGCTTCGAACCTGCACAATCCTCCTGTCTCTGTCTCCCAAGCATGGAGATTACAAGCGTGCGCCACCATGCCCGGCTATGTTTAGCATTTTATATTCTTCTATGTTGCAGCTCTTTGCATTTCTCTACCCCCAGGCACAAGTCCATTCCACTTCTTCCCATCACACCAAGATTTTGAAGCACTTCTTTCCAAGAGTTAGTTAAGTCTAATAAACACTTCTTAATAACCCTCTTGACCTCTAGAACTTGGCCTATATACACAACTTTCTAGAAATTTCCAGCTGGTTTTATTTCTTTACCTCAGCCTTATTTTCCAGCTATACTTTCTCTACATTCACTACTTGCTGATTTTCCCCAAGTTTCCATATACTACTTTTTTTACTCTAAAATCTACACCCAATTCATCCCCTTTATATTCTTGGTATCAGATATGCAGCATATATATTTAATTTCAAAAATGTTTCTCTTTCTTGTACTTCTAAATGCAGATGATATATATATATAATTACAATTATAAATGTATTATATTGTAATGTAATATATAAAATTATGTATACTATAATATATTTTGTACTATATATTAGATATAATATATAATTATTGCCATATTAATATGATATATCATATAATAGTAAAATAATATGCCATATATTATATTTTAACTCTAATAGAAGTAACTATATGCTTTATAGCTATATTATATACTAATACTAATATATGTTAATTACAATATATTAATTATATATACATTATATAATATTTTATAATATATTACATATTAACTATATGTATAGTATATACATATATGTGTTACATATATGTATATGTAATATAATATACTATATATTATATTAGTAATGTAACATTATACTATTATAATTATCATTATATATAATTATGTGTATATGCCTATATACATAAAGTATTATATATATGCCTGTATATATAAAGTAATTTATATGATTTATATACCTATATATACATAAAGTAATTATATGATTTATATGATTATATAATTATATAATTACCA
Organism: Muscardinus avellanarius; assembly: GCF_963383645.1. NCBI lineage: Eukaryota > Metazoa > Chordata > Mammalia > Rodentia > Gliridae > Muscardinus > Muscardinus avellanarius. Next base: position 49,620,058 of record NC_137787.1, on the reverse strand, counting down.
CTTAGATATCCCAAAGACATTTTAAAGATACTACGAGTAAAACTGAACTAAATCATTGATTTCACAAATGTGTCCTTTTCTTAAAGACCTTGTAGTTTTTGTATTCTCCTTCTCCTTTATGTCCTGTGGATGGTAACTCCTTCAGCCCCTACCTAGTGTTTGAGTCTCTCATCTCTATCTCCACAGCTGTCACTTTGTTTCTTGCTTTCTTATTTCAGTAATGCCCTATTGAACTCCCTGGCTGCAGTCTCATCTAATTTAGCTTCCAAATTGATATAAATGGTGTTCCTTTAAAATCAAAATTGATCATGTCACTCTATGGAAATAGTTGATGTATCAACTTTACAGATATCTATCAAATATTTACCGTGTTCCAAAACCAATAAAAAATAGACATAATTTTTTGTTGTTTCAGTTTAGAATCTAAAGTGCCTATTCCAGAGACTTGCCTATCCTGATACCCAATGTGAATACTTAAATATCGTCCTTTCCTATTAAAACTTATTTTCAATAATGACCATGAAATTAAAATATGCATAATATTAGATATCTGACATTTAAAATAAAGTCTTCTGAAATAAATTTTATGCAAATAAATGTCTAATTATCAATAAGTAAATCTTAATACAACTGGAAAATCTGTAAAAAAATTTAAATAATGACTAAGTCATAACTAGTCTTCTTTATTTATTGGACCTGTTTGTAGTTTTCCAACAATCAACTATCAGTTTATAAGTGTAAAAAATTTTACTTTAAAGAAATTATTTAAATTTAGCCTGGTGTGGTGGCTCATGCATGTAATCCCACCTGTGAGGGAGATTGAGGCAGAAGGACCACATGTTTCAAGGTCAGCCTGGACAATTTAAGAGAGGCCTTATTTCAAAATAAAATAATATAAGGTCTGGGATATAGCTCAGTGGTAGAGTACCTATATAGCACATGCAAGACCTTGGTTTTGATATCAAGTACTGCAAGAACAAAGAAATATACAAAAAAACAACAAGGATAAATTATTTAAATTTAGCATAAATTTCTATATATACAATAAACCTGCACCTACCAAAAATATTATTCTTTCAAATTCTAGTTCCTTTTTATAATGCTGTTATTTTTTTATTTTGAATCTACTCTTGAAATGTAGGGATAGTGGTTTCCTAGGGATCAGAAAATCAAACAACACAAAAGTGGACTGTAGTGATTCCAGAAGGCTGTGAATCTGGTGTCCTGTATTAGAGGGAGTTCTCAGAATTCATTTGCATGTAGAAAACAATGTTTATTAAAGGCTAATTAGAAAAATTGGGCTAATTTGAAGCTTACAACTCTGATTTATTGATGCATAACAAACCATCATTAGCAGCTTAAATAACAATGACAAAGCTTTATTTAACTTGCAAATCTGCAATATGGTGGGCTCAGTGAAAACAGCTTGTATCTTTCGTAAGCAGCATCAGTAGAAGGACAATAGGGCAGGACAATAGGGCGCTTAAAACCAAAGACTTTTTACTTGCTCAACTCCTACTGTGAGGCAGAAGCCAGAGTATAGGACTGCTGGGATACTGCTCCTGTAAGTCTGAAAGTTGGGCACCCTAAGACCTCGGTGTTTTGTTGCCTGAGAGTAGTACAATAGAAAGTCAATGCCCTGGGCCAAGAGGAGGGGGGAATGCAGCAATCTTCCTTATCTTTGTTCTGTTTGAGACTTCTGCAGATTGAATGAACCCTACTCACATTGGTGAGGGCAGATCTAATTTACACCATCAACTGATTCCACTAAGATCTTTACAGACAACCCAGAAATCATGTTGTACTGGCTATTTGGGCATCACTTAGCTTAGTAAAGTTGATATGTAGAAATGATCATCACTATATCTATCAAAGAGGCAAAATTCAGGAATAGACTTGTAGAAGATTCACTGAGGTAACTATCAGTGTCAAATAAGTGGAAGAGTGAAGAGAGAGAGAGCTGAGGGAGGCTTCCAGATCATCTGTGCAGAGAGGAAGTGGGAGGACTGTGTAGACCAAGCTTTAGATCCCAGTACATTTTTACAGGAAAAATCATCTGTAGACTTATGAGTGAATGTCTGAGCAAAGGTTGCCAGTTGCCAGTTGGAAGAATCCTGCATTTCGTTTCTATCTAGACTCACCATGTTCATGGTCTGGGAGCAGCCTGGACTGCCCCATGGGTCAGAAGTGGCAGCAGCTGGAGGATTTAATCCAGGTTTTTTTTTCCAGAGATATAGACACATTTATTTAGGAAAGGAAGAAATGAGCATGCAAGGGAGAATGCTATGTCCGTGTATGAAGGTGTCATGTCACTACCAAGTCCCTATGATGTTGGGGGAGGGCGGGTAGTGCAGTGGGACCTGAAAAGAAGCACACCAAGGCCTGTGTGCATGTCTGTTCATAGACTGTGAAGCTCTCTGTGATGTATAATTACAGTGCAGCAATGAAAGTTAATACAAAAAGAAATGATCTACATAACCACCTGGTGCAAATTTCATACCAGAAAATAATTGAAGACAAATGTCATTATAAAATTAAATATAGTTTGAAGGACAAAAAAAATCAGCAGGCTACTTCTTTTTAGAAGAGTTTAGGTTTACAGGAAAAAATGAGAAAATAGGAAAGAGTTCATAAATCATACCCCCCCACACACAGAGTTTCTTCTATTCTTAACCTTGTGCAATAGTATGGTACATTTGCAGTAACTGATGAAACAGTACATTGCCTAATTGCAATTGATTAGTTAGCTACAATTACTCACATTAGTTACATTGATTAGAGTTACAGTTGATGAAACATTTTTAACCCATTTTTATTGATCAAAATCTTTAGTTTACAGTTAAGTCCACAGTTATGTTGCATAGTTGCATGGCTTTCTATAAATCAGGTATAAAACATTACAGTATCATGCAGAGTAGTTTTGATTTCACTGCCTTCCCTAATCACACCCTGTATGTTAACTACTCATCTCTGCCCTCCCAACCAATCATTGGCAACCACTGATCTTTTAAATGTCATATAATTAGTATCATATACTACATAGTCTTTTCAAACCTATTTCCTTTTCTTAGAAACATGAATATAAGGCTCCTTCACACCTGGCTGTGGCTTGATAGACCATTTGATTTTGTGGATTTACTCACTTATAGTAGAATGTTTTGATTGCTTCCAGTTTTGAGAAACTATAAATAAATCTGCTATAAACCTTTGTGTGTAGGTTTTTGTAGAGACATGTTTCACCTTATTTGGGCATATACATAGGAGAGTGATTGGCTAATTATATTATAATAATGTATTTTAACAGTGAATTTATCTTTGTAAAAAAAAAACCCTGCTAAACTGATTTTCATTTGTATTTCCATTAGTAATGGATGAGATTTTTTGCTGTTGTTCTACATATCTGTTGACATTTGGTATTTTAAATTTTAGCTATTCTAGTAGGTGTATAGTGGTATTTCATTATTGTTTTAATTTGCAATTTCATATGATATTATGTATTAATATTTCTTTATATATTTTGCATATCACTCTATTAGACATATAGTTTGGAAATATTTCCTCACATTTGGTTACTTATATTTTCATTTTAATTATGATTGGCCTTTTTGTGATACTGGAGATTGAGCCCATGGATATTCTACCTCTGAGCTTCACCCCTAGCCTGACTATTTTTATATAGGATCTCGCTGGCTTGTGTAGAGCCTCACCAATTGCTGAGGCTAGCCACAAATCTGTGATTCTCCTGCCTCAGCCTCCGTAGTGCTGGGATTAAAAGCATTCACCACCACACCTAGAAACAGTTTTAGAATTTTTTTTTTTTTTTTTTTTTTTTTTTTGGTGGTACTGGGGGTGGAACCCAGGGGCTTTCTACCTCCAGGCCATACTCCCAGACCTTTTATATTTTTATTTGGAAACAGGGTCTCACTAAGTTGCTGAGAGCCTCACTAAGTAGCTGAGGCTGGCTTTGAACCTGTGCGATCCTCCTGTCTCAGCCTCCCAAGCGCTGGGATTACAAGCGTGCACCACGCCCGGCTTTAGAATGTTTTTGAAAAGTAAAAAAGAGAAAAGCCCGGCTTTAGAATGTTTTTGAAAAGTAAAAAAGAGAAAAGCAATTCAATTCTTGACTCACTTTCCCATATCTGCCTGACAAACCTAATATTCTGAGCGGTCACTGGATGTCACTGTTGCTTTACCAAATATGACCATTTTGTTAACATGGACAAAGATTTAGAATGATTTTAAAATAAGTACTTTGTTAAAGGAATACAGCATTTCTATATTACAAGTACTTTTCAATAAGATGCTAAAGGTATGTAGGATATCAAGAATTAGAAAAAATATTTAAATTTACAGGTTAACAGTTTCTTTCTAAGCTTATATACATTTCAAATAGCGTTTATTAAGAAAACTGTCTAAAATATAAAAGAGTTAATGGAAAAATGACTTTACTTTCTTAAATATACTTTTATTGGTACATTGTAATTAATGCTATGTCATAGTGAGGGTGAAAGCGATGTAAACACACTTGCACACAGCTCTAGGTGTTTCCCTTCAGGTCCTACCCCACTCTCTCCCTTCCTTTCATCTGTTGACAGACTTTTTTCAAAACAGTGAGATAAGCTTTAGATTACAATAATATTTGGGCTTCAAAAAATTATTTTACTGACAAAACATTTAAAATCATATATGCATATAGATATATACCTATGAATAAATATTATATATTGTATATATATATATTATATGCATACATGTAATATATACATTTCTATATACTAGTATACTAAAACTTTGCAAGTTTAATATAAAATTGGAATAAGTTCATCCTGTATAAACTTTCCACTGAAGTCTAAAATTTGTAATGAAATTTTTATAAATTAAATTCTGAGCTTAAGATAAAATTATTTAAAGGGAAGCTGTTTACCCACCGATATAACTACCAGACAAGAGTGTGTTTATAGATCAAGCTATTCTACAAAGTGTGTTCTGCTAAGACTGTTCTTATGTATGTCCTCTCAACATTCACCATCTAGTTGGTGCTGATTGAACGTCTACTTGCCCTACGGGCTATACATTTTCTGAAGGCAGCACATATTTGCTTCATTGATTACCAATATAAAGAAGCACATGGAAGATTTTTGATAAAAGAAGTGTTAAATAATAAAAATGTGCTTAGTTAATAATCTCATTAACATTGACAATACCACAATGAAAGTGATTTATAAGCACAAATAAACTTATTAAAATTTCTTTGTGACAATAAATTTATATATATAAAATAAATTACAACTGATGAATCATTTTCTTGACTATTACCTATATTGAAGAACATATGAGTACATATTAGAGGACCTTTTTATATACTATTTTATATATGGTTATACTTTGGAACATAGCTTATATTTATCATCTTCAGAAAAGTAATGATAAAATATTGTTTTTATATACCAAAGAACAATTTTAAATTTAAAAATTTCTATTTTCTTTCTTTAAGCTTTTCTGGTTTCAAACAAAAATGGTTCTAAGCAGACTAAAATAAATTTCCATTTCCTAAGGAAATTTGTCAGGATCCTGACATATGGAATTTAAAGCAAATGTATGTACCTTCTGGGTGTAAAAATCTAAGGTCTATGAATATTTGTATAATATATGCTCATATATAAACAGGCATGTGCCATTATATTACCTACTCACCTATTATCTTGGAAACTATAAGTTTACACCAGTATCTCTCATTCCAAATCAGCATCACAGGGTTCACTCTGGTTTTCTAGTTACAATGACAGCATTAAATGATAACACAAAAGGTAAACATATGAGAGTACACACTGATATAGATGGATGATCACACAGATACACAGATGTGTTGTGGGAAAAGTGACAAATCCTTCTTATAAGAGAATTCCAAATAATCAATGGAAGCAAGTTGTGAAGGAGAGAGAACAATTTACTATTGGAATAACAGTAAGAAAAACTAAAGAGAAACAGATTATTTATATGAGCTCAAAATATCTTCTTAATATCTTATCATTATATTAGTTTTGATCAGAGTCACCTTTGTGTTTATATAGGAATGTGTCTCATTTCCTATATTCTTAGAAAGTTCTGTTTAATGCCAGGATCAATCTGAATTCTTTGGTATCTGCAACTTACATCACAAACCGTACCTATAAAACATATAAAGCTAATAAAATATGGAATAGAAGGCCGGGCATGGTGGCGCATGCTTGTAATCCCTGCGCTTGGGAGGCAGAGGCAGGAGGATCGAGGCCAGCCGTACTGGCTTAAGAGACCCTGTTTCAAAAATACAGAAAATAGGTCTGGGAGTGTAGCCCAGAGGTAGAAGGGCTTCCAGGAACCCCAGTACCACCAAAAAAAAAAAAATAAATAAAAAGTATATATATATGGAATAGATAAAAATGGAGGAATTTGTTTTTATTGTATAAGCTAGTTAGGCACCTCGTAATTTATCTTTTTCAAAACTCAAAAATATTGCATATAATTAATATTGCGTATAAAAGTGCCATCATTTTATACTTAGAAATAAATGTTATATGAGTAATTAATAGTATGGCAGTTTGCTTATAAACATTTAACTAATATTTTTAATGGAACTGCAAACACAGTACAAAATATTTCCATATACTCCTCACCTATTTTCTCTAAAGTTAACACCTTCCATACCAGCTTTGGATCTCTTATGGATGGAAAAGCAACAGGACAACAACAAAGCAAACAAAAGCCTCTGAGACTTCCAGAGTATTAACAGTACATAAGACTTCTAAACACTTAAAATTAGCATGATAATATGAACATGGAATCAAAATGAAGGAGACAGATATCTCAGAATGTCATCACCAAGATTCAGTTAAGTCTTTATATTTTAAATACTTTCCTGTATATGATCTATTTTCATCTGACAAGTAATTATTTACCTTCGACACTTAGTCTGCTATGTGCAATACAGAATGTGATAGACACATGGGACATTGTCTTGTCTGTGAACTGAAGTATCTATCTGTAACAATCATTGTTAGTCCTTGGAGGACAACTTTTAGTAACTCTTATAGACCATAGACTGACAAAGATAACATTCTGCGTCTTAGTAATAAAGCATGTGTGAAATGATATTTTTATGCATGGTAATGAGAAATCCTATGACCCATTATGTCTTTGTACCACTGAATACTATGCTAGAAAATACTTGTAACTTTAACAGCAGTTATTACTGAACATTTTTCATCTACATGTAGCTGTATGATGAAACTTGTTGTGCATGCTAAAGTTTAAGTAATAGAGACATATGAGATGTTTGGGTTCATCTTAAAGAATAAATATTTTGAAAGGAGCAAAAGTGATATAAATATAGCATTTTAAGAACTCAGTAATATATATTCTAAATAGTCATAAAAATTTCTTTCTCCTTTTTGAAATAAAACCCATGCAGATATATCTATTTGCAGATGACATGATACTATACTTAGAAGATCCAATAAACTCAACCAAAAGGCTTTTAGAACTGATAAAAAAATTTAGCAAAGTGTCTGATACAAAATAATCTTTAAAAATTAGAAGATTTTATATATTCCAATCATAAATATAATGAAAAAGAAATCCAAAAAACAATTCCACTCAATGACTCCATAAACAATAAAATACTTAAGATCAAACCTAATTAAGGAGGTAAAAGACCTCTACAAAGAAAATGATAAAACATTGAAAAAAGAAACTGAAGAAAATCTTAGAAGATGGAAGGACCACTCATGTTCTTGGATAGGCAGAATAAGTATCATCAAAGTGGCCATTCTTCCAAAAGTGATCTACAATGTCAATGTAATACCCTTTAAAATATCAGGGTCATTCTTCATTAAAATCATTAGGAACAACTTTTTGTTGCTCAGAATATCCAAAAACAGTTTTCGGAAGTATGAATAATGCAGGAAGCATCACAATACCTGACTCCAAATCAAACAGCAGAGCCATAGTACTAAAAACAGCATGGTGTTGGCACAAAAGCAGACAAATAGACCAATGGAGCAGAATAGAAGACTTAGAAAAAAATTTATACTTACAGCCAATTGATTTTTTTTTTAAAAAAGTGGGTCAAAAACACACTGGAATAAAGCCTCTTCAACAAAGAGTGTTGACAATGGTTATCCATATGCAGAAAAAAAAAATGGAAATAAACCTTATTTTCTCACCTGGCACAAGAATCAATTCAAGCTGGATCAAAGACCTGAAAATTAAACCAGAGACTTTGTGGTTACTTGAAAGAGGGCATAGGAATAACACTTCAACATATAGGCACAGGTAAAAAAATTAAAATGGGATTACATTAAGCTACATTAACCTGAGGAGCTTATATACAGCAAAAAAAAAAAAAAAAAAAAAACAAACAAACAAACAAAAAAAACAACCATCAAGAACCTCGACAGAGAAGCATCAGAATGGGACAAGATTTTTTGCCAGCTCTTCTTCTCATAGAGAACTAATATCTGGAATCTAAAGACAACTTAAGAAATTTACCACCACAAAAAAACAAATAAGCCAATCAAAAAACAGACAAGTGAAATAAGTAGACACCACAAAAGAATTCAAATAGCCAATAAATGTATAAAAAATGTTTAACATCATTAGCAATCATAGAGATGCAAATCAAAATACCCTGAGGTTTCGCCTAACCCCAATTAGAATAACAGTCCTTAAATACACTAACAATAACAAATGCTGGTGAAGATATGGAGAAGTGGGAACTCTAAAATGTTGGTGGGATTTCAAAGTAGTGCAACCAACCACTTTGGAAAACAGTATGGAGGATTCTCAGAAGAATGGGAATGAACCTACCATATGACCTAGCTATACCACTCCTGGGTATCTACCCAAAAGAATGGAAACCAAACTACCAGAGCAGTGCATATATGTCTATGTTCATAACTGCACAATTCACAATTGCCAAACTATGGAACCAGGTGAAATGTTCATCAGTATATGAATGAATTATAAAAGTATGGGATACATAGCAATGGAATTCTACTCAGCCATAAAGATAAACAAAATTATGTTATCTGCAAGAAAATGGATGAAACTGGAGAATATTATGCTAAATGAGTTTAGTCACAAAAAGTGAAAAGTCAGATGTTCTTCCTCATATGTGGAAGCTAGGGAGAAGTCAGGATATAGGAAGGACTTGAGACAAAGGAGAAGAAACCTTAGCTGAGTGAAAAAGGGAACCTAACTGAGGGAAATGGGGAAAGGGAAGAGAGAAACACCTCAAAGTACATGATATAGCTATACAAAAGTGTTAAAACTAATTACTGTGCTGAGCATGGAAAGGAGGGGAGAGGGAAGGTATAGGGCAGGAACTAGAGGAGGCTCAAAGAGTCCTGTGTGCATGCATGCCTCGATCACAACTTCAACCAGATGTATGATTACAATACATAAATTAAAAAGTACAAAATAAAAGAGTGTGTCTATGCTAATAAGATTTATCTTTTTGTAAGGACAGGTAGTGTTTAGTATACTTTATATAGAGTGACCCATGCTATTTTTGCTATTATATAGTCCATGGTATTATGTTGATTTCAAAAGGTCACATAGAAAAATCTTACTTCTTGCAGCACTAGTATAAGTGCATTACAGTACCGTTAATAAGAAATGATAATGATATTTTTGTCCTGCAAGTTTATAAAATTAATTATTGACCAAAGAAAAATGTTTCTGTTAGTAGGATGTATATGATAGTAAAACATGATAAGGTCAAATTTGAATTATAACAATAAAGAAAAAAGTTTATTACATATCTGAAAAGTAATATATAACTATAGATAATAGAATAAGACTGTTGGGAATTGACACTACTAACATTGCATAGTGAGGCACAGATATGACTTATTGAAATCAGAATTAAGAAGAGTTTATTTTAGTATAATAATGTTGGTGGGAGAGTCTGCTAGTGTCCTTGCAATGTTAAGGTAACCTTATCAATTATTTTCAAAATTGTAAGTCCCCTGAGAGTGAAAGGGGTCTTATGACTGATGGAATATTTTTATGATACTGGGGATGGAAACAAGGGACATTCTATCTCCAAGCTACACATTCAGCCCTATTTTTTATTCTTTATTTTAAAACAGGGTCTCATTGAGTTGCAAAGGGCCTTACTAAGTAGCTGAGGCTGTTCTTGAACTGTGATCCTCCTGTCTCAGCCTCCCAAATGCTGGGATTGCAAGTGTGCACCACTGTGCCCAGCTGACTGATGGGATTCTGAAGGAGTGGGTATACTTACCTGTCTTTATGCAGCATAAAGTAGGTTGCCCTACTTAAGACCTATACTATACTTTTAATTTATAGCAATCACATTTTTTTTTGTATTTGGGATTGAACAGAGGGGCATTCTACCTCTGAGCTATACCCTAGCCTTATTTTATTTTATTTTTATTTTGAAACAGGATCTTATTAAGTTGCTGAGCTAGCTGCAAACGTAGGAAGGAATAATAAAAAAAAACCTGAAATTCCAATTTATTAATGTTTAGTAGTAGTCATGACTTCCAGGTACCCATCATGATTGTGCCAGTCCAAATATTATTTTTCTAAATAAGCAAAAAAAGGTAGAGAGAAGTTTTTTCTTGAACTTTGCTTTTATAAAAAATATATGAACTTCTATTGGTGCATTGCATTTATACATTATAATGAGGCTCAGAATTATAAAAACATACATGCACACAGCACCTGGTGCTTTCTTCTGCAGATCCCACCTGGGTCCCTCTTCCTCTCTTTACATATTATTGAGATTGGTATCAATAACATCATATATATATTTGCAGTTTTCTTATTCAAGTCTCCTCACTTCTCACCCCAAACACTCTTCCCCTATTTGACTAGTATTCCTCCTCATTTATCTAAAATCCCATTTGTTTCCTAATGTCTCTCTAGTTTCCATGTATGAGAGAAAACATATGACCTTTAATTTTCTGGGACTGACTAACCTCAGCATAATATTTTCTAGTTTCATCCATTTTCCTGAAAATGATATAATTTTGTTCTTCATGACCATTTCTTTCTTAATGGACACCTTAGCTGGTTTTATAATTTGGCAATTGTGGATTGTGCTGCTATAAACATGGATATGCACATATCACTATTACCTTCTGATTTCAGTTCTTTTGGAAAGGTACCCAGGAATTGAATAATGGGTCATATTGTGTCTCCTTTCTCATACCCACTATTGATCTCTGTAGCGGCTATACTAAGAGTCCCTCCGTATTTCCCCACATCCTTGCCAGAATACATTATTGTCTTGATGATTGCCATCCTAACTGTAATTAGATGGAATCCAAGTGTAGGCTTCATTTTCATTTCCCTAAAGTTTGCTTGAAATAGGAGACATGAGGCATGGGTAGGGGGATTTGAGGGTTTTTTTTTTTTTAATGGTTACTGTCTTTGTGGCAGATATTCAAAACTGGCTGTCTCAACATATATATCAGGCTTAGGCTCCCACTAACTGTTTTTCTATTTCTTTTCATTTTTTTTTTTACTGCAAAGGCATGAAACCCTGACTTCCCCAAACTAATGTGATATAGGTTCTGCTATTCATGTGCTTCACTGTCCACGTTAAAAAATGAATAAACATATGATAGGAATCACACACAAAGTATCAGCTCAGCTTCCAAGCACCATGGTGATGGTGCTTACCTACAGATTTCACAGAGCTCCTGACATCCAAATTAATCTATAAATTCAATAAAATTTAAAACACTCCAGGAATTTTTTTTAGAATTAGACAATTTGATTAAAATTTTTGTTTGTAAAAGTTAATGCCAAGAGATAGCTGAAAACAACTTGAAACAAAAAGATATTTATTTTATTAGATATTAAGAATTATTGCAAAGATATGGGAACCTCATAATGTTTGTATATGATCAGAACCTAAAGAATATAACAAAACTAAAAGAATCTAACAAAGTATCCTACAATAAACTGCTGTGAACATAGAAGAACTTTGTTGTTATGATTTAATATATTTGTAGAGAAAGGACAGATTATGTAGGAGACAGGATTGAGAATCTGGCTTTGATCTACAGAAAAATAAGGCTTTTCTGGTCCTCATACTTACATAAGAGTGAACATTAATTGGATCATGGACCTCAGTGTACTAATAGGAAAAAGTAAATGATAATACATTTGTTACCATAATATGAAGCAGTATTATTATTTAAGTGCCTGAGAATTATCTTAAGTAAAGGACACACTAGATAGTAAAAGAAGATAAATGACGGATGCAGGAAAGATGACTAGCACCATGGAATTAGAATCTAAAGTATATAAGAAACTCCTTTAATTTAAAAACTGGGAAAGCAGGGGGACAATATGCAAAGGGCATAGGAGTAATTAGGATTATAAACTATTTATGAGATGTTAAAATTCACTGATAGTCAAATAATTAAATACAAATAAAACAAAGTTACAGAGTCATGGTTTTCTCATAGGATAATCTGCTTATGATTTCTCTCTCTCTCTCTCTCTCTCTCTCTCTAGCTCTCTCTTTTTCTCTCTCTCTCTCCTCCTTTTCCCTCTCCCTCCATTCTTCACTCTCTCCCCATCCCTCCTTTCTGGAACTGAGGACTGAAGCCAGGGACATTCTACTTTTGAGCTACTCTCTCTGCCCTTTTTAAAATTGGTGCATTATAGTGTCAAATCATAATGCAGTTCAGTGATAGTGATATTCATGTACACAACACTTAGTGAGCTTTTTCCCAGCTTCCTCCCCAATCTCCCTCTTCCCCATGCATGATATTGAAATTAGAGTAGATTATTTCACATATGTACATATGTCACTGAAAGTGTTTCTTTACTGAATTCTTCACACACACCCCCCTTTCCTAGACTCCCTCCATTGCTTCTCTGGGGTTTCTCCGCCATTGTATGAAGTTCTTTTATCCCAATCTCTCCATAGCTCCCACATATGAGAGAGGACCCTTCACTTCCACTGACTGGCTGATCTCCCTTAACATAAATGACCTAACTGTAATGTAAATGACATAACTTTGTTCTTTGTTGCTGAAAATTCCATTGTGTGTATATTCCGTAGTTTTGTGATCCATTCATCTGTTGATGTAGACCTGGGTTGATTCCATGATTTGGCTATTGTGAATTGTGCTGCTATAAACACCATATTGGTATGTATATATCACTATAATATTTTGCTTTCAACCAGTTTAGAAAGATACTCAGGAGTGGATCATATGGTGAATCCATTTCTAGTTTTCTGAGGAATCTACATACTGATTTCTAGAGTGGCTGCACTAATTTGCAATCTCACCAACATTGCAGTTTCGATTTCCCCACAATCTACCCAGCATTTATTGTTTGACTTCTAAATGACTGCCATTCTAATTGGGCTTAGCTGGAATATCAGTGTAATCCCTGATTTTATATTTAATATATTTATTGGCCATTTGTGTTTCTTCTTTTGTGAAGTGTCTATTTAGTTCAACTGTCTATTTTTTTTATGTTAAACCTTTTACTTTGCATGTTCTAGATATTAGTCCTCTCTCAGATGAGAAGTGGCTGGCAAAAATCTTCTCCCATTCCGTAGGCTCTTTTTTTCTCAGTGGGAGATTCTACCACTGAGCTACACCCCCAGGCCTATTTTTTATTTTTGATTTTGAAACAGGGTCTCACTGAGTTACAAAGGGCTTCACTAAGTTGTAGTTGAGGCTATCCTCTGAGATTCCCCTGTCTCAGCCTCCCAAATGTGGGGATTACAAGTGTGCACCACCACACTCAGCTAGGCTCTCTCTTTAAACTCTTGATTGTTTCCTTTGCTGTGCAGAAACTTTTTTACTTAATGCCCTCCCATTTATTAATTCTTGTTTTACTTTCCCAAGCAAGCTCTGAAGGTCTTATGAAGAAAGTTTCTACCAGTGCTGGTCCTATACCTTTCTCTAGTAATTTCAAAGTCTCTTGTCTAATTTCCAGGTCTTGAGTTGACTATTATGCAGGGTGAGAGGTTGGTTTTTAATTTCATTTTTCTACAAATGGATTACCAATTCTCTCCAAACCATTTTTTTTGGAAAAGTTGTATTTTCTCTATCCCCAAGCCCTTTTAATTTTTTAATTTAAAAATAAGGAATGGCCTTATATAGATAAATTATTCATTTTCTAAGTAAGTATCATGCTGTATGCATCCATATTAAATAAGAAACAAGTTGTATAACACCATGCATTGGTGAAATTTTCGAATTAAGAGCAGACTTTTCTTACTGGTTTGAGTATAAACTGAAAGAACCACTAGGAAGAGCAACTTAACAAATTTTAGTAAAATCTTAATTGTACATGTCCTGATGCTGCAGTTCCATTACTGAGCACAGGCCCAAAGGGCATTCATGTGATCCATTATTATTTGTCTATTTGTTACAGCAGGGAATTGGAAATACCTAAATGTCCTTAAACAGAAAAATTTAATATGAATTATAATGTAATACTGTACATAAGTTAGAACAAAGACCTGGATAAACTTATGAAAAAGATCTTAAAATAGAATTCTAAAAAATATTTATATTGGTCAGTGAATATCATTTGCACAAATTAGAAGCTCATACAACAAAGACCACTTTTTCAAAATAGGAGATGCCACAGAGAAAAGCAATAATGAGGAGAAAACAACTAAATGTAAGTTAAGGAAGAGCCTTGTGCAGATAATAACACTGGCATGGGATGAAGGGCGCACTTAATTAAATTCTGCCCCTTACATAACTCAAGTATGCATAGTGTACACATGCACACATCATGTAATATTCATATATACATGCATGCATGGTTTAAACTGTTCAGTATTGCACTAATAAAGAAATTCATAATTTTTGTAAAATCAATTTGTTGTTCATTTATTGATTTATTTCCTGAATGAATTAGAAATTGGCTTTAATTTTCACTGCTTTTGGCCCTTTGTTTCAGAGTAATAAAGAACATGAGCAGTTATTTATTCATGTGTTTAGCCTACAATTATTGAAAGTATTTCCTTAATTTGCACTTCTTCATTAGATGCATAGACAGCCAAGCAAAATTACTTTAAATATTTTTCTGAAACTTAATTTCAAATTTTAATGAAAAAATTATTAGCAGGAATCTACACAGTTAAGTCAATTAGCCACAGCAAAGCAGTATCGATCAGTTGCAAGAGGAAGCTGCTTTTCTATTTATCTTTTGACGATGTAAATCAATCGCTGGCACCATCAGCAATGATCCACATAGACTAATTCTTCAGTATTTAAATTGGTTTAGTCATGAATACATTTGGTTTTCATGAAATTAAACATAATTAAAAGAACTAAAATTACAAAAGTAAAATTATAAATGAGGGTTTGACATTATAAAAATCCCTTTAAATCATGATAAAACATAGAGTATCATTGATTTTACTTGATCAATGAAACATATATTCATACAAAGAAAGTACCATATATTCCTTAAAATGCTTTTCTACTGATTTTTCTAACATTTTCTTTTGCCCAGCATTGCTTGCTATCTGTCACCCTAATTTAATCCTCACAGTAGCTCAAGAAGTTAATGTTATATCTGTTCAATTAAGAACTATGGTAATAACTCCATCTAACTTAGAATATTTTGTGTGTTTTTTTGTTTTGGGTGTGTTGTGTTTGTATGGTACTGGGGATTGAGCCCAGTGGCATTCTATTCTGAGGTATACCCTCAGCCACTTTAATTTTTATTTTGAAACAGGGTCTTGCTAGGTTAATGAGAATCTCACTACTTGCTGACGCTGGCCTCAAACCTGTGATCTTTGTCTCAGACTCCCAAGTACTAGGAATATAAGTGTGATCCACCATACCCAGTTGTTTTAAAGCATTTCAATACAAAAATGAATGTTATAAAATTAAGAAAAGGGCCGAGGGATCAGTCATTTAGTTCAGGGCCTAGGAATCACTTTGATGTATGCTGAGCAAGCCAATGCCTGACAAAGGACTTAGACAAGTTACATAAGCTGTCAAAAACACAGTGTTAGCTAATTCCTTATGATTTAAATACTCATTCCTCTTATAGTAATTATCACAAGAGCGTTTTTAATACAGAAAACTTGGATAAAAAGCATAAAAGTAGCAAGAACTATAAAAATTGACAAAAATTCTATTCTTTGTGTGTAGATGATCAATTAATATGAAATTGGTAAGGCATATAACCTGAGTTTTAAATAAGACAACATCTAGACTATTCTACATTCATAAAATATTACAATAAATAGTAGTATTTATATTTAGAGATATAAATTATATGGGTACTTATCATTTAAAAATATAAGACTAAATGTTAGAGAATAATTTTTGAGTATTGCCTAAACCACTATTGGCTGGTAGTGCAAATGAGCAAAGTAGAGGCCATTCATGCCTCTACCACTCTCTTCTCTGACACCTTCTCAGTGGGCCCACTGAAGTAGGTGACTCAGTCTGTCTTCTCTACGCCTCCCTACTATTCCTTTTAAGTAATTTAAGTTAGAACATCAAACCACAGTATGACTTTGGCTTAAGAACTTGAATCCTTTATTTTATTTAATAACAATACTTAACGTGAAAATTTTTTTCTTTCCTTTTTTTTCTTTTGCACTAGTGGAAATTGAACACAGGGCCTCTCTACCTCTGAGCTGTATGTCCTGTCTCTAATCTAATCAAGAAATGAGCAATTGACTAAATAGATGCTTCACAAACAAAGAATAGAAAGAGCCAATAAATAAATGCAAAATTGTTCAACATTATTAGCAATCAGGGTGATGCAAATAAAATTACACTGAGATATTCTTAAATCCAATCAGAATAGCAATCATCAAGAAGTCAAACAACAATTAATGCTGGTGAGGATGTGGGAAAATAGCAACTCTTCTATTCTGTTGATGAGACTGCAAATCATTGTAGCTGCTGTAGAAATTCCTCAGAAAATTGGAAATGAATCTATCATATTATCCAGCTATACCACTCCTTGGTATCTTTCCAAATGAATTAAAAGCAGAGTATTAAAGTAATATATGCATATTCATGTTTTCAGCAGCACAATAGCAAATCATGGAAACAACTTAGGTGTTCATCAATGGATGAATGGACTACAAAATTATGTGATATATACACAATGGAATTATACTTGACAATAAAAGAAAATAATGTCATTTTCAGGAAAATGGATAGACCTGCAGAACATTGAGATTAGCCAGTCATAGACAGAGAAGGGTCCTATGTGTTCTCTAGTATGCGGAAGCTTAGGAGCAATTAAAATAAAAGAGAGGCTTTAAATAATAGAGGAGAAACTTCATGGGAGCCAGGGAGGTGTTCTAGGGGAGGGAGGGGGGGAGGGGGAAGATCAAAAAAGGAATCCTTCCATTGGTATTATATACATATGTGAGAATACCAGTATCAATCTCAGTACCCTGTATGGGGAAAGGGGAATAATAAGGAAGACAGGGAAAACCTACACTGTGTGCAGATATGTCATTAGCACTATGAACTGCATTATGATGTGAGACTATAATATGCTAATAAAAGAATTATAAAAATAGTGTTATGCTAAGTTACTGCACACTGGCCTCAAACTGCAATCCTCATGTCTTAGCTATCTAAGCATTGGGATTGCTGGTGTGTACCACCATTCCCAGCTAAACTTTTTTCTTTTCATATTATTATCAAACTAGTGTAGCCAGGCATGGTGGCACATGCCTATTATCCTAGTACTTGGGAGGTTGAGACAGGAAGATCCCAAGTTGGAGGCCAGCCTAAGCAACTTAGTGATAGACTGTTTCAAAATTAAAAAAATAAAATAAGATTGGGCATGTAGCTCAGGGTAGAATGCCCCTAGATTTAATCCTCATTACCAAACCAAACCAAATCAAACCAAAATACACTGATGTTTTTCTACTTCAGTTTCATTTGAAATAGTTAATATTATTTAACTGTTCTTAGAAATTTAGATATAAAATGGTATAAATTTTTTCTTTCTTTTAATGAAGAGCGAGCTCTTTCTGCTATAACTTATGGTTAAAATTAAGTATTAGATGTGTGTGTCTATATGTTTGTTCACTTTCTTACATATATGTGTTTTGGGGGAGGTTACTGGGGAGCCAAGGGGCATTCTACCTTTGAGCTACATCCCCAGCCCTATTTTTATTTTCTGTTTAATAACAGGGCCTCACTAAGTTGCTAAAGATATCTTTGAAACTGTGATAGTTCTGTCTCAGCCTCTGAAGTACTGGGGTTATAGGCACGCACCACTATAGTCAGATGCATATTATTTTATTTTTTTATTTAACTATAACTGTTTTCATTAATGTCTTTAGCTCATACCATACCTTGTTTTTAGTAACATAATTATTGTTTCACACTTGTCGTTTTTATTAGATCTATGTAGAGCATAGTGTAATAGATAAACTACTGCAAAATGTAATCATTTTAAAAATTGTGTTTAATTTAAAAATATATTGTGCAACAAAATAACATATTTTCCCATAAAAGCATAAGTAGTGTAGCTATTTCAAAGATATGAGAAGAAAATATTTGGTTCACCACAATTTACAAAAACTAGTTTTAAGAGGGTGAACACAAACTTAAAGTGAAAGAAAAAATACTTTGATTTTAAAATGTGAAATTATGCTAGGTGTGGTGGCTCACGCTTGTCAACCCAGCATTTGGGAGGCTGAGACCGGAGGATCACCGTTCACAGACAGCCTCAGCTACTGAGTGAGGCCCTCTGCAACTCAGTGAGACCCTGTTTCAAAATAAAAAATAGGGAAGAGGGTGTACCTTGGAGGTAGAATGCCCCTGGGTTCCATCCCCAGACCCGCCCCCCAAAAAAACAATAAATAAATAAACAATGTGAAGTTACCAATGTCAATGTCAATGTCCTGTACGAGGAAGAACTTAGGGGAAGTGCAGCAATTGCTGTGTGCATTCTATCACCACGAATTATATTACGATGCACCAATAAAAGTATATAAAATTAAAAAAATACAGTACATCATACTCATGAATAGAATTGTATTATATAACTTTTTCTTTTTTTTAATTTATTTTTTATTGGTGCAATGTATTCATACATCATAGTGGTATAAAGAAAATACTTTTGTAGACATACATGCACATCTCGTCCAGTTAGCCCCTACCACGATCCCCACCCCATTCCCTCCCCATCCCTCCTTCCCACGCTTGGCTTACTGGTTGACATCTAGTATTATAGCAATTTATACAATATTAACATTGATAATCTCACATAACAGTTTCATTTGTCTGGTACCAAACTTTTGATGACTTAAAGATAACATTTCAATATTTCTTTTTGCTTTCTTTCTTACCAGAGAATATTTTTTTCTTTTTTTTTTAGGTGAAACTATCATACATTTATTTATTTATTTTTCAGAAAAAATCTATCCTGATATGGAATATAGACTCTAGATACCCAAAACAGTCTCAAAGAAGAACAAAGCTAGAAGATGTATATTTTCTGATTTCAAACCATATAAAGCTACAATAATTGAAACAGTGTAGTACTGTTCTAAAGGCAGATATATAAACCATTGGAGCTAAATAAAAGCCTAGAGATAAATTCTTCCATACATTGTCAAGTTATTTTTGACAAGGTTTCCATGAACTTTTGGTGGAGGAAATACTAGTCTTTTAACTAAATATTGTTGAAAAATAATAATAAATGAAAAAGAATAAAATTGGACCCTTACCTAACACATTATTAACTCAAAATAGATAAAAGACCTAAATATAAATCTTAATACTATAAGCTTTTAGAAGAAAATCTGGGTCATAAAACCTCACAACATTGAAATTGGAAGTGATTTCTTGGATATGATTTCAATGGCACAGGCAACAAAAGAGTAAATAAACTCCCTAAAAAATAAAAAAAAATATTGTATATCCAAAGACAATGTAAACAGAGTTAAAAGTTACTGATCCTCTTCCAAGAGTTCCTCCTATGACCCATTTCTCCCTAACTCTCACATATTAGGGAAAGCATCTGATTTCTTATTTTTTGTGCCTGACTAATCTCACTTAGCATAATGTCCTCCAGTTCCATCCATTTCCCTGAAAATGATGTAATTGAGTTTTTTTTTGATGGCTGAGTAAAATTCCATTGTGTACATATCCCACAGTTTTGTAATCCATTCATCTGTTGATGGACATCTTGGCTGGTTCCATAGTTTGGCTATGGTGAATTGTGCAGCTATGAACATAGATACACATGCCTTAGTTTGGTAGTTTGGTTTCTTTTCTTTTGGGTAGATACCCAACAGTGATATTGCTGGATCAAATGGTAGATTTGTTCCCATTCTTCTGAGGATTCTCCATACTGTTTTCCAAAGTGGTTGCACTAATTTGCAATCCCACCAACAATGTCTTAGAGTTCCCACTTCTCCACATCCTCGCCAGCATCTGTTGTTGTTTGTGTTTTGAATGATGGCCATTCTAGTTGGAGTTAGGTGAAATCTCAGGGTAGTTTTGATTTGCATCTCTCTGATTGCCAGTGATGTTGAGCATTTTTTCATGCATTTATTGGCCATTTGAATTTCTTCTTTTGTGAAGTGTCTATTTAGTTCATTTGCCCATTTTGTTATTGGATGCTTTGTTTTCTTAGTGTTGAGTTTCTTGAGTTCTCTGTATATTCTAGATATTAGTCCTCTATCAGTGGTGTAGGTGGCAAAAATCTTCTCCCATTCTGTTGGCTCTCGATTGAGGTTCTTGATAGTTTCCTTTGCTGAACAGAAGCTCTTCAGTAACTTTTTCATCTTATTGCATTTTTGTACTCAGGAGAGAAAATAATGAAGTGGGAAATGAATATGATCTAGAATTCTTAGAACAATATTGGATTTTAATAATAGAGGTAAAGAAATTATTATCATTTTGTAGAATAACAGTAGGCAATCTGATTTATCCATAAATAAGCTTTGTATTTCTTATGAATGACTGGCACCTTACCTGTATATGGTAAAAAAAAGAGTTTTTTAAAATGAAAACACACTTCTTATAATGTTGCTATAAATCCCCTTTCCAACGCCATTTAGGAACATGATATTTCTTAAAATATTTTTACTGCTGCATTATAATTATATACCACAGTGAGATTCAAAGTGATACATTCACATTCACTCATCACTTGTATTTCCTGCACCTGTGTCTCCACTCCGTCCTCCCTGTACATGAGTGAGAGTGGTAGTGAGACCTTCATATGTAGACATGGCATTTGAATCTAAGCCTCATTTGTCCCTTCCTTTCTCCCTCCCCAACCATTTTCCACTATTCTACTGGTCTCTTATTTATATAAAAGGTTCTTTGTTTTCCTATTTTCTCTCTAGCTTCCACTTATGAGAGAAAACATATGACCTCTGAATTTGAGACTAGTTGATCTCACTTAGCATAATAGACTCCAGTTCCATTCATTTTTCCTACAAGTGACAATTTTGTTTTTAATGGCTGAGTAGAACTCCACTAAGGAGCACAATATCTTAATAGTAAATTACAATATGGTCGGACCACTCAATTCAGATAATCCATTTACCTGTCTATTATTTATTAACCTGTTATTAATTTACTCAGTTTGTATGATAAATCTGTATCTATCTTTCTAGCAATCACAATGTCTGAGGGTTGTTTTTTCAATTTAGGACCATAGGAAAATAAACCTAAAACCAAAATATGTATTAATAATCACAACCCAATAATATTTAATTGCATATAAAAGTATAAGAGAATATAACTATACACACACACACACACACACACACACACACACACACACACCATTCACAGTTTCTCCACATGAAGAGAAATGTATATATCTTCAGTCAGGCATGACTACGACTACAACAATGGGCTTACACTGCACCCAGGATTTGTGCTTTGGTTCAGAAATAAAGTACTGCTGATTCCTTTTGTTCTGTATTGCTTTTTTACCTGCTGATTTGTGATGTCATTTTAGTCATTATTTCAGCAGAAAAGTTTATTTTGTGGCACTCACCCAGGGGCATTCTACCTCTGCATGTTTCAGATTATTTTTAAGTGATTGTTCATTCTTAGCCCAGTGTACTTTTCTTGCATGTACATATTATTTCAACCAAAAATATATACTACACTAATTTCTATTATTTATTTATTTATTTATTTATTTATTTATTTATTTATTTATTTATTTATTTTGGTGGTACTGGGGTTCCTGGAAGTCCTTCTACCTCCGGGCTACACTCCCAGACCTATTTTTACATTTTTATTTGGAAACAGGGTCTCCTAAACCAGCGCGCGGCTGGCTTCAAACCTGCGCGATCCTCCTGTCTCTTCCTCCCAAGCGCGGGGATTATAAGCGTGTGCCACCACACCCGGCTACACTAATTTCTATGTAACCCCGTTTATTGTACTTTTAGATTTTTATGATAACACTTTTTTAAAAAAAGTTATGTGTTAGGTATTTTACAGAGACTATCAACATTCAATTTTTTTAAGTGGATAGAAGGGTTATATATTTTAAAATATCCTTTTGTCCATGTTAGCCACATGGAAGAAATGTTAGCATCTCAAATGAAGGAAAATATGTCTCAAAATAAAAGGTGACCTAAAAGGAGTAATTTTATCTTTATGAATAACTTGTTATAGTATCATTAGTATTCTGTTTTCAATGTAAAATGTTTAAAAAATTAGAGAACACCAACTGACAAATTAGACACACTGATCTGTGACATTAATTAAGATCATTAAATTGTCCCATTGTCTCATCCCACTCCCAGAAGGGCAGAGGTGAGTTGGGTGGATGTCATGGGCACTGACTGACTCACTGCTATATTTCTTCTGTCATGGAAGTGCCTTCTTCATAGTTCAGGGATGTTACTAATGAACACCCAACACAGAAGTATGATGTATATTTGTGCTGTGTAATAAGAGAAAAAGAGACAGAGACAGAATGATAAAATCTGGTGAGGAATTTCAAGTACAGTGGCAACTGTTTTATATCAATCTAATTGTCTCCTGTTTCTGTGTGCTGTAGTGGAAGAATATAAAGAAACAATACCATCATAATCACATCTCCTTTCTTGGTGAGGTATTATAAAATTTCAAATGCCTATACAAACTATGGAAAATAAGTTTAATAGAAATATTCACATTTCTCAGAATTTATTCTAAACCATTATAGTGTTTGGAATAAATTATCTTTTACATTTATGCAGAGGGAGAACCACTAATTTTACTAAGTTGAAAGATACAATACTATGCTAATGTGAAAGGATAGTCTATGTAGAATGAAAGTTATGAACTATTTTTGAATTTTAACAGCGTGTTTTGAGACAAAAACTTGGAATATCTTCAAATAATAAGATTTTTTATAGTTTAACTGGTGAATGTTGTTATCATCATAGGGAGGTTCAACGTGATGCAAACATTCCTGCACAGAGCCCTTGGCGTCTTTCCCTCTGGGTCCTAGCCTGCTCTCCCCTGCCCCTCCATAAGGTTAGTAAGATTGATATTAATAACTTCATACACGGACATAAAATTATTTGAATTGTTTATTAGTCCTCCACCCCATCCCCAACCCCTTTCCATTATTTTACCATTATCACCCTCATTTATTTGAAGTCCCTGATATTTACTTTTCTTTTTCTAGCTTTCATAATACCCAGATGTACCACACTTTTCATTCTTCTTTCCAAAACAATTAAAATAAGAATACTATACTAGTATAATACATGTGTAGTGATACATGTATACCCATGTTTATAGCAGTATAATTCACAATAGCCAAATTATGTAACCAACCAAAGTGTCTATTAATAGGTAAATAGATGAAGAAAATGTGGCAAATAAGCACAAAGTAATTTTACTCAGCAATAAAGAAGAACAAAAATTACGTCATTAGTAGAATGATGGATGGAACCCAAGGATATTATGCTAGATGAGATCAGACAGTCTCAGAAAGTCAGGGGTCGTATGATTTCTTTCATATATGGAAGCTACAAAGAATAGGGTATTTGCACTAATAAGGGGCTTTTTATTTAAAACTCAGAAAATATTAAGATAAAAATAAATGTGTATTCTTTAGTTTTAGACCCTTAAATACTTGATGGCACCATACTTAACTGGCAGATAGAAAATGTTTTCAAGAAGAAATATAAAGATGCCTGCTTTAAAACACATCAAAACAACCCTTCATTTCTTGCCCACAGAAAATAGCAATCTCATTTCCAAAATTGGTTTTACTTCCTTTAGGGCCCAGGCTAACTCTTATGCTTTTGATTCTTTGATCATAAACATTGAAAATCTAAAAAAGTTATTCAATATCCTGTGCTAGAATTCTTCATGAGTTAGCATCAAACGCTTCGTGGAGAGAGTGTGGACTTCAGATCTGACACATCTGGGTCTCCATCTTGCCTCTGCTACTCAGTTCCTCTGTCAAGTTATACAGAGTTGCTGAGACTGGGATTTCTCATCTGTAAAACAAAAATACAGCATCAGGTTTTATGTCCAACTCTAACATTCACCAGCTAAGGGAATGTTAAAAGTTTTCTCACTATCTCAACATTCAACATTTTGTTTTGATTTTTCAAAAAATAATTTTGTGGCGCATTGAAATTTTACAACATGGTGAGATTTGAAGTGAAAACTTTATATATACACACAGGACCTGGTGTGTTTCTTTCTTTCCTTCTGGATCCCACCTCACTTCCCCCATCCTCTGTCCCTATACATGCTAGTGAGATTGGTAGTGGTACCTTCATGTGTGGATATAACATTATTTGAACTCTTTTCTTTCTCAAGCCCCCTTTCTCTCTCCTTCCCTCAACCACTTCCACCATTTTACTGGTCTCTCCTCTCTTTTATCTGAAGTTCCTTTTCTTTTATCTTTTTCTTTCAAGCTTCCACACATGAAAGAAACATATAGGCTGGTTCTTGACTTTCTTAGATGGGCGGATCTCACTTAACATAATGTTCTCAAGTCTCATCCATTTTCTACAGCTATGTGACTTTTTTCCTCTCTATCTCAACATTGTAGTTCAGGTTTCCTATCTGCAAAATGTTCATAAAGATGATGCCTCTTCGCAGAAGCTAAAGCATCCATCCAAGAGCCTCTCCTTAATTATTTATTAAAAACTTTATATTTAGCCAGACATGGTGGCACAGGTCTGTAATTTCAGTACCTGGAAGACTGAAGCAGGTGGATTTCAGGGTAGAGAATAAGCTCAGCAATATAGTGAGAGTCTCAGTAACTTAGTGAGAACCTGCTTCAGAATAAAAATTAATAAATAAAATAGGGCTGGAGGTCTCGCTCAGTGGTAGAATTCTCCTAGGTTGAATCCCCACTGTCAACCAAACAACCAATAAACAAAAAACAAAACAAAGCAAAAACAAAATAGCAATGACAAAACTTAATCCTTTGATCCATTTTCTCCCTAGCTTCTACATATTAGGAAGAGTATCCAATTTCTTATCTTTTGTGACTGACTACTCTTACTTAACATAATGTTCTCCATTTTCATACATTTTCCTGTAAATGACATAAATGTGATTTTCTTTATGGCTGAGTAAAATTCCATTTTGTACATATCTATAGTTTTGTAATCCATTCATCTGTTGATAGACATCTTGGCTGGTTTCATAGTTGGCAATAGTGAATTTTGCAGCTATGAACATAGCTTGTAACATAGCTTTGAAGCTATGAACATAGCATTAGTTTGGTAGTATGGCTTCCATTCGTTTGGGTAAATACCCAGAAGTGGTATTGCTAGACCATATGGTAAGTTCATACCTATTCTTCTGAGGATCCTCCATGCTGTTTTCCAAAGTGGCTGCACTAATTTTTGATCCCACCAACAATGTATTAGAGTTCCCACTTCTCCACATCCTCACCAGCCATCAGTTCCTTCTGCGCAAACACCGGCTATAAGGCTATAACTTGCATCTGTGGCAGCCAAGCTCACTATGTTCTTCCTCCAGAGATAAAGCTAGTTTTTAAAGAAAAATTTATTTACACATTTTAGTTTAGTTTGATGTCTTGATACATGTATACAGTATATAATGATCAGATCAGAGTAACTATTATTTCTAGCACCTCAAATATTTATCATTTCTCTATATTGGAAGCACTCAAAATATTTTCTACAAAATTATTTTTACAAGTTCAGTAGCTCAAAATGACTATTTTATTCAATTATTACATAACCTTCAATTTAAAAATATTTATATATACTTTTATTTGTGTATTTTATTCTCACATTCTAAGGTAGTTCAGAGTGATAGTGACATAGATACACACAGCACTTGGTAAGCTTTTACCGGCTCCTTCCCCATTCACTCCCCTTCTTTATACATGATATTGAGATTATCATTGGTATTGGCTATTGTGAATTGTTTTACTATTGAATATATATATATATTCAATATATAATATATAATATATATATAATATATATATATATATATATTACTATAGCATTCTGATTTCAATTTTTCTGGAAAAATACCCAGGTGTGGTATAGCTGGATCACATAGTGGAACTATTCTCAGTTTTCTGAGAAATCTCGACACTTACTTCCATAGCGGCTGCACTAATTTTCAATCCCATTGATAGTATAGAAGAGTTACTATTCCCTACATCCTTGCCAGCATTTACTGTTGTTTAACTTCTTGATGTTGTCATTTTAAGTGGGGTCAAATGAAAATCTCAGTGTAGTTTATATTTACATCTCCCTGATTGCTAATGATGTTAATAAATTTTTTCATATATTTATTAGCCACCTGTATTTCTTCTTCTGTGAGGTTTCTGTTTAATTTACTGTCCTATTTTTTATTGGTAAATTTTTCTTAGCAGCAAATTTCTAAAGTACTTTGTGTATTTTAGATATTAGTTCTCTATTTGAAGAGTAGTTGGCAAAGATCTCCCATTCTTTCTGCTTTCTCTTAATATTCTTTTTTCCCTGAGTATCATTTTATTATCAACAAATTGTAGTACTTATTTTTCTGTGTCTTGATTATTTCTTTAACATGGAAATCATTAAAGTGATCACCATTTTCCCTGGAGTTTCCACAAATGACAAGATTTTAGTCATGTTTTAAGAGTCTGAATAGCACTCCATCATGTATATATGCCACTTTTTCTTTTTGCAGTCATTGGTTAATAGACAATTATGTTTTTTCTGTTTCTTGTCTGTTGTAAATCATTCTGCAATGAACATAGTATTACAGGTGTCTCTTTGATATGCCAATTTTATTTCCATTCTGTATGGCATCATTTATTTCTGATGATTGTTTCCTTTGCTTGGCAGAGGCTCTTTATATATTTTAAAAATATAATCCTTTGTCTGCTTTTGATATTTTTTTTGCTGTGATTTGAGGTCTAGTCCAAAAAATTATTGCTCATTTCAGTGCCATGAAGGATTTCCTCTAGGCTTTCTTTTAGTATCTTTAAAGTTTCAAGTCTCAGATTTACATCTTTGATCTATTTTGAGTCTTTTATATAATGACATGGAAGGAAACCATTCTGCAATATATATCATATCTGCAAATCCAGGACTTATTGGACATTTGATAATTAGAAAGCATGTCTTTATAACAGCTTTTCATGTGTGTGAATAATAACAATGGTTGTAAATGACACTGCAATAATAAATTATATAATATAAAATATAGTGGAAAGTGAGATTTATTTGACCACTATGTGTATGTGTGTGTGTGTGTGTGTGTGTGTGTGTGTGTGTGTGTGTGTGTGTTGGTATTGGAGATTGAACCTAGGCGCATTCTAACTCTCAACTATACCATCTAGTCCAGTCAGTCCAAGTTTATTTTTTTGTTTTGAAACAGGGTCTTTCTTGGTTTCTGAGAATCTTATTGCTTGCTGATGCTATCCTTCAACCTATGATCCTCATGTCTCAGCCTCCCAAATGCTGGAATTACAGACATATACTACCATGCCTGGCTATATGATCACTACTTTTAAAATACTATTTCTTGAAAAGGTTAGGGCTAGGGATATAGTTATAGAGTTATATAGTTATAGAGTACTTGCCTAACATGTGTGAGGCACTGTCACAAATAATTTATTAATCTATATTGAGTAATAAAAATTTTCATGTCTTTCTTAAATCAAAAAATATAAATGAAGATGTAACCTAAGTTCTAATCAGAAAATATAAATTATCCACTGGGCACAGTGATGCACACCTGTAATCTCAGTACTTGGGAGACTGAGACAGGACGATTACAGTTTTGAGCCTAGCTTTGTCAATTTAGTGAGACCTTGTTAAAAAAAACAAAAAAAGAGGAAAAAAAATAAAAAGAAAAACGCCTGGTATGTAGCTCAGTGGCAGAATGCCATTAGGATTAATCCTCAGTAACACACACACACACACACACACACACACACACACACACACGAGAAAATAAAAGCTATAATACACAGAAGTAATGTTGCATAGCATGCTCATACCATGTTTAGTGATGCCTTGGTACCCTTAGATTTTCAAATTTTAATGATAGTCTAAAATACCAATGCTATTCTCTGACAAATAGCATAATTGACTGAAAACATTGAAAATAGAAGAGAAAATTCCCCTAAGTAATCATAGAGAATAGTTATGTCATGTCTGGTTGATGTTAATGAGCAGTGAAAGGACCTTTAATGAAACAGTTTGATGTGTGAGCATGGTAATTGCTGTGGCCAAACTCTTTAAATTACTGCAAGGCTCCTAAAAGAAGATCCAAATTCCCTTGATTAAAGGAGGCATGCTTCAGCAAGTCTGCAAGGACTGTGCAACTGTGAGGTGTTCCAGAATGCTCGCAGGCTGAACTCCATAAAATGTGGAAAAGTTTTAGATATGAGACCTCAGAAAAAAAAGAGAATTTTATTTGGTCACAAACAATGTTGACTTATAAAAAGCTATTAGCACTTTTTCACTCCTTTTTACCTTCCCCAATATGAATTCAAGCAATAACTCTACCTGCCAAGAATACTGAAGAGAGTAAATTACTTTTCCCTTTGTATGTAAAAGAACCAGGTTGTTTTCTCTGCACTTTGTTTAACTGGTCTTTAATGACCTGGAGAATGCTTGTAAGAGACTGCTAATCACATTGCTTTTGGCATCCATACCGGTGGTCAATATAAAAAATAAATTCTAAAGGGAAGGAAAAAGTCTGTATTATACATGGCCTGAAATATTTCCTGGGGCTTCAGCCATTATTCTCTGCTTTTGGCAAATGGCGTCCTAGAAATTGCATTGGGGCGCTAAATAGAATTAAAATCAAGTTAATCATCAATGTTTTACTTAAAACTTATCTAAAAGTAAACTGCAACTTATCTTCACCTTATTTTAGCCCTTTTAAAAATGCATGAGTACATGAGTTATATACTTAGCGAGAATATAATGCATTTTGATTTATGCAATGAGCTAATGAATCAATTTTGCAGATTATACATGTTAATTTTGAACATCATAACAAATGTTGTGAAAACATGAGTCCTTGAAGAAAATGTATCTTCCTATGTCAATATATCTTTAACTCCAACATCTTTATCAATGCCATTACCCACAGATATCTCAGATATATTCTAGGAAAAGAGAACAGGTATTTACAATTTGAAAATATTATTTTGTCTTTAGTAATTTCTTGGATAAAGATTTATTTGGTGAGCCTTAATAATTGCTACATTCAAGTCATTCAAATTTTCAAGGCACTGCTTCTTGAATTTATTACTTGCATATTTTAGTATCTTCAGGTGCTTTTGTGCCCTATATAATAAACACTAGTTAGATTTATGGATGAACAGCACATCTCTTGTGAAGAGCCCCACCCATTGCCTGCTAGCTCGAAGACCTAAAAATAGCGCCGAGCGGAAGCTCTGTGAGGCCCATTAAGCAGTAAACAACTTTCAGGAAGTCCGGTAACCGGAGCATGGGGCGCACGGGAACACAACATACCACTGTTTGTAACAAATGAGCTAATTTTGCATGGAGCGAGTGATCTGAGTGCTGATTGGCTGCTTGGGATATATAAGCGGGGAGCGGGGAGCGGAGAAAAGGAGAGTATGTAAGAGCCTGGGATAATAAAGAGTCCGAAGAAGATCGTCTCCGGTGTCGTGCTTGAAAGCGGCAAGTGGTGGCCCGTACGGGGAATCTCTCTCAACGAGACGGTCAGAACTTTGGACTTTCCAGGGCAGCCGGCTGGTAAGTTCTCCTGTGAAGAGGGAGGCTCTACAAAGTAGAGGATCATAAGATTGTTCTTTCCCAACTCCGTTTGAGGACGAAGGGGAGCTCCTTTGAGGGGAGGATTTATAGGGTAGTATACTCTCAGGCTGGACCTGAGGCTGAATAGGTATGGGAAATAATCCATCTCATCCAATACAAAAGGCTTTAAAAGCCTTATTAAACGGAAAGGGGTTAAAACTTAGGGATAAGACTATTCAGGGTTTTTTGAGCCAAGTGGATGAGGTGGCCCCTTGGTTTGCAGTATCAGGAAACTTGACCCTGGCAAGTTGGGATAAGTTAGGGAAGGATATTAAAAGGGCAGAGAAAAACAATCAAGTCACGGGAGGAACTTATCCTTTGTGGCGCCTCGTCAGGGCATGTTTGGAGCAGAAATACTACAAACCGCTAGTGCGAGAGGGACAAGTGGCACTTGATCTGTTAAAAGAGGAACGGTCCACTTCCTCTCACCCAGCTAGTGAACTAGGCTCTGAAGGGGAGGGGGACTCGGACGAGGAACTTGCGGCAATAGAGGAGGAAGTCAGCAGATTAACCCTAGCTACGGGCCCCTCCTCGCAGGGCTCTGTTCCTCCGCCCTATAATCCCTCAGCTCCAGGACAAAGCGGAGGCCGCTCCTTTAATGAAAAGGTATGGCGTGAGCCGGAAATGTTACTATCCAGACAGGCTTTCCCCGTGTTTCAACCACAAGGAGGAGGACCTCGGTATCATGAGCCTTTAGATTATAAGCTTGTAAAACATATTGCTGAGTCCGTGCGGACTTATGGTACCAATGCTGCATACACCGTAGCCACCTTAGAAAGCATTTACAGGTATGCCATGACCCCTGGAGATTGGCAGAACTTGGCCCGAGCGGCTTTGACCCCAGGACAGTATTTAGATTGGAAGGCTTTCCTTATTGAGTTCGCAGCAGAGCAAGCAGCGGTGAATCAGGCCGCAGGACAACCTGCCTGGAATTTGGATATTCTTTTGGGACAGGGACAATTTGCTAACAACCAGACCTGTTACCCTCAACAAGTGTATGATCAGATAAACAATTTGGCCACCAGGGCATGGAAAAGTTTGCCTAATAAAGGGGAGGTGTCAGGCAATCTTACTAAGATAATTCAAGGTTCCACTGAGCCTTTTTCTGATTTTGTGGCTAGGATGGTAGAAGCTGCTGGACGAATATTCGGGGATGTCGATGCAGCCATGCCACTTGTTAAACAGCTTATTTTCGAACAATGTAATACTGAATGCAAACAAGCTATAAATCCATATAAAAGTAAAGGTTTAGAAGTATGGATGAAGTTATGTAGAGAACTCGGCGGACCTTTAACCAACTCGGGGCTCGCTGCGGCTATCATGCAAGCATCTGGCAGGCAAAAGGGCAATAACAACACCCGACTAGGAAATTGCTTTTCATGTGGGGCGGCAGGGCATTTAAAAAGAGACTGCCCAAAACGAGGCTCTCTCTCTCAAAAGAGCCCACCAGACCTATGTAAGAGATGTAGAAAAGGCAGACATCCCGCCTCAGAGTGCCGGTCCGTTAAGGATATTGACGGCAATATCCTACCGTCCCATGATCAGTCGGGACAGGGTCGCCCGCTGTCAAAAAACGGGAAACGGGGCCCCCATCCCCAGGGCCCTTACAAGTATGGGGGCCAACAAATGTACAATGCTATAGAGACACACCAAACACCCCAATGGCCCAATCTCCAACCGCCCAAGGAATCCGGAGAGCCACTCCCGGTTCAGCGGGATTGGACCTCTGTGCCACCACCCGGCTGGTATTAACCCCTCGAATGGGAATTCAAATTATGTCGACTGATATGTCAGGGCCATTACCCCCAGAAACGGTGGGCATAGTTTTGGGGCGATCATCATCCACCATTAAAGGCCTAATAACTCATCCTGGAGTTATTGACCAAGATTATGAGGGCGTTATAAAGGTTATGGTCTCCGCCCCCAGAGGAATTGTTGCCATCTCTCCTGGTGATCGGATAGCGCAGCTGTTATTATTACCTAGTCTACATTCTCTCTTCCCTTCAAAAAAGGAACAGCGAGGAGAAAAAGGGTTTGGGTCCTCTGGTACTAATATAATATCTCTCGCCTTTGATATGGGAAAACGACCTTTAATTACTTTGAAAGTGGAGGGAAAGCCGATTCTAGGATTGCTTGATACAGGGGCAGATACTAGTGTAATTGCTTCTAAGGATTGGCCCCCCGCCTGGCCCATAAAAAAGGCTGACACACAGCTTAGAGGATTAGGATACATTAAAACACCTGATATTAGTGCTAGACCCCTTCATTGGGAGGACCAAGAAAAACATTCTGGGACCTTTACACCCTATATGCTGGAAATTCCGGTCTCCTTGTGGGGTCGAGATCTACTTCTGGACATGGGATTCCGATTACATAATGAATATTCTCCCCAGGCGCTACATATGTTTAACAAGCAAGGTTTTCATCCATCATTTGGATTAGGGCGAAACCTACAGGGACGGAGGAGCCCTGTCCCCACTGAAGGACAAAACACTAAACAGGGATTGGGTTTTGTGGAGTAGCCACTGGGGAGGCAATTCCCATCACTTGGAAGACGGGGGATCCAGTATGGGTTTCCCAGTGGCCTCTCCCCCGTGAAAAATTGGAAGCAGCAAAAGAGTTAGTAAAAGAACAACTAAAATTAGGACATATCCAATCATCCACATCACCCTGGAATACTCCTATATTTATAATAAAGAAAAAATCAGGAAAATGGAGACTATTACATGATCTCCGAGCCATAAATGAACAAATGCAAGTTATGGGACCAGTCCAACGTGGACTCCCCCTTCTCTCAACTATTCCAAAATTCTGGCCAATTATAGTGATTGATATAAAAGATTGCTTTTTCTCTATACCATTAAATCCTCTAGATACCCCACGTTTTGCTTTTACTGTGCCATCCCTAAACCAAGAGCAAATTGACCAGAGATATGAGTGGAGAGTGCTCCCCCAGGGTATGGCGAATAGCCCCACTCTTTGTCAACTATATGTGGATGCTGCCTTACAACCTGTTAGGGATAAATTCCCTCCATTGCATTGTCTCCATTATATGGATGATATCCTATTAGCCTGTGAAAATGAAAAGGTACTGGATGAAGCGTATTGTGTGCTTGTTAAAGCCCTTGAGGAAAAGGGTTTAGTTATAGCATCTGAAAAGGTTCAAAAGGGCACCGTCACCCATTTTTTGGGAAATATTCTTTATCCCAATTTTGTCACGCCTCAAAAGGTCACCATTCGTACAGACCAGTTACACACTTTAAATGATTTTCAAAAGTTATTAGGAGATATTAATTGGATACGTCCTGCTTTAGGAATCCCAAATTTTATGCTAAAACCTTTATATGATATCCTCAAAGGAGATTCTTCCTTAACCTCTCCTAGAATGCTGACTGCTGAAGCCCGGGAAGCCTTAAGTTTGGTAGAACAAGCTTTAACTAAGGCTTCCCTTAAGCGCATTTCACCGAGGGATTCTATTTGGGCATGCATACTGGCTACTGAGCTCCAACCCACTGGGGTCTTATGGCAACAAGGACCTCTATTATGGATTCATCCTAAACTATCTCCTCAAAAGGTTATTGAGTATTATCCCTCTATGGTGGCAAAGGTTGCTGTTCTTGCCATACAGCAATGTATTCAACATTTTGGCCAAACCCCTAATAAGCTTACTGTTCCCTATAGTAAACACCAAATATTAATTTTACAAACCTCCCTGGATGATTGGGCTATATTACGATGTGTGTTTAATGGAGAGATAGATAATCACTTACCTAAAGATCCAATATTACATTTTGCAACTCAACATCCTATTATCTTTCCAACCATAACCAGAAGAACACCTATACCCTTCGCTATCAATATTTTTACTGATGGATCAAAATCTGGCCTTGGAGCTTTTATGATAGAAGGACAAAAACCCATAGTTGTTCAATATCAGCATATATCACCTCAGCTAGTTGAACTAAATATTATATTAGAAGTGTTTGAGAGATATGATTCTTCCTTTAATTTGTTATCGGACTCCTCCTATGCTGTAGAGATGATAAAGTCCCTTGAATGTGCGGGGCAAATATCAACACATACGCCCATCCACTACTTGGCATCTAAAATTCAACATTTAATTTTGATGAGGAAAAATCCCTTTTATGTACAACATATTAGGGCACATACAGGCTTACCAGGGCCTGTTGCCCAAGGCAATGATTATGTAGATAAGCTTACGAAGATGCCCATGATTTTCTCTCTCACCCCACTTCAACGGGCACAAGATTTTCATCGCCAGTTTCATGTAAATGCTAAAACTTTACAGATTAAATTTAAAATTCCTCGTTGTCAAGCCCGTGACATCATCAAGGCCTGTGGTACTTGTGCACCCTTTATCCCCTCTTCTAATGTTGGTGTTTGCCCACGTGGGTTGCTCCCCTTACATTTATGGCAAATGGATGTGACCCATATACCTAAATTTGGCTCTGTTAAGTATGTACATGTTTCTGTTGATACTGTTTCTGGAATTATATATGCTTCTACTCACACAGGGAAAAAAGCTCGTGACGTTATCGCTCATTGTCTTGAAGCTTGGGCAGCATGGAATGTGCCAAAAGAAATAAAAACTGATAATGGTCCGGCTTATACCTCACAAAAATTTCAGTCTTTCTGTAAACAGATGGGCGTAACATTAAAACATGGCCTTCCATATAATCCTCAAGGACAGGGCATTGTTGAACGCGCCCATCGCACAATAAAAGAATGTCTAATAAAACAAAAAGGGAGAATAGGTGAGAATCTGAAACCAAGGCAGCGATTATCTTTGGCACTTTTTACTTTAAATTTTTTAAATTTAGATATTAATGGCAAATCGGCCGCAGATCGCCATTTTTGTCCTTCTAGTATTCCCCATGATATGGTAAAATGGAAAGATGTCCTCACCGGAAAATGGAAGGGACCTGATCCGGTACTCACATGGGCCAGAGGCTCTGTTTGTGTTTTCCCACAGGACGGAACCGATCCGATTTGGATCCCAGAGAGACTGACTCGTCAAATAATATCGCAAGATGGCGCCTGAGGGATGGATACACCTGATCACCATGCTGATCTGGACAAAACCAGTATGGAGTGAGCAACAATGGGGCAACTGGAGCTGGGAGTTTGATAAACTCACCGAACAATTACGTGCTGAAATCATCAAGGTCAACACCACCCGAATCGACCCCAAAGTGGCCCAAATGCTGGCGTCCCGGATCCAGAAGGCAGCATTCCATCTAAAAGAATGGGCCGGGTTGGGAGCATTGGGATTTTGTTTTGTTTTCCTGTGCATTCTATGTCTCTGTTGCCTGAGACGTTTATTTCTGCAGAGGGCCAAGGATCAGATGCTCCTAGCTCAGGCTTTCATGGCGGTTGAAGCAGGACAATCGCCTACTGTTTGGCTAGCCGCAATGGAAAAATCATAAAGCAGAATGTCAGCAAGGACTGCACTTGGGACCCCGGGAGGGTGCATCCCAAGGAGGATATGCTCAGCTGCATACGGGTTACCACTGTATTGCTCGCCCGTCCCTGCAAAAAAGGTGGTGGCAAATAATTGCATAAACTATAGCAGGGGTTGAGTCCTCTATCCTCTTCTGCTTAAAAACAAAAAGGGGGAACTGTGAAGAGCCCCACCCATTGCCTGCTAGCTCGAAGACCTAAAAATAGCGCCGAGCGGAAGCTCTGTGAGGCCCATTAAGCAGTAAACAACTTTCAGGAAGTCCGGTAACCGGAGCATGGGGCGCACGGGAACACAACATACCACTGTTTGTAACAAATGAGCTAATTTTGCATGGAGCGAGTGATCTGAGTGCTGATTGGCTGCTTGGGATATATAAGCGGGGAGCGGGGAGCGGAGAAAAGGAGAGTATGTAAGAGCCTGGGATAATAAAGAGTCCGAAGAAGATCGTCTCCGGTGTCGTGCTTGAAAGCGGCAATCTCTGTTTGTCAAGAAGTCTTTGAAGAATTTTCCTCTTTATGGATATAATGTCAGTGTTAAGCCCTCTCACATAGTAAATGTTCTAAAAAGAAAAACAAAGAAAATCTTATAACTCTTCTGAGAGGATAAATATAGCCTCGCTGCATCATTATGAAAGAGAAGAGATTGAGCTGTTCCTTGGAAGTCACAGGTATGAACCAGAGAACAAAGTTAGAAAGCTATGTTTGAGATTTACTTTTTATTTAGCTAGTAAATTCTTGTCAAATGGTCCCTGCAAGTTATAGGATTCAAAGTTTAATTCTTTAATAGTATAGACACCTCCAGGGTTACAAAAGAGATTAAATAAAGCAGCAATTCTTTACACAATTGAGTAGACAACCAATTTATCTTTCTAATGTTAGCTTGTCTAAGAGGAACTTTTATATATTTGTCATGCTAGCAGACATGTATTGACATCTTGAAAATAGAATTAAAAACAGACTAGAAAATCTACATGAGTTATTATGCTATAGAAGTGAGAACTAAACTCTTTGAATATTATGAAGGACAACAGTGAGAAGCTAAAAGGTCTCAGTACTATTTATTTGCACACAACATCCATAACACTACATCTAAGAATTATAACTCTTTCATTGGTCAGATCTCTGTAGCTGCCTGGTACAATTCTTCAGAGTAGATGAGTATTATCCTCATTTTGAACTGTGCAACACAAGTGCAACATTGCATCAGTAAAAGTAATGCCTGCTGGGGGAGTGATAAGATATGTCCATAGGATATTTATAATAAGAGTCAAGAGTAGCCCCATGTTACCACCAAATGATTATTACTTCCATATTTCATTTCTCTTGTCAGGTATTCCCAATTTGATAATTTTATTTTTCATTTCTAAGTACCTCAAATTAGATTTTTTGAAAAATAAGTGTTTATTCATATCTGCTAATTATCTTGAAGTTAGAACGTAAAACTTCCCTAGGTTTCAGAAAATCCTTAAATATAATTTTACTGGTACATTGTAATCTCACCCATAATGAAGTTCAGAGTGATGAGACCATACATGCACACAGCACCTGGGAGCTTCCCCCGGATCCCACCCATTCCCTCCTCTTCCCTGTACATGATAGTGAGGTTGACATTGCCAATTTTGTAATTTACATAGTGTCACGTAAAGTGTTCCCTTCCTCAGGTCTCCCTCCCCCACCACCTCCCTTCCTAGACCCACTCCATCACTCCTTTATCAGAAATTTCAGAAACAGCCACAATAAATTTTTACTTTGGTGAACAAACTCTTAAAACTATGTAAGCAAATTGAGAAATTATTTATTTTCTTCATAAATATTTATGTCTGTAATGATCTGATCAGAGTGCTTTTGAGATTTAGAACTCTATAATGTCACTGGACCCAGAGACTCTTTTCTTTTTCTCTTCCTTGATGCCTTAGCATCTTCAACACAGTCTGGCACTTCCTCCGTAGGGCACATGACATGATAGATGAGCGCTCCATAAACATGAGTTGCTGTTGTTGCCATCCTCATTCTCCATGATCATAAAAGAGATCGATTTCATCACCTTATAGATACTTTTTCATAGCAATAATTTTGTTCCCTCTTGAACCTCTAGAACTTTCTAATATTCTTAGAAACACCACTTGGAGAAGAAAATAGGCTACTTTATGTTTCTATTTAAGTCGTTCTTTTTTCCTTGAAATATGACAAAAATCAAGAGAGAATTTCAGGTAAATCCTTTTTGCAAAAAAAAAACCCCAAAATGATAAAAACAGTCCTAATTTATAACATAAGTAGGAACAATTTCAAAAACGGGAGGCAAAGTCTTATAGGAGGAGCAGGATACTAGGGAAATATGACCTCATATTTCAAGTTTATATACTGGAAGAAGAAATATGTGTTATTAAGGGAGCAAGACTTTTTCTTTAATAAAGAAATTAGAGTTTGGGGAATCCTGTAGACAATCTACAATATTAAGTCAAGTGATACTATGCTGATAACCACTGTGAATGTAACATTTTACTAAAATTGCTGAGGCCAAACAAAATTTCTATATTATAGCATTTGTGCTAAAGATTTATGATGTGTGGTGGGAATGTAACACCAAATTTAGTCAAAAGCTGAAACTTTAGCAAGTTAAAGTAATCAGGTCCAAGCTATTTTACTTCATTTGATTTTAGTTTAGATACTTATTGATTTTGGCTTAATCAACAATTCATATTCCATCATTATCATCAATTCACACTTGTAATCCTTATACTTGAGAGGCCTAGTCAAGATAGTCCCAGGTTTGAGGCCAACCTGGGAAATTTAGCCATATCCTGTTTTAAAACGAAAAATAAAATAGGGCTAGGTGTGATTTTCAGAGGTAGAATATTCCTCGGTTCAATCCCCATTACCACCCCTACCCACACACACAAAAGCAAGGAACCCGAAATTGTTCCTGGATACTTAAGTTTATAATCACTACTATAAGAACTAGAATTTGATGTGTGAATTCTTTTCTAGTTCCTAATATTACTCTCTATTGAATTAGCACATGAAGTACAATATATTGATTAAATCAGGAAAGAGAGCTGCATGAAGCAACACTTTCTTGCCAAAATAAATAGCTGTTAACCAAGCAGAACAAAGATAGCTGAATAGTCCATGTGATGAGAGCAGCAAAACTAAAAGCAATAAAGTGTGAAATTAAAAGTTAAGCTGAGTGGCTAAGATGGGCAAAAATCGACCTTTTTTTTAACTCAAAGAGTAAAAGCAATTAAGGCCAGCAATTTGGTAACAATAAACATATTTTGTATATCTCTACCAGTGAATTTTAGACTCTTCCCCTAAAACCCGATGGTGCCTCTATGATATTCTTGCATCTGTTCCTGGAGGAAATATCCAAAGTAGAGGTTTTTATAATATAAAGTAAATAATGACTCTCCTCATTTTTAAGAGAAAGTAGACTTTTCCAAAATCATGAAGGTATGAAGGAGGAAAGATGGCCACTCACTTCTCGGCACTTGGGTCCATGAGATTCCCACACTTATGGTGCCAGGAGGGCATAATTCAAAATAAAAGTGGAGTGAACATAGCTATAAATATGCAGGGGCAAATGTGGTAGTGTGCTTCCTATCACACTTTTGCTATTTTGTTATTTTTATATTTGATGACAAGAATAACATGTTTGAGATATTATTGTCATGTTTTTCATGTTATAATTTTGATTTTTTTCTTCTTGCATGATTAATAGTTGTGGAAAATTGGTGTTCCTAATGCAAGAAATTGTTTTAGTGTTTCCTATGAATTTCTTAGAGTATAGTGTTTGAGTGAGCACAGGGACTGTCATTTCACTATCAATGTAAGTGCAGAGAACTGTCCTCATAACTACAGACTGACCCTGACTGTATTATCATATACATCGGAACTTCATCCTGCCAGGCTTTGATAGATAATACCATGTGTCAGTTTCTAGTTTCAGCATCAGCAAGTACAGCCAATGCGCCAGGTGCAAGCTGAGATGATATTTCAATGCACAACAATTTGGATGCAATGCTAGTGATTTGCTTCCTCTGGGTCAGCTCATCTTTCTGACATTGAGCTTTTACTGGCTCAGTGCTCTGATGATATGAGGTCAAAAGGAATGGAAGGCACTGTAGGTGAATCTTACAGGACACACATATTTGAA
This sequence comes from Muscardinus avellanarius, assembly GCF_963383645.1. Taxonomy (NCBI): domain Eukaryota; kingdom Metazoa; phylum Chordata; class Mammalia; order Rodentia; family Gliridae; genus Muscardinus; species Muscardinus avellanarius. The sequence continues at coordinate 49,580,171 of NC_137787.1, read as the reverse complement.
CAAAAAGTTGTTAATTTTATTGCGGCTTACTATCTTCCTTTTCAAAGTCAGAATCATAACCTCTTGGAATTTTCATAGGTTCAGTGAATGGATTTATAGCATCTGAATTTAATAGGTCTACTTATAAAGTAAGGAATCATAAAATGATAGGTTAGGAATAGACAACTTATCCAAAGTTAGGTTAAGAATGTTCCTCAGAACCACAGTTCCACAGGATATTAATAAATGTTACATGATGTCATCAACATTTGGAATTTCTTAACCATCCCCAGTCCATTTTTCTTTCACAGAACTCTCCCAAGTCATTTTGGTAAATTACCTTTCTCCCAGGTTCGTGACCCTAAGCTTATTAAAAGACAGACTGAGACAAACTTTCATGCTAACATTTTACAGGTGAATGTAATTAAATAAAAACAAGGGGACAGAAAATGAGACAGAGAAGGAAGAAAAACAAATATAAGACAGTACAATACCTGCCTTTAATTGCTAAAAACGCAACTGTTGGTTCAGTCACAAGAAGACAGTCTGAGAGTCAATTTACAACTGCTTATTGAACCAGTTTCATTTCTTGTCTGTTATTGAAGTCCACACCACACAATGTTAGATAGTTTCATTTCTTGTCTGTTATTGAAGTCCACACCACACAATGTTAGATCTTTCATTCTTCTGAATTGCATTAATAATCTCTTCTTTATATTATCTGGGGAAAGACAGAGCCTCCTTCATAACAGAACTTTTTCATTTTTTTTTTTTTTAGTACTAGGGATAGAACCTAGGGGCATTCTACCTCTGAGTGACACCCCAGCCCTATTTTTTAAAATTCTTTATTTTGACACAGGGTCTCACTGAGTTGCAGAGGGCCTCACTAGCTGAGGCTGTTTCCTCCTGTCTCTGCCTCCCAAATGCTGGGATTACAAGTGTACGCCACTATGCCTGGCTGATACCAGGACTTCTAAGGCTCCCACGGTATTGTTTTTAATGGACAGCATGAAAACCTGTTCTTTACTCAGCATACGTCGAAACAACTGTCTGTATTATAAGAATGTGGCTTATGGCTGAAGATTGCAATACCTGGGGATCTGCGGAGGCTCTGAGAACAACTGAATGAGGCTGCTATCTGGAAACAAGACCAACAGAAAGAAACTGAAAGGCTGTGCTGGTCTGTGAAAGCCATATACCAGGTACATATACATAATGTGCATTTGGGGCAGGAGGAACTACTGATGTCAGGGATATCACATGGTGCCATCCTCGTTCAATTAGCCACAGCAAAATTAATGAGGTGTCACCTATCAGGACTTTTGAAGAGTTTTTTTTTTGGGGGGGGGTAATAGGGATAGAACAAAGGGGTATTCTACCTCTGAGCTACACCCCCAGCCCTATGTTTTATTCTTTATTTTGAAACAGGATCTCACTGAGTTGCAAAGGGCCTCACTAAGTAGCTGAGGCTGTCAGCAAACCGCGATCCTCTTGTCTCAGCCTCCTGCATGCTGGGATTACAAGCGTGTGCCACCGCACCTGGCTTAAAAAGTTTTTAAAACTAAGTTTGCAACCCTTAGACTCCCATACACTTGAAGATATAAAAGCTTCCAACTGAAATTTTCAAGATTGAGTTAGAAATTTGCTGTGAGGAAAATATGCTTTTTCCTTACCTCAGATTTGATGATAAAAACTTGTATAAGACTGCTTAGAGAATTTGGCAGGTGTTACTAAAGTTGAAAGTTCAGAAAAACAGGTTGCTATCTCTTTGTTGGGAAAATGTAAAAGGCAGTGTGTGGAGGAAGTCATGAAATGGGCGGTTTGGAAAAGAACTGCAGATGCTGGTCCAAGGGCTGGGTTTACCAGAGATAATAGGAGATAGAATGAGAAAGAGAAGAGAACAGAATCTATTTGGACCAGAAACCTAAGTCCAGGCAGACCTTGTGTCACCTCTGGGTTGGAAGTGCAAAGGAGAAGACTTCATGGAAGACCTCAGCCTTGTTTTCTTCTACCTCCTCACATTTCTCTAATCCTGGAGATGTTAAGAGTAGGAAGGGAAGTTGTTATTACTGGATATGGGAGAAATATAACTCTTGAATTGATTTGACAGTTCTGATTAGTACACCTGTTTGGGGAAATTAATTCTAGGGCGGAGGTTGTTCCAGCACTAACATGCACAGGGGAATTTTATCAACTAAGCGTGAACAGCTGTGGGGCCAGCTCGGCTTTTATCTGTGATAGAGACAAAACGGTCTCAAGAAATAAATTTTCAGGGGCCTTCTCAGGCAAAAAACTAAGAATGTTTTATAGTTTGATGATTATTGACTGTGCTTCCTGTTCTCTCAACATGCTGTTCATATAATATGCTCTTCTTTCCTTTCTTTTTTTTAGAAATGAATTAAGGAGCATTCATTTTTCTCATCCTTCAATAACAACTATCACCCCAAAAGGCAAACCTTTGTATTCTGTTTTTGATCCACTATTTCCTTCAATCTCTCTCTCTCTCACTCTCTCTCTCTCTCTCTCTCTCTCTCTCTCTCTCTCTATGTAATATAAATACATATATGTTTATATATACATATATATGTATATATAATATATACACATACATATATATTATATATATATAATATATATACATACATATTTCTAGAATACATCTGTAATCTCAGTACCCAAATGGCTACGTATTATAGGTTTGGGGCCAGTCTTAGCAATTTATTGGGGCCTCAGCAACTTAGTGAGACCCTGTTTCAAATTAAAAAAAAAATAAGGCTATGATGTAGTGTAGAGATAGAACCAAACCCATTGATTTCAATCTCTAGTATCACACACACACACACACACACACACACACACACACACACAACTTCTGATTAGAAAATAATTTATTATTTGTTGTCAGAAAAGAGGGGGGAAGGGAAATGGTGGGGAGAGAGGGCACCAAGCAGTCTAAATGTATACCATTTTCAATATGTTCCACATATAAATAAAATTTAAAAATAAAGTTTAAAAAATAAAAAATAAAATATTTCTATAAAAAGTAAATTAAAACCTACAAATAGACTACACAATAACAACCACTATTATCACATTGTTATCTTTTAATAAATTTTTATACATTCAAATACATTTTATACACACTATATATTTAAACTGGTTTTTGTTTTTGTGTAATAAGGATTTCACCCAAGGACACTTAGCTACTCTCCAGCCCTTTTCTATTTTATTTTATTTTTTTCTTTTGACAGGGTCTTGCTATGTTATTATGTACTGGTCTAAGACCTGTGATCTTCTCCTCTCAGCCTCCCCAGTTACTGAGATTACTGGCATTTGCTACTTTGCCCAGTTTAAACTGATTTTAAACATAACTGGTGGCCATTTATTCCATCACCATTTCTAAAGGATCTCTTGAACTCATTGTATGGATATCTCAGCTTTTTTGATATTTCCATATTTGGGGGTATTTTAAACATTCAATTTTAACATCACTATAAATATTCTTTAAGAGAAAATATACTATGATCTCTATATTATTATATTTGATGTCATACTTTTTGTTTTTATACTTTGTTCATAGAACTGTAGTATGTTTTCTGATTAGACAATTAGTTTGATGTTTTTCTCCTCACTTGTTTTAGGAAAAGGAGAATGTTAGACCCATAAAAATTTACTTGAATAATTTGGCCTCTTTTTGGCTAGGTAAATCTAAATCATGCTCCTCTACAGTGATGGTCTGGCTTATATATGCCTTTGGTCATTATGGTTCAGTTCTGAAAGGCATATACAGAAGAGGAAAAATTTTAGCCACCTGTATGTGAGTGGTTTCTAGTAATTCCTAATTGTACTCTTAAACATCCTACATGTTGGGGCCCGCTTGGCTAGACTGGGATGGGGTGGTGGCTCAAGATGGCGCCTAGGCATGTTGCCAAGTCACAAGGCTCATGAGGCTGGCGGTGCCCTGAGCCTGCGCAGTGTGCCCTATCAGGCGCCCTAGGGATGATCAGTGACGCAGCGCCTCATGCTACCACCAGCCCGCCTATGAGAGGGTTAGAAATGTGCATGCCCTAGCTGTGGGAAACTTGGGGTTGGTGGGGTGATGAGGGAGGGGTTATGACACTGATATATATTTGCTTGTTGTGTGCATTAAAGGAAGGAAGCATCATCAACAGACTCGGAGTTTGTGTCTTCTTTCCTGGGGCTCTGCAGGTCGGAGCCTTAGGGACGCGACACCTACTCTCTTTTATCTTTGGGCAAACGGCTTGAATAAAACAAAATAAGAGAATACAGGATGCATACTGGTCTTACAAAATTTTTCTAATGCATGTATATTTAGGTAGAGAAAAAATAGGTACTTACTCTAAGCTTTTTTTATATTTATAACTAAATGCGATTCTTCTGAATGATTTAGTTTTATCCATGGTTAAACGTGTTCATTATTCTAAATATTGTGCACTTGTCTAGAATTATTGAATCATTTTATTAAGCTTTGCTCAATAAGTGCCACATCAAAAAGACAGTATGAATATAGTATCAGAAACATTTAAGTAAACTAAGCTTCTTAACTACAAACTTTGCATATTATATTTGTATATAAGGTACATATAGTTACCTTAAATATTATGTAAATGAAGATAAAACACTGATTATATGGAGTTGTATAATTAATTATATTATGGTATCACTCATCTATTCTTTTTCTCCTTTTAGCATAGATAATTAAAATAGGTTGAGGTAATAATGGTTTTCATTTCTCATTTATGCATCTTTTTATAGAAAATAATAAAACCATTTAATATTATAGCAATTTATCCAAAATTAACAATGATAATCTCACATAACAGATTCATTTGTCTGATATCAAACTTTTGATCACATAGAGATAACATTTCAATATTTTTTTCTTGTTTTCTTTCTTACCAGAAGATATTTTTTCTAATATTCATCTTAGTTTTGAACTAGATAAGGACCTGAAATAATTCTGATAAACTTGTGTTTTAATTTGATCAATATATTGATATAATTATTTGCATTCATTGCATCAAAATCTGGAGTTGTTTTTCATTTCCAGAAAATAGTTCTTTCCTAATATATTGTGACTGTGCAGTTGCTCTTCAGAACCCTAATGACTATACACTTCTGGCTTAAAATGCTTGTCTACCATTGACCTTCATTTCACATTTACAAGTACCAATTCCAAATGGCTTCACGACAGAGATGTTTCCTAGGAAGACAAAGTGCCATGGTTCATAGATAACATTTTTGGCCTAAGCTTATTATGTGTATCACTTAATTTACCTTTTTAAAAGAGGCTGTATTGAATAAGGAAAATAACAGATTCTGTCAGATTGTTCAGATGAGAATAATAAAACTATAATGAAATGCATTAGGATAAAATACTATATATATATATATATATATATATATATATATATATATATGCACATAAGTCTTATCATTATAGTTATACCCTTCTACTAAATTAGTTTAATTTGTTCTTTGTTACAAGGTGTTTGAGGGATTAATATCTGAACATTTCCTATGATAAAATGCTTATTTTATTTCAAATAGAAATAATTTCTTCAAGAGCAGATATATATAATTTCTATTTTGTTTTAAGAAAGAAATTCTAAATCTAAAAAAGTACTATTCAAAATAAACAGTATTAAATTTTAATATGGAGAGTCTTAACATATACTATATTATCTTAATTAAAATATAAAACATCAAATTAAATTAAATATAAGATTCAGAATGTCTTAAAAACCATACTTACAACAGAATGATTTTTAATAATCATCAAAATTTCTCTACAATGAATAAATAGTAAAAACTTTTTCCAAAAAATTCTAATGTATAAACAGATTTTTCAAAAAGTTATTTTTCCCTACATAGTTGTATACAACGATACTGTAATTATTTTCTGAGTCATTAACTCTGTTGGAGGAAATATTATCCCTTGAGCCTCATTTTTCAGACAAGAGAGGGAACTTGCTGTTTCAAAAAGGTGAAATACTAAAGAATATAATCTCACCTTTCATCCTTTTTGTCCACATCCACACACTTACTCCTCATCAAGGCATGTCTTACTTGAGTAATGATCTTCACTTAAGACTGGGCATTTCTAAGTTGACCTTATGAAAAAGCTCTACCGAAATTTCCTCCCAGTGATAAATTAAATAGCAAATTCATGTTTAGTTTGAAAAGTTAGTTGAAATATGCTGCTTAACTTTACTTTAACACCTGATTTATAATTTAAATATGCCCATACAAACTTTTATCCTCTGTCATGTCATACAAAGGAGTCCTAAAATTGTTTTCATATCTTCAGAATACATTGATTTAAAATGATCACAAGGAATATATATTAGAATAAGGATACTTAAAAATAATGTGAGGATTAGACTAATTTAAGTTTATTTAAAAATGAGAAATATTTAAATTATTGCAAACATCTTAAAGGGAATAAAGTAACATGAATTAGTTTATGAGCACTAACTAACAACAGGCAAGATCCATTCATTTTGGTGTCATTTTCCCTGTAATTTGACTTGTAGAAATTTGGCTAAAGCAAGCAAACAGATACAATTTTTAAAAAATTGTATAACTTGTAATGCATTTTCTTTGTTCAAAATCTGGAAATTCATATCCAATATAAAATACACTTCTCAAACTTTTCAAAGGTAATTGCTATAGGTAATGAGTAATATAAAATGGTTAATTTCATTTCATTTTATTGTAAGGACTAAAATATCTTTGTTGAATTTCTACATTTCTTAGTAGAGACGTCTAAATCCTTATTAAAACAATACTTTTAAGGACAAATAGCTTTACATTTTTATTAATTGTTCATAAAATCTTACCTCAAGGGCATATAAAGATAAATTCTGGCTTTCTAATGGACATTTAATTTATTTTTGCATATTTAAGCCCATGAAAATCTTACTAAAGTAATAGAAAAAGAAATAATGAACATAAATAAATTTAGGTAAAATTAAAATAAAGCAAAATTAGAAATTATAAATACTACAAGAAATTCCATTTTAAAACATTATTGAATGTCTAATTGATTTCCTCTAAAACCTCTCTGTATCTTAGTATTTATTGCAAAACTCAATTTGCCCAAATATCATATGACACAAAGACCAATACTCCTGTATAAAAGAAGAAAACATTTTCTTTTGCAGGTACAAATTGAGTTTTGTAAGGCTGGACTTCTATTTTATTCCTCCAGAGAAAGTGGTCCAGACTATCTCCTTTTAGATAATATTTGCTAGTAAATGAGAGATAAACTCACTTTTCACAGGCACATAGAATGCTGAGTGACAATGATTGTATTCCTTTTTTTGTAAGCTCTGCTAAAATGTTTGAAGAACAACTGCATTTAATTACCTTCTTTACCCTCTTCTCTATGTCCTCTTTCACTCCTTTTTTATTCTAACTCTGAGCTACACCCCAGCCCTATTTTTTATTTTGTAACAGGGCTTTACTAAGTAGTAGAGGGCCTCACTAAGTAGCTGAGGTTGGTAGTAATCCTGTAATCCTCCTGTCTCAGCTTCCCAAGTACTGGGATTGCAAGCATATGCCATCATGCCCTGCTCTGTTTCTTTTGGTAGATATAATTAGCCATTGTTTGACATTATCCCTCTTGGTTATTACTGTATTAAACATGTTCTGAAAAATAAAACTATGCTATACACACATTTAAAATATTGTCATCATCATATCTAGTAGTAAATTCTGGAGCTACCAAATAATAATAAAAGAATTCAACTTTGCAGTGAAAGATTTCAGTGATTTGAACAGTAGCTATTGAAAAAAGATTGCCATATGAAAATAGTCAAGTAGAGCCCATCACTATTTTCCTTTTTAGAGTTTTCAGTGCAGGTAGGTATATATCATTTTATTTATTTTTTTCCATCACTATTTGTGCAACAAAGAGTGAAACCATTAATCCACTTCAGTGTGTCTTTTCTATACAATACCTGTTATGATTTTTCTTTTAAATCCTGCTTCTAAAAGTTGCATTAGAACCAAAAGCCACCAAGAGAGAGACCTTGGTGTGAAATGAAAGGTACAGAACAAGTACAGAGTAATCAGAGTAATGTTTTTTCTTTTTTTGGTACATTATAGTCTCACATCATAGTGTAGTTGGTAGTGATAGTAGTATATATGCACACAGCCAAAGTAGGCTTTGGAAGATACTGTTGATTGAATTTTAGTCTTGATTGCATGCATTTAATTCTAAATTATTCTCAGAAATTTTAACTCATGGATTAAAAATGAAATAAAACAAAAGAAATTAAAACTAATTGATACTGTCATTAGTATGTTTTAAATAGGCAACCTTATGTATTTTTGATTTATAAAATTCAAAATTTCTATGATGAACTATATTCATCTTCTATATTAATTATGAAGCTGAGACATGATTATTGCAAGTAACCCAGTTCTTCAGAACATATTTCCTTGATTTTGAAAAAGGCTATAATTGAATTTCTCTTGAAACATAATTGTGATATGCGGCAGTTTTCTATATGCATTAGAAATTTACTCATAGTCCAATCACTTACACTCAGCCATATGGTTATGAGTGGTTCACAGCTGACTATGGATTTCACATCACAATCAGTAAGGACACATTTTCAAAACTTTCAAGAGGAATTTTACTCATAATGCATCACATTTTAAATTGTGATATATTCAAATTCATACTTAAGAAAGCACCAAGCTTTCATCACATTTCCAAGTCCATATTTAAGAAAAAACTCTCATCACATAAATATTACATGTAGTACCCTTCAACACATCTATCCACTAGAAAAATCAAATGAAAAAGGGATGACTGGGAAGGTACTAAATGAAACAAAGTACATTTAATGTGATTTAAACATTATAATATTTAGTTGCTTATTTATTCATTTATTTAATTTATTTGTGGTACTGAAGTTTGAACCCAAGGGCATTCTACGTCTGAGCCACACACCCTACTCTTTATTTTTATTTTTTTTGAAACAGAGCCTCATTAGGTTACTGAGAATCTCCCTGTCCTTGAACCTGAGATCCTTCTCTTTCAGCCTCCCAAGTACTGGGATTATAGGCATTTGCTACCACAGCTGGCTAAACAGTATAATTTATGAAGTCAAGATTAGGTACTAGCTTAAAGATTTTTGTATTTATCTTTATAACATTTTTTCATAAGCTGATTCTTGTCTTTCTAAAGGTAACATTCAATAAACATTTCAAACACAGTTTTGAAAAAGATGCAACTATTTTCCTTTTGAAAGTGTGGTGGCCCATACTTGTAATCTTAGTACTTAGGAATCTGAGACAGGAGGATCACAGGTTCCTGGCCAGCTGCAGTGACTAAGTGATGCCCTCTGCAATTTAGAGAGACCCCATTTCAAAATAAAAAAATAAAATAGGGCTGGGTATATAGCTTTGAGATAGAATGTTTTTGAGTCAAATCCTCAGTAAAACATGCATGTGTATGTGCACATATGCACACACAAACACAGAACAGTTCTTAAATCATATTTATAATGTTCCCTATTTATATTATATAATATTCACTTTCCTCATATTTTCTAGGCCAGATATGACTTAAATAAATGTAATAAATGGGAATTGGGTAAAAGAGAGGATAGAGGTTATAGGAAGTAGAAATAAAGATTGTCTAAGGCAAAGTACAAATAACAAAGAAATATGGCATTTTATTTCAATATTTAAATCATTTTTGTCAAGTGGAAGTGTATTCTATTTTACTACAAATTCTTAGAATAATTCCTATAACTATGGCAATTTTAATGAAAATCTATGAGCATAAATCAACAAATTATTAAAGTAATTTTAAAAATATACAGAGTAACTAGAAACAAAGTTGATATAAATGAACTTCTAGGTATACTACAAACACTGATTTTTAATGTTTATATGGTTTGCAGTATTGATTTTTCTAATATTAGAGTATCTGTTATATAGTACAAAGTAAATTAATATCTTGCTGTCACTTAGGACAAGTTAAAAAACATAACATTGAAGGGAGGAAATACAGAGTTAAGATCAATGAGATTAAATAAGAATAATTCTGATATTTAGTTGGAAGTATCAATATACTTATCTTTAAACTGTGTTCTCTAGTTCTATCTACTAAAAATTACTTTTTTTTTGCTGTATGGGGGATGGAACTCAAGGGCATTGTACTTCAGAGATACACCTCCTAGCCCTAATTTTATTCTGTATTTTTGAAACATGGTCTCACTGAGCTTCAAAGGGCCTAGCTAAGTGGCTGATCACTGTCCACAAACCATGATCCTCCTGTCTCAGCCTCCCAAATGCTGGGATTACAAGCATGCACTACTAAAAATTTCTAAAAGTAATACATATTCATATAGCAATGAGTGTACCTAGCATCAAGATTGTAATCCTTATTATCATTTTTTTTTACTAAAAAGACACAGAACTTCCTGGAAAAATAGCTGATTTCAGGTTTGCAACAGGAAATGTATGGACTGGGATACTTCTGTGTGCTTGCTATACATTCACAAACATATCAAAGTCAATCACTGAGCCAAACATGAGAAGGAGGGAGAGAGGAAGGGATGGGGTGGTAATTAGGGAAGGGCTAAATGAGTGATGTGTGCATGTGTGCCTCTACCATCTTGTACCCCCATTAAGATGTATGACTACAATGCACCAATTAAAAAAAGGAATTGTTAAAAAGTTGTATAAGACAGCCGGGCATGGTGGTGCATGCTTGTAATCCCAGCATTTGGGAGGCTGAGACCAGAAGATCGTGGTTCGTGGACAGCCTCAGCTACTTAGAGAGCCTCAGCTACTCAGCAACTCAGAGAGACCCTGTTTCAAAATAAAGAATAAAAAATTGGGCAGGGGGTATAACTTGGAGGTTCAATGCCTCTGGGTTCCATCCCCAGACCCACACACACAAAAAAGTTGTAAAAGACTACTAATTCTTAAAAATGATACCAGGAGTTAACTTCAAGAGCATGTCTTTGAGAGAGTGAGTTGGTTAGGGGGGAAAGTGGGATGGGGAGATATTTTTAAAATATACAAAATGAGAGATAGGAGGAAAAAATTTAAGTCCTCTATTGTAGAGCAAGGTGACTATAGTTAATGATGATATTCTGTATTCCTGAAAAAATCAGAGTTGATATTAAATGTTCTCACCAAAACCATAATAGCCAAGTGGAGCAATGCATTTGTTAATTAGTTATAAGTGGCCATTATAAACACACACACACAGATACACACACACACACACACACACACACACACACACACATATGGAGAAAGAGAGGCAGAGAGAGATTATATAATATATATACACATATACTTTAAAGCATTATGTTGTACATAATAAATACTGACAATATTATCCATTAATTTACAAAGTATAAAAAAATCCTTATGGCTAAATTTGGGACATTGAATATTTTAAGAATAATAGCTACAATGAACTAATACACATTGAATACTCTTCTATCCATGATTTTATAATACTAAATAAAACACCCCAGTGGTCATGGGTATAAACACTGGGAAAAACAGTATATTATTTTTGAAATAACTGATGTTTATACTGCCTTTTTATATGAACTGTGCTTTAGGATAAACTATTAATTATAAAAAGTTTTGTTAAACAGCTTTATTAAGCTATCTTTTTAGAGATTTTATTAGCTCAATAAAACTAATATTAGATTAATCTTTTATTAGTTTAATAAAGCTAATAAAAGAAGGACTTATAGAAAATTGCCCAATTTTCAAACCCTAATAAAAAAGGCAATAATCATTAGTGAAGGTTAATGAAGAAAAGAGAAACAAGGAGCCATTATGTACCTCCATAACACTAACTAAAATGTATTCTTGATAGCAAAAGAGGCAACTGTGAGTTTTTGTGTGTTAAGTTAGAAAAACATGTTAACATTTTCAACTAGAAAAGTTCAGAATGTGGGAAACTTTTTGTTTTATTCAATAAATGAATCATATGGAAAGAACAAAAACTAAACAGAAGAGGGAACCTACAGATCTAAAAACCTAAAAGTCAAATCAAGTGTCTGAGTCCATTTTGCAATTTGTGTGGCATCATCCCTTACCAGAAGTCAGGACATGAGCACACTTGCAAGAGAGAGCTCATATTAAAATGAAGCAGCTCTCATGATAACTAACTCAGTCAAGTAATAACACCATTAAGCCATTTATGAGGGTGCAGCCCCCATTACCTAACCTCCTCTTAGAGGTCTCACATCCAATCCCATTACATTGGCAAATTTCAATGTGAATTTTGTAGAGAATATTCAAACCACTGCATTAGCCAATTGTAAATTATAGATTTTATTGAGTAGAGATTGGAACATACTATAAAATTATAAAACAACATGCTATTAAAAATTTCTCTTATGAGTGTAATTATATTCTAAAATAATAATTATAGAGATATAAGATATTTATAGACAAACGGACATGTGTTTTGAATTAGTTTCAAAATAAGCCAGGGTGTATTAAGGTTCTTCAGAGAAGAAACATAAAAAACATGATAGATAGATAGATAGCTAGATAAGGAATTGGATTACATAAGTCTACAGGCTAAATCCCACCATATGGTATCTACAAGCTGGAGATCCAGGAAAATCTGTGGTATAATTTATTCTGAGTTTGAAGGCCAATGATGCTAATCCCAGACCAAGGTAGAAAAAGATGAGCTTGGATGAACCATTTTAACAGTGAGGTAAGAAAAGAGGGATGAATTCTTCCTTTTTCTTCTTTTCATTCTACTTAGGCTCTCACTTTAATGAATGTCACCCACCCACATTGGAGACAATCATCTACTTTCCTGAGCCTGCCAGTTTTAATGCAAATCTAATCATGAAACATACTCATAGACAAACTGAGAAATGGTGTTGAATCTGGGCACTTCATGGCCCACTCAAGTTAACACAGAAAATTAATCATCCAAACGGTAAGAGTATTAAGATATAAAAAGTTGTGAATTTATAATTTTTAAAATTAGCATAAGTTTGTAGATGAAAGTTTTTTTTTCTTTCCTCTCTCTCTCTCTCTCTCTCTCTCTCTCTCTATATATATATATATATATATATATATATATATATATATATATATTTTTTTTTTTTTTCCATAAATGAGTTTTAGAAAATGTTTCTGAAGTGAATCCTTACATAACAATTCTACATCAAGTTTAACCATTGGAAATAAGTTAGGGTTAGGGTTAGAGATTAGAGTTAAGGTTATTTTCAAATGTTTTCTTTTTCATACAAAGTTAAATGATATTTACAGTAAGTCTGTCTCTGGAAAATAAAATAAAAACTGAGATCAAAGCCACCTTATCAGTGGTTGGAAAAAAATTCTGTGAATTATGAGACAGTAAGTAGTTTGGGGTTCAGGGATCATATAGCCTCTGTTTTCCTTACAGAATGAATATCTTATTTTTTATTGTAATGCATTTTATTTTATGTGCTTTTATTGATGCATTATAGTACCACATCAAAATATAAATCATGTTGACAATGACATACATGAACACAGCACTTGGTGGCCTCTGCCTTGCCTTCCCATTTTCTCCTTCCCAATACAGAGTACTGAGATTCACATTGGTATATTCACATATATACACATATGATGGTAGCATTTTCATTAATGAACCTCAGTCTTTTTCCTCATCTTTCTTTAGACCTCCTCTCTGGCTCCACTGAGGTTTCCCGTCCATTATCTAGAGTCCCTCTGGTATTCCAATTGCTCCCTAACTTTTACATATTAGAGAAAACATTTGACCCTTCACTTTCTGTGATTGACTAAGCTCACTTAATGTTCTCAAATTTCTTGCAAATGACATAATTTTGTTCTTCTTTATTGCTGAGTAGAATCTTATTGTGTGTATTTCCCATAATTGTGTAATTATTTATCTGTTGATGGATACCTAATTTGGTTCCATAATTTGGTTATTTTAAGTTGTGCTGATATGAACATGGGTATGTATATATTACTGTAGATTTCTGGTTCCAACCTCTTTGGAAAGATGAGATTCTATCTAACTCCAATCAGAATGGCAATCGTAAAGAAAACAAATAACAATAAATGTTGGCAAGGATGTGGAGAAATAGAAACTCTTTTATATTGTTGGTGGAATTGCAAACTAGTTCAGCCACTATGGAGATCAGTGTGGAGATTCCTTAGAAACTAGGAATGTATTCACCATATAATTTAGCTATATTCTTACTGGCTATCTTTGTAAGTATCTTTTAAATTAGATTCAGTGGTTATATTTTGGAATATCACTGCACCTGATTACTGTTTTGTGAATTAGTGCCCTATATGCTATATAATAGAAAGAGAGCAGGAGTAGAGAATTAAAAATTTGTAGCAGAAATATAAAGATAATAAGAGAAAAAACTTTAATAAATCTAATCAGTACTTATCTTTCATAAACAACTTAAACATACTTAAATAAAATTTTCTAACAACATACTAGTGTCTTGTTTTTAGAGTTTTCTAAATCTATTAACCTCTCATTACTAAATCATTAACCAGGAATACTGTCCCTTAATCTGTTTTACTCTAAGGAAAAGGCAGAAAACTCAGAATTTCATAGAATTCTAGAATGCAGGTAGGGGTAATCCTGTCCTCAGGGAAAAACAGAAGTGAAAGAAAAAAAGTTACTAAAAAAATTTATACTTCTGATTCTTTCTGGATGGGAACTCAAGTATATATGTGCATATTTGGATAGGTAGGTATGATGGTATTTCTGTAAATTTACTAGAGACTTAAAAATGTTAGAGAAACATGAAAAAATGAACTAGTGACCCAATTCCCTGTGTAAAGATGGAAGACCCATTTGCCCTGCTACTGCACTCCATAATGGAACATATGAGTGGAGGCAGTGACTGTCGAGATGAGCCTGAGGGGCACACATGACCTCCTGTGGGTTACATGTTCTGTAGAGAATACAGGAGTTTTTCAACTTCCCAAGAAGCAGTGGGTGTAGAGAAGGGGGAAGGGATTTCTTAAGGAAAGAGATGCTAAGAATGTCCATGGATCCAAAGAGCACTGAAATTAGAAGAATATTTAGCACGCAGGGAATCCTAGATAGAGTCAGGTGAGTGGGGTCCAGCAGAGTGGAACCATTTACAGCTCAGTAGATACAAGACTACAATTTTATAAGAACGAATATTCTGCCAGAGTTCAGTGAAAACTTAAAGAACACTGGGAGGGTGGTGGAACCTAGAATCTTACACAGGTACAAAAAATAGGAAAAGCAAAGCAAAGAGTGAGCATTTAACTAGAAGCAATGAGTTTAATTGAAAATTATGATAATATTAGTTAATTGTCAAATTAAAGATCAATTTTGGTTTCTGGTCTGCACCATTTGTAAATAAGTGGCAGTATTGTACTACTTAAATGAACATCTCTTATACAATATTCATTCTGGTTTCTTTACAATAACTCTGATTTACAGAAGATACTATTTTTATTTTTGTTTTATTTCTGGATTATAGTCTCACATTATAGTTTTTAGTGATCGTGAAACCCATGCACACAGCACTTGTTGAGCTTTCCCCTAGCAGGAGACACTATTTTTAAATAACAAATTGACATATTCAACTTCCCAACTTAAAATGCTTATGATTTTCACATGTTCTTACCAGAGCACACTTCTTCATGTGGCCAGTGTGGCACCAGGAAGTCCAGCCTCATCCCCCAAATGTCTGAATTTATATTTTACCCTACTCTATATCTTCAACCATCTTGGGTTTTTTGTTTGTTTGTTTTATACTGTGAATTGAGCCTTAATCATTCTACCTCAAAGCTACACCACTACTTCCTTTTTATTTTGAAACAAAATTTCTCTAAAGTTTCTGAGTCTTGTCTCAAACCTGTAAAGCTTCTGTCTCAACCTTTGAAGTATTGGCATTATAAGCAGGCACCACTATGGTATTCACACCAGGCACCCCCCCCCCCAGTTAAACCTCACATGTAAGGTTTTTGCCCCAGGCATCATCACACCTGAAAACTTTTTCTTCTCTCACTGGCTACTCTGTTATCAGATCTTAACTGGTGTAATTTGTCCAGTACTCAAGGCTTATTCACTCTGATATCATGATCTTAGTGTTTTACATGACCATCTACTACTGCATACATTTGATGAGATATTTTTTGTTGTATCACATGTTTAAAAACTGTATTATTTGTACTATAGCGAGTAGACATTAAACAGCTTAAAGTATCCATACAGGCTCAGGAGGACTGCAGAGGCCAAGTCTACTTTGTACTTATATATTTGCAGGGTGTTTTGTTTGTTTCTTTGTTTGTCCTGTTATTTTCTGTGCTTTTGTTTACTTTCTTCTCCATTCTTTTACAAGCTTTCCTTTTTCCTATTTACTCTCTTCTCACCAATATTTTTCTTTGTGTTATATTAAATCCATTTCATATCACTATACTGTACATTGACAACTAGAATCTTCCTATATATTTACTAACTCTCATCTCTACCATGTATTGCCTTACTACACTTAAACTCTCATTCTACTCAATCATATTATCTATTTTACCCTATTCCTGCATCCATTACTCTCCCTACTTTTCCCTTATCCAACCTTCACCATGGAATGGAACAAAAATTGCCTTTGTATATACCAGCTGACACCTTTAAATCACTACTGCTGAGTTTGGACCAAAGAGGTGAACCACCAAAAAGGACTTCCAGACACTAATGATAAACTAAACATAGCTAACAAAATGTGTGCCCAATAGCCCACACATTAAGGTTTAAAAATGCATAGATCAGCCGGGCGTGGTGGTGCACACTTGTAATCCCCACGCTTGGGAGGCAGAGACAGGAGGATTGCGCAGGTTCGAAGCCAACCACGCTGGCTTAAGAGACCCTGTTTCCAAATATAAAAGCATAAAATAGGTCTGGGAGTGTAGACCAGAGGTAGAAGGGTTTCCAAGAACCACAGTACCACCAAAAAAAAAAAAAGAAAGAAAGAAAGAAAAAGAAAGAAAGAAAGAAAGAAAGAAAGAAAGAAGGAAAGAAATAAAGAAAATGAATGACCAGTTTAAAAAATTTATATCTGAAACAGTTGATTCTGAAATACTGATTGATTTAACTCAATTATAATATAAGAAAGAATTATTTATGTAAACACTAATTCACTTTAAGAACTTAAAATTTGAAATTAATAAGTTATTGAAATATATAAAAAGTCCAAATCACCTTAATAATAAAGCTCTCATCTAATATTCTGTTAATATCTCAAAACTTTTTATTTGCAATGCTAACAAATATTCTTCATACTGAAGCAATAGAGATTAAGTCTTAACACTAAAGTCCTATATATTTTAAATGTCTTTCTTTCAAACAAAGATATCTCACAAACAAACATATTACAACCACTAGAAGCAGAAAATTAATAGTTACACATTACCATCATTTAAAACTCATCACACTCAGGCTTCACAAAATGCCCAATAACTTTTCTCAATAAAACCTCTCCAGGTTAGAATTACACATTAAATGTCATTGTCCTGTTTCATAAATTTCTCTCAATCTTAATCACTTCTTCAGTTTTTTCTTGGCTTTTTTATTTTGATGTACTTGATTATTATATGGCAATTTTATCATAGAAGTTCATTTACTTTAAAGCAGGTACTCAAAACACTAAGATGCATATATTCATAAAATATATAATGTTTCATATTTATATTGGAAAAAATTTGAATCAGGTTAAAATGTCCATCTCCTCTAACATTTATCATTTCTTTACAGTGAAAACTTTGAAAATTCTTTCTTCTAGCTTTTAGAAATGCATAGTACATTTTTTTGTCATCTATAGTCACCCTACTGTGCAATAGCACAACAGAACATCTTGCTTCTAACTCACTGTAACTTGGTACCCATTGATCAACCATTTCCAATGCTATCCCTTCATTCTCCATGGCCCACTAACTACCATTCTATTCTATTCTCAACTGTTACAAGGTCATCTTTTCTAGATTCTGCTTATGAATGAGATCATGCAGTGCTTGTCTTTCTGTGCCTGGCTATTTCACTTGACATAAAGTTTTCCAGTTCTAGCCATGTTGCTGTACAGGACAGAATTTCATTCTCTTTCTTGGCTGAATGGAATTTAATTCCATTCATTTAAGAATCTATTTATCAGTTGATGGACACTTAGGCTCTTTTCATTTCTTGGCTGTTTTGAATAGTGCTGAAATAAGCATGAGAATGTAGATGTCTCTTCAACATACTAATTTCATTTTTCTTTGGATGTATATCCAGTACTGGGCTTGTTAAATCATATGGCGCTTCTAATTTTTAATTTTCTGACAAACCTCCACACTGACTATACTAATTTACATTTCTAACAACATTATGCTGGGGCTCCATTTTCTCTATATCCTTTTCAGCATTTATCTTTGTTTTTTTTTAGCAATAGCCATTTTTCCTGGGATGAGGTGATATATAATTGTGGTTTTGCTTTGCATTTTAATAATGACTAGTGATGCTAAGCATTATATTTTGTGTGCTTGTTAGCCATTTTTATGTTGTCTCTAGAGAAATGACGATTTAGGCTGATTGATATAAAATATATAGAGTATATATCACTAATGTATGAATAGATTAAAAAATTAAAATTCAAATAGTTGAAATTTTATACTCTCATTGTGTGGTGTGGATGCAAAGTCAGAAGATGTAATAAAATAAAATTATTTTTAAAGTAAAAGAAGAAATTAGTATTATAAAAACAAAAGATAATTCCAAAACTTACGTGACAATTACACAAATATGTGGGATGGAAAGTTGTGTTAATGGGGAAAGGAATCATGCTTCCAAAAATTAGCTGTGTTCTTATATTACACAAATTTAATTTTATTTTGTGTTGAGTCACTGAGTGTTAAAGTGAATCTTTCACCTCTTCTAATTCCTTGAACTTCTCTTATTTAGTGATAGCAAAGCAGAAAGTCTAATTAAACTAATCAAAAGGCAGTTTGGGATGATAAATTTTGTTTACTGAAAAACTAGTGAAGCTTCAGTGGTCAGAAAATGAATCATCATCTCATGAAAAATTAGTGAAAAGGATAAATTTCTCTGTCAATAGAACGCAAAACATCTTTCAATAATTAAAGTTTCTTTCTTCCATTTCAGTAGATTCCACATTTTTTTGGCCATCAGTTAGAATAAAAATAATGCTGATGTCTAGTTCACAAATGCACAGCATTCTTCACGTGCAGGTTTTCCTTAGTGATTAAATGTCCTTAGCCAACAGCGTAATGGTTCTTTGATGGTGGTCAGACCCAAGGCTTCAGGAACAATTCTCCAAAGAGAATTTCATTAGTTGTGGTGCTCACAATTGCTATTTGCAAATATTCCCCAACACTATCTTCCAACCCATAGTAGTTCCCTAATAGTTTCCACTTCTGTCTTTTACTTTGAAAGGCTTGATGCCTAGCTTAGGTTAATGAGTCATAAGCATTTATTAAAATCAGAACCTAGTGCTTGCTAATGCAAGAACTACCTGAGCCTTTACTCTCCTCTGACATGGGAGACAAAGTGATGTGCATGGTGACCATTCCATGGTCCTAAGTCCCCGAGAGATTACATGAAAAAAGTCTTATGATGGCTAGACAGCATGAATAAGAGATAAAGCTCTGCTGATTCAAGTCTTTGAGATCTCAGGGTCACTAGCTACCACAGTGATTCTTAGTATCCATTATGATTTTCAAAGCAGGTTTATATCTCTAAGAGTAGTCTCAGTGGATTATTTTGATGGAAAGATACTGTATGTCACAGACTTTAATTCCAGGTAAATTTACTATCCTCAAACACATCTCTTTATTCATTTACTCTAGTTTCTCCTTTCTTAGCATCAATAAAAAGTTATGTTGTTGAATTAAGAGTTTAAAAATCTTGCTCTAAATAATGTCTACCATCACCAGCAACACAATGAATGGTTTTGCTGATCAAAAATAAAAATATTCTAAAACTTTGTACTAGACCTGTTAAAATTAAATGGAGGGAAGGTATGAGTGTGCAGAAAAAGCAATAGTTTAAGCAACTTCAGCTATTTCTAATATATAGCAATATTTAAGAATCATAATTTTATATAAAACTATATAAAATTATTCCATTTATTTAGAGCAATAAAACATCAGCCAACTCATGCATAATTTCTAATATTAAAGGACTTGGGTTAGGCATGGTGGTGGCACATACCCATAACCCTGGTGTTTGGAGGCTGAGGAAGGAAGAGCCCAAGTTTGAAGCTAGCTTCAGCATTTTAGTGAGATCCTAAGCAACTTAGCAATACGCTGCTTCAAAATTTAAAAAAAAAAATTGAGGAGTGGGTGTTGAAAGCCCATCCGAGACATAGAAAGCCCCTGGGTTTAATACCTAAGACCATGGGTGAAAGGAGTGAGTTATTGACTAATTTATGAAAGTAGAACAATATATACTATTTTTGATAGCAAATGGGCCATTAACATCTTTTCATAATCTTGGACACTTGGAATGATTGTGTGTGTGTGTGTGTGTGTGTGTGTGTGTGTGTGTGTGTACAATTTAACTTTTTACTTAAACAAAAAATTATTTAACTGATCCTCCATATTTTTTTATGTCAAAGCTTTTCAAAATAGTGACTGAGCAGGGTTTACATAAAAACATAAGCCTGTTGTAAAGTCACCGTTTTCTTTGCTTGTCATTTGCAAATTCTCAAGACTATCATTTTCTCTGCATGAGAACATCATAAGTTTAATCTCAACCTAGTATCCAAAGTACTATAAGGACTACAATATGATGGCATCGTTTCAATTGATATTTTTCTACCATGCAAAGCTTGAAAATGCTTTGTTTCTTGTACAAATCAGGTTAGATTTTGTCAGGATTCTATCACACATTTCCAAATAGAATCTACATTGCTAGCACCTTGGTGTCAATTGCTCCCTAAGGCATCACTAACCACTAGCATGGAGATGAATGACCCCACGGAATTTTTATAGGCAGAATAGATATTTTTGTCAATTTATTCCTGCAGTTTTTTTAGAATGCTACGATAGACACAAATATAGTCTGTTTATATACATTATACATTGTAATGCTAGGAAATTTAAAATAGATTAATTTCAGTAAGTCTGGAGAGTTATTAAACATCAGTGATATAGCGCACATAAAAAGGCATGTGAGTGAAGTAGTGCACACACGCGCACCCCCTTCACACGCAGACTTTCTGTAGTGATAAAGTTAATATTGTTTTGAGTACCAAGTTCTTTGCATAAATTATCTCATTTATTCTTTACTTGATGGGATGTACTACTGTTGCTCTCTCCATTTTATATATTGGCAAACTGAGGCTCAGAGGTTAAGTCCATTTACCAATTATTCTTTAACTGTTCAGTAATGTGTGACTTTTCTCTTTCTAGGCTAGAAACTTCAAAAAAACTTATTCAATAGTTAGATGATGATGGGTGATTTATATTTGAATTTCTAATGTCACATGTATATTTGACAATATGCCTTTTTATGTAAGGAAAAATGGACAAATATAACTCAGGTAAAATTCAGTAACATGTAGCTGGGTGTGGTGGCACACGCTTGTAATCCCCACACTTGAGAGACAAAGACAGGAGGATCACGCAGGTTCAAAGCCAGGCAGGCTGGCTTAAGAGACCCTGTTTCCAAATAAAATTATAAAATAGGTCTGGGAGTGTAGCCCAGAGGTAGAAGGGTTTCATCCCCAGTATCACAAAAAAAAAATCAGTAAACATGTAATATTGGAAATGACTTAAAGGAACATTGGTCATTCACTACTATTTATTCTTCTGATGATTTACTGGCTAAAATTTCCATATTAGATCAATATGTACTGAGTGCCTGGTATGTGCCAGTCAGTGTTTCATATGCAAGAGTTTTAAAGTGAATATTACAAAAACTTTCCTTTCAAGGACTTTATAGCCTGAAGTGATAGTGTTAAGAAAAAATAAATATTAATAATAAATATCATTATTGATTTTGCTGGGCATATGGTCACACACCTGTAATATCAACTACTAAAAAGAATGAGGCAAAAAGATCACAAGTTCAAGCCTAGTCTGGGCAACTTAGCAAAATTTTATAACAAAAGTAAGAATAATTACATAAAAAGAAATGGTGACCTATAGCTCAGTGAGAGAGTGCCCTTGGGTTCCATCCCCCAAACTGCAAATAGTAATAATAATAATTTCTATTGCATGTTGTGAAATAATATGAGCTTTGAAAATTAATAAAAAGAAATGAGAATACTAAATTAAAAATATGGGTGAGTGCTAAGAATGAAATTGTAAATTACAGTGTGCTGGAAGGTGTTACTGAGGGTCAAGGTTGAAGTAAGACTGAAAAGAAGTTGGGAGGAATTCGTTCTATAAAACCTTTAAATATTTGGTCTAATAAAAATGAAGAATACATATTTAAAGATATTTAAATACTAACTTCTCTATTAATTTTCAAATAAATTTTTTCTCAACATTAAACTTCTGTAAAATAGAAATACATCTTGTCAAAAGACCTTTGAGGACTACACTAGGTATAAATGAAAAATTCTTTGAAGTCTCTGGTACATAAGTACTTGGCAGGTTCACTTATCATCTCCTGCAATTTAAAAATAAAATCTTGCATCCAGCAGATAAGGATTGTGTTCTTGCTAGGAGTATACTTGTCACAACTAAAACATCATTCTATATAATTATCTTTCCTTGCTTTGAAGGATTTTTAGAGAGGAATTTTATACTTCTCATTCTGTTTTAGAATTTTGCATACTATAATTTATCTTTAGTATTTTTTCTTTTTTCTTTTTTGGTGGTACTAGGGTTCCTGGAAGCCCTTCTACCTCCGGGCTACACTCCCAGACCTATTTTTACATTTTTTTAAATTTGGAAACAGGGTCTCCTAAGCCAGCACGCGCGGCTGGCTTCAAACCTGTGCGATCCTCCTGTCTCTGCCTCCCAAGCGCGGGGATTACAAGTGTGCACCACCATGCCCAGCTTATCTTTAGTATTTTTATTTTATATTTATGAATCTTTTTCCAAATTTATTGTTTCTTGAGGAAAAGACGTTGGCTATGCTATCTATGGCTTAAGAGATTAAAAAAAATTTACCAAACAGTATTTATAAGAAAGAATTGTTTTGATTGCACAACAAATGGCTAGCTGAAGATAAATTGAGATATTGAAGTATTTGAGATGTATGCTAAAGACATATTAGCATCTGAACCATTTTTCATGACCTAGATGCAAATGTATTATTCTTAAATAATTGAATCTACATTATATAAAACAATTAAAAACAAAGTAATTTTTAAATTTTTGTTCTATTAATATGTCTTCTATAAATGTGATTTTAAAAATTTGTAACTTAATCAATGTTGTTGTATAATTCACTAAGTCCAGATGATTATAACAAGTATTTATTTCATACATTAAAAAACCAATCACAAGAAAAATCTCATTTCCTTTAGATGATGCATGTTTCATGAAGCACTATATTTTACCATGTACCTTATTTACTTTTTGGGGATATGTGACACAGAGAAATTAAGAAATGCCTTGGTTATATTAAAAGAAACCAACAATTCTTACTTAGAAATTCATAGAATTTTATAACATAATATCACACAATTATTCTATATTATAAGCAGTATTATAATATACTCTTTGGTATATTTGAAATGGACATAACTTTACTTATAATTTCTAATGCAGAATAATTTCTGATTGTTTTCAATATTAGGTATTATAATAATATATATCTTTGACTAATGGTAAACTTAAAGGAAACCAAACTACCAAACAAATGCATGCGTATCTATGTTCATAGCTGCACAATTTAGCATTGCCAAACTATGGAATCAGCCAAGATGTCCATAAATAGATGAAAGGATTACAAAACTGTGGGATATGTACACAAAAGAATTTTACTCAGCCATAAAGAAAAGCACAATTACATAATTTATAGGGAAATGGATGGAATTGGATGACATTATGCTAAGTGAGGTTAGGCTGTCAATAAAAGAAGAAATTGGATGCTTTCCCTAATATTCAAAAGCTAGGAAGAAATGGGTAACAGGAGGAACTCTAGATGAAGAAGGAGATCCTATAGAGGAGCAAATAAGGTGACCTAATTGAGAGGATGGGAGGTGGGAAGAGGAAAACCTCTAAAGCACATGATGTACGCAAACAAGCATATCCAAAGTCAATCACTAAGCCAAACATGGGAAGAAGGGATGGGGAGGGAAAAGGGTGAGGAATGGGTAAGACCTAATTGGATGATGTATACATGTATGTCTCCACAAGTCTTTTATCCCATTAAGATGTATGACTACAATGCACAAATTAAAAATTTAAAAAAAAATTAAAATACAAAATAAAATGGCTGGATAGGGGTTATAGCTCAGACATAGAAGACTGTGGGTTTAATACTCAGTACCTGAGGAGGTATGGAGGAAAGTCAAATGATTTTATGTATATAAGTGTAATGTGTAATTATGTATAGGATCAGTCAGTAGAAGGAAGGTAAAGGACAAAGCATTTAGTCATAAATTTTCTAAATGTTAAAAAATAAATTATATTGAGTCTCATAGACCTTACTATATGCCAGTAATGTATTAAACAATAGACTAAAGTTCTTAAAAGGAACTTGAAAGAATCAAAATGATTCAGTGAATATTTATCAGCGGCCTTGAAATAAGAACCTATGACAAACATTACTTTGTGATGATTTCAGATAGAATATTAAGGTAATAAATTTTGAATAATATTTTAATTATAGAAAGATATAACAAGAATGATAAGTATGGCTTTTTAAAATTGGGATTATAGTCCTGGTGCAAAACAAATCTGATGAAAAAGAATCTTTGTATTGTATATGTAAGAAAAGAAGAGATGGGAATTACAAACTGGAAGGATATAAGAAAACTGAAATGGCAATGTTAGTGTGATTCTAATTTTTGTAGTCCTGAATCTAATTTTGGTATTCAGGTGTGTGCTGCAGCTATCAGTTAACAATGTTTTCTGTGGACCATATAATATATATGTCATTGAAACCTCATAGCATAATATTTTGTGTGTGTATACACATAACCTCACAGATAATTTTATCTGGAGATTGACTTTAGCTTCAATTCACATACTTATTTTGTTCTTTAAGTATTAATTCCATATTTCTTGATTAATTACCTGCTTCATAAGGAAGATATCACTCTACTGAACCTGAACTAAATACTTAAGTCATTAAAAATGTGCTTTGATTCAAAAGACTTTATGTGCATACACATATACACCTAATAAAAAAATAAAACTCCAAAGTTAATAGATATTTTAAAATTTTTATTGGAACATTGTAGTTATACATCTTAATGAGGTACAAGATGGTGGAGGCATACATTCACACATCACTTAATTAGTCCTTAACCAATTCCCACCCCACTCTCTCTCCCTCCCTCCTTCTCATGTTTGGCTTAGTGATTAATTTTATATGTTAGTTAATGTACACCACGAACATAAGATAATTTCTTTCTTCTCCCTCCCCATCCACTCAATTAGGTTACATTATTTGCTCATCTATAGTGCCTCCTTCTTTGTCAGAAGTTCCTACTATGACTCATTTTCCCCCTAGCTTTACATATTAGGGAAAGCATTGATTTCTTATTTTTTGTGACTGACTAATCTCACTTAGCATAATATTCTCCAGTTTCATCCATTTCTTGCAAATGATGTAATTGTATTTTTCTTTATGGCTAAGTAAAATTTTACTGTGTACAAATCCCATAGTTTTGCAACCCATTCATCTGTTGATTGACATCTTACCAGGTTCCATAGTTTGGCAATGGTGAATTATGTAGCTATGAACATAGATATGCATGCATTAGTTTGGTAATTTGGTTTTCATTCTTTTGGGTAGATACTCAGAAGTGGCATGGTTGGATTATATGGTAAGTTTGTTTCCATTCTTTTGAGGATACTCCATACTCTTTTCCAAAATGATTGCACTAATTTTCAGTCCCATCAACAATGTATTCGAGTTTCCACTTCTCCACATCCTATCCAGCATTTGTTGTTTGTATTTTGAGTGATTGCCATTCTATTTGGAGTTAGGTGAAATCTCATGGTAGTTTTGATTTGTATCTCTCTAATTGCTAATGAATGATGTTGAGTATTTTTATGTATTTATTGGCCATTTAAATTTCTTCTTTAGTGAAGTGTCTAGTTTACTTGCCCATTTTTTTTATTGTGGTATTTGTTTTCTTAGTGCTGAGTTTCTTGAGTTCTCTGTATAGCCGAGACATTAGTCCTTTATTGGAGGAGTAGGTGGCAAAACCCTTCTCCCATCATGTTGGCTCACAGTTAAGGTTCTTGATAGTTTCCTTTGCTATATAGAAGCTCTTCTGTTTAATGCAATTCCACATATTGATCTGACTTTTAGTTGTTTGTGCCTTTGGGGTCTTGTTGAGAAAGTTTTTACCTGTGCCTACGTGTTGCTGTGTTGGACCTATGCCTTATTCAAGGTCTCTGGTCTAATTTCCAATTCTGATGCACCTTGAATTGATTTTTGTGCAGGGTAAGAAAATGGGGTTTATTTCCATTTTTCTACATATGGTTAACCAATATTGCCAATCTCATATGTTAAACAGTCTACCTTTTTCCAGTGTATGTTTTTGGCCCCTTTGTAAAAAAGCATTTGGCTGTAAACATGTGAATTTTTTTCTGAGTCTTATTCTGTTCACTGGTCTATATTTTTGTTTTTGTGCTAGTATCATGCTAATTTTATTACTATGGTTTGTAGTATACTTTAAAGTCAGATCTTGTGATTCCTCCTGTATGGGTTTTGTTGCTGAGAAATACTTTGGCTATTCTAGTTTTTTTGTTGTTCCAAATGAATTTGAAGACTTATTTTTCTGTCTGTGAGGAATGACCTTGGTAATTTAGTGAGTATTGCACTGAATTTGTAGATCACTTTTGGAAGCATGGCCATTTTTATGATATTTGTTCTGCCTATCCATAAACATGGAAGATCTTTCCATCTTCTAAGGTCTTCTTTGATTTCTTTCTTCAATGTTTTATAGTTTTCTTTATAGAGTTCTTTTATTCCCTTGGTTAAGTTTATTCCTTAGTATTTTATTTTATTTTATTGTGGGAAATCCTGAGTGGAAGTATTTTTTGGATTTCTTTCTCAGTGTATTTATGATTGATATAAAAAAATCTTTAAATTTTAAAAAATTTATTTTACATCCAGACAATTTATTGAATTATCTATCAGTTCTATAAGCCTTTTGGTTGAGTTTGTTGGGTTTTCTAAGTATAGTATTATGTCATCTGCAAATAGTGAAAATTTGAGTTCTTCTTTTACTATTTGTACTCCTTTGATTTTCTTTTCTTGTCTTATTGCACTGGCTAGAGTCTCAAGTACTATAATAAACAAAGTGATGATAATAAACATCTTTGTCTTGTTCCTGTTTTAGGGGGAATTCTCACAGTTTTTTCCCATTTAATATGATGTTGGCTGTGGGCCTATGGGAGATTGCCTTTATGATGTTTATGATGTTGAAGTATGTTCTTTCTATTCCAATTCTTTGCAGTAATTTTAGCATAAATGGATGTTGGATTTTGTCAAATGCTTTTTCAGCATCTTTTCACATAAATAAATTATTATCAGTGAGTTACTAATGAAATAATCTAAATTCTCCACTGAAGTTGTGAACAAAATATATCTGGCTTCTAAAATTTTTAAAATATTTATAAAACAAAATATATCTGGTTTATAATTTCCAGAGAATAATTATTTATATTGATTAGGTTAGCCCAATAAGAATAAATATTTGCACATATAAAATATGACATTTTCAACTATATTTCAAAGGAAATAATTTTACATCTATAAGAAGTGCATGGCAAATAATATTGCTCACAAATAATTAATTTTTGAGTATCTGTAGCTGTCAGTTAATAAAAAATTAAAAGCCTACTTTGAACAAAAGCACTATTTTTAAAGAGTGGACTAAAAATGCCTAAAAAACATAGATGTGCTTTGTGCCAAAGAAATAAACAGAGTTCAGTTGCATTTGAGTTGTATTCACAGCAAAACAGAATATTATACATTCTTTGTTGCAATCATGTATGTATTTTGTTTGTAGTGCTGAGGTTTGAACCCAGGAACATTTTACCTTTGAGCTACATTCCCATTTTATTTAAGTTTATTTGGAAATAGGATCTTGCTAAGTTTTGTAGAGCCTTGCTGAGTAGCCGAGGCTGGAGTCAAGCCTGCAATCCTCCTGTCAGCCTCCCAAGTACTGAGATTACAGAAGTGCATTGCCATGCCTAGCTATGTTTATATATTTCTTTATTTTTTACAGCACATACTATGAATCAGTAAGGTTATACATGGACTAGTCATGGTTTCCTGTGTTAGTTTTGCTCTTCAATAATTTTTTTTTTGCATAAAGCAAAGACTAGTTACTAGGCTGCTTTAGGTGGTGGAACTTCAAGAATGTTGGGGATTTCTGGGAACTCTGGGAAATAATTTTTTAACATCCACTGTCCTCAAGCATTGCTGAGTAATTTAAAAGGTATTCTATAAACCCCAAAAGACCAACTCAAACTGTAACTTTGGAAGTCATTAGATTGTCTTAATTTTTCTTCTATCTTTCCTATATGTTATAACTGTGTCGATTGCCCCTTCTCTTTCTTGAACATCTGGTCTTCTGCTCTCTGTAGATTTTGGCATTTACACAGCTCTACCCTTTGTGAATATTTTATGCTCAAACACTTCTAGAGAAGCAAGTGGACTAGCTAGCAACTGTCAAATATAGAGCTCTACATGTGGGTGAAATCAAGTGCTTGCCTCGGCAGCTGCTTTTAGAACACTAATCACAAGGGAAAGTAGTGAGGTCCACATAGACATGCTTGTAGGGTGCAGTATGTAAGAACTCTGGTGTGGGGACAGGTATGCAAAACTTCATGATTTGACCAAATTATAGTCCTAAAAGTTCTTCAAAATGAATATAAATGTATCCTTTATTGATGAGACAATTGCCAACTAGACTAAGTTTGCAATACTTTCATTATTGTATTAAAATTAATTGTGTTTAGTTAATAAAATGAGTAGTGAGCTGGGTGCAGTGGTGCACACCTGTAATCCTGTACTTGAGAGGTTAAGACGGGAAGGGCAAAGGTTTCAGGTCAGCCTCAGCAATTTAGTGAGGCCCTTAGCAACTTACCAAGACCCTATTTCAAAGTAAAAAATAAAACAGGACTTGCTAAGTTGCTATATATAGCTCTTAGGTAGAAAACATCTGGTTCAACACCCAGTACCAAATGTAAAAAATAGTGAAAAAAAATAAGATGAGTGACTCCCTCCAAGAATCTTTTGATATCCTAATGCGTTTTACTCAATGAACAGCTCTGCCACAACAAGACCATATATAAATAAGAATATCAGTACAATATTCAGAAAGCTAGACAATCTTGAATATTAATGTCAATCCAAGCCAAACACTTTTTTATAGTTAAATATTATAAATATATTTTAAAAATTAAATTTTATTAAGAACAATAAATGCAACTATTTATTAAAATGACCTACATTTAGAATATTTACTAACATTATTTTATACATATATGTTTTAATGAAAATGTTCTATACTGCTTTTGCCCTAGTCAATTTTTACTATGTTAATAATATAAAAATAATAAAACAAGATTTTATATTAACT
Source organism: Muscardinus avellanarius (assembly GCF_963383645.1). Lineage (NCBI taxonomy): Eukaryota > Metazoa > Chordata > Mammalia > Rodentia > Gliridae > Muscardinus > Muscardinus avellanarius. The sequence goes on along the minus strand of NC_137787.1, from coordinate 49,550,427 downwards.
AAAAAGTTAACTTTTTTCATAGTATAAAATAAGTATGTATTTTTGAAGATGTGGGCAAATATTAATTCTATGCCCAATTTTTGTTAAGGCTGCAGTATTACTTCTAATCACACTACACTATGTCCAACAGATGTACAAACAGATGCAAGGGCCTCCCTGTAGTCTGAACACTCATGTTATGTCTTCTATTGACCTCAAAATGAAAATAAAATGTCAAATTTCTGCTTAAATTATCATCCATCTTCCTTGAGAAAAAATACTATCAAAATGCTAGTTTCTTGAGTGAAAATATCAAAATGCTTATCACATAAAAGTGTTCCAGATGTAGTTTCAAATAAAATGGTAATAAATCAGAGCCTTCTCCTTCTGCCATCAACATCTGGGATGAAAATTCAAAGTGAGAGTAAGTGCTCTGTGACTGAGCTACATCCTCTGTCCTTTTTCATATAGGATATCAGTAAATTGCAGAGCCTGATCCCCAACTTGTGATACTCCTGTCTCTAAACAAGATGCACCATTGTACCTAGTGAAAGTAAACTATTTTTAATTAAAATTTATAGTGAAGTATTTTTTCATACCTTGCAATAATGAGCAAGTTATACTCTTGAAATATATTTTAAAATGATTTTTTCCTAGATTTCTATCTAGCAAATGTGTCCTGTGTTGCTATTTTCATTACAACAGCATTTAAAATTCTTAATAAAACATAAAACATGTTATAAATATAATATCCAAGTCACAGAAAATATAAATATTGCTGAAGTTTTTGATAATATTTATTTTTAAGGCTTTAAGAATGTGATTATAGCCAGGCATGGTGGTACATGCCTGTTATCCCAGTACTTGGGAGGCTGGGACAGGAGGAACACAGGTTTAAGTCCAACCCCAGGAACTTAGTGACATCCTGTTTAAAAATAATGGAAAAGCTACATTCAAATATGTGTATACATGTGAATATAACATTGTTACCCTGGACACTTAGTATTGGGTGAGAGAGAAAAGGGAAAGTAGGAGGAAGGAGGGCACCAAGTACTGTGTGAATATATGCCATTGTCAACCTGATCCTCATTATGAGACCAAAGTGCACCAATAAAATAAATACATAATAAGAAATAAATAAATCAAATTAAAATAGAGCTGGAGGTCAAACTCAGAAGCAGACTGTCCTTGGATTCATCCTTAGTATCGCACACACACAAAAAGAATATGGTTATTCAATATCAAATTTAATTCTCTGATATGACCTTCTGTATCTACAGACCATAATTATATTGACTTTTGCCCAGTAGGTAAGAATGTTTCTGATTTTTCTGCCAACAACTTACAATGTGTGGTCACAGCCAATTTATTGCCTCTGGCTACTTTTCTGGCAGTGTATAGGTGATCCTTCTATTCCAGCAGCTTCTCTTTTCTATGTTTCTTTTCATTATTCAGTGATAATTATTCAGTGAACTTTTAATGATATCATTATAATGCCAGTCAATATTCTAAGAATAAGGGTTTTACAGTAAACAAATTCTTACATTTAAGTATAAACGGGTAGATAATGAAAAAGTAAACGACTGGAGATATTGCTCTATCAGGATGACAGGTATTCCAATATCTATCTGTAGTAAGACTATGGAGTGTTGGGCTTCAGATTAAATGTAATATTGAGGAGCTACATTAACTAAGATTGTGCCTTTCTGGGAAGCATGTGTTTAGCTTAAAGCTTAAATATTGAAAAGAAACCAAGATTTTGTCAAATCCATTTCCTGCATCTAATGAGAAGATCATGTGATTTTAACCCTCATTTCTATTTATGTGATGAACTGCATTTATTGATTTGCATATAGTGAACCAAACTTGATCCCTGGAAATAAGCCAACTGGTCCTTGATGAATAATCTTTTGTTGTTTTGAATGGAAACCACTAGTATTTTTTTCAGTGACTTTTGCATCTATAATCATCAAGGATATTGTTCTATAATTTCCTTGAAGTCCCTAGGAGAACATTCCATAAGAAGAGACCATAGATAATAAGGACCAAAGCAGGAAAGAACTTTGTAAATGTGATTTTTTTTTAAATGGCATTGAGGCTGAAGATATCTTCAGAGCTTTGTCAATCTGGTATGTAGAAGGGTAATTGTCTGTTTCAGTATACTTTCTGAAATGTAAATGAACTCCTAGGACAATGGCAGATAAATCTTTAAAGAGGCATTCTGAACATTTTTCCCTCTGTCGTACTTTATTCACATACACATACATTCTCTCTACTTCCTGTACTCTGGTTGCTCACATCTTCATTGTCCCAAAGTGGGTGATACCATCACCCTTCCCCCAGGAGATACTGGAACCAAATAGAGAGACATAAAATAACACAAATATGTCATTGCATCTGTTTATTTGCTGAAAGAAGGTAGATTTCTAGGGAAGGAGAGGCACTGAGTAACTTTTTTTTTCTTTGGTAATTGATCTCAGAGGCATCCTATCTCCAAGCTACACTTCTATCCCCGTTTCATTTTATTTTGAAACAGAGTCTCACTAGGCTGATAAGAGTCCCACTCTTTGCTGAGGCTGTCCTTGAACCTGTGATCCTCCTGTCTCAGACTCCCACATACTGGGATTACTGGAATAAGCGACCACAGCCAGCTGGTGGAAAGCCATACAACTTTGGGGCCTCTAGACTCATTTGCAAGATACAGAATAACATTACATGCCTTCTTAATAGGACTAAGAGTCATCCTTATATTGAGGAACAGCACCACAGAATGGAACAGATTAGCCAAATTAGGCCCAATTACAAAATTCACCTGAAAGCAGAGCTGCTTCATTATATTTTCTTATTTCATCTCCATGGTATTTCTCTGGCATGTTGATTACCTATGATCAAATAACCAATTTTAGACTTCCAACCAAGATGTTGACAGAGCAGAAAGATGAGGTGCATTTCAAATAATGACACATTAAAAAGTAAAGCTTCCTAAAGTCTCCATTAAAAAGTTAGGTTGGGAAAGAGAGTTGAGTCATTTGCATAATGAAATATTAATATTTTATTTTTGAGTTTAAATAGGTTATGCTACCTTCGACCCCAATTAATGTTACTAATCAAGAATGGACTGCATCCTCTTACTGACAATCTTACTAAGTAGCCAGTGGAAATTAGTCTTTGCCAATCATATAGCTTTGTCCTTCAGCAGGTTTTATACTTTTTTCTGCAAGTCCTGTAAATTAGAATTGTTACAAGCACAAGTAAATCTGTAGTTACAAAGGGATTAGTGCATTTAAATATATTGTTATGGCATAGAAGTCCAATGGATTCAGAGATAGCATAAAATTTTAAAAAACTTACATTTTTTATAAGAAGTAGTGATAAACTTATATACACATATACAAATATATTATTTTATAAGAAAAATACATGTATTATGAACTCAAATGATTTATTATTTATTTTTTGTGAATGTAGATAATTCAAAGTACATCTTAAATGAGAATAAAATATGTAATTGAATGACAGCTACCATAACCTTTCAGAAAACTTCATAAAATCAACTTTATGAAACATTAACACATATAAATCAAAATGTTTGCATACACAAAAATTTAGATTTATTACAAAATATACTCTCTTCAGACTTTGAAAGAAAAACTTTCTGGGGAAAACTATGCAACTTTATTGAGAACTAATAAAGGGCAGAGAAATGTATAACCTCATCTATATTAAAAGTGGCATTTCAAATCGGGGGAAAGGCATGGACTATGTAATAAATGAAGTAGACTGATGCTTCTTCCTGGGTCAAGCCCTTCCTAGGTGGCTGAGATCCAGTGATTGATTGATGCTGACATGAGACAATGCTGACAGGCCAGTTTCACTGCAGATCTGCTGTGGGGTCAAGTGAGACTATGGAGCCTGATATCAGTCAACAGTTCCTCTGGACAGCCCTATGTCTTTTCTTCCTATTTTACAAGGGTCAGTCTCTGCTAAACAACATCCTGTTTGTAAATGGATGGCTCTTAGTCTTTCCAAAAACTCAGTCAGCAACATACCCATAAACCAGACTCTGACCATATCAGCTATGTTTACTTTCTTTTGAGGAAATGTAAAGTACAAAAGGTAAAGTAATTGAGGATGACCTGGACCTTTAATGAATTGACATGATCACCTTTTTTTATAAGCTAAGTAATTAGACTGTGTGAACTCTGAAAAGACCTGGTGTTCATTTTTTTTCATTCTCTTAAATTTGCATCTTTTTAATATCTTCATGAAAATATTATCGATGGATGAAACTAGAGAAAATGATATCTGGTAGTAGGTATTTTACTCATATCACAAGTTTTGTTAGAAAAATTTTTATTAAAGAATATCCTGGATGTCTTTCTTTTCAAAATTCATTCAAAGAGAAAATTTAGAACCCACTAAAATGTGAATGACCCAGTAACTATACTTTAGATACACTTTCTTTTTTTTTTTTTTTCTCCTCATTTTTTTGGCATTAGGGATTGGACCTAGAGGCACTCTACCTCAAAGCTATACCCCAGCCTTAATTTTTTATTTCTTTATTTGGAAACAGAGTCTCACTAGGTTTCTGAGAGCCTGGCTACAATGCTGAGACTGGATTTGAACATGCAGTCTCCTGTCTGTGCCTCCCAAGTACTCGGATTACAAGCATGTGCCATCACACCTGGCTTTCTTTGGTCTAGTGTAGAATTAAAACATGTTTCTAATTATCTCACTTATCTTTCACACATGCTTTCTTAATTTAAATAATAATATATAACATTCAAAACCACTCAAGAAATTGCTTTTTCATAAGCATGGAGAGTGTGTGACTGGGTGCCCTGACTGTTCTTAGTAGAGAAATGAGCAGGGTTCTTCCAAGTCTCTAGAAGACAAGGAGTAAATATCCGTATAGCCTGCCATTTCCTAGAAGAGCTCTCACCAGTTATGAATACAGTCAGTAGTTTTATGCATTCCATCGAGAGGCCATAGTGGTACACACTGGTAATCCCTGTGTGTGGGAGGCGGAGCAGGAGGATCGCGCAGGTTCGAAGCCAGCCTTGTTGGCTTAAGAGACCCTGTTTTTAAATAAAAATATTAAAAACATAGGTCTGGAAGTGTAGCCCAGAGGTAGAAGGGTTTACAGGAACTCCAGTACCACCACCAAAGGGGAAAAAAAATGATCCCTTTTATTTGCAAATTACCAGAAACAAAATTCCAAATAGCTAAATAAAAGTGAAATATATTATTCTCATAATTAGGAAAGATGTGGACGATGATAGCAGTGTAAATAATCTTTAATTCACTGTTGGGGCTCACCTGGTCTCTCGCCTCTGTTTCCCTGTATTTATTGGCTGCCTCATGGGGCACATGACTACAAAAGACTTTACACTAATGTCCTGAAGACTCCCTTGCCAGATAATAAAGAACTTTTATTGCTATATGTAGTATGAAACAATTCATGAGCTGGACTCCAGAATTCCAGGAAGGGTCTTTATGTTCAATTGTCTGTTACGAGAAGCAAGCTGTGATGTGATGGTCCTGTTAGGAGTCATAGAGCGATTTCAATGGTGGCCAAACCAAATGCCTTTGGGATCAAATAGGTTAAGTGAGTAGCAGGGCCACATATTGTATTTTCTAAACTAGAACTTTATTTTGAATGAAAATGTTGATATTTGAGAGTAAAATGTTGTGGCAACAAGTATAAAACAGGGTTGAACCAGACCAGCAGGGTTATATGACCACCTCATATATGAACGAAAGAGGCTGGCCTTGGCTGGATACAACTACATATTCCATTGAAGAGAAAAGAAAAACATGTTCCATTGAGAGAGATTCATGCCAAAGCAGCAATGAAGGCTTTTGTTTTGAGATCTCAAGAAAAGCTAGAAAAATGGATTTTTTAGATAAGCTGCCAATTTCTCTGTTATTGTTAATAGACTCCATTTTCCCCACCTTTAATAGTTCTATGTTGCCAAATCTTCATTCAGCCTTTAAGCAAGTACCTCTAGTCTAACAAGCCTTTAAGCTACCTCTAGTCTAACAAGTCAGACAGAATTATTTGGACTTGTTCACTGCCCTAGTCATGAAAATACCTAATATCCTGAAGTATTCCTCTCTATCTTTAACCTACATAAATTTTGATCTAAATCATAGATTATGTAAAATTCAATTTACATTTAGAGATGCAGTTCGTTGTCTTTCAGTTTTAAATATAGGATGAAGCTGGGCATGGTGGTACATGCTTGTAATCCCTGTACTTGGGAAGATGATGCAGGTGGATTGCTGGTTGTAAGTGAGCACCAGCAACTTAACCAGATTCTCAGTAGCCTAGCCAAAGCCTGCTTCAAAAAATAGTAGGCAGGAATATAGCTCTGAAGTAGAATGTCCATGGATTCAATTCCCAAAACACACACACACACACACACACACACACACACACACACACACACAGAGTAAAGACATGTATTACATGAAGCAATTTTGTTCTATTAAACTAGGATCACTAGCCATGTATACTCAAGTACGTAAAGATAAACATGTGTGTGAATGGTGCAGTGTAACAGTAGTTAGAGAACAGGGGAAAGGAAGTGGTTCCTGGTTCCTGATTTTGTTCTCCAATCTTACCCATCTCTAAAATGTATGGGTGGAGTTTAAATAAAACATAAGAGACCTCAAAATGCCTGTAGTATTCTAGGACATTTATTATAATTTTGGAGCCCTTTAAATAGTAGCACCTTAAAACAGGTGTCTTTTTGTTTGCTTTTTGTTTTTTGAAGGTTTACACAATATGAATCCCCAGAGCAGAGCATTTTCACACTTCATTTAGCTCAAAATTGATCACTTCCAAATAATATGTCTAACTAACTGACATACTATAAAATATTTTTGGAAGCACAAAGCTAAAGGTCTAGAGATGGATGATGAGGGAATTGGGAGCCAGCTAAACCACATACTGGATCATTTAATGAGTATCTTAGGTCACTGCTAAGGCTCTGAGGCAGAACCTCAAGATAGGGTGGGACTGAATGAAGTGATACAGCTGAAAATGTGACTAGTGCATAACAGATTTGTTCAGAATATAAGGTAAAATATTGCCAATGTATCAGATTTTTTTTTTTTGTGGTACTGGGGGTGGGACCCAAAAGCTTTTCTGCCTCTGGGTTATACTCCCAGACCTATTTTATACTTTATTTGGAAACAGGGCCTCACTAAGTTGTTGAGAGCCTCACTCAGTGGCTGAGGCTGGCTTCGAACCTGTGTGATCCTCCTGTCTCATCCTCCCAAGTGCAGGGATTATAAGCGTGTACCACCATGCCTAGCTATGTATCAGCTTTTCAATTACATTTTCTATATAGTTTTTGAAATATGTTCTTTATATATTTTTAAAGACATGACTATCAAATAACAAAGGCTTTTACTCCCAATAGGGAGTAATTTATATTTATTCAAAGCTCATCACTAGAGACATAGCCCACAACCAGCTGGACATGGTGGTGCATACTTATAATCCCAGTATTTGAGAGGCTGAGACAGTAGGATCACAGGTTCAAGGACAGCATCAGCAAGTAGTGAGACTCTCATCAACCTAGCAAAACCCTATTACCAAATAAAAATAAAATAGGCACAGAGTTGTAGCTTAGAGGTGGAATGCCCCTGTACTTAATTCCCAATGCCTCATACACACACACACACACAAAAAAAAAAAAAACTTAGTGATAAATTATACATAGGTGGTTTTTAAAATAAATTATATATGGCTCAAATTTAGATAAAAGTAAATAGTAAATTGTGTATATAGTTGAGGTTTTGTACTGTCACACAATATCAATCTAATATTCAGTAGAAAGATAAAGATAAAGTCTATTCTCAGATGCTCAAGACCTGGCCTTTGAGTTCTGAGCTCCCCAAAAGCAGAAACAATTGGACACCTGGAACTTACAAGATGGTGAAGAATTTAAGGGTTTAGCTGGATGGTGGTACACACCTGTAATTCCAATACTTGGGAAGCTGAAACAGGAGGATCACAGGTTCAAAACCAGCCTCAGCAATATAAAGAGAATGTGTTTTAAAATTAAAAAAAAAATAAATAAATAAAAATAGGGCTGGGAGATATATCCCAGATTAGAATGTCCCTGAATTCAATTCCTAGTACCACAAAAAATAAAAATAAAAATAAAAAAACAAGGAAAGAAAGAGAAAGAAAGGATTTAAGAGTCAGGATTATTGTCTAAGATCAAGGGTAAAATTATTTAAATAATGTTAAATAATCTGAACATTAATTTCCCACCAGAGTTTGTTACTTAAAGAAATATTTTTGTTACAATTTCAGGTCCCTCAGGTAAATGCCTATAGTATCTATCTTTTTTCTATGTTTATAATATAATAATTTTTCTTTCATATTTCAAAGCAGAAGCCTTTTGAAATGCTCTGAGTTAAAAATATACATAAATAAACATAAAGATCAAATTGTTCAAAAGCAATGATTTTTTTTCTCAGCAATTTTTTCATCTGGATACTTCATATTTTTTCTTGGTTTATTTTTGTTTGTAATTAGCATCAGTTCTTGGAGCAGAAGCAGGTCTCTGTGAAAAATATTAGAACAAGGATGATAACCCCAGGATGACTATTAGCATTCTCCAGATGTATAACTGCCCATGCCAAATACAGCGTATTCATTGCTCAGTGTCAGTTTACACATCGATGCGGTGCCATCCCTGACTCAGTCTTTTGCATTGCATTTACAAATATCAAAAAGCTGAGGTAGGATTATTTTTTAGACAATGTGGTAGAGGAATTCATTACCATTAATTTGAAGACTCAGCCCAGTTATATATGACACAATTCAATGCACTATGTCTTTAAACAACTTAAGAGAAATTAGAGAAATGCTAAATGGGGAGCTTTTAGGAGCTAATGGATTGAGAAAGAAAATAAAACAAAATATAAAAAGTTATTGAAAATCTACAAATATAAACAACTAAAACTGATAACTGAAATAAACAAGATGTCATTAGAAAAATTTAACGGCATCAATCATTATATATATATATATATATATATATATATATATATATATAATTGTTATAAATAAAATTAAATTTAAAAAATAATAGAATGAAAAGACATATGTAATATAAAATGCTCAAACTTCCCACACTGAAACTAAAAAAGTTATCACAAGATATTTGGAGAAGAAACATAAATGGGGAGCTATACTATGTTCCCAAATGGGGAACTCAATATTGTTAATCTGTCTATGCTCCATGAATGGGTCAATATAATGAATATAATCCCAATAAAAATATAAATCAAACTCTACTTTAGAAATGAATAGAATGAGCTAAGTGTGGTGACACACGCTTTTAATCCCAGCATTTAGGAAGCTGAGACAGGAGGATCACGGTTCGAGCACACCCTAAGCTAATTAGTGAGGCCGTTTGCAACTCAGTGAGAACCTGTCTCAAAATGAAGAATAAAAAATAGGGCTGGGGGTGTAGCTCAGAGGTAGAATGTCCCTGGGTTTCATCCCAAGTACTGTAATTTTTTATTCAATAAATGAATAAAATGATCCTAAATGTATATGAAAATATAAAATTCTAGAATAGGCAAAATCATCTTTAGAAAAAGTCAAAATTGGAGGATTTCATCTGATTTTAATATTCACCATGAAGGTAGAGTAATGCAAGCAGGATAGTACTGAAGTAAAAATAGACAAATACAGCAATAGCAAGTTGGGGATTCAGGCATAGAATCACCCAAATATGATCAGTTAATATTTGACAAAGATATCAGGAAAATTCAATAATAAATAATACTGGCATGAGTAAATGTCACATGAAAAAAATTCATGAAGAACCTAATACTATATACAAAAATATTTTCAGAGACATAATAGACTTAAATCTTAAAATATTTAATGAACAATATAATAAAAACATTAAAATGTAAAATTGTAAAAATGTACAAAGGAAGTGAATGTACATGTTTCAAAGAAGAATACAAACACAAAAAATACACTTATGTGCAAAATTATGTTCAACATTAGTAGTTTTCAGTGAAATAAAAATATGAACCACTTCAAAATGTCCCTACCTGTTTAACAATTGGACTGACATTTCACAATTCAGGGAGATGAAGCAAGAGGAACTGGTGCTTCTGGATCTGTGAAATGTTACAGTAAACTTTGAAGGCACTTCATCAATGTCTTGTAAAGTTAGACATAAATATATATATATATATATATATATATATATATATATATCTAAACCAAAATTTCCTATTCTATATTTTAGCCAAGTAGAAAATATGAAAACACATGTATGCAGAAGGATTTATGTAAACATTTTAATACAAATCTATTTGTTCTAAAATCTGGAAAGAAGCTGGAGCACAGTGGTGTATGCTTGTAATCCCAGTCCCTGGAAGATTGATACAGGAAGATTGCAGGGTCAAGGGCAATTTAGCAATACCCTGTTTTAAAAAACAACAACAAAATAAAGTAAAATAAAATAAAATATAAAATAGGGCTGGGGATATAGCTCAGTAACTAACACAGCTAACGTGCACGCGCACACACACACACACATGCACACACAATAAAATTAAAGGGGAAACTATCAGAAACAGTATACAAATATATTTTTATTTCCTATCTGATTAATTTATACCATCTACTCATATTGTTGAGGTATTTTTTTAAAGAAATAAATACTAAAAATTTTAAAACATATCCCTACAATTGTCTTGGTAGTAAAAATTAAGGATGTTAATGTGAATAATTAATACAATTTAAGTCTTTATAAATTATTTCTTCAGATTATCTGCATCTCAAAATGTTAAATAAAATGATGATTCAAATCTGTGGGTAGAAATATATTAAGATAGCATCAGTGTTTGGGAGGTGAAGACAGGAGGATCACGCAGGTTTGAAGTCAGCCAGGCTGGCGTAAGAGACCCTGTTTCAAAAATATAAAATAGGTCTGGGAGTGTAGCCCGGAGGTAGAAGGGCTTCCAGGAACCCCAGTACTGCCAACAAACAAACAAACAAACAAACAAACAAACAATAACAGCTTATTTTCACAATACTTCTATATTAGCCTTCTTAAAACATACTGTTAAATTTTATTCAGTGCTCATTTCTCTGATTTTTTCACATGATATATTTAATTTTATAACCTCAGCTATAGAATTGTTTTAAATGGAAATAATTATTAATATTATATGTTATGTCATTCAGATGTAAGAGCTTTCAATGTAAAAGTAGTTAAAATTCTCAGCGTGGACTTTTTATTATTACAAATTGATCCTATATAGACAGCTTATTGTTACTTCTCAAAATAATTGTTAAGTGAAATAACTGAAGTTAAATTTTATGATTATACTAAAATGTTGCTTTTATTTTTTGTGTGTACGGTATTAGGGATTGAACCCAGGGGTGATACCTCTGAGCTATACCCCCAATCCTATTTATTTTTAATACTTTTATTGGTGCAATTATAACATAGCTCATAATGAGAGTGACATACTTGCACACAGCCCTTGGCGGGCTTCTCTCCAGCTCCCTCCCCACTCCCCCTTCCCCTTACAGGATACTGAGATTGGCATTGGTATTCATTCTCACATAGCTACACAATGTCCATGGAAGTTATTCCTTCTTTAATTTTTCTTTTTTTCTCTCTCCAGCCACCTTCCCCTGGACCACCTCCCTGGCTCCACTTAGGTTTTTCTTCCAGTATCTAAAGTCCCTCTTTTGTGCTAATTACTCTCTAGCTTGTGACTATGAGAGAAAACATATGACGCCTCACATTCTGTGATGGCTAATCTTACTTAACAGCATGCACTTCAGGTTCATCCATTTTCCTGCAAATGACATAATTTTGTTTTTCTTTCTTGCCGAGTAGAATAAACCAAACAACAATTAATGCTGGTGATGATGTGGCAAATAGAAACTCTTATACACTATTTAAGAGTGCGATTGCAAATTAGTGCAGTCACTATGGAGATCTATGTGAAGATTCCTTACAAAACTGGGAATGAGTCCACCGTGCTACCCAGCTCTACCGCTCCTGAGCATCTTTCCAAAGGGACTGTAATTGGAATATTACAGTGACACATGCATGTCCATGTTTATAGCAGTGCATTTCACACAAGCCAAATTATGGAACTAATCTAGGTGTCTATCAACAGATGAATGGATAAAAAAGTTATGTGACTTGTTAAAATTTTGAATCAGAGTGTCCCTAATTTGCAGAGGGCATCCCTAAGTTTCTGAGGAGGCTGGCCATGAACCCACCATCCTCCTGTCTCAGCCTCCCCAAAGTATTGGGATTACACGTATGCTCTACTGTACTCAGTTCTTACCTACATTTTAAGGCAGAAAATGTCTTGTATAAATGAGATGCTTACTAACAATTATAAGTGATCTAATTTGTTTAGTTTTTAGACATCATAGCAATATTAGGCATGTATTATAAATTTCCAAACTTTTAGTATTTTTATTACATAGATAGTTTTTATGCTGTATACGTACTCTTTAGTTAACATCCTGTACCATATTTCTTTCATGGATATTCCTCTGTGTATTTAATGATTTCTATAAGAAAAAAAATGCTGTTTTATAGCATGTCTGCTTTGTTCCTATAAGAATTGCTGTGTTGTAATGATTTTATTAAAGACTTCTGCAAGCAGTTATACTACCAAATTAAATTTTTAAAATGCCCTAAGCATCATGGTGCCATAAAACAGATTAATTAGTGGTGTCTCAGATTGACTGATGAGACTAATCAAAACCTTAAAAACCAATAGGTTTTCCTGTTATTTCAAGGAGGAAATATTGAGAGAGATCAAAGACAGAGATAAAATTTTGAGTTTTTACAGAAGAATTCTTTCATGCTATGTCATATTCACTTACACTTACAATGATATGATATATTTTACCTGTGTATTTCTTACACACATATACCATGTACACCTATCCGGGCAAGTCGGTTAATTATTATTTCTGCTACACATTTCTTTGTTATTTAGATTTTGGTGAAGTTTTCAGTAGCATTTTTATAGAGAAGTATGAAAAGAAAAAAGTTTTAAGAGATTTTATATATTTTTTTTCTTTTGTGGTACTGGGGATAGAACTGAGGGGCATTCTACCTCCAAGCTACACCCCCAGCCCTATTTTTATTCTTTATTTTGAATCAGGGTCTCACTGAGTTGCAAAGGGCATAACTAAGTGGCTGAAGCTTTTCACAAACTGTGATCCTCCTGTCTCAGCCTCCCAAATGCTGGGATTATAAGCGTGTGGCATCATGCCTGGCAAGAGATCCTATATTTTTTTAAAAGAGCTGGACACAGTGGAACATGTTTGTAATCCCAGTACCTGGGAGTCTGTGATAGGAGGATCACAGGTTCAAAACAAAACTCAGCAAATTAGCAAAACCTCTTTCTTTTTTTTTTCTTTTCTTTTCTTTTCTCTTTCTTTCTTTTTTCTTTTTCTTTTTTTTTTTTGCAGGTCTTAGGATGGAACAGGAGCATTTGACTTCTGAGCTACACCCCTTGTCCTAATTTTTTATTCTTTATTTTGAAACAGGGTCTCACTAAGTTGTGGAGGGCCTCACTAAGTAGCTGTGGCTATCCACGAACCGCGATCCTCCTGTCTCAGCCTCCAATGCTGGGATTACAAGAGTGCGCCACCACGCCCGGCTACAAAACCTCTTTCAAAATAAAAAATAAAATTAGGCTGCAGGTGTAGCTCAGAGGTAGAATGTCCATGTACCACACACACCAAAAAAATAAAAAAATAAAAGAGTTTTTGTTTCCTTGTGTATTCCCTTCAGTCATTTTCATGTGCAACATTCACACCAATTGCTAATATTTTGTATTTTGTTGAATTTACCTATACTTAATGACCTGATACTATTTTTAGTCAGCCTTAGAAAACTGTGCAACTGGCAAATCTTCCAGGGTGTATTATATATGAAAGATTATTCTAAGATAGTTGTTCTATTGACATTTTTCTTCAGCTGTACTTAATATATGCCAGTGCTCTAAATTTCACATGTATAAGTATTCATGGATAAATTTATATTCAATTAACTGATGTATAAATTTTAATTCTAATATTTACTGCATTATTTGCTGAATGTCCTCAGCTTTCTCAACAAGTTAATCAGGTTCGTGTTTCAATATCTTCACCTCTAATATCATAATAGAATCTACTTAATAGGATTATCATAAACCTAATTTTTACCACAAGGCAGGAATTATAGCAGTTCCTGGCACACATATTTAATATTTGTTACAAAATATAGTACAAAATACTTTGTCTCAAGTTACTGTTAACTTCACAGCATCACCAGTGTGCACTGAATTACATCCCATCAATTCTTCCCTCACAAAGACTTTTAACAACTGCCTTAGTTTTCTGTCGCCAAAATACTAACTAAACATAGTCTTAACTTACTAAGATAGACTAACTTATTAAATAGATTAATATAGTTTCTAACATATTAAATATTTCTTAAAATACTTTTTTACTTTTATATATAAGTGGAACATATTGAAAATGGCATACATTTATACTGTGCTTGGTGCCTTCCCCCCTCCCACGCTGCTCCCCCCACCAACACTGAATGTACAGATTAACCACGCTATAGTCATACTTTTACACATATTCAGATGTAGCTCCTCCATTCGTCAACCTCAGCCTTCTTCCTCTCTTATCTCTCCATTCTAGCTTTGCTGAGATTTCCCCTCTATTATCTAGAGTCCCACTGGTATCCACAATGTGCCCTAGTTTGGGCATATTAGAGAAAACATATGCCAGGTGTGGTGGCGCACGCTTGTAATCCCCGCACTTGGGAGGCGGAGACAGGAGGATCACACAGGTTTGAAGCCAGCCGCGCGCTGGTTTAGGAGACCCTGTTTCCAAATAAAAATATAAAATAGGTCTGGGAGTGTAGCCCGGAGGTAGAAGGGCTGCCAGGAACCCCAGTACCACCAGATAGAGAGAGAGAGAGAGAGAGAGAGAGAGAGAGAGAGAGAGAGAGAGAGAACGAACATATGTCCCTTCTCTTTCTGTGCTTGTCTGATCTCACTTAACATTATGTTCTCCGGATCTTTCCATCTTCTTTCAAATGCCATAATTTTATTCTTCTTTATAGCTGAGTAGAATTCCATTGTGTGTATTTCCCATAATTTTGCAATCCATTCATTTGTTGAGGAGACTGCATAGACACTTTACAAAAGAAGAGATACAAATGGCCAATAGATACATGAAAAGATGTTCTTCATCACTGGCCATCAGGGAGATGCAAATCAAAACTATGCTGAGATTCCATCTAACCCCAGTCAGATTGGCAAGCATAAAGAAATCAAACAACAACAAATGCTGGCGAGGATGTGGGGAAAGAGGAACTCTTTTACACTGTTGGTGGGAATGCAAACTAGCTCAGCTGCTATGGAGATCAGTGTGGAGATTTCTTAGAAAACTGGGTATTTTTCTAAAGGGGTTGAAATCAGAGAACTACAGTAACATATGCATACCTATGTTTATTTCTTTAAATTTTTTTAGTAGCCAGGAGTGGTGGTGCATGTTTGTAATCCCAGTACCTGGCAGGCTGAGACAGGAGTATTACGAATTCACAGACAGCCTCAGCTACTTAGTGAGGCCCTCTGCAACTTAGTGAAACCTGTTTCAAAAGATATAATGAAAAATAGGGCTAGGGGTGTACCTCAGAGGTAGAATGGCCCTGGGTTCAATTTCCAGAACTGCAAATTGGTATATTCCTTATAATCCCAGTATTTGGAAGGCTCAGCAATTTAGCAAGACCCTCAGCAACTTCTCAAAACCCTTTTTCAATATAAAAGAAAAAAGAGCACTGGGGCCTATATTAGAGGTGTAGTTCAGAGGTAGAATACTCACAATAATGAGGTTGCTGGATCATATAGTAGTTATATTTTTAAATTTTTTCAGAACCTCATTATTGTTTTCCAAAAATGCTGTATTAATATATGTCCCACCAATAGTGTTCCCTTTTCTCCACATCTTCTTCAGCACTTCTTATTTTTAGACTTTTTGGTAATAGCCATTCTTACCAGAGTGAGGTGATTTTACTGTGCTTTTTTTGCATTCCTCTCATGTAAAATATTTATAAATTAATATAATCATTGATGTTATGCATTTTTAAATGTACCTATTGGACATATGTATGTCTTCTTTTGATAAATGTCTCTTTAGATCTGTTGCTTCGCATCCCTCTTTCTTTCATTCTTCTTTCTTCCTCTTTCTTTCTTTTCTTTTTTTCTTCCTTTCTTCCTTTTTTTCTTATAGGTTACTTTTTCAATTTTTTTTTTGCTATGGAGTTGTAGCTTCACATATATACTGGCTATCAATCCCATGACAAATACACAGTTTGAAATATTTTTCTCCCATTCTGTAAGATATTTTTAAAATTTTGTTTTCTTTGTTATGCAAAAAATATCAGTTTGATATGACTTTATTTGTCTATTTTTACTTTTGCTTATTGTTTGTGCATGGTTTGGGAGTCTTTTCCAAATACTCTTTCTTATTCTAATAATGCGAAATTTTTTCTGCTTTCTTCTAGTAATTTTACAGTTTCAGGTGTTATATGTAGGGGCATTGTAATTTTACATCATATTAATATCCAACATGATACAAACATACATGCACACAGTTCTTGGTATGTTTCTCTTCTGCATCTCATGCCACTGACCCCTCCCTAACTATACAGATTAGTGAAATTGTTAGTAATAGCTTCATATATTGCCATAACATTATTTTAACTATTTCTCTCCTCAATTCTCCTCTTCCTTCTCCCCACCTTTTCTAACCAATTTCCTTTCACTATTCTATTGCTGAGCATTTTCTTTTTAAAAAAATATACTTTCTGCTTGGTATGGTGGCATATGCCTATAATCCCAGTGCTGGAAAGTCAAGGCAGGGGTCCTGCAGGTTTGAGGACAGCTTCAGCAACATAGTGAGGTTATCAGTCACTTATTTTGAAC
Organism: Muscardinus avellanarius; assembly: GCF_963383645.1. Lineage (NCBI taxonomy): Eukaryota > Metazoa > Chordata > Mammalia > Rodentia > Gliridae > Muscardinus > Muscardinus avellanarius. Next base: position 49,533,426 of record NC_137787.1, on the reverse strand, counting down.
CTTGATTCAAAAGAAAAATACATGTATTCATACATACACACCTAAAAGTTTGGTGATATCTAAAAGAGAACCATGCAGGAGGCATCACAATTCCTGACTTCAAACTATGCTCCAAAACCATACTAATGAAAACAGTATGGTATTAGCACAAAACCAGATACATAGACCAATGGAACAGAACAGAAAACTCAGAACCAAATACACAAACTTACAGCAAACTGATTTTTGACAAAGGGACCAAAAACATATGCTGGAAAAATAGCTTTGTGAGCAAAAGTATTGGCAAAACTGACTATCCATAAATCGAAAAATGGAAACAAATCCCACCTTCTCACCCTGCACAAGAGTCAACTCAAGATGAATCAAAGACCTGGAAATTAGATCAGAAACTGCAGTTACTAGAATAGGGCATAGAACCAACACCCCAACATACAGACACTAATAAAAACTTCCTCTAGGATCCCCCAGGGCACATGAAATTATACAACATGTGACCTGGCTATAGTTAACAATCGTGCATTATTTAGCTTTTAAATGGATTTATATGCATTTTGGGGAGACAGTTTTCTAGTTGAAATGCTCTATAAAAAGTAAAAGAAAACGTTTTCTTTCATTTTGGCAACAGGAGAAATCCAAACATTGTTTAAACTTGCTATTATTTCTATTCTTTTCAGAATTTATGACTACCCCAGTTTTCTGGCAATCGCTTATACCTCCATGAAACACACTGTGTTTGTACCAATCCACACCTCAGTTTCCTTTGTTCACATGCCTTTGTTAATGCAATTTATATTCTAATTCTTAGATATCCTTCCTTTTATTCATTAATCTTTTTAGAAAAAAAATCTAAGCATTCTTCAAGGATTTGGACAAATACCACTTGCTCCATGCATTTGCCAATGCAAAACACTGTTACTTGGGGGAAGTTCTTTTTAAAAATTTAAGCAAACACATAAATAAATATATACTAAGTAAAGCTACATCACAACATGCCTGTAGCACATTTCTTATAAAAGAGGTATGTTTAGAGGTACGTTTATGTAGAAGAGTAGTGGAGATTTATAAACAAATAAGAATAACGTGACCAAGTACAAAAGAAACATAAAGGGCGTGGTGGCGCACGCTTATAATCCCAGCATTCGGGAGGCTGAGACCCAAGGATCGCGGTTCGCGGACAGCCTCAACTACTTAGTGAGGCCCTCCACAACTTAGTGAGACCTTTTTTCTTTTCTTTTTTTTTTTTTTTGCGGGTCTGGGAATGGAACCCAGGGGCATTTGACCTCCGGGCTACACCCCCTGCCCTATTTTTTATTCTTTATTTTGAAACCGGGTCTCACTGAGTTGCAGAGGGCCTTACTAAGTAGCTGAGGCTGTCCGCGAACCGCAATCCTCCAGGTCTCAGCCTCCCGAATGCTGGGATTACAAGCGTGCGCCACCACGCCCGGCTAGGAGACCTTTTTTCTAAATAAAAGAATTAAAAAAACCAGGGCAGGGGGTGTATCTCTAAGGTCACATGCCCCTGGGTTCCATCCCCAGACCCGCAAAAAAAAAAAAAAGAAACATAAAATTTAATATTTTATTTGTTCATTCAGGCCTTGCCAAGTACAAAGTGTGTATGCTGACACAAGAAAATAAAGTGCACATGGGCTGCTTGTTGACCTACAGCATTACAGAACCTGCAGGGTGTGGAGGCAGCTTGACACTCATGTACCCACACCAACTGTGAGCAAGAGGCCAGGAGCAGCTGCTTCTGCTCCCCGTGGTGCCCTTCAGCTCTCCAACTGCAGGAGCTTCATAAACACAGCAAGATGGATGAGCTGGGGATTTAAAATGTCTCATTTTAGTGAGTCATTATAAAAAATTGTCTCTACAACCTATTCCTAAATTATGATACATGTGCTGGAAATTCACTTTGCCGCACAATCAGCGGCATTTTAGCTGAGAGGTGTATTTGAGTCTATCTATCTTTGGCTTTTTTGAGAGTCCATATTTGCAAGTGAATAGCCTCATCTAACCCACCCTTCTTTTCAACTTTAAACCAGCATTACATTGAGATCAGAAATTGGGAAGAAACCCTATATTTAATGCCCTAGAAATAAGATTCCAATGCTTTGGTAACATATTTCAATTTGCAGCAATCTATCACCCACCCCCTAAATGTTTTGTTTTTATTTCCATGGGTGTTTTCAAGCAAAAGTTGTCAAGCAACAAACAACATATGCACTACTATGTCCTTATTTAGGATGAGCAATAAAACCTTTATCTTAAAATGCTTTTATGGAACATTGGAACAAACAAAAATATGATAATAAAAATGATACATAATATTTCAGTTATATAAACCAGACAAGAGTTGTATTAGTAGGAGTTATAAAAAAGCATAAACTTCTGTTTCCGTAGTATGAGACTGTGATACCCAAAAATGAGACACAGATCAAGTGAAATCTGTACCCAAGCTATTGTGGTCTGAAGATGAGTTACCGGAGAGCAGGCAGGGTACAGGATCCTTTTCCAAACAGGCTGCAGGCAGAGTAGCTGCCTGCCCAGGGACGTGTTTAGTTTCATTCTTGGTACATGCACACCTTCTCCTCTGAGAAAAGTGTCTCCAAGATTGATAGAGAAGCAAAATGAAGCTATATGCAATTAGTGGTACCTTAATGCTTGTTAAGTCTTAAGATTTCAGCTAAATTTATTTTCATTTTCTACTTTATTTCACCCTCCTGCAACCCTCCCATCTCAGCCTTCCAACTACTGGGATTACAGGTATGCACCACGGCTCCCAGTTTATGTGTGTCTATATTTTAAAACAACGAAAGACAAGAACATATTACGTACCCCATAAATAATGCTTTTGAATAAGGTGATCATGTTGATGATGATAATGTTGCTATCTCTCTAACATTAAATAAAGAATTTATTCTTGGAGCGTAGAAAATCATTTCTTTATTTATAAACATTTATACTTTTGTCAAGGTATCTCAGCAGTTGTTCACTGGATTATTTTAAAAATCTTAGTGTGAATATAAATAACCTGCCTCATACCAGAGGTAGGTTTATAATTGGTGTAATCTAAGTACTTAAACTTATGGTTAAACCTTTGTTATAATATTAAGTGAAGATAAAGTGTGTATATTTAGCACCAATTTTATGCTGCTGGCAAAATTGCTGGTGTTTAATTGACTGTTGGGAGGAAGGCTATTTATTCAATTGCACTAATAATGATTTTGCTGGATCCAAATGAGGCCTCAAATTGCACTCTCTCCTCAGAATAAAACTCTGAGCAGCCTAACTTCTTTCCTTTTCTAATGTATGTTTCATCGTATCATGTAATATGGTCTTCTTGAAAGCAAAATCACTTTCCTTAGAAGACAAAAGGTGGGTGATTTCTGCCTAATCCTGTCATTATTCTTCAGAGATGGCTTCATTTTATTAGGAGGGGAAAAGCTGCTGCAGCAATCTGTGCTCTGCAATTAAGGACAGAGTGGCTTAATCTTTGCAGTCCAGATGAACCGACTGCAGCTGAGAGTATTTTATTAACATCCTGGGGGATCTGTGGCCGAAATACATCAGAGTGCCTCATGCTAAACTAAGTACCAGGAGGGGAACTAGTATGCTTCAGCCACACATGAAAGGTCAGAAAGCCTCCTGAGGAGTAGCTCAAAGCATTGGTCTTCTTAAGTATGGATCAATACAGCGACACCGTACAATATAATATTCTTAAGATTGGTTTTTTAATTAAAATGCTGATAATTAATGACTGGATTCTGGTATTTTCATGCATAAGTTTTAGGTATCAGGGGTGACAATCTGTCCTAAAACACATAAAGCTTTTGCAAATTCCTAATTATATAATGTTTTCATGTATTTCAGTAATAGATCTATGCATAATTAGCGTATATGATTTATAGTAATACCGTAAATACTACATTCTTTTATATTTTGTTTAAAAAATTCAACATACCAAAGTCACGAATGACTTACTTTGTATCTCTTATCCAAATAGCTGAGATTTTAATTTTTATAAAAATGTTACAATGTAACATTTAATGTAACATTTTCTCAATTGGTACAGTGACTTGTGTTGCATTGTTATTATTTATTTATTTATTTATTTATTGGTACTGAGGATTGAACCCAGAGGCACTCTACCTCTGACCCACACCCGCAGCTCTTTGTATTTTTTATTTTAAAACAGGCTTTCACTAAATTGCTAAGGATATGGTAGTCCCATCTCAGCCTTCCAGCTACTGGGTTTACAGGTGTGTACCACCATGCTAGGCTGTCTTTGTGTGTGTGTGACTGGTAGGGGGTGGTACTGGGGATTGAACCCAGGGGCATTCTACTTCTGAGCTACAACCCCAGTACTTTATTTTACTTTTAATTTGAAACAGATCTCGCTAGGTTTATGGGACTCTCACTACTCCCTTAAGCTGTCTTCAAACCTGTGATCCTTTTGTTTTGTCTCAACCTTCTGAGTTGTTTTACCTTTTTTTTTTTTTTTTTTTTGTGGTACTGGGGATGGAACCCAGGGCCATTCTACCTCCGAGCTACACCCCCAGCCCTATTTTTTTCTCTATTTTGAAACAGGGTTTTCCTGAATTGCAAAGGGCCTCAGTATGTAATAGCTGAGGCTATCCTTAAACTGAGATCCTCAGGTCTCAGCCTCCCAAATGCTGAAATTATATAAGAGTGTGCCACCACACCCGACTTTGTCTGTTACTTTTTAAGAGTCTCAACACTGTGTTTGATTTTTTTCCAATATCAAAAGCTAAAATCAAAAAAGATGTTTAATGAAATCAATTATTATATTCAAGTTAAAAAGAAAAATAAAAATTTGCAGCTGGGCATGTTGGCATTACACTTCTTTAATCCCAGTATTTCTGAGGCTAAAACAGGAGGGTCACAGGTTCTTAGTGAGGCTCTTGGAAACTTAATGAGAACTTGTGTCCAAATAAAAAAATAAAATAGGGCCAGGGGTGTAACTCAGAGGTAAAATGCACCGGAATTCAATTTCCAGTAACAAAAAAAACAAAACAAAAATAAACAAAGGTCTTAACTTTAGAAGCGGAACCTTAAATAGTAGCTAGAAATGGGCCCACCTGGAATAATACACTACATCATGTTTAGTGCATGCATCTAATTCTGACTAATGTTGAGCAAGGGGTGAACACGTGACCTTCAAATCACAGTACTCTTGTAGCGCTTTTTTTTTCTCATCTGCAGAAACACAACTTTAGTTGTGATATCTCATGGACCAAGTCTACTAAAGTAATGCTTTCAGAATGCAGGGCAGTAAGTTGAAAGGAGATGTAAGCCGTTCCATATTGACACTTACTCTATCATGAGTCACAATTATTCTGATTCTTTGTTGCCCAGGTGAGTCTGTGTTCTCAGCACTCCAGAACACAGCCTTCACGTAAGCCCAAACGTTCTCTCCTTCCTTTCCTCAACCAATACTTATTGAAAAGCCAACTCTATGCCAACAGCAGATTCTTTCATGGCAATTGCCATGAAAGAATCAATTATTGTGTGATATTAAAATGATAAATATGATTAAGTATGAAAATAAGTTTATAGTAAAAGAGGTTCATAGCTTCTCAAATTGGAACACCAGAAAATTGGAGTTGCGGGCTGGGCAAATGTCTTAAAGGGGAGTAGAAATGTTAAATAAATATAAAAATCACATAGTCAGTCATGGTAGCACATACCTGTAATTCTAGTACTTGGGAGGCTGAGGCAGAAGACTCTCAGGTTCAAGGTCAACCTCAGCAACTTAAGGCAACCCTGCTTGAAAATAAAAACTAAACATGACTGGGGTTGTAACTCTGAGGTAGAATGTCCATGGGTTCAGTGTTTAATATCCAGTAATAAAAAGAAAAAAACATATGAATCAGATAATAATATATCCAGTGTGCATTAATTCTTTGGAAAATAACAATTTTGACTGCTATCATGGAGAGATGTCTGAATATCTTATGAATCAATGCATGACATGTACAGACTGAAAATAAAGTACTGGGGTCTAATCAAGAGGTAAATATTACCTTGAATAAAATTTGGATCCATTAAGAAATCAGATATTGAGAAGTCACATTATGATTGCCTTTTAAAGTATGTGTCTTAAAATTCCAAATATTTTAAATTTGTGCTTTTTAATATTTTAATCCTAAAGCAAATTTTTGCAAATGTTTCTCTCTGGATACTATGATTAACTCTCTTATTTTGGGAGGTAATCTGGTAAAAAACAAAGTTTTTACACTCACTGATCTAAAATCTAATGACCTCTCACTGGCCTCATTTTAATCATACTTTTTCATGATAATTCCAATTTGCGAAATAATTGAAGGTTACAGGGAATTCTCTGCAAGTATTTGTTGAGTGAGTGGTTTTAATGTACTTGGCATGTTAAATTTCTCCTAAAGGAGATAATCAGAGATTGCAAATTTAGATCAGCCTTTAGAGGCTGATCTAAATTTGCAATCTCTGATTATCTCCTTTAGGCTCTCTCTTTATTCAACCAAGAAGTGCTTACTCCCTCTATCCCAAAGAAACTACTTTTGAATTCTATATTGATGACAGTTGATGTTCAGTACCATTTCGTTCTCCTTGTGCTCTTTTTTATACTTTTATTGGTGCATTGTAATGATACATGGTAGTGATGCTCAGTCAAACCTGCACAAAAGTCTTGGTGTGTTCCCTCACACCCTACCCCACTACCCAGGCCTTTCTGCACATACTAGTGAGCTTGATAGTGACACAATCATACCTGGACATAGAATAATTTGAATCATTTCTTTCATCAGTTCTTCCTGTTCCTCTCCTCACCTGCCTCCCCCATCTACTTCCATATTCTATTGGCCTCAATTATCTAGTCTTTTTATTTCCTATTTTCTCTCTAGCTTCCACATATGAGAGAAAAGCATCCATACAGCAGTTTTTCAACTTGGTTTTCCAGAAAGTGAAAGCACACTTCATGCTTTTATTCCCAACTTCCAATAAAGTTTTTGAGTTTTTCCTCTAATTCTTTCTCTACCTAAATAATTTTTTTAAGATTTTTAAAATTTATCGGTGCATTGTAGTCACACATCTTAATGGAGTACAAGAGAGTGAAGGCATACATGCACACATTAACCAATTAATAAATATAAATTTTATTTTGAGACAGAGTTTTGCTAACTTGTCCAGGCTGACCTCAAACATGCCATTTTTCTGTCGTAGCCTTCCTAGTAGCTGACTGGTTCTTTTTTTTTAAACAAATTTTTTATTGAACATAAATGGTATACATTTAAATTATATTTGGTGCCCTCTCCCCCATCTTCCCTTCCCCCCTCCCACCAATGGTTGTCCAGGATAACCATGTCATATTCATAATTTTACACATATTCGGATGTAGACCTCATTAATCAAGATCAGCCTTCCTCCTCTCCTATCTTTCCATTCAAACTTTGCTGATATTTCCCCTCCATTATCTGGAGTCCCACTGGTATCCTCTGTGTTCCCTAGTTTGGGCATATTAGAGGAAACATATGTACCTTCTCCTAACCCCAGTCAGAGTGGCCAGCATAAAGAAATCTACCTAAATAATTTAATGTTGGAGTAATCCAAGCCTCTAAACTCTGTGCCCTTCCCCCTTTGGTGGTACTTAGAATATATTAAACCCAGGGCATTCTACTTTTTTTTTTTTTTTTTTTTTTTGGTGGTACTGGGTTTCCTGGAAGCCCTGCTATCTCTGGGCTACACTCCCAGACCTATTTTTATATTTTTTTATTTGGTAACAGGGTCTCCTAAGCCAGCAAACACTGCGCGATCCTCCTGTCTCTGCCTCCCAAGCACAGGGATTACAAGCGTGCGCCACCACGCCTGGCCAACATTCTACTTTTGATCTAAAGACTCTGGTTTTTATTTTCAGAGTCTTGCTAGGTTGCTGAGAGTCTTCCTCTGTTGATGAGGCTAGTCTGGAATCTGCTTACTCTTCTTTAATCTCTCCAGTCTCATTCCTTTTCAAATTCATCAAGACTATACATTAAGAGCCCAGAGTCCTTGCTGAACTTGTCTTGTGGTTTCCTCCTGGAACTCCCTTCTCTGGGAATCTGCATGATCACTATCTGACCACACTAAAGTGCAGGTTCCAAAGTCTCCTCATTGGCACTGCCCTGGCTATGATAAGATTACTGTCACAATATCCTTACCTCCACCATATTTTCACCACCTCTCAGTATCATTGATTTATTTCTTTTTCTAAAAGTACCCTGTTACCATCCAGCTACTTTTTCATGTCTACAGCTTCAAGTAAGTCACCCCCTAGCTAACATGCTAATTCCAAAAAGGCTGGAATAAATGTCTGTTTTGTTCACTGATGAATTCTGTATTGTTCAGCATTTACATGGTTCTAATTTTAAGACTTGACCACAAGACTTAGAGGAAGGAAGACTTCCTAGCTCAGGGTTTCAGGGTTCAGTCCATGTGAGGCCAGTGACCACAGATCTCAGAACATGGCAGCAAAAAACAAAGGAAAGGAGAGCACAAGGCTTTGCTCCTCGAATCATGGAGGTGAGAAGCAAGAGAGTGAGATCTAGGGGAGGAGAGACCATACATAATTCCCAAAGTCTCTCCCCCAGGGACCCACCTTCCCCAGCCACACCCTACTGACCAGGGCCACAAGTAATGAATTTATTACTGCTGGGATTATTTTAACCCTCATGACTCAAATATATCAATTCTGAATATTAATATATTAGCTCTGGAGGGGACATTCTATGTCTATAACAAATTCTAAGTACTTTGAACATCATCTGACACATACTGAAATCACTTCAGTTTATATTGTATAGAAATAACAAAATTTCGATAGCATACATTCAGTGATTATTTAATATCACTTGGATACTGTCAATGGCAATTTAATGGAACATCATAATAAATGTACTTCATTTTTTTATATTACTCTATTTTACTAACAGTTTTGCCATGGAAAGAGATAAGTCTTGAACTTGAAATACTTAAACATTTTGTTTGATGTCACTTAAAAACTAGTGACTGTTATAAGCTTCTTTAGCCTTAACGAAACATCTTACTTCCATTTATAGGGATTTAGGTGACAATCCAGATTCTAGCTATAGGTTATATACAGCATGACTGTGTATCTTTAGGCAAAGCACTCTAGAGGACACATATTTCACTTTTGAAACAGGAAATATCTGCTCTATTTGACATATTTCAGGAAATATTTTCCCTGAAGATTTCTGAGGGTGGTTGGAAATATCAAGAGAGATTTTATGAGGAAAAATGCATTCTAAATTTATATAAATATTCTATAAGTAAATTAAACTTTTAATTATACAAATTATATATGGATTTAGGTTTTGATATTGAATCTAATTTTGATAGGTTTTGATATTGAATCTAATGCATCATTAGGTTTCTCTTATACTATGTCTACATAGTATGAAACAATTATAAACTATGAAATTATAATGATTTGTTAAAGTTTAGGCAAATTTTCAAGTAAAGTTTATTTTTGAAACCTCATTGTCATTTTCTTAGTAATTATTTAATTTGACAATTCCATTCTCAACAGAGAAATATCCAATCTACAAAAAAGATGAAGCAAATTTATCTTCACATTAATTCCAGATGTGTTTATAATACAGCATGAAATGAATTTCTGTCACCTAAATTATAGCAAGACAAAGAACAAACTTCAATGCAAATTATGTTCAGCTCTAACTACAATTTAAGAATAGATCCTATCAAGTGTTTAGATTATTTATTTAAAATACCAAAGTTTGTAATATACTGCTATATAAATGATAGTTATATAGTGATAGTAATTTATATATTTAATTTATAGTATATATTTTTATATGTAAGCACAGGTATATTTATAAACACATAGTACAACCCATGCTACCAAGATTTAATTTTAGAATGATTTTTTCTAAAATCCATGGAGGTCTATACAAATTAATAAAATTGTTCACTATATGTTATATTCTTACATCCTTACAATTCTTGGTAAAAAGGTATGCTAATTTTACTTTGTGGATGGAAGTTTCAGTTACATTACACAATAGCCAAATTTATATCCTATATTCTGTCTTTATATAATGGTTTCATACCCTTTGTATCCTTTATTGTGTTTATTTTGTTTTGTTTTCTTGGTATAGATATTGAATACAGGGGAATTCTATCTTTGAGCTATACCCCCAACCCTTTTTTATGTTTTGTATTGAAATAAAGTTTCACTAAATTACCAAGGTTTGCCTAAAACCTGCAATCCTGTCTCAGTCTCCCAAGTACTGTGATAATAGGTGCACTACCATAGCTAAATATTTTTTCTTGTTTTATACACTTTTTTGTATGTGGACATACATACTCAACCTTTAGAATTTAGTCTTTTTTATTTTTGAAAGAGTCTCATTGAGTTCTGAAGGGCCTCGTTAAATAGCTGAGGCCACCTGGTAAGCGCCAACCTTGGTCTCAGCCTCCCGAATGCTGGGATTACAAGCATGTGCCACCACCCCTGGCCTAATCTTTATAATTTAAAAAACTTACGTATACATAGCAAATACACCATAATGGTATTTTAATTACCATGAGTGAAAATATTTAAGTAGTATGATAAAAAAATATATATATGGTAGCCTTCCTAGTAGCTGACTGATTCTTTTTTTTTAAAACAAATTTTTTATTGAACATAAATGGTATACATTTAAACTATATTTGGTGCCCTCTCCCCCCCTCCACCCCCATTTTCCCTTCCCCCCTCCCACCAATGGTTGTCAAGGATGACATATAATTGAATGCATAAAATATGACATATAATTGAATGCATATATATATATATACACAATCTAATAATAAAATGCATTAATAAAATAGAAAAAAAATCAATTAAAAAGAAATTTTGAGCAATAACATTTTTTTTCCATTTGATTATTTTATTTATTTATTTTTTTTATTGAACGTAAATAGTATACATTTACACTATATTTGATGCCCCCCCCCGCCCCCATTTTCCTTTCCCCCCTCCCACCAATGGCTGTCCAGGTTAACCATGACTTATTCATACTTTTACACATGTTCAGGTGTAGACCCTCGTTAATCAAGACCGACCATCCTCCTCTCCTATCTTACCATCCAAACTTAGCTAGTATTTCCCCTTCAATAACTGGAGTCCCACTGGTATTCTTTGTGTTTCCTAGGTTGGGCATATTAGAGGAAACATATGTATCTTCTTCTTTTGTGCTTGGCTGATCTCACTTAACATAATGTTATCCAGGGTTTTCCATCTCCTTGCAAATGACATAATTTTGTTCTTCTTTATGGCTGAATAGAATTCCATTGTGTTTATTTCCCACAGTTTTGCTATCCATTCATCTGTTGATGGTGATCTGGGTTGGTTCCATATTTTGGCTATTACATATGCATATGTTGCTATATTTCTCTGAATTCAACCCCTTTGGAAAGATACCCAGGAGTGGTATAGCTGGATCATATGGTGGATCTATTCCCACCTTTCTTAGGAATCTCCACACAGATCTCCATAGTGGCTGAACTAGTTTGCACTCCCACTAACAGTGTAAAAGAGTTCCTCTTTCCCCACATCCTCGCCAGCATTTGCTGTTGTTTGATTTCTTTATGCTTGCTACTCTGACTGGGGTTAGATGGAATCTCAATGTAGTTTTTATTTGCATCTCCCTGATGGCCAGTGATGAAGAACATCTTTTCATGTATCTATTAGCCCTTTGTATCTCTTCTTTTGTTAAGTGTCTATTTAGTTCATTTGCCCATTTCTTGATTGGGTTGTTTGTTTTGCCAGTGTAGACTCTTTTGAGCTCTTTGTATACTCTGGATATTAGCCCCCTATCAGAATGGTGGCTGGTAAAGATCCTTTCCCATTCTGTGGGCTTCCTCTTAAGGTTATTGATAGTTTCCTTTGATGAGAAGAAACTTTTTAGTTTGATGTTATCCCACTTGTTTATTCTTGCTTTAATTTCCTGAGCTTTGGGGGTTTTGTTGAGAAAGTTACTGCCTGTGCCAATATGTTGTAGTGTTGAACCTATGCTCTCCTCTACTAACTTCACCGTCTCAGGTCTAATTTCTAAGTCTTTGATCCATCTTGAGTTGATTCCTGTGTTTGGTGAGATATAGGGGTTTAGATTCATCTTTTTACAAATGGTTAGCCAGTTCTCCCAGCACCACTTGTTGAAAAGGCTGTCTTTTCTCCAGCGTATGTGTTTGGCCCCTTTGTCAAAGATTAATTGACTAAAGATGTGTGGGTTTGTTTCTGTATCTTCTATTCTAATCCACTGGTCAGTATATCTGTTTTTGTGCCAGTACCATGCTGTTTTTACTACTATTGCTCTATAGTATAGTTTGAAGTCTGGGATTGTAATGCCTCCTGCGTGTTTCTTGTTATTGAGAATTGCTTTGGCTATTCTAGGTCTTTTCTTTCTCCATATGAAGTTCATGATTGATTTTTCTAGGTCTCTGAAGAATGCCACTGGTATTTTAATGGGAATTGCATTGAACCTATACATCAGTTTTGGCAGAATGGCCATTTTGATGATATTTATTCTGCCTATCCATGAGCACGGGAGATCTTTCCATCTTCCAAGGTCTTCTTCAATTTCTTTAATGTTTTATAGTTTTTGTTGTAGAGGTCTTTTACATCTTTGGTTAGGTTTATTCCTAGGTATTTTATTGGGTTTGAGGTTATAGTGAATGGAATTGTTGTTTTTATTTCTTTCATTGTGGATTCGTTGTTGGCATAAAGAAAAGCCACTGATTTCTTTAGGTTGATTTTGTAACCTGCGACTTTGCTGAATTTGTCAATCAGGTCCAGAAGTCTTTTGGTTGAGTTCTTTGGGTCTTCCAGATAAAGGATCATGTCATCTGCGAATAAGGATAATTTTAATTCCTCTCTTCCTATGTGAATTCCTTTGATTTCCTTCTCTTGTCTGATTGCTGCAGCAATAGTCTCAAGGACTATATTGAAAAGGAGTGGTGATAGTGGGCATCCTTGTCTTGTTCCTGACTGTAGCGGAAATTCTTGCAGTTTTTCCCCATTCAATATAATGTTGGCTTTGGGTTTGCAGTATATTGCCTTGATAATGTTGAGGTACTTTCCTTCTATCCCAATTTTTTGCAGTGTTTTTAACATAAATGGGTGTTGGATTTTGTCAAATGCTTTTTCAGCATCTATTGCTATGATGATGTGGTTTTTGTTCTTGGTTCTATTTATGTGGTGAATAACATATATTGATTTGCGTATGTTGAACCAGCCTTGTTTTTCTGGGATGAAACCGACTTGGTCATGATGTATTATTCTCTTGATATAGTTTTGAATGTGTATAGCTAGTATTTTGTTTAGAATTTTTGCATCTATGTTCATTAAGGATATTGGTCTGTAGTTTTCCTTTCTTGAGGTATCTTTATTTGGTTTGGGGATTAATGTGATACTGGCCTCATAGAAGGAATTTGGAAGAGTTCCATCTCTTTCAATTTCCCGGAACATGTTATGCAGTATTGGTATTAGTTGTTCACTGAAGGTTTTGTAGAATTCAGCTAGGAACCCATCTGGGCCTGGGCTTTTCTTTGGTGGAAGAATTTTTATTGCCACTTGTTACCGGCGGGTTCAGTCCTGTGGGGGGCAAGTCCACTAGCGGTCGGGGGCCTCAGAAAGATGGGTCAAAAGGCAGGCGGCGTTCTGCAGATCCTTATCTGCAGCGGTTCTTTTCCCCTCTATGAATTTCTTAAGTTTTTAGTTACAACGCTTTGGAAAAGAACCTGAGGTGGACAAAGGCTTCTTGAGCCAATGACACTTTATTATGAAAAACCCAAGAAATTTATACACTTCACCAGTAAAGTTAAGAGAAACGGGGGCGGTCTTTTAGCTGGCTGTTGGCCCTCGAAGAATTAACTTCTGTTTCTCTCCAAGGTCTTGCAGATAAGCAGCTCCAGGTGGCAGCCTCCCAGGATAGTCAAGGCTTGGGAGCTTCTCAGGGGAATCTTCTTTAACTTTTCCTGGAACTTTCCATCTTTTGGGCTCAGTTCATATAGCAAGTGCGGGGAGATGTGGTGATTCAGTGTTGGCATCTTATCTTTTAAATCTGAAAGCTTAAGCATACTCACAACACAGTTTGGCAGACAAAATACCACAAACAACACCACAAGGTTCTTAGTTCTAATTGTCAGATGTATTTCCTTAACTGCTGAGCACTCTTCTTTAAACAACAAGCCTATTAAAAGAATCCATTTCCCTGTCACAAACTCTCTGCAACCTGCTTCTAACTTTCTAATTCCTTTCTTTCCCAGTTGGGACTTTCTTATGATAAGCTCTTCTTCATGCAAAAATACTTTTCTTACTCTTACGGTATTTCTTTTCCTTCATACATATATATATTTAGAATGTCTGTACTTTATTTTGTCATATTCATTTTTAACTATGCGGCCAGTTTTTTCTATCTCCTGGAGTGCTTACACTGAGGTAAAAGTTAACAGTCTTTTTCTTTGGGTCTATTGTATTCGGGCAGCTAAGTTGTTTCTTTAAGGTCACACACAAAGTTTTTCTCTGTCTCTAGGCAGGATTTCAAGGGTGAATAATTATTTTGAACTGAGCTACTTTTGCCGGAGTGATAGATAGTGATGAAGGTCGGAGGCCATTTGTGATTGCTGCAGCTGGGGTGCTTATCACAGTACCTGAATTCTGGCCAGTTTCTCATTATTGTTGAGCAGAGCCAAGGACGTTTAGACAAATTATTAGAAAGTTTATCTCCATGGACTCAGTTTCTTTTTATAGTCCTAATTTCACATCACTGGAGCAATTCGTGTAGAAAGTTAAAAGAAATAATAGTGAAGGGTATCTGAAAGTGGGGGGTACTTTAGCCAGAGACGATACCTCCTTCTCGGGGCGTTTTTGCCGATTAACTATGTGGAGTGGGGTTCTCAACACATAGATGCCGAGGCAGCAGGATGTCTTGGCAGCCACTTCTATTTCTTTGGTTGTTATTGGTTGGTTTAGGCTTGCTATGTCCTCTTGGTTGAGTATAGGAAGGTTAACTGTGCTTAGAAATCTATCAATTTCTTCCAGATTTTCAAGTCTATTGGAGTATAAATTTTTAAAGTAGTTTCTGATAATATTTTGAATTTCTTCTCTATCTGTGGTGATATCTCCTTTTTCATTTCTAATTTTGATAATTTGAGTTGATTCTCTTTTTCTTTTGGTTAGGTTGGCCAGGGGTTTATCAATTCTATTAATCTTTTCAAAGAACCAACTTTTTGTTTTATTGATTCTTTGAATTGTTTTTTTGTTCTCTATTTCATTTATTTCTGCCCTAATTTTGATGATTTCTTGCCTTCTGCTGGCTTTGGGAATAGACTGTTGCAGAATTTCTAGATCCTTGAGTTGTGTCATTAGGTTCTTTACTTGGTGGTTCTCCGTCCTTTTTATGTGGGCACTCAATGCAATAAACTTTCCTCTTAGAACTGCCTTCTTGGTGTCCCATAGGTTTTGGTAGGTTGTGTCTCTGTTTTCGTTTGTTTCCATAAATTTCTTTATTTCTTCCCTAATTTCTGCTCTTACCCATTCGTCGTTCAATAGTGTATCATTCATTCTCCATGAATTTGAATACTTTCTTTCGAGTTTCTTGTTGTTGATTTCTACTTTTATTCCGTTGTGGTCTGAAAAGATGCAAGGAATTATATTACATTTTTTGAATTTGCTGGTATTTTCTTTGTGTCCCAGGATGTGATCAATTTTGGAGAAGGTTCCATGGGCTGCTGAGAAGAAAGTGTATTCTATAGTTCCTGGTTGAAATACTCTGAAAATGTCTATTAGGTCCATTTGGTTTATGGTTTCCTTTAGTTCTAGAGCGTCTTTACTCATCTTTTGCCTTGAAGATCGATCCAGTGGTGTGAGAGGCGTATTAAAGTCTCCCAGAATTATTGTATTTGGGTCTACTTGGGATCTTATGTCCAGAAGGATTTGTTTTACAAATGTGGTTGCACCCATATTTGGGGCATAAATATTTACTATCATTATATCTTCTTGGTATATTGTTCCTTTTAATAAAAGGAAGTGCCCTGATTTATCTCTTTTGATGCGTTTTAGTTTAAAGTCTGTTTTGTTCGATATTAGGAATGCTACCCCTGCTTTTTTTTGGTCACTGGTGGCATGGTATATCTTTTTCCATCCTTTCACCTTCAGCCTGTGAGTGTCTTTGGCTGTGAGGTGAGTTTCTTGCAGACAGCATATATTTGGATTATGTTTCCTAATCCACATTGCCAGTCTATGTCTTTTGATTGGTGAGTTTTGAGCAATAACATTTAAAAAAGTCAAAATGGTTTTATATAGTGGAAACAATACATACCAACAGAAAAATTTGAATCTGAGTAGAATTATTAGGCATTTATCTTATCTCCAACATTTTTCTAAACACTATTGTGAATGATACTCCATTATTTATATTTATTATTTATACCACATTTATATCCTGAAGAAAATTGATACTGATTATAATTATAAATCTATTACATAATAGATGGATAGACAAAAGCAAAAGTTAGTGATTTGATTTTTACAATTTTTTTTTTTTTTTTTTTTTTTTGCGGTTCTGGGGATGGAACCCAGGGGCATTTGACCTCTGAGCTACACCCCTTGTCCTATTTTTTACTCTTTATTTTTAAACAGGGTCTCACTGAGTTGCAGAGGGCCTCACTAAGTAGCTGAGGCTGTCTGAGAACCGCAATCCTCCAGGTCTCAGCCTCCTGAATGCTGGGATTACAAGCATGCACCACCATGCCTGGCTGATTTTTACAAATTTTTAAGAAAGACTAATATCAGAATCCTTCCTCTAATAGATGCCTCAAATAATTTCTAGAATGAAAATATGAAAATATACTTATGTAAATTCACCCTAATTCAGAAATTTTATTTGCTCAGAAAATATATTTAATGTAACATATTAAACAATAATGTATAGTTTTTACTTTAAGCACCATTACCCATATGCTTTATTTATATGAAAGCTATCCATTTTAATATTACCATTAAAGCAATGAAGGAATTAAACTATAAATAATTCATATGATTTTTGTATGATAAAAATGTATCACAGGGAAATAGTTAACATACACACTATACATCTTTTTTCCTTTTTCTCCTTTTACTACTTGGCCATTTGATAAAATTTTTCATTCTATGTAATCTCCAATTTCTTCATCTCTAAAATCATACTAGTGATGCATGCTTTACATTAAAGTCTTATTCTGGTACATGGTCTACAACAACTTAACCCACCCTCCCTTCCTTCCTTCATTCCTTCCTCCCTTTCTCTATCCCCATTGATTACCTTTTCTATATTGCTCAAGTAAAATCAATGATAGTCTGTATGTTTTGCTAGAAATTTTGGATAAATAAATTTTCTCATGTACAGAACTTATTTTTACTATTACTTGTATAACTAAGCTTCTTTTATTATATTGTTTCCACAGAAGCCAAATGTAAACACAGACAAGCCAATTAAAATATTTAAGAGTCAGTCTATATGGGTCAATGCTGGTGATGTCAGCAATTGATTTATGTTGTCAAAAGATAAATTAAAAAGTGGTTTATTCTTGCAACTGATTAATATTGCTCTGAAGTAATTTATTGATTTCACTGTGCATATCCATACTGATTTTTTTTTTAATTCTGGAATTGAGTTTTAAAGTATTTAAAGTAATTTTGCTTGCTTTTTCTTTTGCATTCAATAAAAATTATGAATTGGTTTAGTGACAACCTCATCATAAGTGAGGAAACACTTATATTTGTCGATTTTACTTTGCTAATGGAAATTTTACATTTACTTGAATTAGAACAATTATTTCATTTAAAATTATACAGAACCAAATATTTAATGATATAAGTCAATAAACCAATGGATATGTTCTATAGCTAAGCAAACCTTGGCATTTGTATTTTAAAATGCAGTTCTATCAAATTAGTAAACTAACAGAAACAGCAAAAGAAAAACTACACACAAACTAATTTCACAACTATAAAAATCTTTTTAATTAGTTTTCAAAGCACATTCTACTTTATTTTTATGTTTTAAGAAATTTTTCTTTCTTCAGTGCAGGTAATTCTTCTATTTCAATCAATCTGCAGTTACTTTTCTATACACAAATGTGTTATACTTTTATATTTTATTCCTGTTAATTCTTTCTTATTTTTATTAAAAAACAATCTCATATTTCTTTAAAAAGCATAATCTATAAAGGCTCCTGATGACAATTTGGACCTAGTCAGGATAAAAATATAGGAAGAAAGTATGTTTGTTATGAAAGATTGAACCTCAGTTATAGAAATGTATAACTTACATGCCTGTGTGAAATGGATATGTTTGGGATTGTCAGAAAAGCCCTTTTTTCTGATGGTTTTCCAGATGGCAAGTATATATTATCTAACCATCTAACCATGATTACTCCAGAGTCAGATAAGTGACTGTAAATAAACTGATGATTCTCTCCCCTGAAATTTTTGGACTTGTGACTGTAAGTGACTGCAGCCATCTGTCTCTAGTGCCTGAAGGTTTTAAACACAATGGGTTTTTGAACCATGTTTATTACTATCTATTTCATTCCAGAAGTCAGAAAAAAAGCTAGTTTTCTGAGTAAAAGAAAAGAGAAGATAAGTTATTTGGACATGGAGATTAGTGAAGTGGTTTCTCAAGGCCACTATCGACCTGTTCTGGATGCATAGCAGCATTCTCTTTTTATAATTCAGATTTTCAACATTGTTAAAATGATTCCTGTTTGTGTCTGGTGGGTTTGAATTATGATTTTTGCACTGAGAAGATGGAGCATATATATTGTGGGCCACAATGTTTCATATGTTAAGCCACTTAAATTTTCAAGGAGCACATGTGATCACAAATCTTCAGTTAATGGTGAATTACTTTAAGAAGAGATCAGATAAGGAAGTTGACAAACATGTTGGACATTCTAAGCTTTCTGAAAATGATCCCCAGTTCGTCCATATTTGAGTTAGGGTTAAGAGATCAACTTTGATGACGACCCATAGTGCTGACTGTGGAGTCTAGACCCATTGCTTCTGTTTCGCTACAGCTGCTCCTTCCTACTTCTCAGGCAACTCCCATCAGCATGAAAATAAAAATTAACAATACTTTAAATAATCACCATGGTTTGTAGGTATAATGCAAAATTATGTGCAACATAGCATTTTGCTTTATCATAAAGAAGTAGCAATAAAGAGATGTGGATATGCTAGACATTAAAGTATATCTACAAATGGGAGTAGAGAGTAAGGAGTGTTATAACTAGGAGCTTCTTATGAAACCCAATAACGCTCTTGTTTCATCAAATGCCTTTTTTGTTTGTTTTTGTTTTGCTGTACTGGAAATGGAACCCAGGGGCTCTCTACCTCCAAGCTATACCCCAGCCCTATTTTTTTCTTTTATTTTGAAACAGAGTCTCACTGAGTTGCAAAGGGTCTCACTAAGTAGCTGAGGCTGTCCAAGAACCACGATCCTCCTGCCATGCCCGGCATCATCAACTGCCTTTTTCTTTCTTTTTTTTTTTTTTTTTGCGGGTTTGGGGATGGAACCCGTATTCGACCTCCGAGCTACACCCCCTGCCCTATTTTTTAATTCTTTTTTTTTGAAACCGGGTCTCACTGAGTTGCAGAGGTCCTCACTAAGTAGCTGAGGCTGTCCAAGAACCGCGATCCTCCAGGTCTCAGCCTCCCGAATGCTGATTGACTGCCTTTTAAATTACCATATGTTCTTGTGTTCTATCCATGGTCTACTCAATTGTCCATACGATATAGATGATCATAAGCCATTACATTATATGGTTTATATTACTATCTCAGATAATCCCCACAATTCAGAAATATGTGTTATCCTATGAGACTTTGACAAAACTATTGAATTCATATACAAAATGTCTTGCTGAATGTTTATGCTTGGATATCTCAGAAGCTCAGTTCAATACATTTAATCTCAAACTAATTATTTTTCAATTCAAACTCTTCCTTCTCTTGTATATCACTATGTATATAATCACTCCAACCTAAAATCAGTGACACACTACCAGTCTCCTTCTTCGTCTTTTGGAATTAATCAATGTTAAATATCTCTGGCTTTCCAGTCTAAGTCATTGTTAGTGTCATAAATATACTCTACATAATCTCTTATTTAGATTATTGAAAGGAATAAATATAGTTCTTAGGAGCATGAATTCTGGGCCTAGAAAACTGGGTTCTATTTTCAGCTGAGATGCATACTTTGTTAACTTCATGCCTCTCTATCCTAGTTTCCTAGTTTTTGTAAACTTCATGTCTCTCCATTTTAGTAGATTATAAAATAGAAAAATAATAGTAGTATGTACATCACAAGTTAAGTCTGAGGAGTAAATGTTAATAGATGTAACGTGCTTAAACTCTGGTGTGGCAATCGAGTAAAGGCTTCATTAATTTTGATTTTTATTTTACATTCCACTTTCTTGATTATATCTCTAGTCTCTAATTTGTATAGGTTTTTGTTCTGATTATTAATCCCAAACCAAAACTTGACCTTCTCAAAATTCTCTAAGTGATCCTCATTTTTTACACAATATTATTTGAAGTATGGTACACAATGCAAGTTGTGATTTGTTCATGCCTGCTAATCCAGCATCCTCTGTCAAGTCCTAACACCTAAGTAAAATGATAGTAAGGCTTTCCTAAACAGACCTTACTGTGTCTGATCTAGTGGTGTGTTTTACCTTAGCTCTACTGTCTTTGTCACTGTGTTTAATCTCTCTACTGAGTGAATTTTTTAATCCTTCACATTGATTTATGTGCTACTTTCAACAATTATTTGCTCATTTCTCCACTTGATTTTGTGATATCTTTCATGAATGGCTTTTTGAAATGAAACAATACTTCAAAGTTCTCTGAAATAAATGCTTTTAGGATTAGCCCTTGAATTAGGGTTTGATATTAAAAGAGGATCTGCAAAGTAATGAGGTTGTTTTGTTTTGCTGTAATGAATGAGAAATTATTGGGAGGTTTAAGAGCATCAAAAAATTATACTGAAATGGCACATTAAGATGATGGATCTAAGCTGTGCATGGTGGCTCACTCCTCCAAAACTGATACTTGAGAAGCTGACACAGGAGAGTTGCAGATTCGAGGCCAGATCCAGCAACTTAACAAGACCCTCAATGACTTAACTAGACTGTTTCAAAATAAAAAATAAAATAGGGCTGAGTTGGTGCTATAGTTCAGAGGTAGAATACCTCTGGGATTATTTTTTTTTTAATATTGTTATTTTGCCTCAGTACTGCAAAGTAAAAATAATAAAAATATATTTAATTAAGAAAAATTGAATTGATTAAAAAAGAGATTCCAAAACTATTTTATTTCAAGTTCTCCTTCATGTCTCAGTATTTTTTATGGTCACCTGAAGCTAAAAATACCTAAGGATTCTGTTTATTGGTAATTATGTACAAGCCATGGAACAAGAGCAGTTCATAATGCCTCCAGAAACTGTCACTGCATTTCTCTTGAAAATATAAAGTACCCTAAGGGGCTCAAAGCACCTTCCTCATATATCTTAACTACATAACGACTGTATATAAACAGAAAACCTTGAGACAAATGACGACCCATAGGCTTCACCTAACTATCACTAGTTTCTGTACATTGTTACTGAAATACTGCCATACAGAGTCTTTTATGCACTGTTTTAAAGTTAGAGCAGCAGAATTGAGTCTTTGGGACAGACTATGTGAACCAAAAGACTGAAAACATTTACTACTTGCCCCTTTACAGCAAAAAGAAAAATGCTTCTGATATAAAAGGAGAGTCTGGTTCAAACTGAGGTGATAAAGATTTGGACAAAAGAGACAGCCCTAGAAGTTGAGTTCACTATATTGCATTCACAAACATTTGAATAACTATTATCTGGGCATGGTGGCACACACTTGTAATCCTAGTATGTGGAAGGCTGAGACAGGAGGATTCAGAGCCAGCCTCTGCAACTTAAGTGAGGCTCTCAGCAACCTAGTGAGACCCTATTTCCAAATAAAAAATATAATAGGTCTGGGGGTATAGCCCAGAGGTAGAACACCCTGGGTTTTGTTCCCAGCACTACACACACAAACACAAGAGAATAACCATTTAAATCAGATATTCCTGGGAAACTATAAGAGGTTTGTTGCATTAAAATACCATTAAAATTCCATAGATTAAATTTAAAAATTAAGGCAATTTAAGATGGTTGGTGTTTTCTAATCTCTCTCATTAAAGTATCTCAAGATATTATATTTCCATCAAGGCTCAATTTCTTAAACATCACTGTCTTACTAAAGTTAGTAGCAACTAAGATATCTTTGAAATCTGTTCATTTCAGATATTAAAAGTCACAGAAAAGTTGATCTGCTGATATTTTCACAAATATTGAAACCCCTCTGCACCAACATGACTTTTGAAAATATTTAAAACTTATAAAAGTATTTTTAAAAGTTAATTAACAATTTACTTATACATAATGAATATGTAAATATGCTTCTTTAACATAGTCAGGTGTTATTGAATCATCCCTTTTTTGCAATAAAGATAATTTTAAAGATTATAGATAATAGAATCAAACCATAGGGCATTCCTTGGTTCTTAAAAAAAAGCCTGTTTCATTTTTCATTCTAAATTCTAAATTCATTCTCATTCTAAATTCAGAGTTTGAAAATTATTATGTAAATAATCTTTCCAGATTCATACACATAATTTTAGATGAGGTTTCTGCAAGATTTTCATAAAGATACAGTGATGGCTTAGTCAGATATAAGTATAAATTAGTAGATATGATAGATAAAATTTAAATATAAACCAATCTATGTTCTATAGAAAAAGTCTATATTGAATGTATGTAAAACATGCATGTATTGTGGCTGGATATGTAGCTCAGTAATATTTTATTTCTATAGCATGCATAAGCCCAGGAAAAAAACGTGTGTGTGTGTGTGTGTGTGTGTGTGTGTGTGTGTGTCTGTGTATGTGTGAGACAGAGATATTAAAATGAAATAAATCTGTCTGTATTTTGTTACAAAATGAAATTGATAACAAAATTTGTTGTTTTGCTATCAATAAGTTAAAATTTCATCTTTTTCTAAAAGTCAATAATATTAATTTATATTATGAAATCAGTGACATTCTACTAATAAGATTTTTAGAAAATTATTATTTAATAGCTTATACAGAGTTATTTGCTTGACAGATTTTCTTTGATTGTTTATGGGTACAATATTTCTTTTTTTTTTTCTTTACCCATGAAAATTCTACTTCTGAGCTATACTTTCAGCTCTTTTTTCTTAAAATTTAAAACAAGGTCTAAGTGTTGAGGGTCTTGCTATATTTCCGAGGCTGGCCTCCAACCTGTGAGCCTCCTAGCTTATATGGTTGGAATGTTTCTGGAATTAAAAATCTTAAGGTTTTTAAGTTTACTATCAAAAGAATATTGACATTTCCAACACTTACTAATGAGTATTGCAATGTTTTTAATATTAGGACGCAATGGCAGACTTCCTTGCTTGAAATTCTAATACCTCTGTGAACCATGATTCTGCATCCACCCTTGCAAACACTAGCTCCAAAGTTATCTTTCTTGCCATTTTTTCATATCCTCCATCTCTCTAAACATGGAGGTATTCTGAATAAATTATGTCTTAGAACACTATTCATTTCTTTTCTGCAATTGCTTTTTTCACCCACTCCCAAAAAAATTGTCATCTGAGCTGTCTTATCAACATCCATTAGCCCGTCTCAGCTCTAATTACAATTCCACACAGATTGGAACTTCAACTATCCCCCTTGTATTTCTTTATCAGTGTTACTACTTTTGACTAATACAGCAAAAGCAAACAAACAAACAAACCAAAGTTGCTCATCTCTTTGTACGGGATATTATATGATTCAGAAAATATGCAAAATAAATGTATAACATGTATTACTTATTCCTTTATATGATATATATATGCACACACATATATTTATGTGACATACACATATATCCTTATGTACAACTGTTTACATGTAAAATCATTTTTCAAACAAAACCTGAGAACATGCTATTTTTGTACTAAATGTTGAATTATTTAGAATTATTTACTTAAAATTATAAAGTATCTTTGCAATTAATTTTGTATTAATATAGACAGGCTATATTATTAAATAAAAAATCAAATGCTGAAAAATTTTAATACAAGAACAAAGTATTTTTTCTATAAATTAGGTTGAAAATTGAGGACTTTAAGCTTCAAATAAGTAGTTATCATAGGTGTGCAGTTTATATTTAAATATGAGAAATATATTAAAATAGATTTTATGACTATAGATCAGAGAATCTAACCACATAATTATGGTTCCTATATCATGTGACAAAGTTGGAAGCATCAGTTAACTAAAATTTATCTTTCATTTTTATCATATTAAATTTCTTTTCTTATATGGCTTATAATGATTATGCCATTAGTATGAATCTAAATAAGACACTGACAAAATAAATAATGTATTAAATTTACTTTACTGAAAGACAAATTAACCCATTTTATGATGTTAAAAAACACTGAAATTTTCACATTTCAAACTTTAATTCTAAGGTAAATATGTAAAAGTAACTCTTTGCCAGTAACTATACTCAGTGCCAAAAGATTTCATTTGCAATTCTTTCCAACCTCAACTTTGAATAAAATTAATAAATTATTGCCTCTCTTTTGATGTCTTCTGGTGTTGTATTTGAATTAAAGAATGAGGAGCATTTTTAATCAACATCTTTTTTAGAAAATCATACCAAAATTATTTTTATAAACCTTTTGAGGTTTTCTCTTCCTTTTCATTTCCTGGTATGAATTTCATTCCTCTGATATGAATTCTCCTTTTAGAATCCTAATCCCTTTTGTGCTGAAGAAGTATGCTCAGTACACACACATACACACACACACACACACACACACACACACACACCTCGACATTTGTTCTTTGAAACTATGATAATTGCATATTCCTCTGGTATTGCTCATAGTAATGGTGTTGTGGAAGGAGGAAGTTATCATTAGAAACAGGGAAATGACCATAATTTTAATAATGAAGTAATGTTATTTACAATGAAAACAACAGACATCACCATAGCTTAAAGTACAGTCAAAAAGAATTCAATGCCCATTATTTATTATCTAGGTCCTGAAAAAACTAGATTTACAGTTCTGATCTCTCCACAGAACTGAGAGAGATTTTGGCTCCTAACTTATAGAAACCTTACAGCACTGACCTATGCAAAGAAATCTGTAGCACTGTTGTTGAGATGTATACATTTATATGTCATCTCACAAAGAGCTCAGTGCCTGGTCTCAGCTTCAGTCTAGAAATCCTACACTGGATGCTGAAAAGTGAACAACAGTGACATAAAATATGGGAAGCCACAATTACTATGACTCAAAATTATAGTTATATGTTTTTCTTCTCAAAGAGTAATGTATTTCTTTAATGAAAAGTCCTTTTATTTTGAAGATAATCACTATTGCTTTTCCTTAGTGGAAGAACTAAACTGCAGTAAATAAAATATCAGTTACCTTCTATTTATATCCTTTGTATAATCTATTACTGCAACATATATCACAGTGAAATTAATTTTCTTATATTTTATGTATATTATGCTATTATTGTCTTAAGAACTTTTGATTACTTTTCTTTCCTTGAATATAGATGTCAAATCAAGAGCTTTAATATCTATTATTTATAATTACTTATTTATTTTTACATACTGGGGATTGAACCCAGGGAGTTCTACCTCTAAGCTACATTCTCAGTCCTTTTTTTATTTTTTATTCTGAAACTAGGTCTTGTTAAGTTACTGAGCTTCTTGCTAAGTTGTTGAAGCTGATTAAGAACCTGTGATCCTCCACTGTGATCCTCTTGTATCAACCTCCCAAGTGCTGAGATTAACAGGCGTGCACCACCATGCCTGGCAAGATTTTGCATTTCAGACAATTAAATGAGGCTCCAAGCCTAAAATCCTGACTGCAGAGATATTCTTCTGAAATATCAAGAACATCTTTCTCTTAAGTTGCTTATTTTTTCCTATAAAAATTCTCACTTTCCCAAATTTGATTCTTTCCCCCCTTTATTGTTCCCACCTTTCTTTTCTCCTGAATATTTATTTAAACCTTGACATTCTACCTTCTGAACTCATCAAATCCCAATTCATTCTCTGAGCCTCTGAGCCTAATGTGTCCTCTCTTCTCTGTAAAGCCCTTCTAGACTATTTTAGATCAGGAAAAAAAATCTCTTTTCTGATTCCATAAGGTTTAATTATGCTTTCTGGTCATTTAAGATGAAGAAAGGGGTTCAAAACCCATATTGATAATAGTGTGACTTTATAGTAGGAGGTTGTAATCTAAATCCAGATGTATGAGCACTATAATAATATTTACCCAGCAACAATTTGCTGTGTACTCTCTCTGAAGGATTGCTCTAAGTGTTGAGATAAAGAGAGGATGAAAACAGACCAAAAACCCTACTCTCATGAAACATGTTCTAGAAAAATGAACAACCAAAAATTATAGCATATAATAAAGTCCCTCTCAGGGAAGGCAGATGTAATGGCTAATTTTATATGTCACCTTGACTGGGCCGCACAAACCCAGATTTGGGGGCAAAGATTATTGTGTGTCTGTTGGGAGGGTGCATCTGACTCCAGAGGTTAAATAAAGAAGATTCTCTTCCCACTGTGGGTGGCCAAATCCAATCAAGAAAAGAAAGAAATAAAACAAACACAGCCAAAGAGGAACTCTTCCTCCCTAACTTCTTTGAGATAAGACATTATTTTTTGCTCCCCACCCCTACTTTCAGAGTCAACCTGAAAAATTAAATCTTCTTGGGTCTCAAGGCTATTGGGCTTTGGACTGGAATTCATACCATTAGTACTTAATTATACTACTAGCTTTCCTAGGTCTGAAGCTTGTCCTCCGCACATCTAGGGACTTCTCAGCCTCCATAATCACTTGAGCCACTTCCGTGAAATCAACATCTACATTCATACCTATATCTACACCCAATTGATCTTGTATCTCTGGAGAACCAAGACCAAGGAATTAGGACTCAGAGAGAGAAAAGGTAGATTGGGTCAGTTTATGGAAGGCCTTTAAGGTCATGTAAATGGACTTAATTTATTTCTCTCTGGGGGTGGACATACATAAGAATTTTTTAAGATGGGCTTTTCATAAAAGAAAAAAAATTATATCATCTGCAAGAAGATGGAAAGCCCTGGAGAACATTATGTTAAGTGAGATCAGCCAAGCACAGAAGGAGAAGGTACATATGTTTCCTCTAATATGCCCAAACTAGGAAACACAGCAGATACCAGTGGGACTCCAGATAATGGAGGGGAAATACCAGCAAAGTTTGAATGGAAAGATAGGAGAGGAGGAAGGCTGATCTTGATTAATGAGAGTCTACATCTGAACATGTGTAAAATTATGAATAAGACATGGTTAACCTGGACAACCATTGGTGGGAGGGGGGAAGGGAAAACGGGGGCGGGGGAAGAGGGCACCAAATATAGTTTAAATGTATACAATTTATGTTCAATAAAAAAATTGTTAAAAGAATAAAAAAATAAAAATAAGTTTGAAATAGCAAAAAAAAAAAAAGAAAAACTGGACTTGAGTTGGGGTGATGATGAAGATGTTACTAATACAGACTTAAAGTTGAAATGAAGACAATGGGACCTGACAAATCCTCTGGCTAGAGAGGCCTCAAAATAAATTGCTATTGGTTTTAATCCTAGAGAAGGTAGGCCTGGTGATGCTATTCACGGAGGTCAGAGGATTAAAGAAAACCTCAAAGCAAAGAGAATGAAATAAGTAGTTCATTGAAATCATGGGTTTCAAACCAGAAGCAAAGCCGGGCGTGGTGGTGCACGCTTGTAATCCCCGTGCTTGGGAGGCTGAGACAGGAGGACTGCACGGGTTCGAAGCCAGCCTCAGCTACTTAGTGAGGCTTTCAGCCACTTAGTGAGACCCTGTTTCCAAATAAAATATAAAAAAAGGTCTGGGAGTATAACCTGGAGGTAGAAAGCCAAAGCCTCTGGGTTCCACCCCTAGTACCACCAAAACAAACAAACAAACAAACAAAAAACTAGAAGCACTGAGACTGAACCTAACACACTGGTATCTCTAAATTTTTATCTGATAGAGAGAAACTCCAGATAATGGAGCCAATCCTCAGTGGAGCCAGAGAGAAAGTAAGGAAAGAAAAGAAGACTCGGGTTCATTAATGGAAATATTTCCATTGGCTATGTGTGTACATGTAAATATACCATCCTCAATCTGGACACTTGCTGTTGGGAGGGAGGGAAATGGGGGGACTCCAAGTACTGTGTGCATGTATGCCATTGTCAACATAATCTACATTATAATGTGAGACTATAATGCACCAAAAAAGCAAAAAAATATTTTTAAAAGGATTTTTGTCAATTGAAAAAATATGTTTATTAAAAAGTCAATATTTTTTGAAATTTTAACATAGGAAGGGAATAAGTATTCTTCTGTCATTTAATAAACAGTAGATCAGATTATCACCCACCCCATTTAGAGAAGGTATAGACACTGGTTTGCCACCAGCATATCACCTAAACTCTGCCTGAGGCTACATACAAAACCACTTTGTAATCCCTGCATTTGTGTAATGCTATAGATCTTTCTTACTATTTAGACAGTGAGCAATCTGATTTAAGAAATTGGCTTTTATTTATCATGAAGTCTAATTCAGAGCCAGGATCTTTGTGGCCATCATAAATTATATTTGTTTAGATCAAATAAAGTTTTCTGCCTTTAAACTGGAGGGATTAATTAAATTGAGGCATGGTTGTGGTAAAATCTCATGTTATTAGGAAATTATTGCTTTGAGGCCCATTTTCTACTGGGACAAAATGTGAATAATTATACTACTGTCTTAGAAGGTGTTTAAGAGGGCTTTTAAGATCAATGTAAGTGGTGCTCAACACAATGTTTCAGTCATGGACCAAGAGATGCTTGCCATACTAGCACTGGTTGTATCCAACATGTGATCACTTGGTGAAAAATAAATGGAAATAGCAAAATCAAAGTCTCCTAAGTTGCAAATTTACATTTTAGACAAGATTTTCTTTGTTCATAAACAAAGGCAAAAAAATAACACTACTGCCGGGCTTGGTGGAAGATGCTTGTAATCCCAGCATTCAGGAAGCTGAAACCAGAGGATTGCGGTTCGCGTTTTGCGGTTCTTGGACAGCCTCAGCTACTTAGTGAGGCCCTCCACAACTTAGTGAGACCCTGTTTCAAAATAGAGAATAAAAAATAGGGCAGAGGGTATAGCTCGGAGGTCGAATGCCCCTGGGTTCCATCCCAAGACCCGCCAAAAAATAATAACACTACTTGCTTAAGGGTATGATAATCAAATAGTTGTTCTAAACTCAACCTGGGGCCATCTTGGCATATATATTATATATGTTAATATATAGTATATTAATATATATGCATACACACACACAAACACACACACACACATATATATATATATATATATATATATATATATATATATACATACATACATATGGTAAATGCCCAATGGCTTTTGCTTACTATTTTATTTTTGTTTGCATGGTGGGAAAGCAATTCAAAATTTGATATTGTGCTTTCAGCAAATAAAGGACAGATGTTGAAATTCAAAATAGATGTTTTGTTGACAATAAACAGCAGTTGTGTATATATAAAATACATTAAATAACTTTATATACAATTAGAATGTCAGAGAAAAAAGTCCCCATATCACCAAGAAGAATAAAATAGATTCTACATTCTAATATGCATTGACATCTATGTTAATATTTGCATAATATAATTGTTGTCTAATGAGAATATGGTAATGAGGGAGTAAAAGGATTTTGAACATCTCAAAAATTTGAATAAAAACTTGAATTAAAGCAGTTTGATTTTATTCACTCCCTTTTCCCTTCCTGGCTCACTTGCCTTGTCTTAAAACAGAAGTGAGAATGGTCAATTTTGTTCCTTTAATTTGTTCCTTTTTCTTGATTACCAGATACAATTTAGATGCTCCCCATCTGGAAATAAAATTCTGTTGTTTGCAAACTATCCTAATTTCAGTCTTGACTTTAGCAGAACATTCAAAGGGATTCTTTAAAACCGTACTGACATTAAATTACCAGGCAATTTGATTTGGGTAGAGGCAGCTGAATTAGACCCATTCACTGCTATTGGAATTGAACAGCCACCCAGGGAAAGTGTGTCCAAGTGAAATGAGTGTAGTCAGATTGAAGGGAAGGTGTATGAGAACATCTGAACAAGTAACATGATGCAAAGTATTTCACTGAGGCCTATTAGTCTCACAGAGAAGCCAGTTTTGAGTCTAGATAGACAACAAAAATAGCTACAAGGGAAAAGAAAGAGAGGTTCTGTATGCCCTCGGGTATTTCCTTTAGTGGGGAAATGAATTAAATTATCCATAAACCATCCCTCCCATTATCAAATAACTTTGGAATGGGTTATTTTCAGTGGATAAGTCACATTGAAATATTTTCTTAAAATATAGCCAGATTGCTTATTAGAGCCTTATAGCTTTACCACAAAGGAATGATAAAGGAAAATGAACACTCAAGCTCCTGTTATACTTTACATATAAATCTTACTATTATTTTTCTACCTTTAGGAGAGATGTTATATCTAGTTTATGTAGCCTGTCCACTTTTGTAGGCAGGCATGCATACATCCTTGTATCTATCAGTCTAGAAATCACCACACACACACACACACACACACACACACACACAGAAACACACACTAACACATAAACACATACATACTCAAATACTCAAATGTAGACTCATATACACACGCTTGGGAACCAGTACTTGAACAAGGTTTAGGAGAATGAAAGTAATGTATTTTATCTGGAAACAATGGACATTTCCTATCATGTGTAGATTAAGTTGATCCCTGGTTCTCCTGCAAAATATAAGAGACTTGCTTAGCACTATTCTTGAACCTTAATTTCTACTAAATGCCAGCATCCCCAGCATCAGTAGACATACCCTGAATGTGGCAGAGGTATGGAATCAGGCTGCATGTGCTAGAGAGCTGAGGAGAGGAGCAAGTCATAGGATCTGTCAGTGAGTCTGACCAACTCTTGCTTCCACATCTCTACCTAACTCATGATATTCTATTTTTGTTTGCAAAATAAACAAGGTCAGGTTGGGTGTGGTGGCGCACACTTGTAATCCCCGTGCTTGGGAGATGGAGACAGGAGGATCGCGCAGGCTCAAAACCAGCCTCGCTGGCTTAAGAGACTCTGTTTCTAAATTTAAAAAAAAAAGTATAAATAGGTGTGGGAGTGTAAACCGGAGGTAGAAGAGTTTCCAGGAACTCCAGCACCACCAAAAAATAAAATATAAAAAAAAAATAACAAGATCATTCAATGGAGCTGAAACTTCAGAGAAAACTGAAAGAGATTAATTTGGAAGGTTAAGTTAAAAACAAAACGTATGAAACTTGATAGAAATATGGTTGAAGTCCAGTACTGCCAGTCATTTTAATCTAAGAACTTGGGATTTAGAAAGTTCCTAAAAAATTCAATCACTAAAGTAAAAATTACTCTTTAGAATAAGTTATTCAGTTTGAACAGTTAAAGAAATCAATCAGAGGCTGGGGCATGTTTGCCCCAATAATACCAGTACTTACCTGGGAAGCTGACAACTAAGGATCATGGGATTGAGGCCAGCCTCAGCAATTTAGCCAGATTCTCCCTATTTCAAAGAAATTTAAAAATTTAAAAATGGCTGAGAACTTTATCCTGGAGGTAAACTGTCCCTTAATTCAATCCCCAGTACCAAAACAAAAGGAACAAAAGCAGTTAGGGTATCACACAATTATGGAATTTGTATTTTTATCAGAGATGGTGCTTAGATCTGAACGACATCAGGGGAGAAAAGAGCCAGTAGCTTAGTGCATGTCAGTCACTGCCTGATGACAAGAATGTTTTTGTAGCACTTCCTGTGTTTATCAGAAACGAAGACTGAAATTAGGTGTATATAGTTCTCTGGGCAGTGAATTATTGACTAACTTGAATTGATTGACCTCATCACCCAGTTAAGGAGTTGTGCGAGACATTCTCAGTAAATTATCAATCTATTTAAAATTTTGGAAATAAGAAAATACATATAAAATATGATATTCATTATTCTGTGATTGATTTACAATTCACCAATATATCAAAAATTGCGTATAAAATATCCAAAGAAAGTAAAAAATATTAGCTTTGTCTCAAAGGTGATCTTATCTGTTTATTTTTATAAATAAAGTCTTATTGGGACATAGCCAGATCCATTAATTTGCATATATACTATCTATGGTTGATTTCATGCCATAACAAAGGAGTTAAATAATTTTGACAAATACCATGTGGAAAAATCTAAAATCTTTTTATTTTCTGTCCTGTGGATGGAACCCAGGGGCATTCTACCTCCAAGCTACACTGCCAGCACTATCTTTTATTCTTTATTTTGAAACAAGGTCTCACTGAGTTGCAAAGGGCCTAAATAGTAGCTGAGGCTGTCCTTGAACCAGGATCCTCCTGTCTCAGCCTCACAAATGCTGGGATTACAAGCGTGCCCACCACGCCCAGCTCAAAAATCTTTACTATCTGATCCTTACTAGAACATATTGTCAAGCCATATATATCACATAGTCAAATGATAAAAATATTTAATTTTCTAAATAAGAACCTCTCAGCCTAATGTATAAAACACTACAAAAAAAGTTTGTCTATTGGAACAAATCTGTTAGATTAGAATCGAATAGTTTCTGGATATTTTATCTCCTTTAGTTCTACAACCCTGCTTTTCTATCTCTTTAGCTGCTTATTATCCATCACTTTTATGGGCTTAGCCTTCTTACCTTTCAATATGACTTTCCCAAAACTAAATTCATGAACCGTCTTGGCCCCATTTCAAATCCAGCCTTTCCCATCTCCGGGAGCAGCATATATAGAACAGGTTGAACAAGTTAGGAACCCGTGTGTCACTTTTTCTTCATCCTCCTATCTCAGATTTTGTGAGCAATCCTTTGTAATCCCTACCTTTTATGAATTCCTCAGGATCTCTCTAGTTATCTCCAACAATGTAATCTAGCAAAATCAAACTACCATTATCTTCTGTACAAAGGACCGCCCCAGGTTCCTAACTTTTGATCTCCCCATTTAACTATGAATAATATTTATTTATAAATGTTTTTTCTTATGTGATACTGAAAATTGAACCCAAGGGCATTCTCCAACCTACAACTCCAGTTCTCTTTACTTTTTGTTTTGAAAAGGGTCTCAGTAGGTTGCTGAGTCTTGCTATATTGCTGAGTTGGGTCTTGAACTTGCAATCCTCCTTTCTCAACCTTCCAAATACTAGGAATACAGTAAAGTGCCACCGTGCTGGGCTGTGAGTGATCTTTTGAAAACACAAATGTCTCAAATCCTTCATCCCTTTTTTTTTTTCATTCTTAAGCTTCTACTGACTAAACCAACGATTTAGGATGAAAATCAAAGTGTTATGTTTATTTGTGTGTCTGATTTTTCTCTTTATTTATGAAAGCATATATATATATATATATATATATATATATATATATATATATATTCATTCAATGAGTGAAAATGTAGAATAAACATAGTGAATAATGACTGCATTAAGTCATATAGCAAGCTGGTAATGAGTCAGGGTCAAAGTGGCAAATACAGCAGAACTTCTTGTCCAAGTGAAAACAGGGGATATAAGAATGAACTGCAAACATGACAGGACAATGAGGTAAATCTACTTGAGCACATTTGCTTTGTGCTAAAGGCAATGAAATTTCAGGGGCATCATAAATGAAGTTATATGTTGTAGGTTTTGATATCAAAGAGAGAGGGAGAGAGAAAGATATCTTTTTTTTTTCTTTCTTTTTTTTTTTTTTTTTTTTTTTTTTTGGTGGTACTGGGGTTCCTGGAAGCCCTTCTACCTCCGGGATACACTTCCACGGGCTACACTCCCAGACCTATTTTTTAACATTTTTATGTGGAAACAGAGTCTCTTAAACCAGCGAGGCTGGCTGCGAACCAGCGCGATCCTCCTGTCTCCGCCTCCCAAGCGCGGGGATTACAAGCGTGCGCCACCACGCCCGGCGAAAGATATCTTTTTTAAGGACTACAATGTAAAGAAAAGTATGTCCTTGTGCTTGTTAAAAATTAAATGCATAAAGATTATTTTTGTTTTTATCTATCATTTATCCTTATCATCTATCTATCATCTATCGTTGATGTTGGTGATTGAGCACAGGGATATTTACCTCTTTATCTCTGAGCTAACCATTGGCCCTTTTCATTCATTAATTAATTGTCTAATTAATTAATTAATTAATTGTGCAATACTAGGGATGGAACCCAGGGACATTCTAACTCCAAACTACATCCCCAGGTCTTTTGTTTTGAAACAGGGTCTCACTGAGTTGCAAAGGGCCTCACTAAGTAGCTGAGGCTGGCTTCAAAACTTTGTGATCCTTCTCTCTCAGCCTCCCAAATGCTGGGATTACGAGTGTGTGCCACCACGCCCAGGTTAATTTATTTATTTTGAAGCAGAGTCATGCTAAATTGCTGAGGATCTCACTAAATTTTTGATATTGGCCTGAACCTGTGATCCTCCTGTCTCATCTTCCCTAGTACTGGGATTCTGGGATTACAAACATGCACCACCACACCTGGTTCATGAGGTTTTAAAATGCACTGTGTACAAGGAAAGTACAGGTGGAATACGCTGTGAACCAATAAACCTGAGCCCCAGTCCTGCCATCCTCACCCTCCCGCCCCATTTTAACCACTTTAAAGATGATCCAAACCCTATTGTGCCCTAGTTTACTCGCCAATAAAAGAAGATATTAAGCCAAATAAATCTACTCTTTGTAAATGCTATTTTATGCAATGAGCTTTCTAAGTTTGAGTAGCATTTAACTGTGAGTTCCAGTATGTAAAGAAGATAAATCATTCAATACAAAGCAAAGTGGAAAAGTACAGTCACAGAGTAAGGCAAATGGAATTTTCAGAAACAAATGAATGGAACATAGTTAATAAAGGCATTATCACCTGCAAAATCATAGTTACAGCATGGGTGAATTTGTATTAAATTCTTTGCCAGCCTGAAGATTATTTGACACAATAGCATAGATCTAAAAGTAAAAGTCTAGAAAACAGTTTCTTCTTTGCAATCACCATCATTAGATAGAGAAACATTTTTCACTCAAAAGGAGATTGGTTGAGTTTTTCCCCTCATCTACCCGAAACACTTAGTTTTATACAGTTAAAATCAAGAACATAGCCGAGCGTGGTGGCGTATGCTTGTAATCCCCGCGCTTGGGAGGCGAAGACAGGAGGATCGTGCAGGTTTGAAGCCAGCCGTGCTGGCTTAAGAGACCCTGTTTCAAAAAAAAAAAAAAAGTATAAAATAGGAGGCTGGGAGTGTAGCCCGGAGGTAGAAGGGCTTCCAGGAACCCCAGTACCACCAAAAAAAAAAAAAAAAAAAAAAATCAAGGACATATTATATAAAGCTAAGACTGAAATAGCTGTAAGATTTACTTGCCATCTCTCCTTGCAAGAGCATGTTCAGTACCGCAATGCTGAGGGAGGTCTCATTTATGTACACAACCCCAAACATTACCTTTTAAATCTATAAATATTAAGTATAGCTGCTTTGGAGGTTTCTTAGATAATTGGGAATGAAACCAACACATGACCCAGTGATACCTCTCTTGGCATCTTTCCAAAAGAATTGAAGTCTAAATACTATAGCAATACAGGCATATCCATGTTTACAGCAACACGATTCACAATAGCCAAGATGTGGAACTAGCCTAGGTGTTCATCAACAGATGAATGGATCATAAAATCGTAGTTTATACACACAATTGAATTTTACTCGGCCATAAAGAAGACACAGTGATGTCACTTACAAGAAAAGAACAATAGAATTTTAGAATATTATTCTATTAGCCACTACCAAAAAGTGAATATTATATGTTTTCTTTTATATGTGGGAACTAGATAGTAATGAGAAAACAAGGGTAACCTCCAGTAGATGAGCAGAGATGCCAATGAAGTGATGGGAGAGTTTAGGGGAGGGAGGAGGAGAGATAGAGACTAAAAGAAGGTAGCAGTTGAAATAATGCTAAGGAAGTATGTTAAACTGCCAATCTCAATGACATGTGCTGGCAGGTAAAGAGAAGGTACTGGGACCTGGAGGAAATTGCTTCATGAGATGTGTACGTGAATATTCCTATAATTCTGTACCTCAGTATGATGAAAATGACAATGCATCAATAAAAACAAATACTTGTGTTCATTTTCACACATCCCTTCTTCAATGAAGATTTTATTTTCTGGACTATGAGTATCCATAAGCTATCTTAGGGCTCTGCTTTGGCATTTAATTCCTTACTATGGATGAATGTCTTCTTAAGAAAGAGAGATGGAATTATTTCTTATTAAGAAGAATATTCATCTGTCCCAATCCTCCAAAATATTAGTAAAATGTTAACATGATTAGAAATTTGACTTAATGGAATAATATTTGGACAATTAATAATAATGAAATTATTTGTGTTAGCAAATGAAATATAATTGCTGCTAATAATGAAGTAAAGTTTATTATTTTTTCATCTGTAATAAAATACTATGCTAGTGATCTAGTTGAATATATTACTTTAAAATTATTGTTAAAGTATTCCATTATTTCCCATTTTACTTATGCTATAAAATTAAATATTTTATTTAATAAGATAATTTATTAAAATACTATGTCATAAGTAATGGCAAATTATGGATGTAACTCTGGTACAGAAGTAACTTGAAGTAAAAATTATATTTTGTACATTTTATAAGTAAATAAAAATGATAGGACCAATGTTTATTTTTAGCATTCTTATGCTTAGAACTTCCAGCAATATTATTTGGGAAACACAGGATAATGTAGCAATTAATTTGGGTAGTACATACCATGCACTAACATATATGTATTTATATCTATCTTAGTGGATAAATTAATAATTAAGAACTTTTCAAGAACGGCAATACCAAGCCTAGATGACTTTACTAGTGAATTATACCAAACACTAAAGAAAGAAAGTATATACTTCTCTAAAATCTATCCCAGAAAATAAAAGGAGAGAAAATTTCCTAATTAATGATATGAGGCTAATATTACCTAATAAATATTAATTATATCAGGTTAATTCAGGATGCTGTTCATATCTATGCCCTTATTCTTCCTGCTCAATCTATCTTATCAACAAAGAGATATTAATATTTTCAACTAAAAGAGTTGATTTGTCTCTCTTTTAAAATTTTTTGTGGGTACTGCAGATGAAACCCAGGGGCTTTCTACCCCTAAGATATATCCCCAGGCTTATTTTATGTTTATTTGGAAAGAGGGTCTTACTAAGTTGATGAGAGTCTCACTACTCAATAAGGCTGTCCTCAAACCTGCAATCCTCCTATCTCAGTCTCCCAAGTACTGGAATTACAAGTGTGCACCACCACACCTGGCTCTCTTGCAAAATTTTTAACCTTATATATTTTGACATATTAAGAGCATACATGTGCAGTATTGTTTTATTTCCTTAGAAGATTGATCATTTTATGTAGACATGAATTACCTTCATTTTTATTTTTCCGAGAAATTCATTTATCTCTCACTTTTGAAAGATTTTTGATGGACATGCAATTTTAGATGTGTGTGTGTGTGTGTGTGTGTGTGTGTGTGTGTGTGTGTGTGTTTCTCATCAGCATTTCAAATAATTAGATCTCCTTTCTTGTGTGGTTTCTGATCTTATCAGTTTTCTATTTCCAGTTTTCCACTGTAGGTAAGATGTTTTTATCTTGCATCTTTCAAGATTTCTTTTGTCTTCATATATATTGTTTCCAGCCAGGCATGGTGGCACATGATAATTCAAGTATTTGGGATGCTGAGACAGGAGGATCTCAGGTTCCAGGCCAGCCTCAACAATTTAGCTTAGTGAGATACTATTTCAAAATGAAAACTAAAAAGGGCTGGACCTGTAGCTTGCATATAGAATGCCTGGGTTTAATTCCCAATACCAAATATATTTACATATACAAACATATATGTATATACATATTTCCTCTCTCTGCTGATCTTACATTGTCATTTTTTTCTCATCAGAATCCTTAGTATAGTAGTCATAGTTATTTTAAATCCTGTCCGATCACTTTAATTCTGTATTATATCTAAGTCTAATACTTTTTTAGTCTTCTTGTCCTATTTTTTCTTGTCTTTATTATGCATTGTAATTACTTAATTGAAAGCTAAACATGTATCGATTTTAGATAAAGAGAACTTTAGTGTGAAATTTTATTTTAATTTGGGTAATAGATGAACTTCATTTGATACTTCCTATAGCTATAAATACTGGAAGCCTCAAATTCCTGTAGTGCTTCTGCTTTTTTTGCTGCAGACTTTGGGCTTCAGAAAATATTTCTCCTCCAAGAACATCTGCGTCATATGGATCTTTTGGACTTAACCTGCTGTTACCCTAGTTGAGCTCCTCATTTTTTGGACTGTGATTTGGAATCCTCACTCTTGTGGACTGTGATT
The DNA here is from genome assembly GCF_963383645.1 of Muscardinus avellanarius. Classification (NCBI taxonomy): domain Eukaryota; kingdom Metazoa; phylum Chordata; class Mammalia; order Rodentia; family Gliridae; genus Muscardinus; species Muscardinus avellanarius. The sequence goes on along the minus strand of NC_137787.1, from coordinate 49,494,703 downwards.
TCCACCCAGGTAGTTGAGATAGGAAGTCTTGTAGGAACCTGAGTGGAGTGCTCCAACCCCTCTCTTGGATTTAGTCTCTGGGATGATTTTTTTTTTGGGGGGGGGATCGGGCTTTTGTTATGGAGTGATATTTAGGTTATTTTACAATAACTCCTTCCCTTAAGCTGCCAGGGGCACAGGCAGACAGCGGAGATCTCCTTTCTGAGAATCTGGTGAGTGAAGAGGGACAGTCCAGAAATGTGTGAGCTTCCCTGGGGTTGCAGCTCAGAAATGTCTCACTCTTAGGCTAGTCCTCATCAACCTGCAATTCATCAAATTAGCATTCAGTGTCTGTTTTTAGCAGCTTCTGCTACAGGTAAGAAAGTCTTGGCTGGGCCACTCTGGATTCAACCGCCTCTTCAAATTTTGGGGTGCCAGTGTTTGGTCTCTGACTTTAGTTTTTTTAACGAATGCTAGAAATCATTGATATCACTTTTCCCAGCTGTTCTTGTAAATAAGAAAATAATGATCTCTATGCTTTAAGTTTTGGAGCAGAAACCAGAACTCACCTATTTTTAAGTTTTTTATTATGGTATTTTTAATTACATGTCATGTTGCTCTTTGTAATTTCTTGTTCCTGCTTCATATCATTAATGTCCTTTTTACTTACTACCATCTTATTTCTTAACACTTATTATCCTTATTCTAAGTTATTGATCTCTGCATTTACTCTCTTTTTATAAAGCATATATTTCTGTTTACTGTCATGCTTCCATAGCAGTGGTATAAAACATGTATGTAGGATTCGAGGCCAGGAGCTTTTCTTGCTCCTGTATTTTACTTAAGGTGAAGCTAAGCGTGCTTCACAGGAATGGATACTGAAAGCTAACTTTCCTTTTACTCCACCTGCAAAAAAACTTGAATGTTGTGACCAGCAAAAAAAGGCTCTAGATATTAAAAATGTTTTCCAGTTGGTACCATTCAACCTTGTGGCTTCATTCTTCAGAGGATTTGCTTAAACTAGATTTGCTTAAATTAGAGTATGGGAGTTCCAGGTGACAATCTTTTTTTCATTTGAATCTATTAGCCCTGAGAATAGAGAGGTGGGAAAAAGAAGGTAGGAATCTCACATTGAGCTTGTCCTCCTGAATCAGATTTCCTACCTGGCCAACTTTTGGTGCTATCCTGATATTACCCCCAACAAAACCTGGGTGGCTTTGGCTACAATAACTGGCTTGGGTTTCTAGATCAGCAAACAATCACACAGTAATGAGGCCAATGTAATACCAGAGGAAATAGGGAAAACGTCCCCAAACTGTACCGCAAATGCAAATTGTCTCTTATGCATACAATCACTCACTCCTGGGTATCTGAGGCTACTAAGTCCAGGACCTTTCATGGATATGAAGAGTAATATTGATACCCTCAGTGCTAATAATATCATTTACCAAACGTTTGTGCTGTGATATGCAATGAGAGTTTATGTGTGTCACTCATCCTCATAGAAATCCCACGACTGACTTTCATAACTTTGTGAGTGTATATCATGTTCATTAAGGTGTTTCTCTCTTCAAGTCTCCCCCACCTCATCTCCCTCAGTTAGCTCCCCTTCTTCACTCTACTAATGTTTCTTCTCATTTGTCAGAATTTTCTCCTGTGTCTCAATTTCTTGCTACCTTCTGCATATGAGGAAAAACATCTGACATTTTATTTTTTGTGACTGACGAATCTTACTTAGCACAATATATTTCAGCTCCAACTATTTCCCTACAAATAACAATTTTGTTCTTTATGGCTAAGTCAAATTCCATTTTGTATATATCCCATACTTTTATGATCCATTCACATGTTCATGAACATCTCAGCTGGTTCCATAATTTGGCAAATGGGAATTTTGCAGCTATTAACATAGATAATATTTAAAAATTGTATTGATGCACTGTAGTCATACATTTTAATGGGGTACAAGATGGTAGAGGCATACACACATCACTCAGCCCTTCCCCAATTCCTGCCCCATTCCCTCCCCTTTTCTTCCTTCTCTGGTTTGGCTTAGTGATTGATTTCGATGTTTGTTAATTACATCATGTATATTGAGATATTTCCCACTTTCCCCCTCCCATTTCCCTCAGTTTGGTTGCTTTATTTGCTAATCTGTCATTTCTCCTTTTTTGTCTAGGGTTCCTCCCATGACCCATTTTCTCCCTAGCTTCCACATATTAGAGAGAACATATGATTTCTTATTTTTTTTGTGACTGACTAATATCATTTAGCATAATGTTCTTCAGTTCTATCCATTTTCCTGTAAATGAATAATTTTGTTTTTCTATATGACTGAGTAAAATTCTATTATGTACTTAGCCATAGTTTTGTAATTCATTCTCTGTTGATAAACATCTTGCCTGGTTCCATAGTTTGGCAATTGTGAATTGTGTGGCTATGGATATAGATATTAATGCATTAGTTTGGTAGTTTAGTTTCCATATTTGGGTAGATACTCAAAAGTGGCATTGCTGGATAATATGGTAGGCTTGTTCCCATTCTTCTGAGGATCCTCTTCTTCAATTTCTTTTTTCAATGTCTTATAATTTTCTTTATAGAGGTCTTTTACCTCCTTGGTAAGGTTTATTTCATTTTTTTTTTGGTAGGATGTCCTGAGTGGTAGTGTTTTCTGAATTTCTTTCTCAGTGAATTTATGATTGGCATAATAAAAAGCTTCTGATTTTTTTTTGCAGTATTGGGAATTAAATGCAGAGACATTCTACCTCCAATAAACACCCCTAGCCAAGTTTTTATTCTTTATTTTGAAACAGGGTATCACTGAGACTCAAGGGCCTCACTAAGTGGCTGAGGTTGTCTACAAACCACAATCCTCCTGTCTCAGCCTCCCAAAATTTCGGATTACAAGTGTGCACCACCACACCATCTTGCTCCTGTTTTTTTAAGATTTTTTTTATATACAGACAATTTGCTGAATTTCTTTATCAGTTCTATAAGCCTTTTGCTTGAGTTTGTTGGGTCTTCTAAATATAATATTATGTTATATCATCTGCAAGTAGTGAAAGTTTGAGTTATTTTCCTCTTTGTTCTCCTTTGATTTTCTTTTCTTATCTTATTGCTCCAGTTAGTCTCAAGTACTATATTGGAAAGAAGTGGTGATAATGGACATCCTTGACTTGTTCCTGTCTTTAGGGGGAATACTTGTACTTTTTCCCATTTAATATAATGTTGGCTGTGGGCATTTTGTGTACTGCTTATATGATGTTGAGGTATGTTCCTTCTATTCCAATTCTCTGCAGGGCTTTTAGCCTAAAAGAATGTTGAATTTTGTCAAATGTTTTTTCAGCATCTATTGAAATGATTATATGATTTCTGTCTTTGATTCTGTTTATATGATCAGTTACATGGCTTGATTTTCATATGTTGAACCAGCTTTGCATTTCTGGGATAAACTCTACTTTGTCATGGTGTATGATCTTCTTAATATGGTCTTGAATGCGTGTTTCTAGTATTTTGTTTAGCAGTTGTGCATCTGAGTTCATCAAAGATATAGGCCTACAGTTTTCTTTCCTTGAGCTGTCTTTATTTGCTTTAGGTATTAATGTGATATTTGCTTCATAGAATGTATTTGGGAGAGTCCCATTTCTTTCTATTTAATAAAATAGATTGAGGAGTATCGGGATTCACTCTTGTATAAAGGTTTGATAAAATTCACTTGGAAAACCATCTGACTCTGGGCTTTTCTTTGATGTTAGGCTCTTTATTGGTGCTTCAATCTCTTTGATTGCTATTGGCTGGTTTAAATATTCTATATCTTTTGATGCACTTTGGGGAAGGTTGTATTTATCTAGAAAGTTGTCAGTTTCTTCCAGAATTTCCATTTTGTTGGAGAATAGATTTTCAAAGTAGTTTCTGATAATCTTTGGATTTCTACACTGTTAGTGGTAATATCTTCTTTTTCATCTCTTATGTTTGTAATTTGGAATGATTATCTCTGTCTTTTTTGTTGTTGTTAAGTTGGCTAGTGGTTTATCTAGTTCATTTTTTTTTTTTGAGAAACCAGTTTTTGGTCTTGTTTGATTACTTGTATTTTTTTACTCTATTTCATTGATTTATGCTCTGCTTTTAATAATTTTCTGTCTTTGACTGGCTTTGAGTTTGGACTGTTTCTGTTTTTCAAGGTTTTTGAGGTGTGTCTTTTGGTTATTTATTTGGTGATTTTATGTTCTTATGTAGGCACTCAATTCTATAAATTTTCCTCTTAATACTTCCTTCAAGGTTTCCCAGAGTTTTGATATGTTATATCTTTATTTGTGCTCATTTCTAGGAATTTATTGATTTCACCCCTTACTTCTTCTATGATCCATTCTCAGCAGTATTCAGTTTCTACATGTTTATTACCTTTCTTTGGGCTTTCTTATAGTTGATTTCTAGTTTCATTCCATTATGTTCTGAAAAGATACAGGTAAGTATGTCACATTTTTTAAATTTGCTAGTGTTCATTTTGTGGCCCATGATGTGATCTATTTTAAAGGTTCCCTGAGCAGCTGAGAAAATGTGAATGCTGCTGTAGTTGGGTGGAATTTTTTATGTGTCTAATAGATCTATTTAATTGATGGTGTTCTTTAGGTCTGAGGTATCTGACCTTTTGACTAGAAGATTGGTCTAGCAGTGTGAGAGAGGTTGTTTCTTTCTTTCTTTTAGTTAGGTTGGCCAGGGGTTTGTCAATCTTATTAATCTTTTTCAAAGAACCAGCTTTTTGTTTTTTTGATTCTTTGAATTGTTTTTTTCCTCTATTTTATTTATTTATGCTCTGATTGTAATAATTTCCTGCCTTCTTCTGGCTTTTGGATTAGACTATTAGAGCTTTGCTAGGTCCTTGAGATGTGTCCTTTTGTTATTTACTTGGAGACTCTCTGTTCTTCTTATGTGAGCATTCAATGCTATAAATTTTCTCTTAACACCACATTCAAAATGTCCCATAGATTTTGGAAAGTTGTTTCTCTATTTTCATTTAATTCCAGAAATTTCTTTATTTCTCCCCTTATTAATGATCTTACCCACTAATCATTCAATAGTATATCATTCAATCTCCATGTATTTAAATAGTTTTTTTCCTCTTCTGTTGTTGATTTCCACTTGCATTTCATTGTGGTCATATAAGATTCAGGGAATTATATCTTTTGAATTTGCTGGTATTTTCTTTGTGGCCCAGGATGCAATTTATTATGGAGAAGGTTCTATGGGCAGCTAAGAAGAAATGTGTACTCTACTGTTCCTGGATAAAATATTCTGCATATCTGTATTAGGTACATTTGGTTTATAGTTGTTGTTTTTTTTTTTTTTTAGTTCTGAAGAGCCTTTAGTCATATTTTTAATTTTTTAATTTTTATTCATATTTTGCTTTTAAGACCAATCTAGTGGCATGAGAGGTGTATTGAAATCTCCTACTATTATTGTATTTAGGTCTCTTTGAGATCTGATGTCCTGAAAGTTTGTTTTACAAATGTGGGTGCACCCACATTTGGGGCATAAACATTTACTATCATTTCATTCCAGACCTCTTTTTGATTCTTTCTTATTATCTCCACTTCCTCTTTTATTTTCTGTACATTTGCCGTGAGGCTTTTCATTATATTGAAGATAAGGATTCAAAATTCTCCCTCTTGCATTTCTTGTAGGTCAGTATTTATAATTTCCATTATTTCTTTACTTTTCCTAGTTCTCATAACTTCAGAGTTCTCAGGCTTGTTTTTCGGATGTCTTGGCATCTTGTCTTTTGTGATTATTATGTCCGATCCAATCTTAGTAGGAGGAATTTAGAGGTGTCAGCAGGAAAGCAGTGCTTTTGTCGATGGTGAGGGTTAGATAATAGGGCAGAAGCTATGGTGATGGGTACAGGAGTTGGATAAAATAGAGGATATGATTAGGTTGAGTAAGAATTTAGGTATAATAAGGTAGTATCTGTTGAGAATGAGAGAAATTTAGATAGTAGGACTCTTATAGTTAGTAGAGTATTTAAGCATTGAGATATGAAATACCTTGAATATAAAACAAGGAGATACAGTAAGGGAAAATAGAAAAGTTTTGAGAGAAGAGAGTAGATAGGCTAGAGTGAGATGATTTGTAAAAGGAATGGGGGGAAGGAGCAAACAAACATAAATAAAACAAATTACAAAAACTAACATTTATAAATAAAAGACAAAAACCAAAAAAGGAATAATGAAGAGAAAAAAGAAAGAAAAATAAAGAACAAAAATACAATAAAATAAAATGAATTAGCAACAGTGTGAGAGAAAAACAAAACAAAACATACAAAAAAAAAAAAGAAAAAAAACCAACAGTCCTACTAATTTACATATATAGAGCCGGGCCTGAATAATATTTGTATGTCTGTTCACTGTGGTAGATTCTGGAGTATATTCTAATGTCTCTTATTTCCTTTGTGATCTATTGTCAGCTTTGAACCCACTCTCTGAGTGTTTATGCTCCTCTCTTGCCTCTGACAGCTTTGTGTTTAGGTATCAGGGCATCGAGTGTCACACTGTTAATGAGTTCTGTGTTAGTCTAGGGTTCTGCATTTTTCCACCCTGTATTCTGCCCTTGGGCTTCTGTGCTTTCTGCCCAGGGCTCACGCCCTCTACTCTATGCCTGTGCTTCCCTACCACACCAGCATGGGGCATCTGGTGTAGTCTTGGAGCAACCCCCTTTGGCCCTCTGCAGATACTACACCTTGAGCTCCTTTTCTGTGTTTTTGGAGGTTCTCATTGGACTAGCCCACTGGGTGCCATGGCTGCTCTGGGTGATCTACCAAGTACTGAGTAATACAAGTGATTATCTAGTTGAACTACTGCCGAGTCTCTGGAGAGCTCACTGCACAGCTGTGGATGCCACCTCTGGTGAGTGCACTGGCTTTTGGGTCTTTTTTTTTGTGTGTCCTTGAAATGTGGTGCTGGTAGCCTAAGATGTTGAAGTTCTGTGGCCACTTTCAAGTTTTTGGATTATTTTTCTGGACTGCTTGGGGCTGCCGCACCGGTGTTGGCCATAGTTGACACTTGCAATTTGGGCCAGTGGCCCGAGATGGTGCTGGCGGCTGGGCCATGTTTGTCTGCACCAGTTCAATTGTGCATGCTCAGGCTTTTTGCAGTGGATCTCGCAGTTTAAAGTACCGGATTTTCTACCACCGTGGTTCCTGGTTCTGTTTTGATTTGTGAGCTTCCTTTATTTTGTTTGTCAAGACACTGCATTCTTGGTAGGTGAACTTTATTTGTTTCAGCTACTGAGATGTGCTGCATCCCGCAGTCACCATTTTGAATCGCCCTCCAATGTGTATATTTTAAACTTTGGGAAATCAAAATGACTATAACTACATTTTGAAAATAATTATGGAAATATTGACTTAGATATGCAACTCACTAAGCAGCTATAAAAATCCAAGTAGGCCATGCATTCATACACTTTGTGACAATCCAAATTTGTTGTCATAGAATTGTCTTCTGCTCTTTGGCCTGTGTCAATCCCAAATGGAGATGGGTTAGATTAGGGAGTAAAATTAAGAAATAAAATTTTCCTGATAATTTGCTAATATTTACTCAGCATAGATGTGCAACTAGTTTTATTTTTTTGCTTCTTGCCAAAGTATATAGTAAATGAAAAATATTTTTGCATCAATGATGTGATTTTGTGTTTCATGTAACTTACTATGTTATTAGATTAAGGTTGATATAGTGTCTCTCATATAACGCTCTATCCTCTGTAATAAAAGACAAATATTTTATAAACTAATTTTCTTTTGTTTTATCTCATATGAAAATGTGTCCAAAAGTACCAAGAATAAAAAAAATTTGTACTTTAGACTAATTTGATAAACTGGTACTTTTTCATTTAATTTTGCTATATTTGTTCATATATGAAAGAAAATGTTGATGTGATCTTGTTATGCATATTAATCAATACTATATCTTTTGTTCCTATAGGAAAATGAGTCAGGATAGGGTGATTAAAAGGTGAGACTAGTTAATAAGCCAGTTTATAATTACAAAGATTTGAATGTTAATTCCATATATTCTCTTTTGTAGATTTTTTTAAATTTTTGTTGGTGCATTATATTCATACATCATATTGGGGTAAAAAACTTGTGTGTACAGACATGCACACATCACTGATTTAACCCCTACCCAATTCCCACCCCATTCCCTCCCTCTCTTGTTCGGCTTAGTGGTTGACTTCGATATGTTTAAGTACATTGTGTGTTTTAGAGATTCTCCTCTTCCCCCCTCCTTTCTCCTCCTTTAGGTTGTCTTGTTTGTTCCTCCATAGGATTTTCTTTTTCATCTAGAGTTCCTCCTATGACCCATTTCTCTCTAACTCTCACATATTAGGGAAAGCATCTGATTTCTTATTTTTTGTGACTGATTAATCTCACTTACCATAATGTCCTCCAGTTCCATCCATTTCCCTGAAAATGATGTAATTGAGGTTTTTTTTTTTTTGATGGCTGAGTAAAATTCCATTGTGTATATATTCCACAGTTTTGTAATCCATTCATCTGTTGATGGACATCTTGGATGGTTCCATAGTTTGGCTATGGTGAATTGTGCAGCTATGAACATAGATACACATGCATTAGTTTGGTTTCTTTTCTTCTGGGTAGATACCCAGAAGTGGTATTGCTGGATCAAATGGTAGATTTGTTCCCATTCTTCTGAGGATTCTCCATACTGTTTTCCTAAGTGGTTGCACTAATTTGCAATCTCACCAACAATGTCTTAGAGTTCCCACATCTCCACATCCTCACCAGCATCTTTTGTTTGTATTTTGAATGATTGCCATTCTAGTTGGAGTTAGGTGAAATCTCAGGGTAGTTTTGATTTGCATCTCTCTGATTGCCAGTGATGTTGAGCATTTTTTCATGCATTTATTGGCCATTTGAAGTGTCTATTTAGTTCACTTGCCCATTTTGTTATTGGATGCTTTGTTTTCTTAGTGTTGAGTTTCTTCAGTTCTCTGTGTATTCTAGATATTAGTCCTCTATTGGAGGGGTAGGTGGCAAAAATCTACTCCCATTCTGTTGGCTCTCGATTGAGGTTCTTGATAGTTTCCTTTGCTGAACAGAAGCTCTTCAGTTTCATGCAATCCCATGTATTGATTTGTCTTTTAATCTGTTGTGCCTTTGGGGTCTTGTTGAGAAAGTGTTTATCTGTGCCTATGTGTTGCAGTGTTGGACGTATGCCCTCTTCCAGGAGCTTCAAGGTCTCTGGTTTGATTTCCAAATCTTTGATCCATCTTGAGTTGACTTTTGTGCAGAGTGAGAAATTGAGATTAATTTCCAATTTTCTGCATATGGTTAACCAGTTTTGCCAACACCATTTGTTGAAGAGACTATTTCCCAGTGTATGTTTTTGGCCCCTTTGTCAAAAATCAATTGGCTGAAAGTGTGTGGACTTGTTTCTGGGTCTTCTATTCTCTTTTGTAGATTAATGACAATGTTGATGCCACTATTGCCATGGACTGGTATTAGTAAAGAATTTTACTTTATTATTGGCCATCTTGAATAGTTATCTAAATCCTATATATAATTTTATTAAATGACTTTTTGAGTATATAAAGACTACTTTCTCTTAACCTAGAAACAAATAGTTAAGTTATTTTTACCTTCTTAATGATATTTAAAAAGAATCAGATCTTACTTAATGAGTATATCTTGTAATGCAAAGATATTTGTAAGTATGAAGTCAGAAGTAAATAACTACTGTATATTTACCAGATTTTTAACCTAAATTAAAGCTGATAAAAAAACACTTCCAAATAATTCAAATATTGGTTTAAAAATGATTTCATGGTCAATTTATATTCAGAGAAAGGTATGTTTGTAAGTAGAATAAAACTACTTTTTAATTAAGTTTCTAGGAATAATGCCTTTGCTCAAAGTACCTATTCAGTAAGCTGGTTGCTGAGTATTGTAAACCTATTTTTAAAAAGGTTTTGTAAAGTTAAATCTTTCAAGAAAATACAAATAAAATTAACAAATTAACAAAATTTTCTATTAAAATAGTGTTTAAAGTAATTAAGCAGCTATGTGTATGGGTATCTTAAAACATATTTTCCTCTTTTAGGGAGTCCTTTTATTAGTGCATTATAATTATGCACCATATGGAGGCTCAAAGGGATACAAATACACATGAAGCCAGCACTTGGCATATTTCTTTCTACATTCCATTCTGCTCCCTTTTCCTCTCTACCAGTACATTACTGAAATTGGTAGCATTATTTGAACTGCTTACTTCCTCTTTCCATAATTTTTATCTACTGCTTTCTTCCACCAATCTCCTTTCACTATGCTACTAGTCTCTTTTCTCTTTTATCTAAAGTTCCCTTTATTTCCATCTTTTCCATCTCTAGTTTCCACATTAAAAATAATAGGAAATACATCCCTTGACTTCCTGAGACTGACCAACCTTACTCAGCATAACATTTTCTAGTTCAACCCATTTTAAGCAAATTAAATAATTTTGTTCATCTTTATGGCTGATTAAAATTATGATCAGCCATAATTATTATGTGCATATACCACATTTTTGTATCCACTTATCTGTGAACAGTCACCTAGGTAGCTTTCATAATTTGGCTATCTTTAATTGTTCTGCTATAAACATGGATATTCAAGTGTCACTATAGTATTCTGGTTTCAACTCTTTTGGAAAGATGTCAGGGAGTGGCATTTTCCTTTCTATGGATCAGAAACTTGGGTTTAATTGACAGGCAGGGTAAGAGTCTAGAGATGAGGCTGCTAATTAGAACAGACATGGGCTGACAATGAAGGTGGCTTGGGTTACTCTCTTGATGAAGGTCAATAAAACCGTGTATTAATAAAGTGAAACTCAGGCACATTAGTTTAAGATAAAAACTTTGGAATTATAATGGTATTTTGCCTGCAATTATAATTTTGGTATATATTGTGTTATAATCACAGATATTTTCAGATAAATGAAGATGAGCAGATATGTAAGGTTATGTAAGGTTATGTAAATCACAGAGGTTAAATTGAAAATTTTACTCCCACACAGTCTTTTCAAAACTTTAAATCACGTTTTTCTGAGACTATAATGAGAATATTCAAAATTATATTTCTTTAAAACTTCTTACAGTCAAAATAAAGCTTAAAGTATTTTAGTTACTTCAGAATCAATACATTCTAAAGACAATAAATAGAATGAAGACATAGAAATGTTTCTCTTTCAACTTCTGAGCTTTTTGAGTTGAGAGTAGGTGGTTTAGCAGCAAATGGCATTGATCTGTCCCTCCTCTTAATAAGCTGCTGTCCTCAATTTTTTAAGTGATTACATTGATTTTATTGTAGAGAATAAAAAGACAGAAGAAAAATGAGAAATATTGAAAAATGGCAGAGGAAAATTAAAGGCTGCCATAATGAGTGAACAATAAAAAAAATAACCTCATGAAGTTAATATTATAGAAAAACATTTTAAAAATTAAATGATATTTATAGGTAATGGCTTTAATTAAAAATATTATAAAATTTCTCTCATATTTATTAATTACAAAATAACTTTTATATTGAAAATTGTATTATATAGTTTAAAATAAATGGAATTCAAGTTAAAAATGGCAGTCTATGCAGAATAAACTAATGTGTGTAAAATGTTTGAGTTGAATTTTAACTTACAAGATAATTTTTTCAAAATTAAAATGATGCGCTTAAGCCGGGCATGGTGGCATACACTTGTAATCCCCGCGCTTGGGAGGCAGAGACAGGAGGATCATGCAGGTTCGAAGCCAGCCATGTGTGCTGGCTTAGGAGACCCTGTTTCCAAATAAAAATGTAAAAATAGGTCTGGGAGTGTAGCCCGGAGGTAGAAGGGCTTCCAGGAACCCCAGTACCACCAATAAATAAATAAATAAATAAATAAATAAATAAATAAATAAATAAATAAAATGATGCACTTAATTACTTTAGGAATTCTTGGGTTTTGAGTTTTAATTGTTTTAACTAGAAACAGAAGACTCAACATAAAAAGATGCTTGGAATTATATTTTAAACCATGCCTGTATGACATTTTACTAAGAATACAGTTTTATAGAAAATTTCAATATAGACTCTTGAACATAAATGCTGGTACTACAAAATGTTATGATAAAAGTGATTAATATCTTAAAATATAGAAGTAGCTATATGAGTTAGCAGAAGGAAGGATCATAGTTAACTGGGATTGTTAAGAAATATTTTGAAGAAGCTATCATTTGGGATTAATCTCAAAGAATAGATAGAAGGCATATAATCAAAAAGCAAAAGTTGTATGTTGACTTCAAACATATATAGAAAGTAGGATGTGAAAACCCAAGTTAGCAAGCTGTATTGGATAAAGGTGGCAAATTATTTTGAAACTATAAGCATTTGAAACTATAAGCATTCGACATAGAACTGAACAAGCATACCATGTTTGATAGGGGCAATGGCTTTACAGAGGGAGTTACAAATACACAAAGAGGATCAAATATACTGTGTATAGATATGCACACACACAACATACACATACTCATGCACATATTTGGAAACATTTACACAAACACACATGTATTCATTCATTTCTAGTCTTTGTTTTCTTAGAGGATTTAAAATCAGTGACATTATAGTAGCAATAATTATGTTTAGTATCCACAACCCAGATTTTCTTTCTTTCTTTCTTTCTTTTTTTGCAGGTCTGGGGGTGGAACCCAGGGGCATTTGACCTCCGAGCCATACCCCCTGCCCTATTTTTTATTCTTTATTTTGAAACCGGGTCTCACTGAGTTGCAGAGGGCCTCACTAGGTAGCTGAGGCTGTCCGCGAACGGCGATCCTCCAGGTCTCAGCCTCCCGAATGCTGGGATTACAAGCGTGCGCCACCACGCCCGGCTATTTCTAAGCCAAATGAAATGAAGATTTCTGATTCAGCGCTGTGGCTAGGATTGTAACATATCCCTTTGGAGCATCTTTATATGCCATCAACAAGGAAATACCCAAGATATGATATCTGTGTGTTTAAAGGACACAAGAGCCAGTTTGAGGGGTCTCTAACTGCACTTTGAGTTTCATCTTGAATAAATAGGTTCTAAGAACAAAAGGTACTCCCTTACAACAAACTGAGAACTAATATAATTGTTAAGTAGGAAGGAAATGAGACTTTATTGAACCCAACAAATTACTCTTGGTAAATTTAGCAATTTAATAATTTGTTTTCACTTCAGGTGCTAATGGCACATCCCTCTGGGGTCTGGCTCTGTCCTGGATAAAATTGGCTGCAGGTATTAAGGCATTAATTGCTCATCAGCTTCTTCTCACATTAAATAACCATGTAACAACATAAATAAAACTGATTTCATTTAGTCGCTGTAAATTATTTTATTGTATATCATCAGAATTGTATATAAACTATCAATGTATTACTCGAAAAGCCCCTTTTATCAGTGTCCTTGTACTATATAGATTAGAACCTACATCTAGATAAGTGCTACACTTCTCACTCCACTTAAAATAGAAAATCTGATAAATACTGGTGTTTCTTTACTGACAATTTTATCTCTTAAGAGTGAGTAAAAGTTAAGAAAACTGTTTCTGAGAACAATTCTTGTAAAAAAAAGAAAGTTCTGGTAGGTGAAGTCAAAGTGATGGAAACATTTACAGATACTAATCATATCATTAAACTGTCTGAAATAGCTGTGAAAGTAACATTCATCATTGTTAGGCTTGCATGATAAATTTTAAAAGGGAACACTGGAAGATTTTAAGAGTAATTTTCAACTTTTCACATTACAGAAAATTTATATTTCTAAAAAATTACTTTATGATATTTTGCATTAAAATTTGTCAGGCTTCTCATCACTTATAAGATAAAGCTTGAAGTTCCAAACCAGATACCTCAGGTATAGTCTTGCCTAATATTTCATCTATATTTCTCATTTGTTCTAACACCTCATTCAGTCCCAAGGATAAAGCATACAGTCCACCATCAACCCCCCCACCCAAATTAATAAGCACAGACATTTTATATGTGTAATTCTTTTAAGCACATCCTGATCTTTAGCATCTCTTTGCCTCTGGAAATGTTTTTGCCTGGAATATCTTCCCTAAATCAATTTATTATTTGGAAAATCTTATTTATTTTCCCTGCAAAAATTCAATATATGTTTCGATGCAGACCTGTCCTCTTCTAAAATTCAATTAGTCACTGTTGCTTTGTTTCCATACTTTCAGTATATATGTAAGAATTTTTAAAATTTTTCTACTTTTTTTGCTGGTGCTGGAGATTGAATATAGAGCCGTATACATCCTAGGGGCTATGCAACCAGCCCCACTTCACATTATGAGTTTCTTAATGTTAGGGCCTTTTACTTTGTTTTTCTTGATTTCCCCAATCATATACTGAATGGGTCAACCTCAACAAATATTTTATGATAATGTGAATCATAATTTAAATATTCACCATGTAATCACTAAGATGTAAATCTTATTATGACAAAGGAAAGCACCTGTTCTTAGTAATTGATTGAGAAACATTATTGAGTAAATGCCAATTGATATTCACAAATGCTATTGAGAAGGGGCAACATAAGTATAGACTACAAATCTCTACATGGGATGTTCTGGTGAGTGCAGATTTTCTCCCTTATTATTATTATTATTATTATTATTATTATTAGTTTATGGGTAAAATTACTTATAATAATGTTATACAACATGATGTTTTGATCTTTAATATGATTAGATCCAACTAATTAACATATTTATCACTGTATATACTCCTTACTTTTTTGTAATTAGAACATTTAAAATCCACTCAAAGCCAAGAGCAGTAGCCTGGCCTGTAATCCCAAGTTTCTTTTGGAGTATAAGACAAGATTATCAAAACAATGGATCCAGTAGGAGCAGATTTAAAACCAATGGGGGTAACTTAGCGAGTTCCTCTTATAAAGTTTTTGAAAAGGTAGGGTTGGTGATGCAGCTCATATTCAATCCACTATACCATAAATATATGATGATAACAAATAAAATTAAACCAACTCAGAAATATATATATATATATATGGAGAGAGAGAGAGAGAGAGAGAGAGAGAGAGAGAGAGAGAGAGGGAGGGAGAGAGAGAGAGAGAGGAGACAAATTCAGCAGAGGACAGGAACAAACAATTGGATAAAATATAATTAGTTACATCAGGCTATAGAAATTTTGACAGGAACTTCAGTTCTAAAGGAATTCAAATATCTTACAAATGTTAAGAACAGATTGCCCCTAAAGAAATAAAATGTTTGTGGTTTACTTTATTGTTAAGACACACAATAAGAGGGAAGCCTCAGTTCAACCTAACATGCAAATGAGGATTCCCAATTTCACTGTTTAAGGAAAGATCTCAACAATTACTGACTCTATATAAAGTATGTTTTCTTTAAAATTGACATTTGTTCGAGAATACAACATAAAAACCTTTTTATAATGGTTATTCTTTTAAAAATGCAACCACAAGAACTGTGAAAACATAAAAAGTAATATCCCAAAATAATTTTTAAGATTTTTTTTTCTGGTCAATCTTCTGACTAAGAAAAACTAGAAAATATGGATAAAGTATAAAGCAAACACATGTTATATATTATATAATCCCATCCATTCCAACAGCAGGCATTGCTTTTCTCATGAAGGCATTTACAAATTCAAAAGCAGTATCCAAGAAGCTAACAATTCAAGTTTCTGAGTATTGTTTTTTGGACCCTAGAAGGGTCTAAAGGATAAAAAATTAATTCCAACAAGGAGAAAAATCTTGAGCAATGTCCAAGATTTGTATTGCGGATCACTAAAGGGCAACATCTGACTATAAGATAAAGTAGGAGTAGACTAGCCCTCAGAAAAACTAAGGTTACACTTTGAATCATCTCAATTTCTAACTGAATAGAGGTCTGGAGCAAAAGTATATACTAGAGAGAATATAGTTTAAAGTGGTTCCAGGTTATCTCTAAATTTTTGACACATAATATCCACTATTGAATAAGTATAACTGGGTTTAAAGAAAGATGAAACTTGAATAAAAACTAAGGAGAAATGAGAATACATAATGGTCAAAAGAATAAATGGTCAAAAGTAGATATGAATATTGTTATTAGACATGAGATTTAGACTAACTCTATTTTATATGTATATATACATGTATATGAAATTAAATGACAAGATGGTGAAGTTTGGAAAATAAATAAAAATTTCAACTTAAGAAATATATAGGTTAGAACAAAAATTACTGAAATTAAAGGATTAAAATAATAAAAAGGGTATAAGATACATAGGAGACATGTGTAGAGGACTACATCATAAACTCAAAAGCTAGAGATAGAGAAGATACAAAAAGGGCCATAGCATTTTTAAATGTATTATGGTGGGTACTGATAATAGAAAAAAACATATGAACACAAACATGTCTAAATTCACCTAAAAATGCACCCACACACAAATATGCCTAGGTAGTTAATCTTAATGGAGTATGAAGAATGAGAACATATAATATTGAAAGGAAGAACATTAATTATTCCATATTATTTCTCAAAAAAAGTATTGGTGATTTCTCAAAACAATGGAAACCAAGATACAATGATAGCTTCAAATATAGAAATAACTTCTAATATGAACTACTATATAGCAAAAATTATTCTTTATATCTTAAGGCAAAATATAAACTGTTTTAGGCAAGCAAAACCTGAATTTTTTCACCACAAAACACACATTATTGTAAACACTAGAGCTACAGAAGCAATATTTCCACGTGAAAACATAGGTATCCAGAGATCAAGAGAATGGAATAGTAAATGTAAGCAGTGAGAAAATGCAAATAATATAATGTCATGTGAAGCTCAATTGTACATGCAATAAATTATTACAATTATAAAGAATACTCAGAAAATGTTGAAATAAATATATGTTAAAAATAAATGTTGGCAAGGATATAGAGAAATAGAAACTCGTCTAAACTGTTAGTGGGATTGCAAATTAGTGCAGCACCTATGGAGATCAGTGTGAGGTTTCCCAGAAAACTTGGAATGGATCCACCATATGATCCAGCTATCTCACTCCTGGGTATCTTTCCAAAGGGACTTAAATCAGAATATTATAGCAATATATATAGCAGCACAATTCACAATAGCCAAATTATGGAACCAACCCAGGTGTCCATCAATAGATGAATAGATCACAAAATTATGGGATATACTGCAATAAAGAAGAATAAAATACTCTGCAATAAAGAAGAATAAAATAATGTTATTTCCAGAAAAATCAATGAGGAACATTATGTTAAGTGAGATTAGCCAGTCACAGCAAGTGAAAGGTGATAAGTTTTCTCTCATATGAGGAAGCTAGGGAGTAATGGGAATAGCAGAGGGACTTCAGATAATGGAGGAGAAACTCCAGTGGAGCCAGGGAGGTTGTGTGGGGGATTCTAGGGGGAAGAGGGAAAATGAATGAAATAAACACTTTCACTGACATATGTACAAATGTGAGAATTCGGGAGTGGGGAGGGAGCTAGGGTAAAATTCATTAAGTGTTGTGTGCTTGCACGTTACTATCACTCTGAACTATATTATGATGTGAGGCTATAATGTGCCAATAAAAGTACAAAAATAAATCCATATTGATTGTAAGAAAGCCATGAATAAGTTAAATATAAAAGCATAGAGAAAATATGAGAGATTAATCAAGAGAAGCTGTGAAAAAAAGCAGAATTTAAGGTGAAATATATTATTAGAAATAAAAATGGAACATATAATGATATAAGGATGAATTCAACAGAAAGCCTTATAACATTTTCTTTCTTTCTTTCTTTCTTTCTTTCTTTCTTTCTTTCTTTCTTTCTTTCTCTCTTTTGTTCTTTCTTTCTTTCTTTCTTTCTTTTGTTCTTTCTTTCCTTCTTCTTTCTTTCTTCCTTCTTTCTTTTATGGTACTGGGGATGGAACCCAAGGGCATTCTACCTTTGAGCTACAAATTCAGCCCTATTTTTTATTTTTTACTTTGAAACAAGATCTCACTGAGTTGCAAAGGGCCTAAGTAGCTGAGGCTGTCCTTGAACCGTGATCTTTCTGTTTCCACCTCTCAAATGCTGGGATTACATGCCTGCGCCACCATGTCCTGCATGATTTATATTCTTTCAATGAAAAGATAAAGAGTTTTGGTTTTGTAAATTATATATTTATAAACTGGGCATAGTGGCACATACCTGTAATCCCAGTACTTGGGAAGTTGAGACAGGAGGATGGCAGGTTTGGGACCAACCTCAGTAATGTACTGAAGACTTTACAACTTTGTGAGACTCTTTTCAAAACAAAAAATAAAAACAGCTATGGGTGTAGCTCAGAGGTAGAATGCACCTGGATTGAATCTCCAGTAACAAAAATCAATGCATTTATAGTAATAAAATTAAATGCACTACTACCTAAAAATAGCACAGGTTAATCTGATAAGTATAATATGGAGTTATATAATCTATACTGCTAATCACATGCTCATCAAAAAAGGCATAATTGACTGTGGTATTTGAAATCAGGACATAGCTTGACTGAAATTTAAGACGATAGAAATGATAAGGGAGAATATAGTGTACTGCATTGCTCATATTTGAGTTTTCATTCTGAGTAATGATTCTACAGGCATACTCCTATAGTGCCAGTTCATTAAGTTAATCGCTTGTTAATTACATTTCTATTTATATATCATGTTTAAATAAAAGAGTTTTAAACAGCAATTTATTATGATTGCACTTATATATGAGATCTAAAAAAATTGAACTAAGAAACAGAAGGATGGCTTTCAGAATAGAACAGTGAATGTTTTCTAATTGTATGTGGTAATCATTACAAAGTGTAGATGAATATTTAATTATTATGCTGTATACTTTGAATATATTCATTCTATTTGTCAGTTAACTATCTTTAAATAAAGGTAATTAAAACAATAAAAATTTAAAGACTATTTCATTAAAGATATCATAATGCCAGAAGTAATGTTAGCATATCACACAAATGCATGCAATAAAAGTCACTTATGAAGACTAGATGGTAAAAATTATCTTAAATATTTTAAACAATCAAAATAAAACTGCAAGCCTGATGTACAGTGTTCATAACTTGAAGATAAATTGTGCCTCAGAATAGTATAAATACTCTGGGTACAGAGACTACTGAGAAAATTTTTATCCATCCTCTAAAAATGAAAAGTGTAATGAACACTATCTTTAACAATAACCTTTAACTATAGGAATGGGTTTCCAAAACTCATGGCTCAAATAATTAAAAACAAAAATCCATATGTAAGAGGTAAAAGGGATAAGCAAAATCTCATGATAAAATAATATAAAAGTCAGCTATTTGATTTATCCAGGTAGATATTTAGATATATCGTAAAAAAGAATGGAACATGATGTTCTTTTAACCCAACTTTTATCAATCATCATAGTCAAGGTCACACTCCCTCACAAGTATTTGGAATGCAGCTATTCCTTCCTGCCAGTTTGTGCTGGGCCATATGCTGCAACCATCAGTGAAACAGAAGGCAAGATTAACATCCCCTGTGAAATATGAGGAGCTAACAAGGACAGGTGCCTGACCAGAAGGCCAGGGCATATTCACACAGAGGCAGACCAAGAGAACTACCAAATTTCTTGACAAAAGTCAAAAGTTTGGCATCTGTTCCAGCATATCTGCGAATAGGTGACAATGTTCCCAAACTTTTGTGCAAGATAGAATGATTGCAAAAGTTTGACTTGAAACTATTTCAGTAAATGAACCATCTTCATTATTTCTACTACCTCAAAGCACCAATAGAACTTGAATACACATTTACTCCGTTACCCACTTTGCTGAAAGCTTATATAACCATTTAGGTCCATTTCGTATCTCAATGGTAATAACAGTGATAATAGTTAACAGATAATACTCATGTGTTAGGCATAGTGTTATGATATGTATGTGACCACCTAATTGAATCTTCCCCAAATAACAAGAATTGCCTTGATAGTATCACCTGTGCTATACACAAAGGGGCAATTAAGAGGGTAGTCATATAGAGATTAATTCAATAATTAAAATCTGAACTCAGGAGTGCTTTTATTATTTAACTAAAAATTTTGATGTTGACTTGTAGTTGCTGAGAAAATGGAAGCTTATAAAGATGGCATAACTAGGCTAAAGTTACATACATTAAAAGCCATGTAAAATGCTTCAATTCAATTCATTTTCATCTGACTTGCAAAGTGTGGCATCAAGGACATGCAAAGACTTTAATATGTTAATGTAAATTACAATTTTCTAGGAATTGTTGCTAAAATAGAGCATATTTTGATTATAAAGTTCTTTTTATTTTATGCCTATTTACAAGTCCAGGAATAACAATGTGTGGTGTATACATACAGATATTTATGGGACACTTCTGTGGCACAAACCATAAAAATTTTAAATGTATATTTATTGAGAAATGTTTAGCAAATATATAAAAGCACAGTTGTGAAATTATTTCCCTGCCAACTGTATGACCAATGAGTACCTATATAACTATCTATACTAATACTTGTTTGAGTTCTGGGCTTCCTAAGTCTGATTGTTTGTTTTGTTTTGTTTTGTTTTTTAACCAGGGCAGCATTTCTTTACTCTCCTTTGGTAATACTCTTTGGTAATCAGCCTTTTTTTTTTTTAACAAATACTCTTGTGGTAATTTCTATCGATTCTTGACCTACTTACTTCTTCAAGTTAAAAGGACCAGTTCATGAATACAGAAAGGATCATCAGTTATTGATACTGGGTTAAAAACCAAAAGTAAATGAAACTGAGTTAATGTAATGACAGCACCTCTATTCATTCCCCATCTCTTGTTTGCTGGAGCCTCTTGGATTTTTAAAATTTAATTTGAATGTCTTCAATGAATGAAATTTTTTCTTGAAATCAGCAGATAACTAAATCCAAGAGACTCTTGCTTTGTTTGTACCAACCATATTTACTTCGGGGAACTATATTTTAAAGCAATGCTACTAGTAAGGGTAGCTGTTAAAAGTGACAATAGCCAAATGAGAAAAAACTATTGCAAAAAATTAAAAGAATGTGAATGTTACTTCTTTATTCTCATTTATCAGATAAAGACTAGATAAAAAAAAGGTTAAGTGGGATTGTATCAACTAAAGACAATCAAAACTCAAATGTGGAAAAACAAGAGGGCTGGAAAAACGAGACACCAGAAACCAGACCGCAGTGCTGCAGCCGGAGCCGTGGCGTGAAGCGGCAGGTGCCATTTTGCCTTGCAGCACCAGGCTCCAGAGAGGAAGGGAACTCATAATGGAGCTCAGAAACCAGAGAGGAGATAAAACAGGCTCACGCCCGAGAACGCGGCAGCAGCGCCTTGCTGCTGGCGGCAGCGGCGAGTTCACCAGATGGCACCAAACCAACACACTTAACAGCCTACCAAGCTCCAGAGAGGAGCAGCGGACAGCGAGCCGAGGTGAGCTGCTGCAGAACAGCCGGGCGGGATTCGGCAGATTTCTCGGCGCATGGAGCATCTAAAGCTCCCAGGGGCTGGGCTCAGCGCATCCTGCAGGGACCCAAAGTGGAGTTCAAAAACAGAAAAGAAATACGCCAGCCTCACGGCCGAGGGCGCAGCAGCAGCGCCATATTGCTACCGGCAGCAGCAGCAGCGAATTCCCCGAGTCCATGACAGCTCCATCTGCGCACTCAACAGTGAGTCAAATTGGGGCCCCTAGAGGAGAAATCCCAGTACTGTACTCCCAGGGACTTGACCCAAGGAAATAATAGCAGAAAAATCTCCAAACATAGAACAAGAAGTCTATACACAGGTCCAGGAATCTTATAGAACTCCCATTAGAGAGGATCAGAGAAGAGGATCCCCACGCCACATAATTGTCAAAATGACCACTGTGGAAGCCAAGCAGAGAATCTTAAAAGCAACAAAAAAAAAAAAGGGCCAAGTGACATTCAGAGGCAAACCAATTAGAATCACTCCAGACTTCCCAAACCAAGTCATGAGAGCCAGAAAGGCTTGGAGTAACATATTCCAAACTCTGAAAGAAAACAACTTCCAGCCAAAAATTTCCTACCCAGCAAAACTTTCTATCAAATTAGATGGGGAAATAAGAAGCTTCCACGACAAACAGAAACTGAACGAATTTATGTCTTCAAAACCAGTGCTAGAGAAAATACTGAAAGAGATTAACTACAAAGAACAAATAGGTAACACATACCAGAACCAGAGAAACAAGATTTTCCATCCAACAGACAACTAAGATTGGTTATCTGTGGAGATTCATTATTTATGTTAGTCTTTTACCTATCTCTAAATTGTATTGTTTGCTTTTATTGTTGCTAATTTTTAGGATTTCTAGTTGGAATATTAATATAACTTCAGATATAGCATTTGGAAATATTTTATCCAATTCTATCAGTAACTTTTAACTCTGTTTACATTGTCTTTGGATATACAATAATTTTTATTTTTTAGGGAGTTTATTTACCCTTTTGTTGCCCGCACCATTGAAATCATATCCAAGAAATCACTGCCAATTTCAATGTTGTGAGGTTTTATGACCCAGATTTTCTTCTAAAAGTTTATAGTCTTAAGATTTATATTTAGGTCTTTTATCTATTTTGAGTTAATATTTGTAAATATGTTAGGTAAGGGTCCAATTTTATTATTTTTCATGTAATTATTATGTTTCAACAATATTTTGTTAAAAGATTATTATTTCCTCCACCAAATGTTCATGGAAACCTTGTCAAAAATAACTTGACAATATATGGAAGAATTTAGCTCTAGGCTTTTATTTAACTCCAATGGTTTATATATCTGCCTCTGGAACAGTACTACACAGTTTCAATTATTGTAGCTTTATATGGTTTGAAATCAGAAAATATACATCTTCTAGCTTTGTTCTTCTTTGAGATTGTTTTGGGTATCTAGAGTTCATATTCCATATCAGGATAGATTTTTTTCTGAAAAATAAATAAATGTATGATAGCTTCACCTAAAAAAAAAAGAAAAGAAAAAATATTCTCTGGTAAGAAAGAAAGCAAAAAGAAATATTGAACTGTTATCTTTTAGTCATCAAAAGCTTGGTATCAGACAAATGAAACTGTTATGTGAGATTATCATCGTTAATATTGGATAAATTACTATAAAACTAGATGTCAACCACTAAGCCAAGCATGGGAAGGAGGGATGGGGAGGGAACGGGGTGGGGATCGGGTAGGGGCTGACTGGGCGATGTGTGCATGTATGTCTACAAAAGTATTTTCTTTATACCATTATGATGTATGAATACATTGCACCAATATAAAATAAAATAAAAATAAAATTAAAAAAAACTCAAATGTGTTTCTGTTTAAGGTACTAAATTCCTTGTTAGTGATAGTATTCCATGGACTTAGATAATTGTTAAAACTCTCTTCTTTGTCTTTCTTTTGGTGAAGACTAGAAAAGGAATGAAGGGGTTGTGAGTTATCTTAATTGGTTCCTACAGTCACCAATGCCATAGTATATTTTCAACAGCAAACTTTGACAGGAAGAAATTTGTTTTGTTAATCCGTAAGTAAAGTTCATTTTTACTTAATTTAAGGCCACAATGTTTACTTCTTCTTCTTCTTCTTTTTTTTTTTTTCTTTTGCTGTTTTTTTTACCCCCAGTACTGGGGATGGAATCCAGGAGCATTCTACTTCCAAGCTACACCCCCAACCCTATTTTTTATTCTTCATTTTGAAACAGGGTCTCAATGAGTTGCAAAAGAGCTCACTAAGTAGCTGAGGCTGTCTGTGACCCATGATCCTCCTATCTCAGCCTCCCAAATGTCAGGATTACAAGCATGTGCCATCACACCCAGCTCCCAACACTTACTTCTAATCATGTCTCTAAACAAATATGTCTACAGTAATACAAGTTCAGAGTTATTTTATACCTGGCAAAGTCTCTTTAAATTGCACTTAAATTATTTTCAACCTTAGACCTGCTCAGTTTATGTTAATATGGTATTTTCTATTTACATAAAATTCATAATTTTTTCAAGAAATTATAAATGAACAGTAATTATTTTCTCACATATGAAAGTACCAAAAATGTGAGAGCTTTATTTTGGATTTCATTAACTACTCTTCAAATTTCTGCTTTGGTATATAGGATAGAAATTGTATTTCAGAGTCAAGCATATATATTCTAAAGCGAATAAGAGGAGTGAATAAAAACATACATCTTTTTCAATTATTTTAATATTGAGGTGTCTCAAAAATTCTTGTCTCAAAATTTATACTTTGCTTTTAATTTACCCCATCTATATAATCTATATATAAAATTTAAAACATAGTATGTATATAAACATGTATTGAAAGAACAGCAAACAACTTTTCCTAAATAATTGGGGAAAAATTAGAAACATTGCACCTGTTTGCCACACAACATTTCAATATTTTTTAATGAAAAGGTACCCTCTTTCATGATGTCAGTATAATTATAAAAATCAGAAAATTTCAATATTAATACATGTCCTTAATATAAACCACATTCTATAGAAAATGTTACCAATTGTCTGCATGGCATCCTTTATGTAGTTACTTTTCTTTCTTGATCTAGGAACCAGTCCCAGAATGCACAATTTATTTATTTATTTATTTATTTAATTTATTTATTTAATTTATTTATTTTATTTATTTATTTATTTATTTATTTATTTATTTATTTAGGGGTACTGGGGATGGAACCCAGAGGCTTTCTACCTCCAGGCTATACTCCCAGACCTATTTTATATTTTATTTGGAAACAAGGTCTCACTAAGTTGCTGAGAGCCTCACTAAGTAGCTGAGGCTGGCTTCAAACCTGTGCGATCCTCCTGTCTCCCTCCCAAGCACGGGGATTACAAGTGTGCGCCACCAGGCCCGGCTAGAATGCACAATTTATTTAGCTGTTATATTTCCTTATCCCTCTTTAGTCTGAAATAGTTTGAAACTTTCTTAACCTTGATGGTAAAATCTTTGAAGAGTACAAACCAGGACTTCTGTAGGTTTGTGCTCGGTTGAGCATTTGTCCTGTGATTAGGCTCCAGGCAGGCATTTTTGGAAGGAGTGCCCCTGAGCCTACTTGTCCTCCTAACCACACTGCATCTGAGGAACATGGCATTATGTATTCCAGAAAAAGTGATGCTAAACAACCGTCACTTTGCCTTCATCAACTTTAAGATTCTGTTAGATTCTTTAAATAAAATTACTGTTTCTTCCTTTGTAATTAATAAGCAATATTCAGGGTTATATATTTTAGACTACATAGCTATCTTTCTTCTTCTTAAACTTTTGCTCAAGAGTTTTATCATCCATTGATGATTTCATGTAATCATCTTTTCTTCTGTATTTATTACCTACCATTCACCTTGAGTTATAATTTGTTACTTTCTTTCTCCCATTCTCTTTATGAATTATATTTTTTACAATGAATTTATACCTACTTAGTATCATTAAGTACTTTAGTGATAAAATTGTTGCATATTTGCCCAATGGAAGCCCCTTCAGTCTTTTTTTTTTTTTGTCCTTTTCACATTTCTCTTGGATTATTTTCAAGATCATCACTTATTATTTGTTTGTTTGTTTTGTTTTGCATTTTGTGGTACTGGGCATTAAATCCAGGGGCATTCCAACTTCAAGCTACACTCCAGTCCTGTTCTTTCTTTCCTTCTTTCTTTCTTTCTTTCTTTCTTTCTTTCTTTCTTTCTTTCTTTCTTCTCTTGAAACAGTCTTACTAGGTTGCTGAGAGTCTACTACTTACTGAGACTACTTGAACCTGTAATTCTCTTGTCTCAGCCTCCCAAGTACTGGAATTACAGGCATGCACCATCATACCTGGCTTCAAGACTCCCTTGCCCTTTCCACTACCTTAAATATTAACCTTTATTCACAAAGTCTGTTTTCTGGTATGTATTTCTTTCTTGTATTCCAGGGACAAGAAATAGATTTCATAGATATAGACCTGTTTACACAATTTATTTCTCCTGGCATAAACTCATGCAGTTTATATCTTTTAAGATTTTGGTCTACTTCATATAAGTTAGAAAATTTCTGACTATACTATTTCTTATAATATTTTTTGCTTTTTTAAAAATTTTTATGTGGGTCATATCCATACATTCAGACTGTGGTGCCCTCTCCACCCCCACACTTCCCCTTCCCTTCCTCCCAACAATGAATGTTCATTCATACGTTTATGTTATATTCATACTTTTCCACATATTCGGATGTAGCTCCTCCATTAATCAACCTCAGAGCCTTATTCCTCTTCTACCCTTCCATTCTGGCTTTTCTGAGGGTTTCCCTCCATTATCTGGAGTCCCTCTGGTATTCCTTATACTCCCTAGTTTTGGCATATTAGATAAAACATATGTCCCTTCTCTTTCTGTGCTTGGCTGATCTCAGTTAACATAATGTTCTCCAGTTCCTTCCATCTTCTTGCAAATGAATATGATTTTGTTCTTCTTTATCGCTGAGTAGAATCCCATTGTGTGTATTTCCCATTATTTTGCAATCTGTTCATCGTGGATGGAGACCTAGGTTGGTTCCATATTTTGGCTATTGAGAATTGTGCTGCTATAGCTGGATCATATGGTGGATCCATTCCCAGTTTTCTAAGGAATCTCCACACTGTTCTCCATAGTGGCTAAACTAGTTTGCACTCCCACAAACAGTGTAAAAGAGTTCCTGTTTCTCCATATCCTCACCAGCATTTTAAAAATTATCCTTTATTGTCATGGGAGCAGTAGGGATGACATCTTTTTTATTTCTAATATCAGTAGTTTCCATATTCTCTTTCTTGTTACTTTTGTTGTGTTTTGTTTACAGTACTGAACTACAAGTGTGTGCCACCATGCCTGGTTCATTCCTTGGTTATCTGAGTAGAGGTTATCAATTTTATTGATCATTTCAAAGTGAAATCAGCTTTTCTTTCACTGGTTTTTACTATCATGATTGAAAAGCTCTTGTGGAGATCTCACTTTAATGTGCTTTCAGCCTCCAGTACTTTATCAAATTTGCCATTTAAAAATTTTTTTCTTAATTTTATTTTGGTGGTACCGGGGTTCCTGGAAGCCCTTTTACCTCTGGGCTACACTCCCAGATCTATTTTTATACTTTTTTATTAGGAAACAGGGTCTCTTAAGCCAGCGCGGCTGGCTTCGAACCTGTGTGATCCTCCTGTCTCCGCCTCCCAAGCACGGGCATTTCAAGCATGCACCACCACGCCCGGCAAGAATTTTTTTTCTAAATGATGGTGTTAGAAGCTTCTTCTCTATGCAAACTGATTTAGAGGTGATTCTCTGTTTTTTTTTTTTTTCTGCCTCTCCAGATTTGGGGGTGGCATTTTGCCTTGCAAACTCAATTCACTGATATACCCTAGAAAAGTTATTGATTTCAGTTTGTTCAGATATTTTCTAGTTGTAACAATGGAAGTGACTATTTCTGTGCTAATTATCAATCAAATCCGAAGCTGAAAGTCTTTGAAAATTCCTTTTTAAAATATAATTTTTTAGACTCCCCTGTGCTATAGTCACATTGGATTCCACCCTGGGGTGCTCCCTTGAGAGAGTACTTCTAATTCAAGCATCCACTCCACTGGTTCTACTCACTCTCTGCAACATTCTACCTGCAGTGTGGGGAAAAAGATATCATGTTGCCAGTTTGGTTACATAGCTGATCATGACTCATGCCAGGTTAGATATCACAACACTGAAAATAAAGCTTGACCCATAATTCCCTGCAAATGTATTTCTCATAATCTCTTGTATTTTTTTTTAGAAAACACACAGAGAAAGTATTAGTATTATTAGATGATTGTGAACTAACAATGAATTTGGAGAAAAAAATACAAAAATGTTTCCACTAATTATACCATACTATCCTGAGGCTAGACCAGATTTTGTAGTGTTTAAAAATCTCTTTTTGACTCTAACCTTTGCTATAGCCTTCTTTTTCAGATTTTTCTTTCAGTCTTCTACCTCAGTTCACCTCTTTAGAGACACATTTTCTGAATATGCTAGTATTGGGGGCCTTCCTTTTGACTCTACTGTCCAGTATCAGTAGCTGTTCCACCACTGTATATTTGTTAGTCTTCAAATTCTTTGGAGAGGAAAATTTATATGAAAAATTGAATGGCTCTAATAGAATAATATTGTCTCCAGAATGAAAGCCAAAATCCAGCCAGGCACAGTAGTACATGCCTGAAATCTCAGTACTGGAGAGACTGATACAGAAGGTTAACAAGTTCAAGGCCAACCTCAGCAACTTCCTGAGATTATATTTTAAAATAAACAAAAAGAAAGCTCATTGATAGAGCATCACTGGGTCATTCAATACACACACACACACACACACACACACACACACACACACACACACAGCTGGATGTGGTGGTATATGCTTGTAATCTCACTCCTTGGGAGGCTGAGACTGGATGGAGAATAACATGTTTGAGGCCAGGATAAGCAATTTAGCAAGACTCTCAGCAACCTGGAGAGATCCTGCTTCAAAATAAAAGAAAAAGGCCTGGCAATATATATCAGTGGTAATATGCCCTGGGTTCAGTCCCCAGTGCAAAAAAATAAAGAAAGAAAAGAAACAATAAATAAGCAGGGAGTGAGGGAGGGAAAACTAAAGTCCATGCTATAGTCAATATTGTCTTATATAATCTGGACCCAACTTTAACTCTTCTTCCTGCCCTCTTTCTTTCTTACTCTTTCCATCCTCCATACTTTTCTTAAACACAGGAAAGTGATCTTTCTTAAGAACTTTGTGTTTTCATTACTCTGACTGCAACGTGCTTCCTCTTGGCTCCTCCCTTGACTTCATTCATATCTCTGTCATGTCCTATTTTTTTTTTTTTTTTTGCCTTCCAAAGGTCCTTAGATTGAATGACAATGGCATGTCAACATTTTTTCTCTTTACTGTGTTTTTTTTTTTTTTTTTTTTTTGGTGGTACTGGGGTTCCTGGAAGCCCTTCTACCTCTGGGCTACACTCCCAGACCTAATTTTATACTTTTTTATTCGGAAACAGGGTCTCTTAAACCAGCACGGCTGGCTTCGAACCTGCGCGATCCTCCTGTCTCCGCCTCCCAAGTGCGGGGATTACAAGCGTGAGCCACCATGCCCGGCGTCTTTACTGTGTCTTTAAAAAAAAAATCCTTTCTTGCCTGGAAGAGAAAGAAAAAAGGAGGAATAAAATTCCACATTTCATACATCAAATAATATATGTCAAAAAAAATAATAGCAAAGAAAATAACAGGATGCTTTGGGGAAAGTCATGTGATGTTGAGTTGGGTTGCAAGACAAGACCTTTCAGAAGAAATTTAAAGTGAGAAAATATTATATGCAAATTATGTGAAAAATTATGGAGTAATAAAGATTTTCAGGCAGAAATATAGTATATGAACACTGACATGGGAAGGCGCTGGCATGTTTAAGGACCTGAGAGACCCTTATACACACTCAAAACGGGGAGGACAGGCAGGACAAGAGTTTGGGATGCCACAGAGGAGCTAGAACCCAGGGGGCTTAAGGATCATAGAGAGGGATATTATTTTGGAGAGGAAAAGTAAACCATGGAGTGATTTTAGGCAAGAGACTAAGAAAGCATTTGTGTTTTATAATGATCAGCTTGTGTGTGGTGGAAAATAAAGTGGGAGGTGGCGATTCGAGGTGAGACTCTTGAAGAGATAATAGCAGTACTAAAAACTGCTGGTGACCTGCACCACAAAGTAAGAACAGAAACAGATGGTGCATATGTTTATGATGTAGAAGAAGATATGACTGGGTTGGACAGATTAAATATAGTGTTAAGTGGAAAAGATGGCAAAAATCTTGGTGCTGACATATGTGATTGGGTAGATAGTAGCTATTTTCTAAATTGGTAATGTCTGCAGGAAAATAAAGATACTGCAAGGGGTAAGAGGCAATGGGGAAAAATCAATAGTTTAATTTAATTATACATTTTTCAGAGATAGCCAAAATGAGGTTTGTAAAAGGCAATTAACACATAAATACAGAACTTGAATGAGAGGTTTGAACTAATGGGAGAAAGTTTGGAGAGTTTTTTATTAATCACATTTCCTCATCTAAATGATATATAAATTAAATATAATATAAATATAACTACTATTTTAGCTTCTTGTAATAGGTATTATGATTGTAGTGTAGAAGGAAAAGACTAAAAGTTATAGAATATAAATTATTTGTGAAACTGTAATTGATGTACACTTTTTCTAAAATTTATTTTCAATAATGCTATGCATTTAATTGTTGACATGAAGAAACGAGGGTTTAAAGAGGTTAATTGAATTCTACCAACATTCATCAGTTGAAAAGGGACAGAACTAGGAGATAAGCTTAGATTTTTGTTATTAAAACCCAGGCTATTTCTATATCAGCTGTAATGCTAACATACTTTCTTTTATTTTCTTTCTTAATGAGAACAAGCAACAGTAAATTATTTCCTGAATTGAGGCAAATACAATCATTTTACAAGAACCTAACTATGGTAGCCTCCTCTCTCCTGAGAAGCTCTGACCTTCTAAGTAAAGTGTATGAGTATTCAGTCAAAACGGCTGAGAATACAGTAAAGTGAAATGGGTTAAACAGCATTTTCACTCACTTCCAAATATGAGTATTTTTTAAAAAATTAACTTTTCTATAATGTTAACTAACCTAGGAAGTTAAGTTAGATTACCATGGGTGGGAACAGACCTTCATCTTGATAATCATTAGTTATTTCCAACTCAGAAACTTGGTATTTTGGGAGCTTAAGCTATTTTTTTTTAAGGTAAGAGTGAAGAGCTTGATCAAAATTCTGGTGCTTTTATCACTAGAATCACCTGGAGGGCTGGTATTTGCTGTTCTTGCTATCTTTTGACAGGGGCAGGGGCAATGAGAAACATTGTCTCCTAAGAGGATTTTTCCAAAATGTGATCCTGCGTTTCTTTCTAACCAGGAGGAGTTCTGTTCTATTACCTTACATAATCCCATCTCATTGGGAAGATGAAGTGATTTCCCCTTTCTATCTTTCTCTAAGGATTTGGGAAGAATCAGGATTGTGATATGAGCTTACACATGAAGATAATTTGTTATCTTCCTGAAAATATTCAGAGAAAACCTAAACATTCTCTTTGATACATTTCTATTTTATATAATATAAAGAAGTAATTATTCCATTACTTCTGTATATAACTGCTCTTTTATATTTCTGTCAACATCTAGAATAGTAACTAGAAATATCGAAAGCATTTTAATAAAATTATTTTTGAAATAAAATTTAATTATTTTATTCTTTCTTATTGCTCTATTGAAATCATTTTAAATTTTTAATTAAATGTCACATAATATGAAGTGGCAATATCTCACTGTGAACAAAATGGAGAAAGGAGAGAGGGGAAGATGAGAAGTTCAGGCATTATTTACTGTGATAATAGCTTATACCTTTGAGAGATTATAATTTTCAAGACTCTTCAATTCAAGAATTTAGTTTTCCATTTTAGATATTAAAAAGCAGGCCTCACAAGATTAAATAATCATTCCATCCTGACATATTTAGTAAGAAAAAGGGTTGTGCAATTTCACATTATAATTTGGAAACAATTGTCTCAACATATTTATGACTCACTAAGAATAACCGAACTCTACAATGTGCTTTAGCAGCGCTTAGAGACCTGTGAAGTTTTCCAAATTTGGTAGTGAATATGTAGAAAATAAAGTCTGCATAAGAAAATAATTAGCACCAATGTCATTTCACAAATAAACATAGAATCAGCTATGCTACGCAACACACACAAATTATGCATTCGATTTTTAAAAGGTACTACTAAACATACCCTGGATAATAAAAAAAAGTCAATAAAGACCTTATGAGGATCTTTATTCAGAAAAATTTTAACTTAAATTAAATGGTCAAATTATTTGAATGAACCAATTAAGCCAAATGTACACAGGGAGAAACAGAGACACCCAATTGTAAGCTCATTACAGGTTAAATGATGCCATTAAGCCATTAGTGATGCCAACAAGCCACATGCAAGAATGACCACATCAAATACTTTTCTTTCTAAAAAGACAACAACTTGTTGTGTGGCTATATTC
Organism: Muscardinus avellanarius; assembly: GCF_963383645.1. Taxonomy (NCBI): domain Eukaryota; kingdom Metazoa; phylum Chordata; class Mammalia; order Rodentia; family Gliridae; genus Muscardinus; species Muscardinus avellanarius. The sequence continues at coordinate 49,462,558 of NC_137787.1, read as the reverse complement.
TGAACATGAGCTTGTCTTTCTAGTTGGTAGTGTGGCTATATTCTGAACATGAGCTTGTCTTTCTAGTTGGTAGTGTCTGAGCTCATTATCACCGCCCAAGGCTTTTGAGTCTACTAATTTCCACATAATGCCCCTTAGAACAAGGGATTCATTCTAGCATAAGAGGTTTCATTGCTGGCACTTAATTATGGGATTCATAGGCCCTAACACTTTCTACGTACCGTATCACAGAAGCTGTCAGCTGGTAGTGATGGAATATTCTTTTAAATGTGCATCTGAACCTAGGCATAGTGGCACATGTCTGTAATCCTAGTACTCCGGGGACTGAGACAAGAGGATCACAGATTTCAGGCCAGCCTCAGCAACTTAGCAAGATTCTCAGCAATTTATTGAGACCTTATTTCAAATTAAAAAATAAAAAATGCTGGGAGTGGAGCTTGGAGGTCCCCAGAACCAAAAACAAAACAACCCCCCCAAAAAAAAACTAACAAAACAAACAAAAAAAAACTAACAAAACAAACAAAAAAACTTTTTATTTACTGATAATTTCTATTCATGGGACACAGTTATGCCAAGACATCCTGCTGCCTCGGCATCTATGTGTTGAGACCCCCCACTCCACATAGTTAATCGGCAAAAAGCCCCGAGAAAGAGGTATCGTCTCTGGCCAAAATATCCCCCACTTTTACCCTTCATGACTATTAATATTTCCTTTAACTTTCTACACGAATTGCTCCAGTGATGTGAAATTAGGACTACAAATAGAAATTGAGTCCGTGGAAATAAACTCTCTAATAATTTGTCTAAACGTCCTTGGCTTTGCTCAATAGTAAGGAAAAAACTGGCCAGAACTCAGATGCTGTGATAAGCATTCCAGCTGTAGCAATCACAAAGGGTCTCCGATCCTCACTCCTATCACTAGGTTAAGCTATTAACTCCGGTAACCGGTAACCGATAGCTCAGTTTAAGGAAACTTTGTTTACCCTTGAGATCCTGCCTAGAGACAGAGAAGATAAAATTTTGTGTGTGACTTCGAAACAATTTAGTTGATGAACAACTTAGTTGCCAAAATACAATAGAGCCAAGGAGAAAGATTGTTGACCTTTACGCCCAGTGTGAGCGTTCCCCGAGGCAGGGAGAATGCCGCATGGCTAGAAATGAAAATGACAAAATAAAGGACAGATATTCTAAATATATATGTATGAAGGAAAGGAAATACCGTAAGAGTAAGAAAGCACTTTTTCATGAAGAAGAGCTTATCATAAGAACGTCCCGACTGGGAAAGAAAGGAATTAGAAAGTTAGAAGCAGGTTGCAGAGGGTTTGTGATAGGCGCAGTTAAGGAAATACATCTGACAACTAAATCCAAGAACTTCATGGTGTTGTTTGTGGTGTCTTATTTGCCAAGCTGTGTTGTGAGTTTTTGTAAGCTTTCAGACTTCAGAAGGCAAAGCGGATGAGATCTGAGAGACTCCCATCGCATCTCCCTGGACCACCACATCTCCCCATGCTTGTCATATGGATATAGATGGAAACTTCAAAAAAGAAAGCAAAAGAAGATTCCATGAGAAGGCGTATTCTCCAAGCCCTGGGCCTTGGGCGTGCCTGTATTGCCTTTGGAATTTACCTTTGGACCTGCCCTGCTGCAATATCGGAAGAAAGATCCGGAGCTTATCTCCTAAATGCTGGACTAGTCATTTACTTTGTTTATATGTAATCCACTATTGTTTTGCTGTGATTGCCCCCCTTCCCTTTCTTTTTTTTTCTCCTATTATTAATCTCACTGGTGAAGGGTATAAATTTTCTCTGGGTTCCTGTAATAAATTGTCATTGGCTCAAGAAGCCTTTGTCCACCTCAGATTCTTTCCCAAGCGCCGTACCTAAAAACTTAGGGAATTCATAGAGGGGAAAGAATTGCTGCAGATAAGTTTCTGCAGAACTCCACCTGCCTTTTGCCCCATCTTTCTGAGGATTTGACCGGGAGCTGACAATAACGACCCAACTGAGATTAGTCGGCGACACAGTTATAATATCTTCTTTTAATTCTTTAGACATGATCTATTTTAGTTCTTTGAATATGTCTATAGTGGCTACTTTGAAGGCTTTGTTAACTCCAACTCCAACATCATTTCAAGAAGCCTTTTTTTATTATTTTTCTTCGTGTATGGTCATAATTTTGTGTTAAAAATGGAACATTTTAGCTCTATATTATAGCAAGTCATGATGCTGACCTCCCTATTAGGACATGTTATTTTTTTATTTTTCATTTGTTTATTTGGATAACAATTTGGCTGAACTGATTCTGTGATATCAATTTCCCACTAAGTATGATCGTGTGACCTTTTCCGTCCTTACTCAGATATTTTGTCTTATTTTAACCTTTCAGTCTGAATACCTGGGGGTTACCACTGGATCAACATAATTCATTTATTACTCAAAGGTTATACATAAGCTCCCTTGGCCAGTAAGATGTTTAATCTTTATTATTGGATATGTTTGTAGCTCTGAGGATGCTATGAGTTAAAGAAGTTTATTTTTGGCACATGCACAGCTAAGTATGTGTGGCTTGGAATGTTCCCTCTCCATTCATTTCTGAAAGAGCACAGCCTTGGACATGCACACTGCCTTTCAGATTGACAGGGATACATACGGTTTTATTTTTAAACTTAGTTTCCTGAAAGTTGTTCCTTGGTCAGAGGTGGTATTTAAGACTCTGGTGCTACTGAGAATTCTACCCTTTCTTGACTGCTCCCTATGTAGTTAAAGGGTCTTTTCAAGTATTCTCCATATTATGTCTTAATGGCTCCTGAATAGTATGTCAGCTTAGAGTTGACATACTGCTTTCTCAATCCTCAGGGTTGGTTGTGATCACAGGACAGTTATTCTTGGTTTACCCTTGATTCTTCTCTGTTAAAATGAAACACATAGTCCTCATACTTGGGAGGCTGAGATAGGAGGATTGCAGGTTAAGGCCTCAGCAACTTTGTGAGACTCTGAACAACTTAGAGAGACCCTGTTTCAAAATATATAAAAGGGCTCGGGGTATAAGCTCTGAAAGTAGAGTGCTCCTGGTTTCAATCCCCGGTACCCTCAAAAAATGAATGCCCCTCAGTTTTGCTTATTTTTACTTTCATCAGAGAGTTATGAGTATGTCTTCTTAGTTGATGTCTACCAAGATTCCATTGTTTCTGCTGACATCTTTAGTTATGGAATTCTCTAGACTTTCCCCAAATCAAGTTAGTTTCCTCATGCAGAGCTGTGGGAATCTTCATCTTTAAGGAAGGGATGCCTCTCCATCCTGCCTCTTTCTCAGGAGCAGAAGCTCTACTGTACTTCTCAAAAATTGGGCACAGGGACAGTGGCTTCTTCTAGAATGATACTCCTGCTTTATAAGTAGGAGTTGGAGGGGACCCAGCCTTCCTGCCTTTTCCCTCCTGGAATGATACCTGTGCCGTATGAGTAATATTGGAGCTCTGATAAAGAATGCAGTACCTTTGGACAGTCACACCTGGAATAAACCTTCCTTCAGCCCTCTGTGAAGGGCTGGGTAGAGCAAGAATAAATTGATCTTCTCAACCACATCTGGCTGGAATAGAATTTAGGTGGCTGGAGGTGAGAAGATGTATTCTTGCAGCCTGCTCCTCTCCATCCCCAGGTTAAAACCAAAGTTTCTGAGGTGAGGGTGGGGGTGAGGAGAGGTAGTGGGTAATTATTCTTACCAAGGTGGGATCGTTTTGAATGAATGTTTGTATTTTCACTGTATGTTCCTAAGAAATGTTCCAGAGACTTAATGACTCAAAGAAAAGAGTTCAAATAATTTGATGTTCCTATGTGAAAGTATCACTACCAATTACTAACATTTACAGAGAGGTGGGGGGAGGGTTACATCTGGAGGAAATCACACTAAATGTTGTGTGTTATCACCTTGAACCTATGATGTATAATTGCAATGTCCATTAAAATACTATTAAGAAGCTGGGCATGGGGGCGCACACTTGTAATCCCAGCATTTGGGAGGCTGAGATTGGAGGATCGTGCTTCAAAGACAGCCTCAGCTACTTGTTGAGGCCCTTTGCAGCTCGGTGAGACCAGGGTTCAAAATAATAAAAAATAGGGCTGTGGGTGTAGCTTGGAGGTAGACTTCCCCTGGGTTCTATCTCCAGTACCGCAAAAAAAAAAAAAAAGAAAGAAAGAAAGAAAGAAAGAAAGAAAGAAAGAAAGAAAGAAAGAAAGAAAGAAAGAAAAAGAAATGAAGGGGTTTACCTTGGAATGACTGGGCCAGGACTGCAGAGGTAATTCAAGTCAAAGACAGCATTGAGCACCTCAATTTTAGAGCAGTTTGTCCGAAAGATCTCATTTTGCTCCCCTGTCTAGAGCAAGTTGCATCTTTTCCTTGTGTTTTATTTGGTTCTCAAATTTTTCCTGATTTGGCCAGAGATTTGCTTAACCTCGTGCCTGTATCTTTTTAATATGTCTCCACAATATTTCACACACACACACACACACACACACACACACACACACACACACACACGTTTTTATATCCTACACCTCAGTTTTGAAATATTTCTCCAACAGTTCTCATTCCTTTCTAAAACCATTTAAAGATTATGAAATACAATCTCTAAATGCTGAGTGCTCATGCTCTAATGGAATTTCCCTTTCATTCCTTCTTATTAAAATATTTTGGTAAAGTAATTTCCTGTCACCCACTCCAAATTTATCTAAGCCAGAGTGGACTAAAATAAATTTGTCTGAGTCTGACTACAAATTCTTTCTCCATTTTGCTTAGACTTATCATGCTGTTCAACCAAGTCCTTGCTAAAATAACCCATTAGCTTGTATCCTTTCTTGAACAGTTGCTTTCAACCCTATAACAATATAATCTATTTCCTTCAGGGACTAAGTTATCAAATTTAAGAGAAGGGAAGTAGAAATTCAAGATTAAAAAATTAAGATTTATTCATCTCAGAGAAAAATATCAATATATGTTGTATAATTTCAGAAATACAGCTATTTTATTTTTAAAATTTTCCAGCTTTGTAAAAGATTATATATAAACACATTTACTTAAGCCATAAAACCAGAAATAGATTTAGAAGAAAAATATTTCAATGTGATGCCTAAATTTTATCACAAGCATGAAAAAATAATATTTAATATGCCTGGGACTTTATAAAATTGTTTAAGATGGCTGATGTAGTGGCACGTGCTTGTTATCCTAGAACTTGGAATGATAAGAAAAAAGGATTGCAGGTTCAACCCCAGGCTCAACAACTTACCAAGTCCCTCTTTCAAAACAAACAAAATAGAGCTAGGGGTGTAATTCAGAGGTAGAATTCCCCTGTTTACAGTACCCACTACAACAAAAATATCTGTGAAAAAAAAATTGTTTCTGTTACTTTACAAGGTTCTTTAAAGTCATTCTGTCAAACTATTAAAAAAAAATTTGTTTTACACTTAACTCACCATAGATTTTTTTAAGTTCTTTGTTCTTGTGATGAGGTGGCCATCTCACATATACTTTTTTTTCCTTATGAAACATTTTTTTTTCCATGTTGGAATGGCTGCTGTTTTCTGTTATTAGTACTTTGAAAGTTAAATAAATATCTTTTTCTAAAATAACTGTATAATTTTCCTCTCATTTTACTTAATGGCCAGTAGCATTTATTGAAAATGAAGCTCTAATGACAATTACCCTAATTACCTGTTATTCCAGATTTTCTCTGGTGCAATTCTACTCCATCAGGCTTTAATAAACCATTTTCTCTTATTTACTGCCACAGTGCTAAAGCTGTAGTCATTGATTGTTTTCACAAATATGAAAACTAACAATAATAATAATCTTTTAAGTGTAGCAGAAAATAAAAATATAGACTTTTAAAAGTCAAATACTACAATCATTAACTACTTTTAAAAGGCAATCCCCAGGATTTTAGTTAATATTTTTCTACCAATTCTTTTTTGTTTATTCACAATTTAAATGGTTGTAATTAAATAAGCTTGATTTAACATCTTCAGAACATAAACTTTATCTTTAACTACTACCCATATGACATTGAGAAGTCATTTAGCTTACTGGATACTTTTGCAGCTAAAAAAGAAACAATCTCTGTTTATGATTATATAATGTATGTGAAGTACACTGCCCATGTTTGCTTATACATTTAGATTGTTATAATTTGGTTCTCCTATGCTGAGAGATATTTCTTTATACAGACATTTGTTTTACTTCTAACATTTATTTATCTAGCAAAATTTATCTGCAATAAAAATAATATTAAACATAGCTTTCCATCTTATTTTAGCTTTTACTCTCCACCCTTTTAACACTGGCTATGCTCTTGAAGAAATTAAGTCATAATAAAAATGCATAATCTTAACTGCATTTTTCAAGCTTAGCATTTTCAATTACTTTCTACTTTGTATATTTTTTTCAAGTTTCTCTAGTTTACATGTGCTTTCCAAAACTGTGTTCACATAGCTGTCAAATCTAAACTATGCAAAGGAAAGGTCAGACTTCGACAGATAATTCCTGTTTCCATGGAAACTAACTCAGTTTAAGGAAAAGCTGTAAGTGCTTATAAATAATCATGGATTAAAAAACTTCATTGCCTTCCTTGGCAGGTATAGTAATTTAAATCTTCCCTGAGGAGGGGCCAATTCATAGATTCATCCTAACCAAGAACTTTGAATATTGGTAATAATTTATTTGCCTTTAAGAGATACCCATGCATTCTGTTGTGTCATATGCCTCTAAATGAAATGGTGGTATCAAAGTAAATCACATTTTTAGTGCAATAAATTACTTGCTAATCACCTAAGTTTTGTCACCAGTAGTTACAAACTTCCATTTCTTTTGCCGGGTGAAGAAGTGATGGAGATGAAGAATGACATCAGCTTGCCTCTTAGTGTGATTGATGCTTTGGGAATCTACCTCAGGTTTACTAGTTTCCCATGCATCTCACATAAGGATGTGGGGAAGCAGTATGTGCACTGGTGCTAAGAACCAAGAGAGAACCACTTGAAAGTAATCGTGAGTTAGAAGATAGTTTGAGGTAGATTATTTAGGAGATGTATGAATTTAATAAAAATCCATCAGTGGAACTGGATTTAGGCCAGTTTTCTCATGAAATGTACAATATCTGGAATACAATACTCATTTCTGTTTTGGCCTATTTCCACCATCATAATTTTATTTTTGGCCCCATACTAATAATAAAACTCTGGGGGGAAATTGTTGATGGAAATGCTACTTATTCTGTTTCCATTTTCTCTTCCTTTTATTTCTCAAATATTTTTCTTATTTCTTCTCTTATTTTCTTTCCTCCCTTAAATTTGACAAAAATTCTTAAGACCTCCTACATCAATAAACGAAATTAATAAGAGAAAATTTTGAAGACACCATAAAATTATTTGAAAATATTCAGGTTCTCCCTCTCTCCATTATATAAGCCTTCCAACTAAAATATTCTAAAAACCTGACAACTAAACAAATCATATAATTTTTAGATTATTTTGCTATGAAAGATATTTCCAGATAATTGGCAAAAAATTATTACCTTTGAGGATATTAATAATGTATAAATGTGTACTCATGATTTTGTTGTGTGTATTGGGGTTGTTAAAACATGTTCTTGTAGAGATATACACTAGAGCATTGGGGATTGATGGGTCACTAGAGTAAAAACTTATTCTCAGAAGACTACTGTACTATATACTCAGACATGATTTAGTCTCACAAAGAAGCAAGTCTCACAAAGAAGCAGGTCAAAACAATACATTTAATAGGATATAACTTTTTAGAGTTTAGGTAAAACTAAACTACATTTTCCAGAGAATGTATAGAGTGATGAAATTTTAAAAATCAAGAAAGTAAAAGTAGCCGGGCGTGGTGGCGCATGCTTGTAATCCCCGCGCTTGGGAGGTGGAGACAGGAGGATCATGCCGGTTCAAAGTCAGCCCCACTGGCTTAAGAGATCCTGTATCTAAAAATAAAAAAGTTTAAAATAGGTCTGGGAGTGTAGCCCAGAGGTAGAAGGGTTTCCAGGAACCCCAGTACCACCAAAAAAAAAAAAAAAAAAGAAAAGAAAGAAAGTAAAAATATATTAGAAAAAAGTCATAAAAGTCAGGGTAAATTTTCCATCTATTCGGAAAAGGGCTCATTAAAAGTTTTTAGAGTAACTATTTTTTCTTCACTGAAATCATCAATATATGTGTGTGTGTATATATACATATAAATATATACTTTAAATAATTTAATAACTTATTATATTTTAGTTTTGTGGAGCTTTTTGGAACTAAAAAGGTATAAAAAGAAATCATATATATTATACCCTTGAATAATAAACTCAGAGCAGGGAATATCTGCCACCTTTACTGTGATCTAAGATACTACCAATTTTCTAAACCACTAGTATTTTATTTTTAAAAAATCTACCATTTATATTTATAAAATGCATCCTAACATTAAGAATGTTAATATGTAAAAAAAAAATCGATGTCTTACTTTTGTGTGTGTGTGTGGTACTAAAAATGGAACCCAGGGGCATTCTACCACCAAGCTACACCCCCAGCCCTATTTGTTATTCTTTCCTTTGAAACAAGGTCTTACTGAGTTTCAAAGGGCTTTACAAAGTAGCTGAGGCTGTCTGCAAACTGGGATCCTCCCATCTCTGCCTCCGGAATGCTGGGATTACAAGCATGTTTCACCACACCTGACTGATGTCTTACTTCTGAACACAGCTAAAAAATACTGAGTGGTTTAATGTAGTGTGAGTCCTTATTGTGGCTTCTGAGTCAAATGAGGTAAATACTTTTGAAAAGTTAACTAAGAAGCTATGAATTAAACCCCTTGAATCCAACAAATATATTGAGTGACATGTTTATTTGTTATCCTAATACAATTAGTACAGTTCTCAACTCCTAAATAAAAAACAAACACAACTATCATTCTAAAACAGAATAGAGCTGCGCGTGGTGGCTCACGCTTGTAATCCCCGCGCTTGGAAGGCAGAGACAGGAGGATCATGCAGGTTTGAAGCCAGCCACACTGGTTTAAGAGAACCTGTTTCCAAATAAAAAATAAAAAATAGGTCTAGGAGTGTAGCCTGGAGGTAAAAGGGTTTCCAGGAACCCCAGTACCACCCACCCACCCACCCACCCAAACAAACAAACAAACAAACAAACAAATAATAGAATTTGGAAGAAAAGATATCCAAATATGTTTAACATGGGTACTTAGACATTTTTGCAAAAGTCCTGCTTATACGTGAAATTTCATGTCAAATTATTTTGTGTCACTTTTCTAAAATTAACACCTATTTTCTTTGTTCGTTTATTTCCTTTCTTTGCCTGAAGTTTTCTTCACTAATAAACAAACACTGACTCCCTTTGGGGTATTTCAAAATTAAAATTAATTATGCTAATCATCTCATTCAGGCTGACCTAATTAAATTTAATGATTTGGTCTTGTTAATTCTAAACATCATCCTTTGGGAGATTGTACCTTTTGATTAAACTAGGTAAAAAAATACAAGTATGCACTTATCCTAAAGTATTTAGAAAAAAATCATAAGGCTTGTAGGTATTCAAATGGGATATGTATAGTTAATCTAGTAATTGATATTTCCTCTAGTTATTTTTTATTTTTTTCGGGGGGTATTAGGGTGTTCCACCTCTGGGCTATATCCCCAACACCATTTTATTTTGTGTTTTGAGCCAGAGCCTTACTAATTTGCTGAAACCCTCATTAACTTGCTGAGGCTGGACTTAAATCCTCTCACTCTCCCAAGTACTGGGATTACAGGTTGCACCATTATAACCAGTCATTGATTTTTGTGTATGTGGTACTTTGAATTGAACCTAATAGCATTCTACCTCTAAGCTATACCCTAAGACCTATTTTTTAATTTTTATTTAGAAACAGCATCTTCCTAAGTTGATGAGTCTCAATACTTGCTGAGGAGGTTCTCAAACCTGCGATCCTCCTGTCTCAGGCTCCCAAGTACTTTGATTACAGGCGTGTGTCACCAGACCCATTTTGTCATTGATTTTTGAAATGTAGGCTTCTGGTGTCCATTTACTGATGTATTATGTCAAAGTTTTAATTAGTAATTATAATCATCCATTTAGATCACAGTTGCAAAAATATAAAATAACAACACATAATGTGATTAATACTGTAACTGTCTAGCCAGATATTTCCCATCTTCTTAATATTTATATCTTTCCTGGAATGCTGCTGTGAGCACTATTACCTTCTTCTTAGCTTTGCAATACTTCCGTTTCCTGCTTTTCTTCTTTTCTCTCTCGCTGCTCCATTTCAAGGGGTATCTTTCCCTTAATTTAGTAATTCCAAGGGTTTTGTTCTGGTTTCCCTTTGCTTCTCTCTTTAATGGTCTCCCACAGAAAATACATTTACTATAGAAATGAACTTGAAACCTGTGTATGTTATGGAAAATACTTAAATATTTATTTCTCGTTTTGAGCTTCATCTTGTACTCTCCCACATAAATATAACATCTATATCTATATACATGCAACCTGCTCAATAATATCAGCACTGGTTCCCCATGGTCATCAAAAGCTCAGCTTGTTCTCATCTCCTTGCTGGTAGTTCCTTACTATGTTTCAGATCTTAATCTTTCTCACCTAGACCATTTCAGAAATCTTTAATTCCCTATCATTCTACTCTGACAATTTCACCTTCTCTTGTAATAACTGCTAAAATTTTTTGCTTTTCTTAATTTGAAAGTGTAAACTTGTTTGCGTCACTCCTCAATTCCTTAATGGAGATCGAAATATTCATCTCCATTACCTACAAAATAAGTGCCTCGGTTTTCTGAGATTTGGTTTCCATCTAAGTCCCATTTCCCTCAGGACCTCCATTTCCAGATGTCTACTTTAGTGATACCAAGGCTTCTGTGCTTCTGATATAAAAATTAAAGTTTTGAACTTCTAAGAATGAGTATATATCCTGTCTTTGCCTGATCTACTTCTCTCAACTTTTAAAATGTCAACATCATTAGTCATTAGGGAGATGCAAATCAAAACTTCACTGAGGTTCCATCTAACCCCAATTGAGTGGCAAACATAAAGAAGTCAAATAACAAATGTTGGCGAGAATGTGGGGAAATAGGAATTCTTACACTGTTGGTTGGAGTGAAAACTAGTTCAGCCGCTATAGAGATCAGTGTGGAGATTCCTTTAAAAAACTGGGAATGGATCCACCATATGGTCCGTCTATAGCATTCCTGGGTATCTTTTCAAAAGGGGTGAAATCAGAGAACTACAGAAACATATGCATACCCATGTTCATAGTAGCACAATTCACAATAGCCAAAATATGGAACCAACCTAGGTCTCCATTAACAGATGAATGGATTGCAAAATTATGGGAAATACACACAATTGAATTCTACTCAGCAATAAAGAAGAACAAAATCATGTCATTTGCAAGAAGATGGAAAGACCTGGAAAACATTATGTTAAGTGAGATCAGCCAGGCACAGAAAGAGAAGGGACACATGTTTTCTCTAATATGCCCAAACTAGGGAGTATTAGGGATACCAGAGGGACTCCAGGTAATAGAGGAAAACCCTCAGCAAAGCCAGAATGCAAGAATAGGGGAGGAAGAAGGCTGAGGTTAATCAATGGAAAAGCTATATTCGAATATGTGTATATATGTGAATATAACATTGTTAACCTGTACACTCTGCATTGGGAGAGAGGGAAAGGGGAAGCAGGTGGGAGAACTAAGCACTGTGTAAATATATGCCATTGTCAACATGATCCACATTATGATGTAAAATTATAATGCAACAATAGATTTTAAAAATAAATGTTTTATATTCATATAACATATTATTTGGTGAGAATTATTAAAAGCATTCTACAGAATACTTTTACTGCCCTAATAAACCTCTGTGCTCCACCTATTCATCCCTCTTACCTCACAAATCCCGGATGACCACTGATCGTTTTACTGTCTTTTTGGTTTTATCTTTTCATGAATGTCACATATGGAATCACACAGCCAGGCAATGATGTGGAGTAGGAGATACTCATTCATTGCTGGTCAGAATACAAAACAAGGCTGCCGGGTTTGAAGACAGTTTGGCAGCTTCTTATAAAATAAACATACTCTTACTATGTGACCCATCAATTTTACTCTTTGGTATTTTGATATTTATACAAAAGATTTGATAATTTATTTCTTTAGGAAGAAAAATAAATAAAATGTTTACTTGGTGTCATTTCTACCTAGGAGCTAGGAGTATAGCACACCATTCATCAAATGTCTTCTAACACTAGATCAGAAGCTATTTTTCATCCAAGCTTAGTGGGACATGTCTGTAATCTCAGTACTTGAAAGGCTGAGACAGAAGTCTCACAGGTTGGAAGACAGCCTCAGCAATGTAGCCAGAGAGCCTCAGCAACCTAGAAAGATCCTGTTTCAAAACAAAAATATATAAAATAAAAAAGGTTGAAGGTATATCTCAGAAGTGGAATGTCAGCCAGGCGTGGTGGCACACACTTGTTATCCCAGCATGTGGGGAGCTGAGACAGGAGGATCTGGGTTCATGGACAGGCTCAGCTACTTAGTGAGGTACTTTGCAACTCAGTGAGACCCTGTGCCAAAATAAATAATTTAAAAAAATAGGAAAATAGGGCTGGAGTGTAGCCCAAAGGTGGAATGCTCCTGGGTTTCATCCCCAGGACTGCAAAAAGAAGAAGAGAAGAAGGAGAAGAAGGAGGAGGAGGAGGAAGAGGAGGAGGAGAAGGAGGAGGAGGAGGAGGAGGAGGAGGAGGAGGAGGAAGTAGTAGTAGTAGTAGTAGTAGTAGTAGTAGTAGTAGTGGTGGTGGTGGTGGTGGAATGCCCCTAAGTACAATCCTCACACTACCAAAAAAATTGCAGAGAGACAATGCCAGTCTCAATATTATATATGAGAAAGGAGAAAGTTGAGAGGGAGTGGGGAAGCTCACCAAGAGCTTTGTGCATGTACGTCACCATCACGATGAACTTCATTACGATGTGAGACTATCATGTACCAGTGGCATACAAAACAGGTCTCAATAGAGGCTGATGTTCTGGAGAATGGCTGGAAAAGTTCTAGTTTTCTCCAGCTTAGCAGCTGGAGAAAGATGGCCTGTAATTGTAGTATGTCCTTCCTCGATTTGGGAAGACAGTTGCTGCTCAATAAGGCAGACTCTGCAGAAAGCACTGGAGTCAATTTGAATCCAGCTGTGCCTTACTGGTGATTTGCATAACCTCTCTCAAGAAATAGAAAATGAAGTAGATGAATGCTCTCACTTTTTTTTTTTTTTTTTTTTTTTGTGTGTGTGTGTGTGTGTGTGTCTGGGGTTGGAACCCAGAGGCATTTGACCTCCGACATCACCTGCCCTATTTTTTTATTCTTTATTTTGAAACAGAGTCTCACTAAGTTGCAGAGGGCCTCACTAAGTAGCTGAGGCTGTCCGCAAACCGTGATACTCCAGTCTCAGCCTCCCGGATGCTGGGATGACAAGCGGGCGCCACCACACCCAGCTTGCTCTCCTTTTAAATTTTACTGTTATTTGTACTATTGAAATTTTTTCTACACAAAGCTGATTACATTTGAAATTTATAGGTCAACTTTCATTTGTTTCACTACTTCACAACTTATATCCCTTGGAAATAGTAATTTTATGGAAATTTCATCTTTAGCACTCATGAAAATTTTGATTAATAAAAATAGGAAATTAGTGAATATTATCGATTTTCATGCTTCTGAAGAACTTTAGCATGATTAAGATATTTTCTTCTCAAATTCACCAGGATGAAAGAAAAAGATATCTATGTATATCTTCTAAAATGTCTCTGTCAAGTCTGGTATAGTGGTCCACACTTGTAATCCCAGTACTCAGGGGGATTGAGAAAGGAGGAGCACTGGTTCAAGGCCACAGAGCAATAATTTGGAGAATCTATTTCAAATTTAAAAAATAATAATAAATAAAGTAGGCCTGGGGTGTAATTCAGAAGTAGAATGCCTCTGACTTCAATCCCAGTAAAACACACACACACACACACACACACACACACACACACACACACACACACTGTCTCTGTCAAAATGTTGTAGAAATCAGAAAATCCTCACAGGTATTTTTAAATCTGACTTCAACGAGTTGTATGGCCTTGAGGAACTTGTTTCTGTTCTGACTCAGCCTTTTCCAAGTGGTTTTCCTAAAAATCAAGGAAAAAAATTGATTGCATGCTTTAATAAACTTTAAGAATTATATTAATACATAACATAATAGAGGATTCATTTTATTAAACTGTAGACTCATTAACATGCTAATTTGCAGAATGGGCCTCTGTTGGAAATATTTAGGACATAACATCTCCCAAATTCAAATATTAATTCCATTTTCCCCAGAATATTTATCATCATTTAAGATTTTTTTTGGGGGGAGAGAAAAATTTAAAACCATTATTTTAGCACAAAATTTATGTCAATCATATAAAATGAATAATTCTAAAAATATTTTTCAAATATTATTAAAAGCCCAAGAAAAAAGGTTTTACTGACAGGTTAGCTAACTAGAGACAGAATAAAAATGACTTGATGTACATTTTGCCATTTTAACTACTTATTAAATTTTATACAATAGGGCAACCATACCTGTTGAAGAATAATTTTCTTTCAACAACATCATGGTATAATGCTAATCAATAACTAATTCTGGAAGAAACTACCAGACAGTCAATCAACACTAAATAATTAATAAAGAGATTGACAGGGCACTTAATTATATCAAGAGCTAAGGATATTTGTCTACTTTCATGTATAACCTTAATGGATGGCTATGGAATGTAGTTGTTGTATTGATCACCAAAGCTTTATTTTCTCAGATTATTTATGATGGAATTATCTCAACCTTTTTTCACGTTAAACTAATGTGAACATTTCACACATCTAGCAATGCTTAGAGACCTTAAAAGAATGTGATTTAATGGTGATAAATCAATTTCATGCTAATCTATTGATTTAGAAGCTTTTATTAATATATTTTACATCATTTTCTTTTGATAGGGTTCTAACACTGGCGACGGCAATGGTGGGCATTTGGTGTTTTTAAATTCAATGAACGATGTTATTATTCCCCATGAATGCACAGGAAATGGCATAAATCTCAATTTCAAACTGGCAGCCTGCAGAACAAATCCATCTCCTGTATGGATTTTGTCTGGCCTTCATCTTTTTCAATGCTTATTTTAGACATAACTTATTAGAAAGTAGAGACAATTCAAATAGAAAATTCAGCATCTGGTCACTCTGGACATGTACTCCCTACTGGCCCAAACCAGGGAAAGCTAAATAAAGGACTCAAGGGTCGCTCTCCAGTTTCTGCCCTGTTTACAGATTCACAACTGTTCACTTTCATTATTTTTCTTCATTCATTTTAATGATTTACAATTCCTCAAGTGCTGAATTTTAGATAATGACATAACAACATGAAACATGCATGCTCTCTACCTGAAAATGAAGAACAATGTGGTTGAATATCCCTGAGGAAGTAGGAGATGAATTTGGTTTTATTTCCAGATACTTTTCAGATTTACTAAATTATTTATTTATTCTTATTTTTATTTTATTTTTGCAGAACTAGGAAGGAAACCTCCAAGCTACACCCCTAGCCCTATTTTTTTATTCTTTCTTTTGAAACTAAGTTACAAAGGGCCTCACTAAGTTTTCTTTTCACTAAGTTGCAAAGGGCCTCACTAAGTAGCTGAAGCTGGCGTTGACACTGTGATCCTCCTGTCTCAGCCTCCCATGTACATGGATTACAGGCGGGTGCCACCATGCCTGGTTAGTTTTACTAATTTAAACAGAAGTTTTACTTATTTTAGAAGGTTACTCAAAATAAGGCAAGTTTCACATTTTCTTTGCTTCTAAGAAATTTAACATCTCCTAGTCAAGAAGTTTTTAAAAATTAATAGATTAAATCTCCCATTAGATTGATTTAAAAAATACTTTTAACAGATGCATGCTACCTTCATTAGAAACTGTTAGTTCATCAAAACAGTTCATCATTAGAAACTGTTAGTTCATCTTTGGTGCCACAGAAGCTTTGCATACAGAGTAACTGCACATGTATTTACCCCTTATGCAAATAATAAGGTTACATTATTTTATTAACTTTTGTTTGACATGCTATGACACTTTCAGTGGGAAAAATTAAAGGTGTTTCACGAAGGAATGGAACAGCTCTCACCTTGGCTGCTAAGCACCCTGTACCATTGCTCCTGGGCTCAGATCAGGGGTCATGGCCTGAATTCTATAATGCTCTGCAGTGAAATAGGAGTCCACAGCCAGTAGAAGCGTCTTAGTTACTTCAATGCCTCTATCTATGCACAACACAGAGGCTATGCTTCCCTGTGTCTTCTCAGATAGAAGGGGCACAAGTTCATAAAATTAAGCACCCAGAATATACTTTAACCTCATTTTAGCCAGAGAAGCCCTAACTGAACTCTTCACTGATTGCTGATCTCCACGCTCACTTTGCCCCACCACATAGTGGCAGCATGCCATCTCTGTTCCTGATTCCCACACATCTTGCCTCAGTTCCTCTGCTTTGGTTACCTGCTAAGTTTCTCTGGGTGGCCTTGAACTTATGATCTTCCTATCTTAGCCTCCTGATTAGCTGTGATTATAGGCATACTTATATTACTTCTATTTTTCATAAATTCATAGGTTCTCACTGCAACAAAAAAGCCAAAATAAACAAGCACAGAATTTCATTGTCTTCCTTGTTAGTAATGGCTGTCCAATTATATCTAACTTTCATGAACAGTGCTAATAATAAATATCCTCACACATAAACTTATTTTAAGTTCCTACATGTGATTTTTCTCTAATATTTACCTGGAAAATATTTTCCAAAGAAAAGTTGCATGTTTAATTATATTGAGCACTGCCAATATGATCTTTTTATTTCTTTCTGTAGTTTTTTCACTTTTTTTGATGATGCATAACCTTTAGTTTTATTGATTACATCAAAATGAGTATGCCAATAATATTTGTGCTCCCTTAATATTTGTTCCATGCTAACTGCTCTCCTGCTAACTGTTCCCCACAGTATCTATTCTTCTCCCAAAATATCTATTTGTGGTACAAATAAAATAATTGATTCAAGGTGTCTAGTTTATTTATTTATTTTTTAAACAAATTTTTATTGAACATAAATGGTATACATTTAAACTATATTTGGTGCCCTCTCCCCCCCACCCCGCCCTAATTTTCCCTTTCCCCCTCCCACCAATGGTTGTCCAGGTTAACCATGTCATATTCATAATTTTATACATGTTCAGATGTAGACCCTCATTAATCAAGATCAGCCTTCCTCCTCTCCTATCTTTCCATTCAAACTTTGCTGATATTTCCCCTCCATTATCTGGAGTCCCACTGGTATCCTCTGTGTTTCCTAGTTTGGGCATATTAGAGGAAACATATGTACCTTCTCCTTCTGTGTTTGGCTGATCTCACTTAACATAATGTTCTCCAGGGCTTTCCATCTTCTTGAAAATGATATAATTTTGTTCTTCTTTATGGCTGAATAGAATTCCATTGTGTGTATTTCCCAAAGTTTTGCTATCCATTCATCTGTTGATGGAGATCTGGGTTGGTTTCATATTTTGGCTATAGTTTAATTTACAAACAGATGTGTGTGTATGTGTGTGTGTGTGTTGTATGTGTGTGTTTTTCTGTGGATTGAACCCAGGTTTATTTCACCTCCACACCTCACCTTCAGGACTTTTTAATTTTTTTTTTCTTAGTAGGTTGCTGAGGCTGACCTTGAACCTGTGATTCTCTTGTCTCAGCTCCTCAAGTACTGAGGTTACACATGTGCTCCACCAGGCCTGGCTTACAGTTATCTGATAATTAGAGAAGTTTGTTACTATATGGCAGAATTTTTTTTCAGAAATTTTTAATTTAATGAACTGAAAATACCTTCTCTTCAAATAATTTTTTTTGTTTTTAAATCATTGACACCTTTAAGATATGTGTTTCTAAATAAACCCTTAAGTATTGATTTTGTATAGATATAAATTTATTAAGAAATATATAACCATATTTGATTTGTTATTCAAATGGAAATACCGTTTGTATATTCTCTTTGACACAAACTTAAAATTAACTAAACTATTTTAGGATATAGAAGTTTAAGATGCGTTTTCCTTTGATACCTTAATTATATCCATGAAAGTCAATAGAATTCTAATATTGTCTCAACATTTGCATGTTAATTGTGTGTGTTATTTTATCTCATTACATTCTTCCCCTTGGTACATTTTGCTAATATAACTCATTTGATGTGAAAAACATTTTGTTTTGTTTTTGAACTGTTCAGAGACAGCAAATATGCTAAAATAAGAATAGTATGTTTTAATTTTTTACTTCTATAAATTTTAATCACTATACTACTTTACAGAAAAAATTATATTTTATATATTTTTAGTTTACACTAATATTTTATATGTTAAATGCTCAAAAGGAAACACTTAAAGCAATTAAAAAAATTTTTTTGTGGTGCTGGGATAGAACCCAGGGGCTTTCCATCTGTGAGGTACACCCCCAGACCTATTTTATACTTTATTTGGAAAAAAGGTCTCACTAAGTTGCTGAAAGCCTAACTAAGTAACTGAGACTGGCTTTGAACCTGCACAATCCTCCTGTCTCTGCCTCCCAAGTGCTGGGATTACAAGCATATATCACCACTCCCAGCTGAAAGCAATTTTAAACAAAAAACTTCATACCTTAAATGGACAAATGCCTTGATAGTCACAAGCTACAAGAGCTCAAATAAAAAGATTTATAATCCAAATTCCTATGTACTTAATAGTAAAAAATTACATTTATATTGAAAAAATTCTAATGAAAATCCTAGATATAGATGGCTTTCCTAGTGAATTTTGAAAAATTTTAAACAATAAATAATATAAATTATTTGTTTTTATTTTGGGGGTTATTTTTATTTTTTCCATATTTTATTTTATTTATATGTGGAACATATTGAAAATGGTATACATTTAGATTATGCTTTTTGCCCTCTCCCCCCATTCCCCTCCCCTCCCAATAAAGAGTGTCCAGGTTAACCATGCTATATTTATACTATTACACATATTCAAATGTAGCTCCTCCATTGAACAACCTCAGCTTTCTTCCTCTCCTATCCTTCCATTCAAGCTTTACTGAGATTTCCCCTCCATCATCTGGAGTCCCTCTGGTATTACCACTACTCCCTAGCTTGGACATATTAGAGAAAACATATGTCCCTTCTCTTTCTGTGCTTGACTAATCTCACTTAACATAATGTTCTCCAGTTTTTCCATCTTCTTGAAAATGCTATTATTTTATTCTTCTTTATAGCTGAATAGAATTTCATTGTGTGTATTACCCTAATTTTGCAATCCATTCATCTGTTGATGGAGATCTAGGTTGGTTCCATATTTTGGCTATTACAAACTGTGCTGCTATGAATGTGGGTATGCATATGTTAATGTAGTTCTCTGATTTCAACCCCTTTGGAAAGATACCCAGGAGTGGTATAGCCAGGTCAAATGGTGGATTTGTTCCCAGTTTTCTAAGGAATCTCCACACTGATTTCCATAGTGGCTGAACTAGTTTACACTCCCACCAACAGTGTAAGAGTTCCTCTTTCCCCACATCCTTGCCAGCATTTGTTGTTTGATTTCTTTATGCTTGCCACTCTGACTGGGGTTAGATGGAATCTCAGCGTAGTTTTGATTTGCATCTCCCTGATGGCTAGTGATGTTGAACATCTTTTCATGTATCTATCAGCCATTTGTATCTCTTCTTTTGTGAAATGTCTATTCATTTCAGTTGCCCATTTCTTGATTGGGTTATTTGTTTTGCTACTGTAGTATCTTTTGAGCTCTTTGTATATTCTGTATATTAGTCTCCTATCAGAGTGGTGGCTGGTAAAGATTTCCCATTCTGTAGGCTTCCTCTTTACATTCTTGATGGTTTCTTTTGATGAGAAGAAACTTTTGAGTTTGATTCCATCCCACTTGTTAATTCTTGCTTTAATTTTCTGTGCTTTGGAGGTCTTGTTGAGAAAGTTACTGCCTGTGCCTATATGTTGGAATGTTGATCCTATGCCTTTCTCTAAAAACCTCACAGTCTCTGGTCTAATTTCTAAGTCTTTTATGCATCTCGAGTTGAATCCTGTGCATGGTGAGAAGTAAGGATTCAGATGCAACTTTCTACAAATGGATAGCCAGTTCTCCCAACACCATTTGTTGAAAAGGCTGTCTTTTCTCCAGCGTACAAATTTGGCCCCTTTGTCAAAGATCAAAGACTTCTTTTGATGAGAAGAAACCTTTGAGTTTGATGCCATCCTACTTGTTAATTCTTGAATAATTTCCTGTGCTTTGGACGTCTTGTTGAGAAAGTTACTGCCTGTGCCTATATGTTGGAGTGTTGATCCTATGCCTTTCCCTATATATGTGTGGGTTTGTTTCTGTATCTTCTATTCTGCTCCACTGGTCAGTCTGCTTATTGTTGTGCTAATACCATACTGTTTTTACTACTATTTCTCTATAGTATAATTTGAAGTCTAGGATTGTGATGCCTTCTGGCTGGTTCTTGTTGCTGAGAATTGCTTTGGCTATTCTGGGTCTTTTCTTTCTCCATACAAAATTCATAACTGATTTTTTAAGGTCTATGAAAAATGTTGCTGTTATTTTAATGTGGATTGCATTGAATCTATAGATAACTTTTGGCAGGATGGCCATTTTGATGATATTTATTCTGCCTATCCATGAGCAAGCGATATCTTTCCATATTCCAAGGTCTTCAATTTCTTTCTTTAATGTTTTGTAGTTTTCTCTGTAGAGGTCTTTTACATCTTTGATTAGGTTTATTCCTAGGTATTTTATTGATTTAGAGGTTATAGTAAATGGAATAGTTTTCTTTATTTCTTTTGTTGTGGATTTATTGTTGGCATCAAGAAAAGCAACTGATTTCTTTAGGTTGATTTTGTATCCTGCAACTTTGCTGAATTGGTTAATCAGCTCCAGAAGTCTTTTGGTTTAGTTCTTTGGATCTTCTAGATAAAGAATTGTATCATCTGAAAATAAGGATAGTTTTAATTCCTCTCTTCCTATTTGAATTCCTTTGATTTCCTTCTCTTGTCTTATTGCTGTGGCAAGAGTCTCAAGGACTATATTGAAAAGGAGTGGTGATAATGATGCTTATCTTGTTCCTGATTTTAAAGGGAATTCTTGCAGTTTTTCCCCATTCTATATGATGTTGGCTTTAGGTTTATTATATATTGCCTTAATGATGTTGAAATATGTTCCTTCTATTCCAATTTTCTGTAGTGTTTTAACATAAATGGGTGTTGGATTTTGTTGAATGCTTTTTCAGCATCTATTGATATGATCATGTGGTTTTTGTTCTTAATTCTATTTATGTGGTGTATAACATGTATTGATTTGTGTATGTTAAACCAGACTTGCTTTTCTGGAATGAAACCAACTTGGTCATGGTGCACAATTCTCTTGATGTGGTTTTGAATGCGTATAGCTACTATTTTGTTTATAATTTTTACGTCTATGTTCATTAAGGATATTGGTCTGTAATTTTCCTTTCTTGAAGTATCTTTATTTGGTTTGGGGATTAATATGATACTGGCCTCATAGAAGGAATTAGGGAGAATTCCATCTCTTTCAACTTCCCGGAACAAGTTGTGAAGTATTGGTATTATTTATTCACTGAAAGTTTTGTAGAATTCAGCTGGAAACCCAGCAGGGCCTGTGCTTTTCTTTGATGGCAGAATTTTGACTGCTGCTTCTATTTCTTTGCTTGCTATTGGTTGGTTTAGGCTTGCTATGTCCTCTTGGTTCAGTTTAAGTAGGTTATATATGCTTAGAAATCTATCAATTTCTTCCATGTTTTCCAGTGTGTTGGAGTATAAATTCTCAAAATAGTTTCTGATAATCCTTTGAATATCCCCTCTGTCTGTGGTGATGTCTCCTTTTCCATTTCTTATATTAATAATTTGAGTTGATTCTCTTTCTTTTGATTAAGTTGGCCAGGTGCGGGCTGGGCACTCTAGGCTGGCGCTGAATCTCAGGGTGTAGGGAATGCACAGGCAGGTAGTGGTGCATCTCTGGGCATGGAGTGGATGCAGATAGCTAGCGCTGGGTCTAGGGGCACAGGCAGTGCATACAGGCTAGCACTGGTCTTGGGTTTAGGCAGGGCAGGCGAGGGTAGAGGTAGGTCCCAGGGTGTGGGCCTGGCATACACGGCTAATTCTGGACCCAGGGTGTGGGCTGGGGGCCCAAGGTTAGCTCCCGGTCTCAGGGCACGGGTGGGGTGCACGCAGCTAGTGCCATCCTGGAGAGTGGGAAGGGCCCACAAGGTTAGCACTGGGGCTCGGAGCTCTAGGGGTGTGGGTGCACAGACAAATAGAGCAGGTCTTGGGTCATGGGCAGGGTGCACGAAGATAGATCTGGGACCTGGGGCAGGGGACAGGTGTCCAGGCTTAGTTCCAGACCTGGTGCACATGCTAAGACCTGCACCTTCTCTGAACACACTCAGATACCTGGCTTCCTTGGTCCAGGTGTCTAAAGGACTCACTGTGCCACTGTGGTCCCGCCTTTAGTGAGCATACCGGCTTCTGGCTTGGGTGCCGCTCGCTGTTTAAGATGTTGGAGCTCTCTATCCGTTTTCAAACTCTTGGGTTATTTTCCAAGTTGGTGTCAGTCAAGTCCAGGGATTGTGGTTTGAGCCAGCAACCCACGCTGGCGCTGGCGGCCCAGCAGCTGTGTCTGCAGCAGATCCAATGCTCGAACTTTTTTTTTTTTTTTTTTTTTTGGATTTCGCATTTCAGGGTTTCAGGATTCCTTCCACCGAGGTTCCTGGATTTGTTTTGGTTCCTGAGATAGATTTATTTTGTTGGTTAAGACGCTGCCTTCTCGGTAGTTGAACTTTATTTATTTCAGCCACTGAGAAGTACTGTGTCCTGCAGTCACTATTTTGAATCCCTCCTCCTGAATCTAATACAAATTGTTTAAAGTCCTCCAGATAATAGAACATAAGAAAAGAGGTCAGCATTATCTTTACATTTATACTAGACAAATACATTCTGAGAAACAAAACTATAAAATCATCTCTAGAGTAAAAATATAAGGTATTCAATAAAATTAAATGAATAGCGGGGGGGGGGGGGCGCGGGAGGTGGCGCATGCTTGTAATCCCCGTGCTTAGTAGGGGAGACAGGAGGATCTCACATGTGCGAAGCCAGCCTCGCTGGTTTAAGAGACCCTGTTTCCATATAAAATATAAAAATAGGTCTGGGAGTGTAGCCCGGAGGTAGAAGGCTTCCATCCCCAGTACCACCAAAAAAAAAAAAAAGAAAAAAATTAAATGAATAAATACAACAATGAAGTATATATTGTATCACCTTACATAATGATGTGTTTCTATTCATGTTGTCACAAATGATAGACTTCATTTTATATGGATGAATAGTATTCCAAAGCATATATTTACCATATTTTCTTTATCCATTCATCAGTTGATCAAAACTTTGTTTTCATTTCTTGGTTCCTGTGAATATTGCTACAATAATCATAGAAGTGCAGGTATCTCCTTGGTTTACTGAACTCATTTCCGATAGATGTATACTCAGAAGTGGAATGACTAGATTATATATTAGCTGTATTCTTAACTGAGGAAACTTATCCAGTTTTTATAATAGCTTTATTAATGTACATTTCCTTTTATTCACATACTTGCTAGAACATATTATCTTTAGTTTTGGGGTTTAATCTAGAAACAAAAGTTGGCAAATCATTAAACAGTGAATCAATATACTTAATCACAAAGTATTTTTAAGTTAAAGATTATACAATTACCTCAGTAGAAGAAAATGTTGAAAAAATTATCACCCATTTATTTTTACAACTCAGAAAACTAGAAATATAAAGCAACTTATGCAGTCTTGTAGATATTATTTACATTTAGCCAGAGATCACATCCTATTTCTAGTAACATTCTAAGTGGATTTAATAGATAGTGCTGGGAAAACTATCTATTTGTAGAAAAATGGAATTAAATCCTCAACTCTCATTTACCAGGCACAGGAATCAACTTGAGTTGGATCAAAGACCTGAAAGTTAGACCAGAGACTGTAAAGCTATTAGAGGAGGTAGAGAAGGGCATAAGTTCAACATCAAAATATATTGGCACAGGTAGAAACTTCATCAATAAGACTCCTAAAGCTCAGAAAATTAAAACAAGAACTAATAAGCAGGATGGCATCAAACTAAAAAGTTTCTACTCATCAAAGAAAATAATCAAGAGTTTAAAGAGAAAACCTACAGAATGGTAAAAGATCTTTACTAGCTACCTTCAGACAAAGGAATGATATCTAGAATGTACAAAGAACTTAAAAGACTTTACACTATCAAAACAAATAACCCAATCAAGAAATGGTAAACTGTATAGAATAGACATTTCACCAAAAAAAGAGATTCAAAAGACCTTGAAGAACATTATGGTAAGTGAAATTAGGCAATCACAGAAAGTGAAGAGTCATATGTTTTCTGTCATATGTGCAGGATAGGTTGTACAATTGGGATACAAGAGGGATACCAGATAATAGAGGAGAAATCACAGTGAACCCATGAAGGAGATCTAAGAATAAGGAAAGAGAAATACTGAGGTTCATTAATGGAAATACTATCATCAACTATACATATACAGTATTAATCTGGGTACTCTGTGTTGGGAGGGAGGGTAATGGGAAGCAGGGAGGCACCAAGTTTTATATGCATATGTTGTTGTCAACATGATTTACATTATGATGTGAGACTATAGTGCACCAATGAAAGCACATAAAATTTAAAAAATACACAACCAAGGAGAAAACAAACCCACATAAATTATTTTGTGATTAAACATAATGCCATGCCTCAAAATATTTTTGAGGATAAACATTATATTTTAAGCAATTTAAATATTCATTTGTTTAAAGAAAAAAGTGTTGATCTTCTAAAGAAAAAGCAGCCATCATGTTCATCTTATATCTTAGCACATTAGTTTATTTTACTAAGAGAAACTATTAAGCATTTGGGAAACATGCTGAATTTTTCCTAACAGAATTGACTCAAGCATATATTCTTCAACATAAATTTAATTCAGAATAGCAGTCAACATACTTGTTTGAAAACTTTAGTAAGATTCTTGTATGCTAAAACTTAGCTGTAGCTATCTTTGGAATTACTTATATTTTGGGGGAGACACTTTTACAGCATAGTAATAATTATAAATTACTTATATGAGTTAAGAGAAGAAAGACAATATAAAAAAGACTTCTAATTTACAAAATGACACAATGGCTTTTATCAAGGAGTTAATGAAATGTTGTGTCACGTATGTTGTAGATATAAAAATTGATTCCTCCCTTGAATTCTGCTCTTGAATAATAGCAGAATTTTATATTTCTGGAATGGCAGAAGCTTGGTTTTTTTAAAAAAAGAGGAAATTAATGTATGAATTACTTACCTTAAATCTATAGATTATGGGCAGTTTTTCTTTTATTTTTGTTGCCATAATTTTTAAGATTCTATTTTTCACTAAAAGGTATAGACTCAAATATTTTAGCCAATTATAAAAATATATTTTTTAAGAATAAGAAAGGAGAAGGTAGGTACAAATTTATAATCCAACAAAGAGAATTTTAAGAACATTTTTACTCTGCTTTTTTTTTTTTTAGGTTTTGTTTTTGTGGTACTGAGGATTGAACCCAGGGACACTCTACCTCTGAGCTACATCCTCAAGCCCTACTTTATTATTTTATTTTAAAACAGGGTCTCAGTAATTTTGCAGAGGGCCTCATTAGGTTGCTGAGGATGGCTCTGAATCTGTGATCCTCCCGTCTTAGCCTCCCAAGTACAGGGATTATAGGCATGTGCCAACAGACTCATTTACATTGGCTATTTTTAAATTAGTGGATTTATGTTTATGACATATTTAAATAATATAGTAATACTATGAATTTAAAGTCAATAATGGAATTACATTTTAAAAATATTATCTAACACTATTGTAATTTGAAGGTAGAACCCTTGGTTCATTCCCCAGTAGAGAGAGAGAGGGAGAGAATAAAAGAGAGGGAGGGAAGGAAGGAGAGAGAGAGAGAGAGAGAGAGAGAGAGAGAGAGAGAGAGAGAGAGAGAGAGAGAGAGAGAAGAAAGAGAAGAGGGCTGGAGTTGTAGCTCAGATGTAGAATGGCCTTGGGTTCAATCCCCAGTACCAAAAAAAAAAGAAAAAAAGAAAAAACAGAATAAATCATAAAATGTCTTCTCAATATCTTTCCTAGCCACTCTTTTTTTAAATCACTATATTGACAACCTAGGCTTTCAAATGATATCAAAGTTTTAGTATAAACCAATAGTACTAAAGACCAGTCAAGAAAAAGAATGTACTCACATAAGTAAATATATATATACAGTGAACATATATGCATACATATATATGTACAAATAGGGCTTATGAGAAATGTTTAAGTATGACGATTTTAACCTATATTTCACTAGTTATGTAGATGCCTGAAATTTCTTCTGTGCTTCTAATTAATATGTATTTATGTGAAAGGTGTATCCAACAGGGAAATCTATCCAGTCTTCACCATTTTGCCATTTTTTCTATACATTTCTCCTGCTATGTTGACCTTTTTACCATCTACGATTAGGTTGGCAACTCACCTTATTTTTCTAAAGACTGCCTCAAGCTAAGAGAGCTGGTTTTCCTTCGAAACCCAAAAGAGTGATGTGGATGGGAGATTATTGCCAATCTACCACTCCAACTTTGCTTTTAGATAGGTTCAAGTAAATGGATAGTCATTCTCTTTCCTTTAGGCAGACAGCTTTGAGCACTGATTTATAATGCTCCAAGATCAGTAAGTAGAGTCCCTCCTTAGGATTTTCATCTAAAATTGAACTATTTCTTGGCTTCTTCCTCTCTCCTCTCTTTCTCTCTGCACTTTTCTACTAATAGCCCTAGGGAATATGTTTTAATTATTCTTTTTATTTTAAATAGACAAATAATAATGACATGTATTAGAAAATAATTTTTAAACAGATCCAGAGAACCACTTCATAGAATCTGCTTACTTGGAAACTGGGGACAATTAGTGTCCTAAAATGATTAGGAAGAAGTTTCTAATTTGCCACCATTGAAGAAGTGCTTAAAGAAGCAAAATCATGTCCTACATATTTCTTAATAATAAAAGGTCAGATTTAAGCAGGACTAGTCCAAAGGTTATACTAATGAATTACTTATCTTAATGGCAAAATGTAAAGGTCATCCAAAATTAAAGCATTAAGATAAATCATTAAGATAAATAATACTTCATTGCCAGCAGTTAAAAATAAAAATAATTAAAAATGCATGATGTAAGCTGAATCTACCTTTTAATTAGCAATAGGACAGATACCACTGTTTTTCCCCTTGGTTTCCAATATAGTTTGATCTAGCTGCTATATTTTGACTTTAAAAACTAGAAAATAAAACCAAAGGAAACCAACTCAACACAAGCAAATAAATAATACAATTAAAAACAAAATCAATAAAATTGAAAACAAAAAAGAAAAAGAGAAAATCAATGAAATAAATTGTTGTTTCTTTTTAAAGAAAATGAATAAGCTTTTAACAAGACAAAGACACAAAGAAAGACACAGCTTTTCTAAAGCAGAATAAAAAAAGGGAATGCTATTGAGGATGCTGTAGGTGTTAAACTGATAATGAGAATGCTATAGACAACTCAGTGCCAAGAAATTTGAAAACTCAAGACACGTGATCCAATTCCTCAAAAAAGCACCCAAATGACATCAATAATCAGAATAGTCTATTTGAATATTTGATAATAGCCAGGCTTGGTGACTCATGACTGTAAGCTCAGTACTTGGGAGGCTGAGACAAAAGGATTGCAGGTTCGAAGACAGCCTCAGCAACATAGCGAGACTCTCAGAAACCTATTGAGACCCTGTTTCAAATCAAAAAATTAAAAAGGTCAAGGGTGTAGTTTGAAGAAAGAATAACTGACCCCGATTTAATTCCTAGTAACTCATCCACAAATATATATAAACAATAATATATAATAACAATTAAAATAATATAAAGTAAAAATGTTTTATACAGTGAAAAATCTCACATGCACATGTGTGTGCGCAGACACACAGAAGATGAGAAAACTACAGCACAGAATCTCTCATGAAAACAAATTAAAAACCTCCACAAAATCCTGCAAACCAAATCTATTGCATGTAGCAAGACTGAGTGAGATTAATTCTAGGACTGCAAGACTGATCACACTCTTCAAAAGCTGATCAATGTAATCTGTCATATTAACACAATAAAGCCACCTTTATTAGAAAATTATTTTTGGCAGGATAAACCATACTAGCTTATTAAGATAATAATAGTAAAAAAAAAAGAAATGATTTAGAAAATAATTAATTTGATTTACAGCCTGTGCAGATTTGGCAATATGATTTTTATGTTTTTTCTGAAAAATATAAAGACATATGAAGAAAATAGGATATAATTTTAATTTTGGTACTAATTAAAACAAAATATATTAAACAACTAATTATTATGCTTCTGACTTGTTGACTTTAAAATGGCTTAGGATATCTTACTAAAATATTTTCCTAACTCTAAACAAATTCTACATTCTGCACATTTATACAAAATATATTAGTATATTCAGAAATGCTTTTTAAATGTTATATTATTAAAAATTATCAACATTTCTGAATAGTATTATTTTAAATTACATCTTTTTTGACATTGGGGATTGAATCCAGAGACATTCTACCTTCAAGTTACACTCTCACACCTATTTTTATTTCTTATTTGGAAACTGTCTCCCTGGGTTGCTGAGAGCCTCTCTCAGTTGCTGAGGCTGACTTTGAACCTGCAATCCTCTTGTTTCAGCCTCCCAAATACTGCAGTTACAAGTGTGCACCAATATCCACACTTGTATTAAATATAATAATTATGCTTATTATTAAGAAATATTTGACAAGAGTGTTTCAAAGATGTTTTGTAATTTCTTGTTTTGTGTTAAGTTTCACTGAAACAAATATTGATTTAAATGCAAATATTATCAAAGCATGAAACTTTGAGAAAATGCATGATAAATATATTATTTTTTACATGTTAGTTTGTAGACCCTGGGCATTTTCCTAGTGAATAAGCATAGATTCTAATGCTCAGTGATGTCCCTATTAGTTCCACCTACAGAAATGTGTCTGCTTATTGAAATGTGAAATTGAATCACACATTCTGAAAGGTAAAGTGGATATGTAAGTCACATAACTAGGAACAAAGCCCAGAAGCATCTGATCATTGTGCTTTGGAAATAAAAAACACTATAGAGCTCTGTCAGGTGTAAGGGTATATTTATTTGCAGAAAGACTTTGAAAAATCATTATGCAGATAAATATATCAATGTGGTAAGTAATCCCTGAGTAGGCAAAGCCTGACTTTAGCATGAAGCTAGACAACTTCAGAGCAAGTTGTCTAGCTTCAAATCCTATTGATTCAAATAGGTCATCTATTCAAATATGATCATTATGCTAAAAAATTAAGGTCCCAAACCAAAAATTCATGTTCAGTTTTTTCAATGCAGCACAAAGGTAGGACTTAAAGAATAATGTATCCTCTATGTTCACATCAAACTGTAGATTTTTAAAATACTACTTTACTACCTGCTTGTGTGGGCTGTTAGAATTCTCTATGGAAGAGATCTGGAGAATTCTAGCAAAATCGAATTGAAAAGCAAAATATTGAATAATTACATAAAAGGAAATGCATTGAGTTAGAAGTCATACCAATGAGTTTAGGAAAAAGTAGAGAACATCAATCATATCACATTTCAAGGAGAGATTTGAGTGGCCTAAATAATGGAAGTGTAACATGCAAAGTCAAGCTAGGAGTTGTGCTGCAAGCAAATACATAAAAACATATGTTTATACATTTTGTTGCTGGCTTATATTAAGGCAAAGATGGACTATTAATTAGTATTACAATCACCTAATCAATTCCATATGAAAACTATAATCAATCTTATACGTTTATGAAGAATGAGAACACATCTGCAAAAAGATAGGAAAAGGTATTGTACAGCGCATGATTTTTGCATCAATCAAAGGCTGGATGGGAGAAAAGCTTCTATGCATCTCGTTATACATTTATATCCAAATGGATTTTGTATGCTTATTTAATACAAGGAAGAAAAACTGGCAAAAAGAAGAGAAAAAATATAAAAAACATCAATATTTTTGAGAAGTCCACGTGGAGGACTGAACCACAAGAATATTGTTCTAGGTGGAAGGGTGCAGAGGAACTCAATTTTCCACTGGGACTTTAATGGGGAAGACAGCAAGAATCACCACAGTTCCAGAGAGCCCCTGGTTGGAAGGAATTCAGAGATTCTAAATGGGCAACTTCCCCTAAGGGATTTTTTAAAAGTTGAGGAGAAATATCCCCTCTCATTTTCCAAATACTTGCTGAGACATTCTGGGAAAAAGAGTTAATCGACTCATGCAACGATTGTGCTGCCCTCTTCTGGATAAAGGAAAATTATATTGAGAAATTTAAATTCCTCCAACTCAGATACAAATATGATGCTGTAAAGTCATGCAGTAGAATAACCGCAGATACATAGATGACAGATAAATGATAGATAGATAGATGATAGATAGAAGATAGATGGTAGATAGAATATTTTATATTGATAGTGTTTAGTGATCAAAGCCAAAAAGTTATCAAATTGAAAGACTAGAGCACATGGATGGTTAGCTGGCCTTTGGAGTAGACGCCTGGAACAGTGTCTTTAATACTACAGATCC
This sequence comes from Muscardinus avellanarius, assembly GCF_963383645.1. NCBI lineage: Eukaryota > Metazoa > Chordata > Mammalia > Rodentia > Gliridae > Muscardinus > Muscardinus avellanarius. The sequence continues at coordinate 49,431,623 of NC_137787.1, read as the reverse complement.
TCCACAAACAATCACTTCTCTGAAAACATCAGATTCCATTTAGTATATTTTATGGGCTTATTTTTGCGTTGGAGCTCTGACTGTCTGTATGGTATTAAAGTCCCTTCATACCCTGATCCTATTCCTTCTTTCAAGCCAAAACATCTAGTCATCCAAATCATCTAGACTTTCCTTTAGCTATGTTGCTAAAATCTTCTAATAATGTGCTTTCTACCCCTTTCTCAAGCAGTTCTCACTCCCTGAAATTTCTTTCATTCTCTTCCATCTTTGTCTTTACTATTTAAAATCCTTACCATGTTATAAAATCAAAACCATTTCTAACTTTTCCATGAGGTTTTTTTTTTTTACCAGTATTCCATATCAAAAGTGCCTTGGCTTTTCTGTGCCTTAATATCATTTTAATTTCCTTTACACTGTAATAATTTATAATATCACCAATGGATTACATTTCATTATCTGCCCTGCAGGTTCTTCTTGTTAACTTTAATACAGATATTTCTTATTCATCTCTGTTTCTACAACTTCTACAAAATGTCTAACACAAAATATGTCATTCAATTGAATAAATGCTGAGTACATTCATTTACAAATTTATAATATAATTGTACATTTAAATGAGTTAGCTCAGTTAAAATTTTTTGCAATAAAAATGAATTACAATATAAGTGTAATAAGGTTTATAATACCATTGGAAACACTAAAATTTGTCACAAATTACAATTCAGACAGCTAATGATAGTCATTGATCATCAAATCTTTCTATAAAAATGTTACATTTTGAAACATATCACCATGTTCTCTGGCATGGGTAGTAGACTGAACAATTATGTCTGAAATTATCCATAATTGAATCTCAGAACCTGTCTATCTGCTGTTTTACATAGTAAGAGTAAATTTTGCAGGTGTGATCAATAATTTTGAGATGAGGAGAGACTGGCTTGGGTTATGCAGGTATGTCCATGGTAATCACAAGTAGTTTTACATAAGAAAGGCAAGAGAACTGGAGTAAAAAAAAAAAAAAGGGATGTGGTTGTGGAAGCTGAGGTTGGAGGAACACACACTGGAGATGAAGGAAGGGCCCTGAAATACATGGCTTAGGGAAGCTGGAAACTGCAACTGTCTCCCAGGATTCTTGGGAAATAACATTTCCATGTAGATGTCATGCTTTGAGATAAATAAAACCCATTTCAGACTCCTGAACTTTAGAACTTCAAGATAATAAGTGTGTCATTTTAAGGTGCAAAGTTTGTCATCATATACTGAAATAGCAGTAGAAAACTAATACAGGGTATTTCGTGAGTATCACAATACAACTTTCATAAATATTAGGACTATGACTATAACTAAAGTTGGTTAAACATATAAATTGTCTCACATATCTTGAGTCTTTTATTTATTTATTTATTTATTTATTTATTTATTTATTTATTGTGTGTGTGTGTGTGTTTCTGGTATTGGAGATCGAACCCAAAGTCATTCCACCTTTGAGCTATACACCCACCCTTTAATATTTTTCTGTTTTATTTGTTTGTTTGTTTTTGAAACAAGGTCTCTCACTAGTTTGCAGAGTCTTTCTACATTGTTTTAGCTGTCCTCAAACATGCAATTCTCCTGTCTCAGCCTCTCAAGTATTGGGATTACAGGCATGTGCCATGGATTTGAGCTTTCTTAGGTCTTTTAAATAGAATGTCAGTGATATTACATGAATGTCAGGTCATTAAAAATAATTATAATTGAAATTAAATATTTTACCTCTATAGTTATGATATGAACTTTCTAAGAAAAAGTTTATAGAATAGAAAATTTGTGTCTATATTATCTGGGAGATATAATTGATTTTCACATATTCATTGTTAGGATTTTGCCTACAAATTAAAGTCGATGCATTAAAGTATAGCTATTTATTTGGAATTAAATTGTTTATTTTTGAATCTTGATTCAGGTTAAAACTTTTCCTACAAATCTCAGGCGTCAATAGGCTAATTTTAATATTCACCTACTATTGTACAAGAAAATAATTCAAATGATAATTTTGCAAATCTTATGGTTTTAGTAATACATAGTATACACAGTAATGGACCACTTTCATGGCTAACATTATATTTTCATATTTAGACTTCAATTTGTGTGTGTGATATTTCCAGCATACCAAAACTTTTTAAATACATAATATTCTCCAAATATACACCTAAAAATTTAAATATATTTTATACGTTTTGTGGGAGCAGAAACTTTAACAGGTAAAACATCTTTCAATGCATAGAGTGAATCAAACAATAATGGTATTATGTATATAGATTTTTGCTTTAAAAGCACTTTGGAGGATTCTTGTTTATTTCAGTACTAACTTAGAAAACTAAGTAATGTGGAACATATCACTCAAACTGTATACATTACATATTTTAATTCAATAAATTCACTCCTCTTCAACTGAGAAGTAGAGAATGAGTCAATGCTAGCTATAGTGAAGGCAATTTAGGGGCCAAAATAGACTATATTCTTCTTTGTATGAGGTTCAGAGGCATCCCAGAAAGAGTGAAGACTGTTCTTCAAAAATCTTTTGAGAAATGAAGGATGTGGACCCAACATGTAAGAAAGCAGGAGGATGCATGTATTTAAGGATGACAGCATGAGGATGCAACCTATACTTATACATCAGTTAAGTTTGTGTCGTTCTGATTAAAATAACTGAAGGGAACAACTCAGAGGAGAAAAAATATACTTTGGCTCAAGGTTTCAGAGGATTAAGTTCGTGGCTGGCTAGCTCCAAGAGAGTCACAGCAGAAGATCAGGGGAGGAAAACTACATAGCTCATGACATCTGGGGAACATGGGCATAGAGGGGCCTGGAGAAGATAAACCCCTCCAGGGAATGGCCCTAGTGTCCTGCTTCCTGCAACCAGGCCCAGCTCCCAGCAGTCCAGAAAAGTATGCATAGATTAACCCACTGATGAGCTCAGGGCCCTCATGAACCAGTCTTTGCCTAAGAGCCCGAGCTCTGAACCAACCTTCATGCACATATGAGCTTTTGGGGCACATTCAGAACTCTAAGACATCACATCTTTATTTTAATTAACTATTAATTCTGCTATTGGGAAAGTATTTAATTTAATAGAAAATAATTTAATCTCTGATCATATAACTTTTAACTATAATTTCCAATCAGCCTAACTTATTTTCTCAAAACACTTCCTTCATTTTACTGAAATTTTTAGTCAATTCACTAGGCCAATTTTTCGTTTATAAAGAAATCCATCTTGTAATTATTACTATATTTTTATGGTAAGTTTAATCATTTCTGTTTTCCATTGATGTGTTTGGTCATTCTCTCATTTTTTGAATGTAAAATCCAAACCCTGAATCTGAGTTTATATCACCTTTGTTGTTCTTGCACACTGAAAGGATAATTTATTAAGAAAAATCACACAAACAGGCTGGTTGGCATTTTTTATTAAATCATAATATCCAAAGTCATTGATGTCCTCCAATTCTGCCCTCTTTTTTGCACATGACATATGAAATGTTAATCAGGTAGGAAATCTTTGGACTTCTTAACAATTTCAAAAGTGAACCTATATCTGTGCATACCTATTCCTTTTTTCTTTTTGTGTCCATGGAGAAGATATGCTTTCTCTTTACAAGAGTTAGTGCTTCTATTTTTACTCTTATTTTATTTTTCTCATCAGGAGTTTTGCTCTTTTATAATTGTCTCCTCTGGTTTTTGTTTGTCTGGTACTGGGAACTGACCCCAGAGGCATTTTACCTCTGAGCTATACCCCTAGCCCTTTTTTTAAATTTATCTTTTTAATTTTGCTATAGGGTCTTGCCAAGTTGCTATGGCTGACCTCAAATCTGAAATCTTTTTGTTTCAACTTCCCAGGTACTGGGATTATAGGGGTGAACCACCAACACTGAAATTTCTCTCTATTTTGTATTATCAATTTCTCCCTGTTCATATATCATGAAATAAAGAAAAAGAAAGAAAAGATGAAAAGAAGAAAGACTTCTAATTAACCAAATTTAAACGAAGGAAACTGAAACCTGTGTAGAAAAACAAGCTAAGTCAAATCAATCAAAACTTTCTTAATGACTCTCACTGTGTTCTGACTACAGTCCACATACCTTGTCTTGGTCTGCAAGCACTGACTGTTCTTAGACCCTGATTATATTCACACCCTCAGCTAATGCCCTCCTGCTCCTTGTTCACTACCTTATTTGCCACAAAAGCCTTTATATTCTTCAAACTCTGAAGTATTTAACTAATGAACATTTCTAAGAGTTTCCGTTGTCATGGGCATCATGGCCATTCCTGGGTGGCTCAGAAAGTCAGGCATTTGAAAGTCTGTCTGCCTCAAATCCTTCCTCTCCCACTGCATAAAACCTTCTGTGGCAGAAATCCTCTGTCACAGGAGACAATAGCTTCCTCAACCCCAAATTTTATCCTTGGGTCATGGCATGATAGATGTCACTCAGAAAACACATCCAAACTAACAGGTCTGGTGAACAAAGGCACAGAAGTTTATTTATCCATCAGCCACTGCAAAAGCCACTGCACTTTAGTGACACCAATCAGACACTTAGCTATCAACAGTTTTTGTGGAGCTTTGTAGAATGCCAATATCTTTTGGGAGGAATCCACCTATAGAAAAATTATTCTTGGAGAAAATTTACCTTTATGTTCCCAGTAATCATATCTGGGGATAGAAATGGCATAATCCATTTAAAATATATTGTGCGATATGGACCTCCTGGAAAATGGGAGAATGGGAAGGCAACGAGTTTGCTGAGTCATAAGGCAGCAGCATGTTCATAGAAATGATCCACTGAGCCCCACAGGTAGAATTCATGGGCAGCCTGATACATGAGCTGTCCAGGGAAAATGGAAACCATAGCAGCGAATCTCAGCAGATTTCTTGGCTCTTAAAATACAACAGAAAACACAGTGAGTGTGCAAGTATGTTTCTATCACATGAACTATATTACGTTATATAATAACAATGCACCAATAAAAAATATACAAAGGGCAGGGTGATCAGAGATCTAGCATACCTAGAGTCAGTTATATTATAAAGAGAATTCATTTAAGGCAGGAGTTACAGTGAAAACAAAGAATTAACCAGCACTCTAATCTTGCAAGTAGCTCAAATTTGTGTTCAACAAAATAACAACATCAAATTCTCCTTCTGGCAGTCTTGGACAGACTTTCTTACTCTATAGGTTTGGAGGCATCTCGAGTTCAAATGTAAAAAGTACATGAAGAGCAGATGGCCACAATGCCCTAGTATGGAAACAAATGATTCCACCATGGAATATGGAATTCCAAGCTGAAAGTATTTAACACAGAATGAATTACTGTAATGATGAGCATGATTACTATTATTCTCATCTCACAGAACAGGAATGCTGCAAGTGGCTTAGTCACTGGCTGTTTGATTTAATAGTTTAATGATTTCTAGAAGAGCTCTAGTCTTTTTTTCCCATCTTTTTACTCTGCTATTGTATGTTGGTTTGTATCTTCATGTCTTGCCATGTTGAGTCTATTATGTTTTCTAGCCTCTTAGCCTTATACACACACACACACACAAAAAAAAAAAAAAAAAAAAAAAACAGCATGTATCCTGTCAATGTGAACATTTTAAAAATTAATGAAACCCTTCAAAATCTGCAAGTGGCTTAGTCACTGGCTGTTTGATTTAATAGTTTAATGATTTCTAGAAGAGCTCTAGTCTTTTTTTCCCATCTTTTTACTCTGCTATTGTATGTTGGTTTGTATCTTCATGTCTGTACCCTCTTGCCATGTTGAGTCTATTATGTTTTCTAGCCTCTTAGCCTTATACACACACACACAAAAAAAAAAAAAAACCAGCATGTATCCTGTCAATGTGAACATTTTAAAAATTAATGAAACCCTTCAAAATCTACCACTTTTCTTCAAACCTTATTGGTCAGAATCAGGTCAAAACCTCATTGGTCAGAATCAGTTCACATGCTTGTGCTTAAAGCAAACACTAACATGCACACATGAGTCAATTTAAATTTTGTTCTGGTGAGGTCTTTTTTGGATCTCAAATACTTTGATGCAACTAAATTCTATCAAGAAAGAAAAGCAGTCATTTGAGGCAGAGAGAAGCTGAAAATGGATGTTAGATCAGCAATCAAATTTATCTGCCATAACTATGCTTTATAACAAAACAATAGTCTTTTATATATTATTTAAAGCATTTATTTTACATTTTGCTTTGTTTTGTTTCAATATTTTGGATTTTTTTCATTTACTGATCAGTAAAAATCTAATCACTGAAGCTTTATCTACTTTGTAATTAACTTGATACATAACACAACAATAGAGACAGAGTGGATCGTCAATAAGTTAATATTAACTAACACTAACTTTAATTAATATCTAATATTTTTATTAAAATGTTATATAGCTATACTTCCATTTTTTACAAGAAAATGTTCTTCAAAGTTGTGAACAAATTAATGCTTGTAAATCAAATCTTTGTTTCTCCATGTGTTTATATTATAAATAATAAAGTTTGATCTACATTAATAACCACTAACAGTGTTTAATATTATAAATGTAAATCTTACACTTCCTCAATCATCTTTGACAAGCAATTGATAATCTGAAAATGAACATGTGAATACATAAGGAAATCTCAGTAATTAAAGAAACTTTTATTTTTTTTATAAAATAAAGAGATTGATCATGAAATGCTGGATTGAAAACAGTACTCTATAAAAACATTTTAAATGTATTTTTATTTACATTGACACAACTACATTAAAATATTGAAATTAGTCTTCCAAATACCCATCCAATTTGATTTTGATGTGAGGGTTAATAAATTCAAACAGGAATGTAGAATCACCACACTGGCCTGGTGGGGTGGCAAATACCTGTAATCCCCAGAATTTGGGAGGCTATGACAGGAGAATCTTAGGTTTGAGGCCAGCCCCAGAAATTTAGCAAAATATTCAGCAATTTTGGGAGACCCTGTTTCAAATAAAAAATAGAAAGGTCTATGGCTGTAATTTGGAGGTAGAATGCCTCTGACTTCAAGCTCCAGTAACAACAACAATAACAAAAAGACCACATTACTGGACAATGCTTGAAATCCATAATATAGATAGGGAAATAGAACATGTTTACTATTCATCTTTTTGAATACTACTTATTTTTAATACTCTGTTTTTGTATCAGGAATCTCAAACAAATTAAAGAATGAAGTAGACATCAGCAATCATTTAGTCAAACCCTACCTACCAAGAGGATTCAAGGTGGCGGCTGCCGAAAACAACATGCATTTCTTGGAGAAGCCTTGGACACCAGTTTTTGGATTAATATCTGCTTGGGACAACTCAGGGAGACATTTCCAGCCGTAACTTCCTATCTAGAAATCAGGAGAGAGTGGATAAGGCGGAATTGGAAGCAGGATGACAAGGAGGTGCACGCCATGCAAGAAAAATGATTTTTGGAAGAGCACCCCAGAAGAGTTTAAAGAGAAGATCATTTTGGCCATGCATGCTGGGGACTCTTTTTTTTTTTTTTTGGTGGTACTGGGGTTCCTGGAAGCCCTTCTACCTCTGGGCTACACTCCCAGACCTATTTTTTATTTTTGGAAACAGGGTCTCTTAAGTCAGTGCAGCTGGCTTCGAACCTGCGCAATCCTCCTGTCTCCGCCTCTCAAGCGTGGGGATTACAAGTGTACGCCACCACGCCTGGCAGCTGGGGACTCTTAACAACAGACCTTGTAAGAAAAACAACCCAGGCGTGGAGGAGGGAGCTGAGCAGCGCCCAGTGGGAAGCCAAGCCGCGTGTACCAGGCAGCTCAGCGCATGACATCCTGGGCAGCCCAGCGCCCAGCAGGAAGCCAAGTCGCGCATCCCAGGCAGTTTGGTTCCAGGCAGGAAGCCAAGCCCCCTGTGTCCTGAGAAGCCCAGCACCTCTGTGCTGTGCTGGGGCCCTTGGTGTGCTCCTAACAGCAGTTCCTGCTTGGCGCAGGGAGGCTGTGGGCCTCTGCTCTTAGAAGGGAGATAAAATTCATTGCTGCTAAGTGCTTGATCCCACAACTGCTTCAAAACACACATACTGTTTTCTCGTATTAAAAAAAAAAAATTTAGAGAGAGGTTGAGATGGCAGTGGGAGCAGCCAGGATTCGGGAGATGCAGACAAATCCTATCCAATTCACCTGGAACTTTTGGGAAAAATCTCCACGAAGGGGACTGCTCCCTCCTTACATCGATAAGAATTCTGAACATTATCTATAAGGAAGGAGACCAGTGGAGAACTAGGAGGAAGGCAGTGGCAGTGGTAACAGTGGCAGCAGTGGAGGCTAGCATTTGGTAGAAGCAGGGATATGATCCAACCCGCCCTGATCTTCTGAAGAAATTGCCCCAAAGGTGGAATGCTACCGTCGCATATGCTCAGGAATTCTGGACAACATGCAGTGTGGAAAAAGTGTTTGGGAGAGAATTGTGATAGTGGAGGCAGTGGCAATGGCAGCAGCCAGTATCCAGAACAGGCAGAGAGCTGATTCTACCCACCATGATCTTTTGAAGAAATTGCCCCAGAGGTAGAATGCTACTACCGCACACACTCGGTAATTTGGGACAGCATGCTGTGTGAATAGGGTGCTAGGAGGAGAACCGAGATGGCAGAGGCAGCAAAAGCGGTGGTCAGTATTTGGTAGAGGCAGAGATGCAATCAAATCCACCCCATAATTTTAAAGAAATATCCTCAAAGGTATACTGCTACTGCCACACATGCTTGGGAATTATGGAAAACAAATTGTGTGGGAAAGGTGATCAGGAACTGAGATGGCAGTGGCAGCAGCAGTGGTAGTAGTAACCAGAGTTTGGAGGGACAGACAGATCAAGTCCAGTCCACCTTGAACTTTAGAGGAAACCTCTCCAAAAGTAGTATGCTACTGCCACACATGTTCTGGAATTCTGGTCAACATGTTAAGTGGTAAAAGGGTTTGGGGGATTTCAGAGGGAGCCTAGCATGGCTGGGATGGGCTGCCACACAGTGTGTTCTGGGACTAATCAGCCCTCATGGCCACCGGACTCCTCTATGCAGAACAGGAGGCCAGGGTGTATGCAGAGCAGCAGAGCCTGCTCTCCGGAGTGAAGCTGTGGACCTCTGCCTTTGGAGGGAGGACGGAATTCATTGCCACTAAGAATTTGTGGTCCCAGCTTTTGAAAAAGACATGTACTGCTCTCTCATATTAAAAAAAAATTGAAGAATGCCAAGTGTGGGGGTGCACGCTTGTGGTCCCCGCGCTTGGGAGGTGAAGACAGGAGGATCGCACAGGTTTATGGCCAGGCTTGATGGCCTAAAAGACACTGTTTCCAAATTAAAAAAAAAAAAGCAGGTCCCCGGGGTAGAGCCTGGAGGTGGAAGGAAGGGTTTCTAGTACCACAAAAAAAAAAAAAAGGAAGAAAATAGGGAACATCTGTAGACAACTTGATCATAGTGGCAGAGAACAGAGCCCGATGCACAGCAAGATAACAAGGCCGGTGACAGGGCTTCTGAGGCCAGGATAGAAGCTTACCTAGGAGGCTAGGCTGGTGCCAGAGCCAGTCAGGCCTGGTTCTGAGCCTACCGGCCAGTGCTTCAACCTCCAAAACTGGGATTGAAGCCTGTCAAGGGATGAGGCCAATGCCAGGGCCAGTGAGGCCAGGATCAGAGCCTGCCATGAGGCAAGGCTGGTGCTGGGGCCTCCAAGGCTGGGATTGGAGCCTGCTGAGGGGTGAGGCTAGTGTCGGGGCCAGGGAGGCCAGGATTGGAGCCTGCCATGAGGCAAGGCCGGTGCTAGGGCCAGTGAGACCGGGATCGGAGCCTGCCATGAGGCAAGGCTAGTGCTGGTGTCTCCAAGGCCGGGATTGGACCTGCTGAGGGGTGAGGCCGGTGCTGGGGCCAGCGAGGCCGGGATCAAGGCCTGCCATGAGGCAAGGCTGGTTCTGGGGCCTTCGAGGCCTGGATTGGAGCCTGCTGAAGAGTGAGGCTCATGCCAGGGCCAACAAAGCCAGGATCAGAGGCTGCTGTGAGGTGAGGCAGTGCCGGTGCTGGGGCCTCTGAGGCTGGTTTCAGAGCTTGCCAAGGGATGAGGACAGTGCCAGGGCCAGTGAGGTCTGGATTAGAGCCTGCAGTGAGACAAGGCCTGTGCTGGGGCCTCTGAGGCCGGGATTGGAGCCTGCCAAAGGGTAAGGCCGGTACTGGCGCCAGCAAGGCTGGGATCAGAGCCTGCCGAGGGGTGAGGTCGGTGCCAGGGCCAGTGAGGCCAGGATTGGAGCCTGCTGTAAGGCAAGGCTGGTGCTGGGGCCTCCGAGGCCAGGATTGGAGCCTGCTGAGGGGTGAGGCTAATGACAGGGCCAGCAAAGCCGGGATCAGAGCCTGGCGTGAGGCAAGGCCAGTGCTGGGGCTAGTGGGACCAGGATCAGAGACTGCCATGAGGCAAGGCTGGTGATGGGGCCTCCGAGGCTGGGATCAGAGCCTGCTGAGGGGTGAGGCCGGGGTCGGGGCCAGCATAGCCGGGATCAGGGCCTGCCTTGAGGCAAGGACTGTGCTGAGGCCTCCAAGGCCAGGATTGGAGCCTGCCGAGGGGTGAGGCTAGTGTCAGGGACAACAAGGCCAGGATTGGAGCCTGCCATGAGGCAAGGCTGGTGCTGGGGTCTCTGAGGCCAGGATTGGAGCCTGTCAAGGGGTGAGGCTGGTGCCGGGGCCAGTCATGCTAGGATCAGAACCTGCCGAAGGGTGAGGCCAATGTCAGGGCCAGTGAGGCTGGGATCGGAGCCTGCTGTGATGTAGGGCTGGTGCTGGGGCCTCCGAGGCCGGGATTGGAGCATGCCTAGGGGCGAGGACAGTGCTGGGGCCAGCGAGGCCACGATCGGAGCCTGTGGTAAGGCAAGGCTGGTGCTGGGGCCTCCGAGGCTGGGATTGTAGCCTGCTGAGGGGTAAGGCCAGTGCGGGGGCCAGTGAGGCCAGGATTGGAGCCTGCCATGAGGCAAGGCTGGTGATGGGGCCTCTGAGGCCGGGATTGGAGCCTGCCAAGGGGTGAGGCCAGGGTCGGGGCCAGCGAGGCTGGGATCGGGGCCTGCCATTTGGTGAGGCCATAGATGGAACCAGGGAACCTGGGATAGGAACCTGCCTAAAGGCAAGGCCATTGCAGGGGCTTCTGAGGCTGGGATCAGAGTCTGCCATGGGCAAGGCTGGTGCTGGGCCCAGCGAGGTCGGGAACATTGTCTGCCAGGTGACCAGGCTGGTGGGGGGGGGGGGGGCTTTTGCGAGTGGGATCAGAACTTGCAATGCAGCATACACAGAGAAATATCAAAGAAAAATAAAAATCAGATACTCTCTCTAATATGCAAAAGCTAGGAAGAAATGGGTAATAGGAAGGAATCCAGTGGAAGAAAGGGCCCTATGGAGGAGCAATTAAGGTGACCAATCAGAGGAGATGGGAAGGGGGAAGATGGAATCTCATTTAAACATAAGATGTACATAAACAAATATATCAATATTTAACACTAAATCAAGCATGGGATTGAGGGAGGGGGAGGGAATGGGATGGGGATTGGATAAAGGCTAATTGGATGATGTGTACTTGGATATCCACACAAGTTTTGTATTCCATTGTGATGTTTGATTACAATGCACCAATAAAAATTTATTAAAAAAAAACCTACGTACCATCACATTCTTTAAGGGAACTACATATGTATTTGTTATTTAATCACACTCAAAATATGCCACATTCAAAACATGTTTGATTATATGGTAAGGAGCAGTGTGAGTGTGTGTGTGTGTGTGTGTGTGTGTGTGTGTGTGTGTGTCACTGAGGGATGGACCCTAGGAACATTCTACCTCTAAACTACATTCCAATCACTTTTTGTTTTTTGTTTGGAAACAGAGTCTTGCTAGATTGCTGAGTCTCTCACTAAATTGGTGAGGTTGGTATGGAACCTGCAATCTCCCTGTCTCAGCCTCCCAAGTACTGGGATTACAGGTAAAGCCACTACACTCAGCCAAAGTTTAGAAATTTTAAATACAAGCTATTTAGCCATTTTATAAATTTAAGATTATGTACTTGCAGTTTATCATGATTCAATAGCAGCATGTCACAGCTAATTGGTTTTAAATACTAATGACTTTCTTAAAAATATGTCTAGGGTAGAAATTTGTATTTATGCTTAGAATTCAGAATGGAAAAGTTAAAAAGAGAAATATAAATATTATGAAAACCATGTGTAAAAGTTTTAGGAAAAAACCATGTGTCTCTCCAAAAGGCTTGAAGTGGAATTATGTCGTGATAGTTTTTGTTTCATTTACTGAAATTTCTTGCTGTCTTTTTCCTGTTTGTAAAAATAATTTTTAAAGATCACATAAGACTGGCCACTGGCCAGTCAAGCTGTTCTGTTTAAGGAGGATATTTTTTCCCTCTAAGTAGCCGCCAGCAAAAATTCATTTATTTAATTTTTTACTTGTGGTCAGTAGTTGGATAAAGTACTTTTCTTCCAAAGTCATATTTTATTACTAAAAGCTAAAAAAATTTCTGTCCAAACAGATGCTGTTATTTTAGATTCCAGCCAAATGAGCCTGATGTTTATCCTGAGTGAGGGAAAGTTTGGTGGGGGTTAATGGGAGAGCATGCAAGGACATGATACATTAAAAAAAATTACTGAGACACCCAATTTTTTATCACATAGAAGTAAAGCACATTGGTATTATCAAAAGAAATAAGAATTTGAACCCTGTTCTAACTCAGAGAAAAATCCCCAACTTCACATTAGTGTTCCCAGGGACATATAAAAGAGGCAATTTTTAGAACTTATCCTCAGATATTCTGATCTGTTTGTCCATATTGGGGTCTGGGCATAAAAAAATACTTTATTTCTTTTTTTGTGTTTGGTATTGGGAATTGAACCTCAGAGCAGTCTAAACTTTCAGCCCTTTATTTTTTATTTTGAGAAAAGGTCTTACTAAGTTACTGAAGACCTTGATAAGTTGCTATGGCTGGTCTCAAACTTGTGATCCTCTTGTCTCAGCCTCCTGTGTCATAGCTATACTTGGGTTACAGGCATGTGCCACCATGCCTAGCTTAAAAAAATACTTTATTTGGAGCAATTTTGTTCCATGGTAATAGTGAAAGGGAGATACAGAGATATCCTTTATATTCCCCCTCTTCTCTACATACACAGCCTCACACATTATTATCATCCTCCACTAAAGTGGTACATTTGTCAGAATTGATAAATGTCCATTAATACATCATCATAACTGAAAGTTTATAGTTTAGATTAGAGTCTCTTTTGGTGTTGAAGTTCTACAATTTTGGACAAATGCATAATGGCGTGATTCCACCATGACAGTATCTTACAGAGTAATTTCACTGCCCTAACGATTCTTTTTCTTCTGCCTATTCATTCCTCCCACCCCTGAACTTCAGCAACCACTGATCATTTTTCCATCCTCATAGTTTTGTATGTTTCCAAAAGTTGTATATTTGGAACCATACAGTACCAAGCATGGTGGTTCACACCTGTAATCCTGGTCCTTGGAAAGCTGAGACAGTTGGATTGGAGATTCCAGGCCAGCTTCAGCAATTCAGTGAGACCATTTTTCAAAATAAAAAAATGAAAAGGGTTGGAAATTGTCCTTTCAAAGTGGCTTATTTCACTTTATAACATGCATTTTAGTGTCCTTTATGTCCTTTGTGGTTTGATAGCTCATACATTTTTAGCAGTGACTAATTGTCTATTGTTATATTGCCACTGTTTATTCATTCCACCTACTAAAGGATATCTTGACTGCTTTCAAATTTTTGGCAATTAAAAATAAAGCTGTCATAAACATTGATGTGCAGTGTGTGTGTGTGTGTGTGTGTGTGTGTGTGTGTGTGTACATGAGTTTTCATCTTATATGGGTAAAAACAAAGGCACGATTGCAGTATTGTATACTAAGAATATGATTAGCTTCAAGAAAATTATTTACCTAAATTTCTTTCAAAATGGCTGACCATTACATTGCCTTCAGGAATGAATTTAAGTTTATATAGATCCACATCTTTAACAAAATTGGGTGTTGTTAATGATCTGGATTTTGGCTGTTCTAAGCAGTATGAGCCAAGTATGGTGATGCACACCTGTAATCCTGGTACTTGGAAGGCTGAGGCAGTTGGATTGCAGGTTCCAGGCCAGCTTCAGCAACTTAGTGAGAACATTTTTCAAAATAAAAAATAAAAAGGATTGGGAATTGTAATAGTTTGGACTTAGAACATCTCCATAGACCTCACAGAAATAAGATAGCAATGGTAAAAGCTGGGCTCTTTTGCTAAGAAGGAGGCTCCTGGGGGCTGTGACCTTGGGGATTATATCAGGTTCTTTCCTCCCCGAGGCTCTCTCTGCTTCTGGCGTCTAGCCTCTGTAATGTGATGATGAATAGAGCCCGTGTGTTCTCCCTCTTTTTGCTTCCCATCACCATGTTCTGAGATCCACAGACTCAGCCTCACATGGACTGAACCGGAAATCTCCAAGAGCTGTGAGAAATAAACCTTCCTCTAAATTGTGTGGTCTAGTTTTTTGGGTTATACCAGTGAAAATTTTTACTAGAACATCAGTGTAACTCTGAGGTAGAATGCCCCTGGGTTCAATCCTCAGTAACACACACACACACACACACACACACACACACACACACACACACTGTACAGTGGGCATCTCATTGTTTTAATTTGCATTATCTTGATGACATATAGGATGCAAAGCATGATTTCACTCACTTATTTGGCTTCAGTGGTTTTCTTTGCTGAGGTGCCTGTTAAATATGTCACACTACATTTAGTTCAGTTTGTGGTAGTTTTGTTTTTGGTGAGTTTGAGTTCTTTTTATATTTTGGGTAACACTCCTTTATCAAATATGCCTTCTGCAATATATTCTCCCACTTTGTAGGTTATCTTTTTATCCTCTTGAAAGGGTCCTTTGCAAGTGCAAATATTATAATGTTGTTGACATCAAGCTTGCCAATTCTTTCTTTCATGAATCATGCTTTTGATGTTGTTCATACATATTTTTAAAAGCTGCACTAAAATTTATAACCTGTAGCCAAAATTGAAAAACAAACCTGTGTTAGCATTTCTTGAGTTTTCAGTGAAGGGCTATAGATTCTAGCTTTTCACCTACTGTCCCTGTTTTCTAAGCCAAGCTTTAATGACCTTAAGCATCCCACTTTAATAAGGGCATGTGACTAACTCCTACCATACATATCCATAACCTTGGTTGTGAAAAAGGCAGGATATAACTGAATGTACAGCAACAGGTTTGGCATAAAGAAGAAAAATTACTCATTATTCCAACAAAAATATTGGAATTTAGCAGTATAGTAATTTCTCCATCCTATCCTACCTTTCAGGCCATTAATTAGCTAGTGTCTACTTGGGTTCTACAATAGCCCTTAAGTGTATTACCATCTCAGTAACTTCATATTACTCACCTAAAACAGGCTTCATCACTCTTTACATTCAAAGACTACGTGTACTTATGATAAGAGAATGGCCTCCAGTTTTAGTCTGTTGTGCTTTAAGTCTCAGCTCCAGGATGACTAGGAGTGTTAACTTGGGAATACCACTGTAACAGGTTCTTAATTTGTAAAATATTGCTCTCTGTAATTTTTAGGGTTGTTGTTAATAAAACATACACACACACACACACACACACACACACACACACACACGTATTAAATAAAACAAAAATAAAAAGTAACAAAAGCTGGGTATGTAGCTCAGAACTCCCACTACCAAAAACAAAAAGACTACACTGACATGGTACCATGTGTGTGTGTGTGTGTGTGTGTGTGTGTGTGTGTGTGTGTTTGAACAGTATCTGATAAGCACTCAGCACTTAACATGTTTTAGCTATTATCTATAAAATTCTCCTAGAAGCCTCCATCTTCTCCCAGATTTTGTCAACTCAATGTGATTCAATTTTCTCAAGATTTCTTACAATGAGATTAGTGTTCCTAATCTGAAAAAAAAAAGTGAAATAAGAGGGAACTAAAACTTTAGATTTTACCTCTATGCCTTAACTCTTTTATTCCAACCCCACAATATTTTGGGGCTACAAAGGATTTCCAAACTTTCCACTTATCATGTTCTGAGTTCTTTCTACCTTTAGGGATAATGATTAAGAGCACTATAACTGGCTTTTAATATATTAAGAGGAGCTTAAGACATTGATTTTAAAATTTTCTTCTTCAACAATATCTTCTAAAACATTCCCTTTCCACAGATTCACACATGTTTCGAGATGTTAAAAATAAATATCAACTGTTTCTTTTCAGTTGTCTTTGACCAGTCCTAAGGTTCCCTGAGGAAGGTGAATATGAAGAATCATGGAGGATTTTTCTTTGACTTCTTGATAAAGGAATTTAACCAATGACATGCTTAATTATTTTTTCTTTTCTTTTTTTTTTGTGGTACTGGGGTTCCTGGAAACCCTTCTACCTTGGGCTACACTCCCAGACCCATTTTATATTTTTATTTGGAAACAGGGTATCTTAAGCCAGCGAGGCTGGCTTCAAACCAGTGCGATCCTCCTGTCTCCGCCTCCCAAGCGCGGGGATTACAAGCATGCGCCACCACCCTGGCAGACATGCTTAATTCTAAATGCAACTCTTAGTGAAAAGCAGTGGTAAGTTCATTAGAACTGTAAAATTTCTAACAATGGATTAAATTGATCTTGAAAAATATTGAACTGCTAAAATATTACCATGTTATTGTAGTTTTTCTGTTTTATTTATCTTTTTTTTTTTTTATTTGGTACTAGGGATCAAACCCAGAGACATTCCTTTTCTGAGCTAAATCTTTAGCCCTTTTTTACTTTTTATTTTGAAACAGGTTTTCATTAAAGTTATTGAGAATCTTGCTAAATTGCTGGGCTGACTTTGAACCTGCAATCTTCTTTCCTCAGTCTCCCATGTACTGAGATTACTGGTTTATACCACCACTCATCAAAAGTATGAGTTATTTAATTTCATTTTGGCACTTGAGATTGAACCCAGGGGCATTCTACCTCGAGCTACACCCCCCTGCCCTATTTTTTATTCTTTATTTTAATACAGGGTCTTACTGAGTTCCAAAGGGCCTCACTAAGTAGCTGAGGCTGTTCTCAAAACACAATCCTCCTGTTTAAGCCTCCCAAATGCTGGGATTACAAGCATGTGCCACCATCCCCTTTTTATTTTTTTAATTTTAAAACAGGGTCTTGCTAAATTGCTGAGTGCCTTGCTAAATTACTAAGGCTGACCTTGAATCTGTGATCCTATCTCAGCCTCCCATATATTAGAACCATAGGCATGTGCCACCATATCTGGCTAGAATAGTCTTAATGTTTTACTAGAAAGCCTTTGTTGTGATTTTTGCTTTTTCTTTATACTCAGGATGGGAAAGAATAACAAAAGAAAGGCCTTTTTAATATTTAACATGAGAGGGCAGACAAAGTTTTACTCTTTGTTTAACCATCTGCATTATTTTCTATGATTATTTTCTGTATAAAAAGATGACAAAGATATCCAAAACTTTAGACTTTTTGAGGGTAAAATAAGTTACTGTGTTTTATTACAATGGTTAATACATGGTGAATGTTCAACAATTTGTAGCAATTTGAGAAATAATTTTCATAATTACTATTAAAATTAATATGTAACTACTTTAGGGAAAGAATACAGCCACCCACAGGGAAGGAAAAGTGGCTATATATTTTCTACCTTGTTCAATGAGTTAATGTTTTAAGTAGCTTTTATCTCTAGAGCAGACCAACTCTCATGGATGATTTACATTTGATAATTGACCATTGTTCATTTTTTAAGCACTTTTAGAAACTCTCAATTGCACTTTATGTTTTAATGTATCTCAAATCTGGAAAATGGTTTGTCATGGGGAAAGTATTGATTCCTCAACTCAGGATTGGCAGGGTCCTTGGCTTACATGACAGAAGAATTTCCACATGCATAGGCCATTTTTGGTGGTAGTCTCAGTTGCATTTGATGTTTTAATATATCACAAATCTGGAAAATGGTTACAACAGGTGTTAAGAATTTTGTTTTGTTTTGTTTTGGGGGTTTTTTTTTGTTTTTTTTTTTGTTTTTTTTTTTTTGGTGGTACTGGGGTTCCTGGAAGCCCTTCTGCCTCTGGGCTACACTCCCAGACCTATTTTTATTTTTGGAAACAGGGTCTCTTAAGCCAGCGCAGCTGGCTTCAAACCTGCGTGATCCTCCTGTCTCAGCCTCCCAAGCACAAGGATTATAAGTGTGCGCCACCACGCCTGGCTTAGAATTTTTAGATCATAAAATTCTTTAACAAACCAATAAAATCTATGGAGATTGTCTTCAGGGATAATATACAAAAAAGGATATTCATAGAATTTCTGGTTTATCTATACCTAAATCAGTAGTATATAGTTCATTAGCCAAGAATTTCAAACTACATAAATTGAAATATTTTGCAAAAAGTTTTTAAAATATTTAACTACCATGGCCCTAATTGTAGTAGTATATTCTCATGTAATCTTTTCCTTTCTTAAGTTGACTATCATTACCTATAATCCTGAGGACAAATTGTTTTCTTCACAAATATTTTAAGGTCACATAAAAAAAGCTATAAAACTATATCACACATATGTGTTGTATACATGCATATATTTATGGGTAGTACATCAGTTATAGACAAAATTATTTGTCTCTAAAATTATACTATCGTTGTCTATATTAAAGTAAATTTATGGTGTACTTTAAAAAACAAGTAGTCAGTTAAATGAGAGATATGTGCAAGTATGCTTCTACCATCTTGTACTTAAGATGTATAATTACAAACACACAAAAATTAGTCATATACTAATCATAAAATTGTTGAAATGCTGTATAACTTTACCCTCTAAAAGTTTATTACAAATTACTCTGGAACATTCATTCAGGATATACAAATATATATAAAATCACGTATACAAGGAATTCTACCAATATGGAGATTGGTGCAGGAGCTATGTGAAAATACTAGACAAAACTTCAGCCAATGACAGTTATCTAATCAAGGGGTAGAAAGGGATATGTTGCATAACACACATCTATGCCAAAATTCATAAGAGAAGAGATTTGAAGAACTATTAGTGATAAAAAAATAAGGCAGAAAATATAAAGGAATGTCTTGCCTTTTATCAGGAATTATTTTTAGAGCAAGGTCATAAAGAAATATCTTAGATGTTTTAAATTACTGGTTGATAAGGTAGCAACAGTTTACAGGTTTATTTTGTTTTCATTTAAAAAAATATTTTATTAGTGCATTGTAATTATGCATTATAGGGAGATTCAATATGATTAAAACATACATGCACACAGCTCTGTATATTTCCCTCCACATACCACCTGATACCTCTTTCTCCCACCCCACATAAGTTAGTGGTAGTCATTCTTAAAAAAAGTTTAGGCCGGGCGTTGTGGCGCACGCTTGTAATCCCCGCGCTTGGGAGGCAGAGACAGGAGGATCGCACAGGTTCGAAGCCAGCCGCGCGCACTGGCTTAGGATACCCTGTTTCCAAATAAAAATGTAAAAATAGGTCTGGGAATGTAGCCCGGAGGTAGAAGGGCTTCCAGGAACCCCAATACCACACACACACAAAAAAAGTTTAGTATCTAAATTTAAAAAAAATTTGTATCTAGACTTTTTAAGATTAGAAATACAAGAATTAAGTTGGACTTTCTTGGAAAATCTATCATAATATTTAGAACTAATGTGTCTATAAGGAGATTGGGTAGAAATGGTTCAAGGAGCCTTCAGAAATGGAAAACATTTGTCCAAAAAATTGTATCCCTCATTCACTCTGATGCTGATGCATTCTATTTCCTTTTATCTATATTTTGCATGTTTTTGAAACAAAGATCCTGGTGGATACCACATTTAAATAAAATATGGTAAATCAAAATAAAAGCTACAAAACCTAAAATATATCCAAGACAGGCAATAGTTACACTTGTGATAGTTAAAATATGTTCAAAGTATGCGACAAATTAATACCCCTATTATGAAAAAGAAACAAATGATTAGAATATTAAGTATTTAATTTCAAATGAATTAACTATGCAAAAGTAATCCAAGGCAGGAATGCAAATGTCAGAAAAATATAAGAAGACAGTCTAACTCATTAAAACACTTAAAAGCATATTGCTTTCATTTAGTCAAATTAGGAAAAAATATTTTAAAAGGATTTTGTAGAATGCACTTATTTTGTGTGTGTGTGTGTACACGTGTTTACATTGCTTGTCATAAAACTCACTATAATAAATGCTTACACAATGATTTTGCCAATTTTCTATTGCTATTAAGATATTTTTTTGATGAAGAATATAGCCAACTATCTCAATATGTAATTTCTGGGTAAACTCTTCAAAATAAAAATAGTTGTACTTATGAATTATGTCATGCTTTATATTAAATATGTCAATGAATAATCTTCCAGAAAATAAATCACTGAGTATGTTTTCCATTTTTTGTGTGTGTGTGGTATTGGAGATTGAACTCAGGGGCATCTACCTCTGAGCTACACCTCTGGCCTTATTTTATTTTTATTCTGAAATGGGAGCTCACTAGGTTGATGAGAGTCTCATTACTTACTTGCTGAGACTGTCGTCAAACCTGAGATCCTCCTCTTTAAGCCTCCCAAGTACTGCGATTACAAGCATATACCACCACATGTTAATTTTTTAGATTAACATACAATTTTTATCTCATTCAGTTTTATCATGTGTTTTATTTCCATTCTTTCTGTTCTGAGTCTCTCTGTGTAGCTAATGGCATTCTCATTCCCTTTCTCCTCACAGATTTGTAAAACATCTCTAAGTGCTTGTTGGGCAGAGTAACAAGAAAGAAAAGAGAAATGTAGAATTCTAGAGCTTTTGATGTTTTCAAACTCACCATCTAATAAAATGATAATTGATAATTAAAATAAAAAACAAATTATTGTATATTATGTTGATGTACTGTACAATTTCCTAAGCTAAATAAAATTTAAAAGCAGAGTCAGACATATTTCACCTTTATTTTCTACTTCAAGAATTTGGCTAGAACTATTAGAATTTTTTGGTTGGATATTAGTCAATAGTTTTCAAAATTTTAATAAAAACTAAGAAATGCATGAACATCAAATTTCAAGAAAGTACATTTCAAGATAATATTTTGAAGTTTTAGACAAAATATTTTTAGTAATATATAGTACAAAAAGCTATTTTCAAGCTTAGAAATGCTGAGCTTATTTTTGAATTATAGTTATACACATGCACACATGTACTAAAAGCTAAGGCTATGACTGTTCTATAGTATTTATTCTTTCCCATAGGAATTAGCTATATTTTAATCCCATGTGAATTGAATAAATAAGTTCAAACTCTACCAATAGTCAAATCAAAATTCAAAATGAACATAAAATTGATAAAAGCAACTCATTGTTTTGAATTTCTCTGTCCTTATAATATTTTATATATTTCTAGAGAGTTTAATTTTTGTCTTTTCAGCTTCAGAGAAAGATGTTTATTCATTAAATAAAATGTATTTATTAATCATCTACTATGTTTCAGGATTTGTAGGAGTACTAGGTCTACAATTATGGAAAGCACAAGGTTTTCACATTTCTAGAGCTTATATATATTTATTTTAATATATTTTTATTGGTGCATTGTAGTCAAACATCACAATAGAATACAAGACTTGTTAGGATATCCAAGTACACATCATCCAATCAACCTTTTTCCAATCCCTATCCCACTCCCTCCCCCTCCCTCAATCCCATGCTTGATTTAGTGTTTAATATTGATATATTTATTTATGTGCATCATGTGATTTAAAGAGATTCCATCTTCCCCCTTCCCATCCCATCTGATTGGTCACCTTAATTGCTCCTCCATATGGCCCCTTCTTCCATTAGATTCCCTCCTATTACCCATTTCTTCCTAGTTTTGCATATTAGGGAGAACATTCATTTTTTTTTAATTTTCTGTAATATTTCTTTGTGTATGCTGTTTTGCAAGTTTCAATCCCACTCTTGAAGGCCCTGAAACTGGCCTGGCCACCTGGTAGACTCTGATCCCAGCCTCACTGGCTCCAGTACCTGCGTTGTCTCATGGGAGGCTCCGATCTTAGTCTCAGGGGCCCCAGTACAGGCCTTGTCTTTAGGCTAGCTCCTAACTCAGCCTCGCTGGCTCTAATTACGGCCTCACCAAATGTCAGGCACCAGTCCCAGCCTTGCTGACCCTAGTACTGGCCACGCCTATCAGCAGGCTTTGATCCCAGCCGCTGAGGCCCCAGCACTGGCCTCCCCTATCAGCAGGCTTTGATCCCAGCCTCTGAGGCCACAGCACCAGGATTGCCTCATGGCAGACTCCAATCCCGGCCTCACTGGCCTCAGCACCAACCTCACCCCTCAGCAGGCTCTGATCTCTGCATCCAAGGCCCCAGCAACGATCCTGCCTCACAGCAAGCTCTGATCCTGGCCGTGCTGGCCCAATCACTGGCCTTACCCCTCTGCAGGCTCCGATCTCTGCCTCTGAGGCCCCAGCAACAGTCCTGCCTCATGCCAGGCTCTGATCCCCGCCTCACTGGCCCCGACACTGGCCTCACCCCTTGGAAGGCTCTGATCCCAGCCTTGGAGGCTGCAGCACCAGCCTTGCTTCACGGAAGGCCCTGATCCTGGCCTCACTGGCCCCAGCACCGGCCTCACCCTTTGGCAGGTTCCAATCCCAGCCTTAGAGGCTGCAGCACCGGCCTTGCCTCATGGAAGGCCCCAATCCTGGCTTCGCTGGCCCCGACACTGGCCTCACCCCTTGGCTGTCTCTGGTCCTGGCCTCAGAGGCCCCAACACCAGCCTTGCCTCACAGCAGGCCCTGATCCCGGCCTCGCTGGCCCCGACAGCAGCCTCACCTCTTGGCAGGCTCCAATCCCAGCCTCCAAGGCCCCAGCACCAGTCTTGCCTCACAGCAGGCTCCCATTTCAGCCTTTATAGCCCCAGCACCAACCTCACCCTTCGGCAGACTCTAATCCCGGTGCCACTCAGAGGCCCCAGCACAGGCCTTGCCTCATGGCAGGCTCCGTTCCTGGTCTCACTGGCCCCGACTCTGGCATAGCCGCCTAGCAGGCTCCTATCCTGGCCTCCGAGGCCCTGTCTCCACCCTTGCTGTCTTGCTGTGCATTGGGCTCTGTTCTCTGCCACTATGAGCAGGTTGTCTACAGATGTTCCCTTTCTTCTCACCCCCCCATTTTTTTTGGTGGTACTGGGGTTCCTGGAAACCCTTCCACCTCCGGGCTTTACTCCCAGGATCCCACTTTTTTAAAAAATATATATTTTTTTTATTTGGAAACAGGGTCTCTCAAGCCAGCAAGGCTGGCCTCGAGCCTGTGCAATCCTGTCTCTGCCTCCCAAGCGCGGGGATTACAAGCGTGTGCCACAACGCCTGGCATTCTTTTTTTTTTTTAATATGAGAAAGCAGTACATGTCTTTTGCAAAAGCTGGGACCCCAGATATCCAGTGACAATAACATTTTGTCCTCCTTCCAATGGCAGAGGTCCACAGATTCACTTCAGAGAGCAGGCTCTGCTGCTCCATACGTACCCTGGCCTTCCACTCTGCACAGAGGAGTGTGGTGGCCATGAGGGCAGATGACTCTCAGAACCTACAGTGTGGCAGCCCACCTTGAACATGCAGGGCTCCCTCTGAAATCCCCCAAACCCTTTTACCACTTAGCATGTTGTCCAGAAATCCCGATCATGTGTGTGAGGAAGTCTACTTTTGGGGAGATTTCCTCAGAAGTTCACGGTGGACTGGACTGGATCTGACTGCCGCTCCAAACTCTGGTCACCACCACTGCCACTGCTGCCACTGCCATCTCAGTTCTCTCCCGAACACCCTTCCCACACAGTTTGTTTTCCAGAATTCCCAAGCATGTGGGGCATTAGCGGTATACCTTTGAGGATATTTCTTTAAAATTAAGATGTGTAATGGATTGAATCTCTGCCTCTACCAAATGCTAACCACCACTGCTGCTGTCACAGCCATCTCAGTTCTCTTCCGAACACCCTTTTCACACAGCATGTTTCCCAGTTTCTGCGTGTGTGTGGTGGTAGCTTTCTACCTCTAGGGCTATTTCTTCAAAAGATCCAGGTGTGGTGCATCAGCTCTCTGCCTCTCCTGAATGCTGGCCGCTGCCATTGCCGCTGCCTCCACCATCTAATTCTTTCTGAAACTCTTTTCCCACACTGCATGTTGTCCAGTATTCCTGAGCATGTGCGAGGGTAGCATTCCAACTTTGGGGCAATTTCTTCAGAAGATCAGGGTGGGTTGGATCAGATCTCTGTCTCTCCCAAATAAAAGCCTCCACCACCACCGCAGCTGTTACTGCCGCCACTGCCTTCCTCCTAGTTCTCCGCTGAGCTCCCTCCTTACAGATGATGTGCACGATTCTTAAGCATGTATGGAAGAAGCAGTCCCCCTTTGGGGGGATTTTTCCAAAAGTTCCAGGTCAGTTGGATATGTTTTGTCTTTATCTCCAGAATCCTGGCTGTCGCCCTGGCCATCTTGACCCCTCTCCAATATTTTTTCTTTTTTCTTCTTCTTTTTCTTTTTTAAGTAAGAGAAGACAGTATGTGTGGTTTGAAGAGGTTGTGGGATCAGGCACTCAGTAGCAATAAATTTTTTCTCCCTTCCAGGAGTGGAGTCCCACAGCCTCACCATACAGAGCAGGATCTGCTGTTCTAAGCACACCACAGCCCTGGCACAGCACAGCAGGGCTGAGTTCCTCGGAACATGCATCTCAGGTTTGTGCTCGGTACCAGGCCTTCTGGGACACAGGCTGGGCTACCCGCCCCCGCCCTGACCGGCACCAGACCTTCTAGGGCGCTGGTTCGGCCTCCCACTGCCTGCCCAGCACCATGCCTTCCAGGGAGCAGGCTGAGCCACCCGCCGCCTGCCCGGCACCGGGACTTCCCCCGGACTTCCGGGGTGCAGAATATACTATATTTAAATTACCATTATAGGGGCCGCAAGGCCCTGGGCCCTGGGCAGGTGTCGCGCAGGCACGTCGCCCCCCCCCCCCCCCGAAGGACTGGGGCCTGTGCCGCAAAGCCATGGGCCCCGGGCAGGGGTTGCGGGGGGCACACAGGTACCCAGAAGGACAGGGGCCTGTGCCGCAGGCCCTGGGCCATGGGGGTGGACATGTGGGGCACACCGGCCCCCCAGAAGAACAGGGGCCTTGGCCACAAGGCTCTGGGCCCCAGGCGGGGGTCGCGCGGGGCACGCCGGAACCCCAGAAGAACCAGAGCCTGGGCCACAAGGCTCTGGGCCCCGAGCCCAGGTCGCGCGGGGCATGCCCGACCCCTGGAAGGACCAGAGGCCCGGGCCACAAGGCCTTGGGACCCAGATGGGGTCGCGCAGTGCACACCGGTCCCCTGGAAGAAGAGGGGCCACGGCTGCAAGGCCCTGGGCCCCGGGTGGGGGTTGTGCAAGGCATGCTGGACCCCCAGAGTGACTGGAGGCCCTGGACCCCTGGTGGGGATCGCGCAGGGCACAACTGCCCCCAGCAGGTCCAGAGGCCTGGGCCGCAAGGTCCTGGATCCCGGGCGTGGCTCTCACGGGGCACGCAGGACCCCCAGAAGGACCGGAGGCCCAAGCCACCAGGCCCCAGGCCATGGGTGGGGGTCATGCGGGGCACTCTGGATCCCCAAAATGACCAGAGGCCCTGGGCCCCAGGCGGGGGTTGCGCAGGCCATGCCGGCCTCCTGAAGGACCGGAGCCTGGGACCCAAGGCCCTGGGCCCTGGCCAAGGCTCTTGCGGGGCACACTCGCCCCCTAGAAGGTCCAGAGGCCCTGGCCATAAGACCTGGGCCCTGGGCATGTGTCACACGGGGCAGGCAGGGCCCCCAGAAGGACTGGAGGCCTGGGCCACAAGGCCCTGGATCCCGGGCGGGGGGCACATGGGACAACCCAGCCCACCGGAAGGTCCGGAGGCCTGGGCCAGTAGGTCCAGTGCCCCAGGCGGAGGGCGGGCGGCCCAGTCTCCCCCCAGGAAGTCATGGTGCTGGGCATGAGGCTGAGCCTGAGTTCCGGGAAGCTCAGTATCAAACAGGAGGCCCAGCCGTGGGTACAGAGGAACCCAGCACTGTTGTGCTGCACCAGGCCATGGTGCGCTTAGAACAGCAGATTTTGCTCTGCATGGTGAGGCTGTTGGACTCCACTCTTGGAAGGGAAGAAAGAAAAAACTCATTGCTACCGAGTGCCTGATCCCACAGTCTCCTCAAACCACATACTGTCTTCTCTTATTAATAAAAAACAAACAAACAAAGGAAATTAAAAAAAATATATTGAAGAGGGGTCAAGATGGCCGCAGTGGAAGCCAGGATACTGGAGATGCAGACAAAACATATCCAACTGAACTGGAACTTTTGGAAACATTCCCCATGAAGGAGGACTGCTTCTTTACATCCTTAAGAATCCTGGGCATCATCTGTAAGGAGAGAGTTTAGGGGAGACCTAGGAGGAAGACGGTGTTGGCAGCAGTTGGCATGATGGCAGTGGAGGCTGGTATTTGGGGGAGGCACAAATCTGATCCTACCAACCATATCTCCTGGATAAATTACCCCAAAGGCCAAATGCTACCGTTGTGCATGCTTAGGAATACTGGACAACATGCAGTGTGGGAAAAGAGCTTGGGAAAGATTTGAAATGGTGGAGGCAGTGGCTAGTACTCAGGGGAGTCAGAGATCTGATGCAATACACCTGGAACTTTTGAAGAAATAACCCCAGAGGCAGAATGCTACCACCATGCACCCTCAGGAAAGTGGGACAACCTGCTTGGTGAAGAGGGTGCTTGGATCAGAGCCTGCCAAGGGGTTAGGTCAGTTCCAGGGCCAGCGAGGCCGGGATCGGAGCCTCCCATGAGGCAAGGCCGGTGCTGGGGCCTCTGAGGCTGGGATCAGAGCCTGCCGAGGAGTAAAGCTAGTGCCAGGGCCAATGAGTCCAGGATCAGAGCCTGTCATGAGGCAAGGCTAGTGCTGGGGCCTCCAAGGCCGGGATAGGAGCCTGCTGAAGGGTTAGACCAGTGCCAGGGCCAGCAAGGCTGGGATTGGATCCTGCCATGAGGCAAGGCCGGTGCTGGGGCCTCTGAGGCCGGGTTGGAGCCAGCTGAGGGGTTAGGCCTGTGCGGGGGCCAGTGAGGCCAGAATTGGGGCCTCCCATGAGGTAAGGCGGGTGCTTGAACCAGTGAGGTCAGGATCAGAGTCCTTCGGGTGGCCAGGCCACTACTGTGGCCGTCAAGAGTGAGATCAGACCTTGCAATGCGGCATGCACAGAGAAATATCACAGAAAATAAAAACCAGATACTTCCCCTAATTAGCAAAAACTAGGAGGAAAGGGGTAAAAGGAGGAGGTTGAGTTGTAGAAAGGGCCCTATGGAGAAGCAATTAAGGTGACCAATAAGAGAGTATGGGATGGGGGAGGATGGAACCTCTTTAAAACTCAGGAGGTGCGTAAACAAATGTATCAAAGATAATCACCAATCAAGCATGGGATCAAGGGAGGGGGAGGGAATGGGATGGGGATTGGATGATGGCTAATTGGATGTTATGTACTTGTATATCCTCTCAAGTCTTGTATTCCTATGTGATGTATGATTACAATGCATATATATATATATATATATATATATATATTATATATATATATTACCATTATATTCCCTGTCTTATTTCTCATTATCATTTCTTTTCTAAAAGTGAGTATTATCTCTAAGGCTTCATTCAGCACTGGAAACTAAACTGTTTAAAAGCCTATTAGCTCCTACATTGTGACAGTTGGGGCTACTGGAGTAGATTATTCTCAAATAAAGTTTAGAGTGTGGAGAAATTATTAGACTTTGAGAGAACACTTATGGAAGAGAGGAAAAGGAAGCTGTTTAGAAAGAGGGAGGACTCCAACTCTAATGGAGGTTGGATCAGAACCCTGGTAGACCCCCATGGTGGAGCAGCACATGACACACCAGAGTTATCCTGGCTTGGGCCGTTTGATTTTTTTCTTTAGTGAAATCATTTGATGTGAGCTGTCTTCAAAGGGGTGCAACCTTGGATCAGGCAGATTTCTGCCTGTGAGGAACTCCAGAGGTTTTGGAGGCTGGCAGCTATCCTCCCACACTCTCAGCAGGTTAGGAAAAACAGTTCCTCAAGAAAGATTTTACAGCACAGTAGTATTTATCTATCATATGTCACATACTCATGTTTCATTCAGTAGGAGTCATCAAAATGAATGTTTTAATATGGTTCGTGCCTAGCTGCTGGCAGTTTAGTCACTGGTATGTTCTATCATAAGTGGATAGAATCATTCATTTGCTAAGGTACGGATATTATGTTAAATGTCACAAAAACAGAAATGTGATACTTCAAAGTAAAAAATAAAAGCTTATTTTTTCATGCTTTCTATTTGATGGCTCAAAATTGGCTTGTAATTAATGATTTATAGCAAACATACCAGGCAGTATGAGTAAGGATGCCACACAGAATCACTAAGCACTGGAAACTTTAAAAAAAGGGGGGGAAGACTGATACACACAGTGCTATGGGTTAATGATAAACTGAAAAAATTAGTTATAATTATGTTATTTTAATTTGTATAATCAAAATACCTTGTTTTAACTTTGTATTTTTCATATTTTTTCCAAATATAAGGTTTAAATCCTCCAGTTAAGATATTTTAAATGTCTGAGCAAAGAATCAATTACTAAAACAGCAAAAAATAATTAAGAAGTTGAATTAAACTTGAAAAACTGTCATCCTAAAGATTTATTTTCTATACACATTATATCTTCTATAAACATGTAATCAACTGGTTGTGATTAAAAATATTGATAGCATTTATAACAATTTTATGCTAATAATGTCAAACAAGACTACATTTTTAGGTGCTTTATTACTTAAAATTGTATGGTTAATTAAGTTAGAATAGACAATTTCTAACTAGAGGCCATGAATCAAATACTACACATATGTAAAGTATTGAAAGTCATTAGGCCATGGGAAAGAATCTTTGAAATAATGATATAAACTTCTAATGTAAGTTATCTATATAAACAAGTGGGCATGGACAATGATGTTGAAAACTGGAAGCTGTCCTAGTGTTGTTTTTTTTTTTTTTCTTGAACTAAAATCACTCTTTATAGAGTCAAATAGTCTGAGAAAATTGCTTGAGAAATTGTACTATCTTTAGCATTTTGTTTTCACTATCATTTCTATCACAAAACCAATACTTATGAGTAAATGTGAGTGAAACAGTTCGGTAAACAAGCTAAGGGAGTTTTCTTATGGTTCTCCCTACTTTTAGTTTTCTCTATCTCCATTCTTTTTTTTTTTGTGTGTGTGGTGGTACTGGGGTTTCTGGAAGCCCTTCTACCTCCGGGCAATACTCCCAGACCTATTTTATACTTTATATTTGGAAACAGGGTCTTGTAAGCCAGCACAGCTGGCTTCGAACCTGTGTGATCCTCCTGTCTCCGCCTCCCAAGCGCAGGGATTACAAGTGTGTGCCACCATGCCCGGCTTCTATCTTCATTCTTGACTCACATGACATAAATTCATTTCAGTTTGCTAATTTATTCCTTCTGTCCTTTATTCACTTAACTTGACTCACCAAACACGTTTCAAGGCCTTCATAGCTATGGCTAACAGCATGTTACTGGCCAGCACATATATAGAACATTTCTATTATTGTAAAAAAAAAAAAAAATTCTGTTCTATTCTGAAGTCTTAGGATGCAAAATAAAAAGTTGAAATTTCTACCATGAAGAAATTCACAGATTAGAAGAAGAAATATGATAGAGATATTGTCGAAGAACTCTTGGATACTTTTTTTTTTTTTTTTTTTTGTGGGACTAGGGTTCCTGGAAACCCTTCTATCTCCGGGCTATACTCCCAGACCTATTTTATATTTTTATTTGGAAACAGGGTCTCTTAAGCCAGGGATGCTGGCTTTGAACCTGTGTGATCCTCCTGTCTCTGCCTCCCAAGCGCGGGGATTACAAGCGTGCGCCACCACACCAGGCTAGAACTCTTGGCTGCTAAGTGTCAGCACCAAAATGAATCTGGAGAGGGGCATGGAGTCAATACCAAAACAGCCTTGGGTTTAATGAAGTGTAAAGGAACTGATGAGAAGGCACTACAAAAGTCAAGGACATTGTTTTCAACAGTCACAAGTGGAGCAAAACCAGGGCAAAACACCCAAGAACATACCAATACAGAATTTAAAAATGGCTGCAATGTAGAGTGATAATGGATAAGGCTTTTCAAACAGGCCACATGTTTTGTTTTGTATCACCAAAAAACAAGAACAACAATAGCATACAACTGATAGGTCAGGTCCCTTTTTTCCCCCACAGGACCCCGCAGCAGGGACAGGGAGTGGAACCCCAGAAGTCAGAAGTGGAGATATCATGAGAATACAGGTGCCTGACACTCCAAGCATTGCAAGTCAGACTGCAGGCATTGCGAGGCAGACTCCAGAGGTTGCACGATTAAGGATGTTGAGAGAGAATTGGCATTCCCACACTGCTAGCCCCACCCCCAAACCGACCCCCCAACCCCGCTTTAAACATTGGTACTTCTGCTCCACCGCGCAATTCTACAGACCATGTGGTTCATCGGTTCCTTCTCACACAGTCTGGAGATATCGTCCATGAGGGGCCAGGTTTGAGTAAAGCAGCTTTTTAATAACCTGGTTGGTATTTACCTCCTTCATGACTCCTCAGCTCAATTTCAGCGTAACATTGGATACACAAAACTCGGGAGAATTTTTGTATATTTTTTCTCTTTTTATTTTTGTTTCTGTACTCCTCCTTGAGCTCCGGACTCTCCGATCAGACCCTCAATCGGATCGACCGCTTTCTTTTGAACCGGTTGCACCTGAGGTCCCATGCCAGCCTCGTTGGGCGGAGTGCATCCACCAGCCACTTGCCCGCGAAGTTCCATGCCAAGCTCACAGGGCGGCATGCCGCTTGGGCCCCTCGGCCGACCCCAGCCCCCACAGCACACCCCACAGCCTCTTGGGCCCCACTGTGCACAAACACCCACCCACCCCGACCCCCACTGCTGATCTGTCTCTGCCCTCCTGCATCCCACAGAGGTCTTTCAGACTGGGTAAGCTTCTTCCCTTCCTCTAGTCAACGAGTTTGGGCTTCTTGCCTTCTTTCCAGATTTGGGTCCTCTGCCAGTCCACTGGGATATAAAAATCTAAGAACTTGGTGACTCATTGTCTTCCAGTCCACTGGGACCTCCCCCCAATAACCAGTCATCTTCCAGTTTTGAGAAGAGACTGAGACATTTCCCAGTCTCTTAACCCTCATTCCCAAACGATTGACCAGGAAAATGGGGACACCTGTTTCCTGTTCTTTGTTCTCGCCGGACAACTAGACATGAGAAGTCAAATCTCCAAACTAGCAGAGAAATTAGGCCCTGAGTGCCTGTCTGGCCTCCACACCATAATGAGCTGTGGTGGTCTGAGACTTTTGTAAGTGGTCTGGTACATAGCCGAAGTCCTTTATGTCCAGGCATTCTTTTTCCTGCACTCCCCTCCCTCTGACTACTCTCCCCCATCAGCCACCATTTTCCCATCAGCCACCATTTTGTGATGATGTCACAGTCGCCATCTTGGTTGCTATCTTATGATGTTGCAGTCACTGTATTGTGATGATGCACGGTTGCCATCTTGTGACCTTGCTGGGTTACAGGTGGCGTTTTTCTGATTTCACCCCCAACCCCTAGGATCTCTCCTCACCATACAGACCACCACCCTACCCTAAGATGGCCTCTCCTAATAACCTAATTCTTATCCCCCCCCCCTGGCAGTCCTCCCTTACATTGTGCAAGAGTATGATCTCACATGGTAGGATCCTCATGTTATTGTAACCTCTGCCTTAACTCCAGATGAGCAGTTTGATAATGGGCAAGCTTTTATTTCTAAGGTTACTCAACAGGTGGCACAAGCCCTTGGCATTTCTTCGAAGCTTCACATCCCATATTGACTGCAGTCATCAGAAAAAATGAATGGAATTCTTAAAAACCTTCTATCAAAACTCTCCCTGGAGCTGTAAGTATTGTGGCTTGAACTCCTACCACTAGCTCTGGGATGTACGAGGGCCACCCTTGAAGCCCTACCTTCATGAGCCCCTTTGAATTGCTGTATGGTCACCCATTTTGCTTAATCACACTCTCCCTTCGGACCCCCCTCCTTTGGCTTCCTATCTCCTTTACTTGTCTTTTTTTCAGGCACCTCCTTAGGGAACATGCTGACCAATATCTTTCCCAACCTGGGACTGGAGAAGCAGCTCTACACCACCCAGAAATGAAGGCCTTTAAGCCAGGGGATCAAGTCCTCTTCAAGTTGCTTCAACCAAAACATCTCCAACCACAGTGGACTGGGCCTTTTACTGTGATCCTCATCATACCTACTGCAGCCAAACTTCTGGGGTACCCCAACTGGCATCACCTTACTCGCCAAAAAAGGGCTCTGTTACAACAGCCTCATGACAAATTCTCTTGTGCAATGTTGAGGCCCAATAAGCTCCATTTTTCTCTGTATAATTCGCTTTAATGCTTTTATTTCAGCAGGTTCACTTGTTTACATAGTATGGTGCTCTCCATCTCTGGATGCCAGACAGCCATAAGTATTAAACTCTCTAAAATTCATGACTGATGCTCCTGACCCTATAGCATGTTTTCCATTTGACCAGAGTAACCCAAACCTACTCACTGCTGAAAAGTGTGGTGTGTGTCTTTCTCAGGGAAAATGTTGCTATTACATTAATGAATCTGGTCTAATGAAGGAAACTGCTAAAACGGATTTATGTCTCTTTCTCAGGAAAAATGCTGGTATTATATTAATAAATCTGGTCTAATGAAGGGAAATTTCTAAACTCTGACCAGGTTAAGCAAAAATCTAAAAAACATAGTAGTGACAATCTACCTCATATCTAGAAGAGTTCCAAGGGTCAGTAACCACTTGGCTCCTTCCCTTCCACATAAAGACCAGTAGCTGATGGTTTCCCTCCTTTCTCAGGACCCATTCTCATGATTTGCCATTTCTTTTAATAGCTCCTCATCTGTTAAAGTTTATTCAAATGCACATTACCAAGCCATCCAGGGTTACCAATGACTCCCACTGCAGCCATACTCCCACCTGCCCACTTCCAAAGGACTTGACCTCTCCCATCCAAGGGGCCCCTACGATGCCCCCTGTCAGCAGGAAGTCACTATGGACTTGGTCATCGCCTAATATCACCAAAAGGCCTGGATGATAGGTCGAGTCCCTCCCTTCCTCCACAGAATCTCACAGCGAGGACAGGACTCAGGACCTTAGAAGCCAGAAGTGGAGATATTGCAAGAATCCAGGTGCCTTGAGACTCCAGGCATTGCAAGGCAGACTCCAGAGGTCATGAGATTATGGATGTCGTGAGAGAATCGGCATTCCCACACTGCTACCCCCACCCCCAAACCCCCACTTTAAACATCGGTACTTCTGCTCCACCACTTGACTCTAAGGACTGCTTGGTTCATCGGTTCCTTCCCTCACAGTCCAGAGATATTGGCAGTGAGGGCCAAGTTTGATTAAAGCAGCTTTTGAAGAACCTGGTTGGTATTTACCTCCTTCGTGACTCCCAGCTCAATTTCAATGTTACAATAACTGTGATGATTTGTTTTAAAATTTAACAATGTTCAATATGAGAAGCATTTGGAACAGATCCTGGAGCAAGTATTTATAAATATTAATAATTTAATTATTAGCATCATTACATTTCCATTGTTAGAAGAGTAGAAGATTGGAGAAATGATAGAGGACTTAATGAGGCATACTTCTGATCAGCATACCCTATTCAGTGATATTTAGGAAAAGTATTTAACTAAAAATGCTATCACATACTTTTATCTCTATTTTTACATATCTATCTCTCCTTTTCTCTCTCGCAGTAACCCAGGGCCTTGTGCATACCTGGGAAGAGAACTGTACCACTGAGCCACATCCACAGCCCTCTCTTTTTAGAAAGTATGAGTGGTAGGAAAAGCAGGAATTGCTTCTAGAAATGTTGGTGTGGGAAATAATCACAATAAATAAAAGATAAATGAAAGTTTTCTTAGAGTGTTACAAAATTAAAATATTTCCTGATTTTCCTATGTGGGTATGTGCTTTTAATGTACAGTCATTTACATTTTTAACTCAACCAGGTAAGAAAAAACACATTATGTAGTCAAAAGAAAACTGTGCTTCTTTTATTCCTTTTACTTTCTTTCTTACCTTTTAAAAAACCTGGCTCAAAATAGTCAAGGTTAAAAAACCACCAAGAATATTTTAAGACAGACTGTTATATGAATTTCAGTCAATGTTGGCCGACTTGAAATATTTGGGTGGTTTGGCTAAGAGTCAACCAAAAATCAAACATCTTAGATGTTTATCAAGACTGAACTTTTGAACCATTTCATGTTGCTCCTTCACTACTCTACACTAATGATAGAAACCCAATCTTGTTTTTATAGCAAAGTAAATATTACCATTTAGTTTAAATTTTTATCTAATTTTCTTCTATTTACATTAAGCTAGCAGAGCAATGTAAGCATAAAATAATTCAGTATTAGTCTTAAATTGTCATTTTAACTCATTAAACCCTTTTTCTCAGTGACAGATTTCAGGCTTTACTTTTGTTAATGGTGCTAGGCATAGAGCCCAGGGTCTATCATGCATTCTAAGGTAGCAAACTCTCTACCAAGTAGAGTCACATACTCGGCTCAAAACTTCACTAGTACATAGAGTACTCTTCTTTCCTGAAGTACTATATACTATTAAAGTTGAAGTTTGATGAGTCTTCTTGCTACTTAATTTCAGTGAAATAGTTCATTCTATGTGTGAGTCATTGAAAATATGAGTGTTCTGATTTTACTAGCAAACTCATTTTAGAAGGCAAAAGGCTTTGATTTTTTTTCTTTTGCCTAAATCATCAGTGATAATATTACATATCATGCTGTAGTTAAAGCTAACCTCATCAAATATTCTAGTCACAATTGCATAAGCTCAGCCCAAAATTTACAAGCCAGAATCCACAGGAGACAGAATCTGGTCCTGAACATTTAAAAAAAAAGTATCAGAGGTAAACCTGATGAGTATTCTATAGGAGGAGAAGTTTTCAGCCTAATAGACTAGCTTCATTTCTAGATGGTAGAGAGAGTGCTAAAAAGTATATAAATATGATAAAATTAAAAGCAAAAATATTCACATATGTCCTAATCATAATGCAATTTATATATAAATTCATATGTATTTCAGAATATTAATCTTAGACAGTACTATATGAAATTACATGTTACATAAGCCAATTTTTAAAAGTATGATTGTATTCGAGAAAACCAATATTCAACTGAACAGTTTAACTTCTTCAACAATTTTTTCACTCTTGACCCTTTAAATAGTTTTTGAGTATAACAAATATGAACTTAAAACCTTAAAATACAGACTGACAGTTTAGTCACCCAGAGTAATATTGTCTACATTGACTAAATTTTCCAAAACAATAAAATTTTTTAAAGTTTTGGATAAAACAAAAGAACAAACTGTATTTCTGGAAAATTAAAAACTTAAAAATACTTTGTATTTATGCCTAAAATTAAATAATAAAATAATGTTCTACTCTGTTTTTTTTTTAAATAACCAAAGGAATGATGTCATTTGAATGTCTTATAGAAAATGAGAAAATTCTTCTGTGTAGATGTCTTGAACTATGGTGCCACATCATTAAATGGTCATGCAACTACTCCCAACATTTGTCATTTGTGTTCATTGGAAATACTCACAAATTTCAATTATGTCTCACAAGCTGGTACCAACTTATTTTCTTTCTTCCTTTCTCTTTCTTTCTCTCTTTCTTTCTCTCTCTCTCTCTCTTTCTTTCTTTTGTTATTTTTTCTTCCTTCCTATTTTTTTTTCTCTTTGTGTGTGGTATTGAGAATTGAATTCAGGGGATATAAAGAAAGACCTTTTTTGTGTGTGATAATAGGGATTGAATTCAGGTGTATTCTACTTCTGAGATACATTGCCACCACCTGTTGTTATTGTTATTGTTGTTATTCTAAAACAGGATCTCACTAGGTTACTGAGATTCTCAATAAGTTAAGGCTGGTCTCAAATCTGTATTCCTCCTGTCTCAGCCTCTCAAATACTGGAAATCCAGTCATGTACCACTATGCTTGTGTTAGTATATCTCTCTCTCTCTTCTCTCTCTCTTCTCTCTCTTCTCTCTCTTCTCTCTCTTCTCTCTCTTCTCTCTCTCTCTCTCTCTCCCTTTCTCTCTTCTCTCTTCTCTCTTCTCTCTTCTCTCTTCTCTCTTCTCTTCTCTCTCTCTCTCTCTCTCTCTCTCTCTCTCTCTCTCTCTCTCTCTCTCTTGTGGTAGGTGGTACCAAGGTTCCTGAAAACCCTTCTACCTCTGGGCTACACTCCCAGACCTATTTATTATACATTTTATTTGGAGATAGGGTCTCTTAAGCCAGCAAAGCTGGCTTCAAACCTTCATGATCTTCCTGTCTCTGCCTCCCAAGCACAGAGATTATAAGCATGCACCACCATGCCCCACTGGTATCATCCTCTTTGATAACACTTGAAGATAATCTGGCTATGGATTGTCATCTACATTAATTTTAGTAACCAGCACTAAAATCAGTTCTTTCTCTGAGAATTTTATGAAGAATATGCTAACTAGGGAAATATTAGACCAGAAGACCTCCAGTTTGCAAATCACTCTGACTTGATATATCATCTACAGTAGATGATGTTGGAACCCAGCTCATATCCCTTTAGAAGCCCACCATCCTCATACTCATCAAAGATGGCCTGAGAACTTCTTTTTAAATAACTGAAACAAAGCCCTACTATCACTTATTCATTGATATAATTAAGGTTCTAACTTTCTTAAGTTTATATGAAACAAAAAAAGATCTGTACCAGGAACCCTTAAAATTGAGTACCTGCCTCATTAGAGCAGCTTCTGTTAATTTTTTTCCTTTTTCCCATCCCTTAAAATCCTTTTTATTAAGTGTGTATCTATATAACTCAGCCTAAGACAGTTGGTAAATGATAGAATTCTAAAACAGAATCCCTCGGTACCTAGATGTCAACAAAGCTTCTGATTTGGTGGTAACTGGAATAATAGTAATATATGAATCTTGTACAGAATAAATAATAACAAGTATTAGGATGGGAAATAGGTAAAACATTAGCACTGGTTTATGGAATGGCTCCAGCACTTGAAGGGAGGTACAAGGGGCTAATTACACAGTTTTTTATTTGGTAATTCTGACATCACAAGTCTCAAAGTAGGAAAATAATAGACATAGATTAGCAAACCAAATTACATAGAGTACAATGGGAAACAGAAAGTGTCCTTGGCAGCATTTTAGAAGACATATACATCCTGTAGCAGAGGCAAGAGTGTGCTGACGTCAAGATTGTCTCAGTCAACATTCTTGCTGCTATAATCCAAAACTCCTGATCACACAACTTAGAAACAGGACATGGTGCCTGAAGCAGAAAGGGAAAAGTAAGAACTTGTGTCTCACACCATGGAAGCCAGAAACAAGAGAAAGCCATAAAAAATATTAAAATGCAATAGCACAGTCCCTGAGGCCAACTCCTAAGGACCCACCTTTTCTAGCTACACCTTACTTACCTAGGTTACCACCCAGTAAATTCATCCTAATAGATTTATCCACTGAGGAGACTGTAACACTCATGACTTAATTACACCAACTCTAATCAGTGATACATGGGTTCCTCAGGGGACATTCTATATCTAACCATAACAGAGGTCTTAACTATAAGAATTATAACAAGTTGTAGACCACAAAGAAATCTTAATTTACTGCCATAGTGGAGCTTTTGTGTAAGTGGAGGCTGGATAATGAATAAGATGCTGAGCCAGGATATTTTTGGTAGAAATAACACAGGTCTTTAAACTCCTTTATACATGTTAAAACACTTGAGGAGGCTGAGAAGATATAACCATCTTGCTGGAGGGCAAACAACCTCTGACCAATGAAAAGATCTCACCTGAAGTTAACATCTGCAAAATGCTTGTAACCAATAGGTACAATCAAGTTTCACCACAGCTCCAGTAGAAAGTACAGTTCATGGAATGGAAAGAAAACTATATAGCAAAATTCTGACTCATGTGGACTGGCAAGAAACTCTATAACATGTTAGAAAATGTATCTTGAAGGTACATAATCAGGGACAGTGAAATTTTTTTTGGTGGAAAATCTGTTGTACGTAGGGATACTCCATCATCAGTTAGAATATATTAGCTGGGCGTGGTGGCACACACTTGTAAACCCGGTGCTTGGGAGGCGGAGTCAGGAGGATCACGCAGGTTCAAAGCCAGCCTTGTTGCCAGGCGTAGTGGTGCGCGCTTGTAAACCCCACGCTTGGGAGGCTGAGACAGGAGGATTGCGCAGGTTCTAATAGTGAGGCTCTATTCTTAGTGAGGCTCTCAGCAACTTAGTGCGACCCTGTTTCCAAATAAAGTATAAAATAGGTCTAGGAGTATAGCCCAGAGGTAGAAAGCCTCTGGGTTCCACACCCAGTACCACAAAAAAAAAAAAAAAAAAAAAAAAAAAAAGCCAGCCTTGTTGGCTTCAGAGGTCCTGTTTCTTTCCAAATAAAATATACAATAGGTCTGGGAGTGTTAGCCTGGAGGTATAAGGGTTCCATCTCTAGTACCACCAAAAAATAAAAAATAAACAAAATAATATAATTATGCATTATGAATGCTAGAGATGCGGTAGGCATGGTAGTGCATGGCTGTAATTACAGTACCTGGTAGGCTGAGACAGAAAAAGATAGCCTCAGCAACTTAGCAAGACTCTCAGGAACTTAGCAAGACCCTACTTTAAAACAAAAAGGAACAGGGTGTATGTAACTCAAAGGTAAAATGACCCTAGGTTTAATCACCAGCACCAAAAAAATAAAAAGACTAAAGATGAAAGGCCTAATGTTTAAATTGTTCTTTGAAATGAAAATGTCATAACTGCTTAAGCAAAAGCAAAACATTAAGCAGAAGGCTTAAGGTAATTTGCATGTTACAATAGATTTATTATAGAAAACTGGAAAAACTATCAGCTGTCAATACACTAAAAGGTACAAGAAATAATGTCTTCTTTTTTTATTAATTTATTTTTTAAATTGGTGCATTGTAGTCATATATCAATCACATTGGAGTACAAGACTTGAGAGGATATACAAGCACACATCATCAATTAGCCCTCCTCCAGCCCCCATCCCATTCCCTCCTCCTCCCTCCATCCCACGCTTCTTTGGTGATTTACTTTGATACATTTGTTTATGTACCTCCTGCGTTTTAAAGAGGCTTCGTCCTCCAGTATTACATACCCTCTGATTGGTCACATTAGTTGCTTCACTATAGGGCCCTTTCTATAGCTCAACCTCTTCCTGTTGCCCTTTTCCTCCTAGTTATTGCTGATTAAGAGAAGCATCTGATTTATATTTTCTGTGATATTTCTCTGTGCATTCTGCGTTTCAAGTACCGATCCCACTCTTGATGGTCCCAGCAGTGGCCTGGCTACTCAGTGGACTGATCCAGACCTCGCTGGCTCAAGCAGCGGCCTTGCCTCATGGGAGGCCCCAGTTCTGGTCTCGCTGGCCCCTGCACAGGTCTAACCCCTAAGCTGGCTTTGGTCCCGGCCTTGGAGGCCGCAGGAGTGAACTTGCCTCATGCCAGGCTCCGATGCTGGCCATTGGCCCCTGCACCGGTCTAACCCCTTGGCAGGATTCCAATCCCGGCCTCGGAGGCACCAGCACCGGCCTAGCCTCACGGCAGGCTCCAATGCCGGCCTCGTTGGCCCCAGCACCGGCCTAATCCTTCGGCAGGTTCTGTTCCCGGGTTAGGAAGCCCCAGCACTGGCCAGTTCTCACGGCAGGCTCCGATGCTGGCCTCGCCTCACGGCAGGCTCCGATGCAGGCCTTGCTGGCCCCAGCACCGGTCTAGCCCTTCGGCAGGTTGTTATCCTGGCCTCGGAAGCCCCAGTACTGGCCATGCCTCACGGCAGGCTCCGATGCCGGCCTCGCTGGTCCCAGCACCGGCCTAACTCCTCGACAGGCTCTTGTCCCAGCCTCGGATGTCCCAGTACCAGCCTTGCCTCATGGCAGGCTCCAATGCCGGCCTCACTGGCCCCAGCACTGGCCTAACCCCTCGGCAGTCTCTTATCCTGACCTCGGAGGCCCCAGTACCGGCCTTGCCTCAAGGCAGGCTCCAATCCCGGCCTCGGAGGCCTCAGCACCGGCCTTGCCTCACGGCAGGCTGCGATGCCGGCCTCACTGGCTCCAGCACCAGCCTAACCCCTCAGCAGGCTCTTATCCTGGCCTAAGAGGCCCCAGTATCGGCCTTGCTTCACGGCAGGCTCCGATGCCCACCTTGCTGGCCCCAGCACCGGCCTAACCCCTCGGCAGGCTCTTATCCTGGCCTCGAGGCCCCAGTACCGGCCTTGCCTCAAGGCAGGCTCCGATGCCGGCCTCACTGGCCCCAGCACCGGCCTAACCCCTCGGCAGGCTCCGATCCCGGCCTCGGAGGCCCCAGCACTGGTCATGCCTCACGGCAGGCTCCGATGCCGGCCTCGCTGGCCCCAACACTGGCCTAACCCCTCGGCAGGCTCTTATCCTGGCCTCGGAGGCCCCAGCACCGGCCTTGCCTCACGGCAGGCTCCGATGCCGGCCACACTGGCCCCAGCACCGGCCTAACCCCTCGGCAGGCTCTTATCCTGACCTCGGAGGCCCCAGTACTGGCCTTGCCTCATGGCAGGCTCTGATGCCAGCCTTGCTGGCCCCAGCACTGGCCTAACCCCTCAGCAGGCTCCGGTCCCATCCTCGGGGGCCCCAGCACTGGCCTTGCCTCACGGCAGGCTATGATGCTGGCCTCGCTGACCCCAGCACCGGCCTAACCCCTCAGCAAGTTCCGGACCCGACCTCGGAGGCCCCAGCACAAGCCTTGCCTCATGGCAGGCTCCAATGCTGGCCTCGCTGGCCCCAGCATCGGTCTAACCCCTCTGCAAGTTCCAATCCCGGCCACGGAGGCCTCAGTAGTGGCCTTGCCTCACAGCAAGCTCCAATGTCGGCCACTGGCCCCGGTGCCCGCCTAACCCCTCAGTAGGTTCCAATCACTGTCTCTGTGGTTATTATTTCAAAGGTTCCAGGTGTAATGTATCAGATCTCTGCCTCCCCTGAGTATTGGCCACTGGCATTGCCACTGCCTCCACCGTTTCAAATCCTTCCCAGGCTCTTTTTCCACTCTGAATGTTGTCCAGTGTTCCTAAGCATGCGTGATGGTAGCATTCAACATTTGGTGTAATTTCTCCAAAAAAATAAAGTTGGTAAGATCCGGTTTCTGCTTCTCCTGAATACATGTCTCCACCACCATCGCGGAGAACTCTTTCAACACCGCATTTCTCCTTGGTCTCCGCTAAACTCTCTCCTTATATGTGATGTCTGAGATTCTTAACAATATAGAGAAATAGCAGTCCTCTTTCACGGCGAATTTTTCCTTAAGTTCCAGTGCATTTAGATAAGTTTTGTCTGCATCTCCAGTGTCCTGGCATCCATAACGGCTTTCTTACCTCCTCTCCGATATTTTTCTTTATCTTTTTCTATTCTGGGCCCGGTTTCTCCAGGGGTCTGGCGTGCTACTCGCAGTTCGGCCCGGGGCCCAGAGTCCTGCAACCCGGGCCCCAGCTGGCATGCCCCGCGCGCGACCCCCGCCCAGAACCCAACATCTTACTGGGCCTGGTTTCTCCAGGGGTCTGGCGTGCTACTCGCAGTTCGGCCTGGGGCCCAGAGTCCCGCGACCCAGGCC
This sequence comes from Muscardinus avellanarius, assembly GCF_963383645.1. Taxonomy (NCBI): domain Eukaryota; kingdom Metazoa; phylum Chordata; class Mammalia; order Rodentia; family Gliridae; genus Muscardinus; species Muscardinus avellanarius. Next base: position 49,389,659 of record NC_137787.1, on the reverse strand, counting down.
CCAGCTGGCGTCACAAGAAATAATGTCTTCTTACTTAAAGAAGCAAAGATTAAGTTAAAAGAATAACATCATCATTGATTAAGTCTTAAGTAGTGCCAAGCATGGTGGCGCATGCTTGTAATCCCCGCGCTTGGGAGGCGGAGACAGGAGGATTGCACTGGTTCGGAGCCAACCTCGCTGGCTTAAGAGACCCTGTTTCCAAATAAAAAATATATAAAATGGGTCTGGGAGTGTAGCCCAGAGGTAGAAGGGCTTCCAGGAACCCCAGTACCACACACACACAAAAAGTCTTTAGTAGCTATTCTTTTTTTTTCTTTTCTTTTTTTATTCTGGGATTGAACCCAGGGAGATTTTATCTCTGATCTACAACACCAACCATATTTTATTTTTATTTTGCTACAAGGTCTCATTAATTTTCTGACAGCCTTATTAAATTGCTGAGGCTGGTTTATAACCTATAATTCTTAGTATCCCCAAAACTGGAATTACAGGGATGCTCCACTACATCAGACTCTCTATATCATCTTTATCTTTTTTTAAAAAAGTATTAATGGGAAATAAGATCAAGAGTTGATGAAATTCATTGAGAAAAACTTGCTATTAATGAACAAATAGGTGGCTATTATTCAGAAGAAAATAAGTGAGGCATGGTGGCACATGCTTGTAATCCTAGCATTTGGGAGGCTGAGACAGGAGGATCACAGTTTGCAGACAGCCTCAGCTACTACTTAATGAGTCCCTTTGCAACTCAATGAGACCTTCTTTCAAAATAAAGAATAAAAAATAGGGCTGGGGTGTCCAGGCCAGCCTGACAGTGGTGGGGCTGAGAAGGATGGTGAATGCCGACCGCTCAAACAGAAGCACTCAAACTGGGAGTCGTGTCAAGCAGGGACTCGTTTATTTTTCTCAGACAACCCAATTTATTTATTTTATTTCATAAATGTGTGTGTGTGTGTGTGTGTATGTGTGTGTGTGTATATCTATATATATATATATCTATATATATATATATATCTATATATATATATATTTTAATCATACATCACTTTGGAATACAAGACTTGAGAGGATATACAAGCACATATCATCCAATAAGCCCTCATCCAATCCCCATCCCATTCCCTCCCCCTCCATCGATCCCTGCCTCAGAGGCCTCGGTAGTGGCCTTGCCTCACGGCAGGGTCCAAACCTGGCCTCGTTGGCCCCGGCACTGACCTCATCCCTTGTCAGGCTCCACTCCTGGCCTTGGAGGCCCCAGCACTGGCCATACCTTAAGGCAGGCTCCGATTCCGACCTCACTGGCCCCCGCACTAGTCTAACCCCTCAGCAGGCTCCTATACAGGTCTCAGAGGCCTCAGCACCAGTCTTGCCTCACAGCAGGCTTCAATCCCAGCCTTGCTAGCTCTGGCACTGTCCTAATGCATCAGCTGGCTCTGATTCCAACCTCAGAGACCCCAGCACTGGCCTTGCCTCACGGAATGCCCTGATCCCAGCCTCGCTGGCCCCGGCACTGACCTAACCCCTCGGCAGGCTCTGATCCCAGCCTTGGAGGCCCCATCACCTGCCTTGCCTCACGGCAGGCTCCATTCCAAGCCCCCTCTTCACCCAGTAGGTTGTCCCAAGTTCCCGAGGTGCGTGGTGGTAGTATTCCACCTCTGAGGCAATTTCTTCAAAAGTTCCAGGTGTATTACATCAGATCTCTGCCTCCCCTGAGTACTTGCCACTGCCAATGTGACTGCCTCCACCATTTCAAATCTTTCCCAAGCTCTTTTCCCATACCGCATAATCTTCAGTGTTCCTAAGCATTGGCGACTGTAGCAGTCGACCTTTGGGGTAATTTCTTCAGAGGATCAGGGTAGGTTGGATCAGATATCTGCCTTTCCCAAAGGCAAGTCTCCACTGCCATCTCGGCCACTGCTGCCGCCATGCCTTCTTCCTAGGTCTCCGCTAGACTCTCTCCTTATAGGTGTTGTCCAGGATTCTTAAAGATATAGAGAAGCCTCAGTCCTCCTTCACAGGGAATTTTTCAAAAAGTTCCAGTTCAGATGTATATGTTTTGTCTGTATCTCCAATATTCTAGCTGCTGCCTCGGCCATCTTAACCCCTCTCGAATATTTTTCTTTTTTTTCTTTTTTTTTTTTTTTTTTTTAAATAAGAGAAGAGAGTCTGTGTGGTTTGGGGAGGATGTGGGATCAGGCACTATGTAAAGATGAAAATTTTTTTCATTCTGGGTGTGTGGGGTGGGAGTCGCCTAAGGGTGCACCACCCACATCTGCCCACATGCCCAGGGTCAGGGCTTCGTGGCCCAGGACCTCAGGGTCCTTCCACATGGGGTGGGGGTCACCTAAGAGTGCTCCGCCAGCACCTGCCACCAGCCCAGGTTCGGGGCCTGGGGCCCGGACCTCATGGCCCTTCCGGGTGAGGAGGGGGTTGCCGAAGGGTGCCCCACCAGTGCTTGCCACTCATCCAGGGTTAGAGCCTGGCAGCCAGGACCTCAGGGTCCTTCTGGGTGGGAAGGGGGTCACCTAAGGGTGCCCCGCCAGTGCTTGTCCACTGCCCAAGGTCAGGGCCTGGCGGCCCGGACCTCAGGATACTTCAGGGTGGGGAGGGGGTCGCCTAAGGGTGCCCTTCTAGCTCCTGCCCACATGCCCAGGGTCAGGGCCTGGCGGCTCGGACCTTAGGGTCCTTCCGGGTGGGAAGGGGGTTGCCTAAGGGTGCCCCGCCAGCGCCCACCCACATGCATAGGGTCGGTGCCTGGTGGCCCAGACCTCATGGTCCTTCTGGGTGGGGAGGGGGTCGCCTAAGGGTGCCCCAACAGCGCCCGCCCATGTGCCCAGGTTCGGAGCCTGACGGCCTGGACTTCAGGGTCCTTCCGGGTGGAGAGGGGGTCACCTAAGGGTCCAGGCAACCCAATTTAAAGCAAATAACCACAAGGGGAATTTCCAACAGGAAACCATTCTAACCTATCATGCTAAAGGTCACTCTTGCATGCGCAAAGCACGTAACTTGTAGCCAATCATTATCCCATGCACAAGGGGTTCACAGGCATGGAAGCATTATATGAGCCAATAAGGCTCAACATTACCAAACTGGGCTAGCGGGGGCAAGGAGAGTAGTTATGCCCTCCATATCTGCTTGGTGCTACATGTTGCTGATTCATCAGAATTCTCGTGATTTCGTCAGGCTGTTGAGCAGACCGCAACACTGGGGGAGTAGCTTGGAGGTAGAATGCCCCCCTGGGTTCCATCCCCAGTATGGCTAAAAAAAGAGAAAAGAATAAAATATTAATGTAACAGAAATGTTCTTGAAAAACATGTCTAGATGAACATCAATGAATTGTTATTTATTGAATCACAATAGAAAATGAAAGGTCACATGTTTTTCTCATATGAAGAAGTTTGAGAGTAATCAGGAAACAAAGACTTTAGATACTGGAGGAGAATCCACAGTGGATTGAGGGAGATGTCCAGAAGAGAGTAGTAGTAGGAGAGAGAAAGAATTAATAAAGGAGGTACTTCCACTGATATTGTGAACATATGTGAGGATACCAGTGCCGATCTCAATATAATGAATGGGGCAGGGGAGGGAGTCATGAAGGAGCAGGGGAAAGCTCACCAATTGCTGTGTGCATGTATGCCACTATCAGTCTAAATGCCATAATGATGTAAGACTATAAGCATCAATAAAAGCATATAAAAAGCAAAGTAATAAAACTCAGTGTTTAAATGAACATCCAGATCCATCAAAAATAAACATTTTGAATTATGATAGTCCTTTATAAATATATATGTATCAGTGAAGAGGAAAATTGCATTTTCTTTCTTCTCATGTTAGGCTCCTTGGATGGAGACCCCCCCATACTCCATAACAACAGCAATAACAACAAAAGACAAATTAACAAGAAAAAAAGTGTACACATTTATGTAAGACTTTTATGACACAGAAGACTTTTTAAGGAAATGAAGGCCCAAGAGACCATTAACCTGATTGTTTTTTATAGCATTTTTCAAGACTGGAGAGTCATGGAGAACTATGATAGATGGAAGAAGTATAATCTAATGTTAAGAAACTGGAAAACTTCACAAGTGCTATTTTTTAAGATTCTTTTTGGCATTTCTGTATTATTGGAGATAAGGATTTTTCTTTCCTCCGGGTATGGGGATGGTATTGCTCACATGACCTGCATCAAGGGAACATTGAAAGGTCAGGTCCTTCCTCGACTTTATGACCTGCTTCAGGAGAGAAGGAGTTATAAAGGTCAGAGCCTGTTTTGCTTCAGCCATTTCCTCAATTTTTCAACTTAAAATATCCAGTATGCCAAGTTGCCATATTTAGAGTAAGTCCAGTGCCTGATAGGTATATTTTCAGAAGCACTAAAGCACTTTGAAATGGAAGAAAATATAAATTGTAACTTAGAAAGATTAGAAGTGGTTTTCAAATATTATTACCTAAAGATAAGTTAATCTTTTCAAAATATATTTTATAGATGTCCCTATGCTCACAAAAGATTACATATTCAACATATATTTTTAAATTTCTAGATGAATTTAGCTATTAATAATGTTTTATGCAATTTTTATATAGGCTTTTTATCTAATAAGAATTTATTCATTGGCACTTGATTTAATGTTTCCTTATTCAATCATACTTGGTTACATTTATTATTTCCTGTATGCCAGGCTGTTTGCTAAATGTTACATTGACTTCTTCATTTTTCATCATACCAATCTAATGATGTAAGAGTTACTAATATGTTAAAAAATTTAGAAACAGAAAATGAGACTAAAAAAATGAACTAATTTTCCCAAAGTTGTGTAGCTGACTAGAGTTAAGCTGAGATTTGGATTTTATTATTTAATTTCAACATCAATATATTTAGCTATTATCCTGGTTATAAACACATATTATTAGATGAGACAATGCATATGAATATTAATGCATATTATATTAAACTTTCAAAATCACTAATGGACAAAAATTATTCAAACAATAATTTAATATATTCACATGCTAGTATTTTTTAACCTGTATTTCAAATCATATACATTTGACTTCCTGATTGTAATAAATTAAGCCATCTCCAACATATACCAAGAGGACTACTAGTATCACGGAATCTGTGTTCTCCAATACATCCATAATCAAAATACCTTAAGTCATTGATTTCTTTCTTTGCTTTTCTACCTCTTTACACTCATTAAAATGTCTGCAGCTTGGGCTTTATTATCTTTCACCCACATGTTTGGCTTAACGGACTTCTATTATTCTCTTGCTACAATCAATCCTATTAGAGCCCAAACTGGAAAAAATACCAACATCCCATTTCTATTCTGTGGTTGAAGAGCCCATCCACCTTCTCAAAGGAGACCACATGCTTTAAGGCCTGGAAGTCTCCCTTGCCCTGGTCCTTCCTGTGCTGTACAGCTCCCTTTGTAGGAACACAGGCCTGCTCCCTGCCTCTTTCTGTGGGTTTGCCAGAGGTTTTTCTCATGGGTACCCTCCTCTTCACTACATGTGTTAAAGTGTCCTTTCAACCCTTGATTCAACCACTTCCCATAATAATTCTGCATTTCATGTTAAACTAGAACAGGTTTTTTATTCTGATTATTCTTCAGTCAGATGGTATTGCATTTGCAATGAAAAGTTCAGTTTACACGATGTTAGTCAAATATTTTCCTGCTTAAGGTGGTTTTTTTTGTTTGTTTGTTTTTCTTTTGTTTGTTTGTTTGTTTTGGAAACAGGGTCTCTTAAACCAGCGCGGCTGGCTTCGAACCTGTGCGATCCTCCTGTCTCTGCCTCCCAAGTGTGGGGATTACAAGCGTGCGCCACCACGCCCGGCTTGTTTTTTGTTTTTGCAGTACTGAAGATGGAACACAGGAGCATTCTACCTCTGAGCCACACCCCCAGCCCTATTTTTTAGTCTTATTTTATTTTATTTTATTTTGATGGTACTAGGGTTCCTGGAAACACTTCTACACTCCCAGACCTATTTTATACCATTTTTAAAATTTGGAAACAGGGTCTCTTAAGCCAGAGAGACTGGCTTCGAATCTGCATGATCCTCCTGTCTCTGTCTCCGCCTCCCAAGCACAGAGATTACAAGCTTGCACTACCACACAGGGCTTAGTCTTTTTATTTTTAAAACAGGGTCTCACTGAGTTGCGAAGGGCCTTGCTAAGTAGCTGAGGCTGTCTGCAAACTGCGATCCCCCAGTCTCAGCCTTCTGAATGCTGGGATTACAAGTGCATGCCACCACGCCGGGCTCCTGCTTAAGTTTTAACAAAATAGCAGAATGATGATATAAAGGTCATTGATCAGGACCACTTAGTGACAGTTCTTTATTCTTTACTACCAAAAGAAATCTGCCAATTAGATGGAATGTCTTCTCTCTCAGGACTGTCAGAAGACTATTGCAATAGTGCCTGCCTGAATGGGTCTAGCCTGTAGCAGAAGTGACTTAAGTTGATTAAGAGAATGCACCCATGGAGGAATGTTTTGTGGCTAATATATCAAATTTATACTATTTTCTGTCACTTATTCCTATTCAAATTAATTAAAGAGAAATTGTAAAGTCCTGTATATTTAAGAAGAAAACCACTTGTCATTAAATAGTAAAATTACTAGGCAGGTGACTAGTGCAGGCATTCTATCACTGTTCATAGAAAGCTGTGCCTACCATCTGTTATTTTTGTTTATTTTTATTCTCTGCATATGCTTGGATTGGTTTATATGCACCACTGTAAATATAGCCAAAGCTTCTTACCTCCATAACATCTCCTAGAGCCAACAAAGTCTGCCAAGGAAACAAAATCAGTTTGGCAAAATCAGAGCCTAAATCTACACAAACATAGAGGATATGAGATACATTTATCTATATATTTTATATCTAGCATGTATAATTGTAGAATAGGAAGAAAAAATTAAATGAAGTATGAGCTTGAATATTTTAGGTAATTCAATTTCATTTTGAAATATATTCAGAGCTTCTGTACAGTTAAGCATCTGTGGAATGCCAACTACTAAATATCAACAAAATAACCTGTTGAAGAGATAAAGGAGAAAGCATTGCTTATTGAAATGAAGAGAAGTATCTGTAGAGAATCTTAGTGGCATCACAGAGGGAAGGAGTAAAATGTCTTGATATTGAGATTTTGAAGTCTCTCTTAGGGCAGGTCTTTCAGTGTGGGGATTTGGTTAGGACTGGGTAAGGATCATGATCGAATAGCTTCTCATCATTGGGCTTAGCAAGGAGAGAATAATCAGGTGAGTCCAAATAAGAGAATTGTTTAGTGCTTTCTGTTGAAGAGGTAATGGCTCTTTCAGGAAATTTTGGAAAGAAGCAATTCACCAGTTTTTTCTTCCTGGGCAAGTGCTTTCTAGAATTACAATGTTAAATTGATAAAGATAATAGAATACTAAAGAAATGTTAATGTAGAGGATAAAGAGTATAACTGTTTCTGATTCTCAGATCACTGCAAAGTTAAAAATGATACCTACCCTTGGAGAATATTGTCTCTGAACTGGCAATTCAGCAGTGCCTTCATAGGCTATTCCAGTACTCTGAGAATCTGTCTGTTTCTGGTGCAGTGTGTGGTATGAACAATAAATCCCAGGATCATAGGCCCATTTTTACAGTTCTTTCTCTTTTTTTTTTTTTTTTGAGGGGTGGATTATTTGGTTAAATGGTATGTAGTGTGTGATTCCAAGACTGTGGCTGAGAAACAAAATACTGTAACCTATGGATAGTGTTGCTGGCTGAGGATCTGTGAGTAAGAATGAAAATATATATATTAAGAAAGCATGCCTATTAATGTTTAGACAGATCACTGACTTTTCCAAGGCAGGGAGGGGGGCAATGTAATTGGCTTGACTCCAAGGGCCTAGTTGGTCTCAAGGAATAGTTACATATTGGTTTCTATTGCTGGAATATAAGGCATTCAAAAGCATGGGCAAGATCAATTTTAGAATGAATAGGGGCTATATTAAAGAAAGCAATAGCTGGGTGTGGTGGTGCACGCTTATAATCCCCGCACTTGGGAGGCTGAGACAGGAGGATCGAACGGGTTTGAAGTCAGCCTCAGCTACTTAGTGAGGCTCTCAGCAACTTAGTGAGACCCTGTTTCCAAATAAAATATAAAAAAATAGGTCTGGGGGAATAGCCCGGAGGTAGTAAAACTCTGGGTCCCACCCGAAGTACCACTAAAAAAAAAAAAAAAAAAAAGGTAAAGGAAGTAATGCTGTTAAACTTACACATGGCATCAGTCTTTGTCAATGTCATTGGTCTCTTAATTTGCCCAATATGTCAGACCTGTAGTAACCTGTAATGAAGACTCACTGACATTAACTGGCCAGGCCATTTTACTTGATTGTTCGATTCCTCTTCCACAGTGAATATATTCTGGGAGATATTAATATGCCATGCAGAAATCTCCACATTCTATGTCAGCAACTAAATATCGATCCAAATTGCCTCTACCCTAGACTTGTTTGTCTCTAACTCTCAATTTCTTTCCCTTCTAGGATCTTCATGAAATAGGTCACTGACAACTTCTCAGACATCTCTATTTTTTCCTCAGATGGTTACTCTTTCCACACTAAGTCGACGAACAGATATGCTGCAATGCATTCCACTCTCCACCAAGGCCACCCATGAGTGTGACTTAGGGCAGCTCTCGTCCGCTCTAGGCTTGCATCCACAGGGACAGGAAGCTATATGCAAACCAGAATCAGCTGGATATACAAACCTCTGAGGAAATTAGTGCTCCAAAAAGGAAGGGTGCTATGTTACTCCTGTGCCCAATGTGGGGATTCTGGGTAACTTGTTCATGAGCGCATTCGTGACTTATACTTCTACCTAAACTGGGCCTTAAATGTATTATTTCCATGTTACAATGGACTGAATGATAGTAGGCCTGTTCAGTGTTTTTACCTGCAAGATACAACAAAATCCAGCTCACAACTGGAGTCTCAAGAGATGTGGCCAGAAGCCTTTACAGGGTCCTAGAAACAGACCAGGAGTTTTTCTTCATAACGCATCTTATTTCCCACTGCAGATGGCATGATCTTTCCTTGACACACTTAGGCTGTGCATTGTATTTTTCCCAATGTGTTTCCCATAAATCACCTATAGAAACTTTTTCAAACATTGACACATCCGTCACTATGGATCTGGAAGAGCGAATGTCCCTAGGAGAGGGCCGCTGCCATGACAACCTTTTGAGTCCAGGCCTTAACTCAAGACTATCAGCTCTATTTTATCCAATATTTCTAGGTATAAAACATGCCACTTTCAAACCTAAAGAGAAATACCAAATACACTACTTAGTTTTTAGTAGTAGATGATGAAATGCGCTTCTCAAATTTTGATATTGCATATATTTAGAGACCATTAATAATGTTAGATATTATAAGAGTTTGTTTGTTTTATTACAAACAGAGATTGACAAGAGAGCCCATACTGTACAGGAAGGTCCAGAATGGGTGATCCTAGAATTTCCCAAGTTTTATTTTAGATATTTAGTTGTTTAGTGTTATTGTAGGGCACATTTAGTATCAACAATTATACGTGATGTGTTAGGGGTTTAGATCTATGAACTGTCAGGGGAACTCTTCTACATTTGTAAAATTAAATATGGAATCTTCAGCTACTGTTTACATTAGAATTGATTCCTAAGACATGCAATATAAGGTGTATGTATGCAGGGTATGTGCGAGACTGTGTGTATTTTGAAAAATAAAACAAAATAGGGAGACATTCAGGGGGAAATAATGTGTATTTTATAAGGACAATAGTTCTGTAGGTAACAAAAACTAAGTAAAAACATATATAAAACCAACAGATTTAGTCTTTTATTGTTCATGATTTTCTTTCTTTTTAAGTCTTCAACTTCTCTTCAGCCTTTTTTTAACACTTGACCACATGAATACTCAAATATAGCAACAGTATATAACATCACTTTCCACTTTCTTATCCTCTTGGGCCTGGAAATAAGTCACTGCAGAAGGAAAGAGATTGATTCAGTCTGTTGAGTGTAACACAGATAGGCTTGGCCATAAACTTGTGTCTTTATTTTCTATTTCTGCTATAAGAAATTTAGTGGCTAGAAATACCTCCATAAATTTAGTCTCTTGCTGCAGAAGTCAGAAATCCCAAATCAGCTTCTGTGATCTAAAGTGCAGATGTGAGTGGGCTGCTTCTTCTCTGAGGATCTCGAGTCCATTTTCTTGCCGCTGTGAAGCTGCTGCCATGGCCTACTTTGTCTTCTTTCCTATTCTCCTTCTGCATCAGCTCTGTCTTCAAAGCCAACAACTTAGCATCTTCAAATCTTTCTTCTATTGTGCCTGTCATCAAATTACTTTCTACTTTTTAATTTTTATTTAATTTTATTTTTTATTGTACAGGGATGGAACCCAGGGGCATTGTACCTCTGAGCTACACTTCCAGCCCTATTTTTTAGTCTTTTTATTTTTGAAACAGGGTCTCACTAAGTTGTGAAGGGCCTCGCTAAGTAGCTGAGGCTGTCTGTGAACCGTGATCCTCAAGTCTCCACCAACCAATTGCTGGGATTTCAAGCGTGTGCCACCATGCCTGGCCCTTACATTCTACTTTTTGATGGTCAAATCTGTCTCCTTCTTGCACGAAACTTGTAATTATATTTAGTGCTCATCCAATAATTCCCTATAATTATCATGTTTGAGGTCTTAATTTAAGTATATTGGAAAAAGTTAATTTTGTCATATTAGCAAAATTGATAGGTTCCAAAATTAAGATCGAGATATTTTGAAGGCCATTATTCTGTCTATCAAAATGAGCTAGGAATAAAGTTTTCCAATGCACTCCTTTACTTTAGCTTCTGCTCATAATCATTAATTCATCTGTGTCCATCTCTTCAGGTCATAAGGCATAGCCTCTAACTATGCACATACACATGGAATGTTCTTTTCCTGGTATACCAAAGGAAAAGGAACATAGGAAAAACTCTTCTTGTGGATTATGGGCTATTTAAACGTTTCATTCTTAGTTATATTTGTAATTTAATGACTTTTGTAAGGTTGTTTGAAGAATGGTAATACAGTGAATGGATGAAAGTCATTTTTCCTAGATCTATGAAATACATTTCAGTAATTATGAGCATCTAAATTAGAAGCTAAAAGAATCAATGTAGTCTTTCTATTTTCTTTAATAAATCAAATTTTCTGACTATATTTCTTAGAATCGTAGCTAGCATAACCAAGAAGCATTATTTTAATACACTGGCCAACATTAATATTTTAAATCTCATAGAATGATAAAATGCATCATTTAATATCAAAGTAGCTTCATATTATTCTGTAGCATACCATGGTAAAGAGTACTGGCTGGACACCAGATCCATTTCCTTTTCGGTTTGTGAACAGTGTTGAGCTACTTTTCAACATCACTTTTGGTTAGATGTAGTCACATGAATTAGTCTTGCCAGTGAAATGTGAATAGATTATTACTTCTATGTCTTCTTCATAATGTCCTTTGTGCACTTTCCTCTTGAGTTGTCATAATGGCTTTGAAAGCCATGTGTTAAAGATGGTACAGCATAAAGGGGGGAGGGTCTATGTCCTTGAGTAATTTCTTAAAAAAGAACCAACCACTGATCAGGATGTTAGGAAAGCAGAAAGCAAACTAGCATATTTTTTAAACCATCATATACTGGAAGCCAGTGTTACATTAAATAGTAGAGTTTGCAAATTTTCCTTGAAAAAATAATTCCAAATTCAATAATATATCTTCTATTTAAAGAAAATTTCTATGATTCTGTCAGCACGTAAGGAGAGGGTGAGGAGGGTAGTGGGGCAGGAGGCAGAGGGAAATAAATCAAGAGATCTGTGCATGCATGTTTGTATCACATTGAACCCCGCTAATTATAGTATAATTGCAGTGCACTAATAAAAGTATTAAAAACAATTTTTAAAAACCTCATAACTGCCTTAGGTTGTATGCATACAAAATCCTAATAGGGATAGTCTGCGGCTATTGTATATAAATCCACTCTCGGAGCTCTCTTTCTATCCTTACGTTAATATCCCCAGAGTGCTCCTGGCAGGCAACATTTTTTGTTGTCTATGTAGGTCTGATTCTTACCAAGTTTTAAACCAGTGGGATAAATTTTCTTGACTTAATCTCAAGCGTGTTCCACATTAGAAAACATTCAAAAAGGCAGTTGCAGAAAAAGCAACCCAGGAAGTACATTTCTCTGCTCATATTGTAAATAACTCTCAAGGCTCGCAGCTATTTATCTACGGAGATTGATGAGGTCATCAAGCATGGTAAACCTCCAGGCCCAGAAAAGGGACATGTGATGTGCTCTCCTATTCTTCAAATATGCTTCAGTTTGGATAAGCTTTCGTAAAACTTGATTTATAACAATTTTGAGACTATTTCTAGCGCTGGCATTTATTAACAGAAGCAAAAACAAGTGAAAGTACATAAACAAAAATAAAAAGACACACATATCTATCTATCTATCTATCTATCTATCTATCTATATATATATATATATATATATATATATATATATATATACAAAGACATCAACAGTCTTCAACATGATTTCCTGAAGATTTTTACAAAGTACTGAGTTAGTCTTTTGAATATTGCCCTTAATAACTTCACCAGGGAGATGCTAATCCCACTGTCTGGCAGATGGAATGTTAATGCTCTGGCAACTGGCGGGGATAGATCCTCAACAAATTGCTTGTTACTTCATTGTGATTTTGAAACATCCTCTGGAGAATAACTGTCATTATACTCCTTAATGTTACATGATAACTCATAGACTCTGACACTGTTATTTAGCTGAAGCAGCGGGTTATTAGCCAAACTGCTGTGAATGTTTTTATCATTTGGAGAATTCCAAAAAGCAAAGTGATTAAGTCCAAAAGCAGTAGTGTGAAGACGGACCTTATTCCTCTATTAATGATTGACCCTGATCTACAAATTAAAGTGTTTCAGCTTCTTGTTTGTTGCCATTCGGTTTACTTATATGTCCATAGTGCATTGTATATTTACTAAAATGGTTCCTGCGAGACCTGCCTTTTGAAACCAACTATTGGCAAAGTATCAATATCCAATGAGTTGATTATTCATGAGAAGCAGCTGTCTAAGTCATCTAGCAACTCTAATTAGTGGATGCGTGTGACTGTGCTGGCTTCATACAATATCAGCACAATCTGATTGCTCAATCATTATTAAAATCAATTATGAAGAGTGGGAATAACAAAATGAAGAGGGCATGATTAGGGCAGCTGATGATTTGCGCAGATATTTTAGGCAAATTCCAGCTAATAAGACCAGCATACTGCAAGTAAAAAAGGACAAGAATGTGTCCAGAGACAGAAGCGGTGTGCTGAGGACAGCTTCCACCAACTTGTGAGAGCTGCTTGTTCAAATTTTCAGGAACGTAGCCAGCTGTCAAATATAGCAATCGCTTTTAAAACAAATTACATAGCTTTTAATTGCATACGTTCTATATACTCAGAAGTCATAGCTCTCTCTATATTTTTAAATGTACATTTGATGATTATTTGTGCTTTAAGACAGTATGTTTACCATTTCTGTAAAAATATTATATAATGGTTTTCAACTGCATAAATATTACTTCATGTTAATTTCAGTGATGACTCATTAATAGCTCAAAATTGGTCATGGCTAGGTTTATACCATAGAAGTAAGCAAATACTATAGTTTGATATTTAGGTACTTGAAAACATTCATCATTCTTTTATAAATCGGTATATCCACTCTGGATTTCTACAAGAAAATATACAATTCTAAGTTGGCAAATAGAAATAATATTGTAATCAACAGTGGTATCATTGAGTTTACTTCACAATTGTGTAGGATATTCAGATAAGTACTTCTTTATCTGAATATAAATCCCAAAGCTTTTCATGTAGCTGTTTTTTAATCTAATAAATATTATAAAATAAATGCAAGTCTAATTAAAGATAAAAGCTGTGCTTTGAAGTCAGATAAAACCAAGTGAATTTCACAAATGGTAAAGGCATCAACAACTACATGCTTTAAAAAGACAAAATGTATCAGGATCAAAATAAGCCAGGCACGGTACTGCACACTTACAGTCTCAGTACTTAGGAATCTGAGACAGGAGGATCACAGGTTCAACACCAACCTTAGCAATGTAACAAGACTCTTAGCAGCCTAGCCAGACTTTGTTTTAAATAAGAAAAAAATAAAGAGGGCTGGAGGTGGGGGCAGTAGGGGGACTTGGATGTAGAATGCCCCTTGGTTCAATCCTCAGTACTGTATTAGTATTGGGAAAGGGCTCCAAAATGTATTAATGTGCCAGTACTGGGAAAGGGCTACAGAATTCCAGGCACTCAGGATGATTAGCTAGACAACAGAGATAGCCCCAGGGCCTTTTTTCATTGTAAAGATAAGGTTTCCCAAGGATGTGAGAGGATGCCATAAGCATTCAAGAGATCCCAGATGCCAATAATCAACTAACACATTTTGGGGTGTAACAAAAGGCTGGGGGTCTGTACCGGAGACAGGCAGGTCTACAGGAAGGAATCCCCACATCAAAACCTGCCCCAAAGAAAGGCTGGATCTAGTCTGGTCAGAAGACTTGGTATAAAATGTCCTGAGTCCAGAAAAACCTCGGGTGACTTCTTTTCAAGTCACCCCCCGTATACTATCTCTGGTATAGGGCTTTATTAAACTGTCCTATCTTTCCATCTTTATAATAATAAAATTGTTTAAAGCTTCCAGAAATAGTTTGGGCTATTCTATACATAGCTCAGAACAAGAACACGCACCTCTATACATCTCACTGAAACAGTTTCGGGAGCCCAACAGGGCCCCGGAACAGTTTCCCCATCGTTACAAGTACCACAAGCATACATACACAAAATAAATAAATAAATAAATAAATAAATAAATAAATAATAAATAAATAAATAAATAAATGGATTAAAGTGTAACAGAATAACCTAAGTAGCACTGACAATACAGAAGTATTATTTGGAACTATACTTCTCTGATAAAAATTCTCCAAATGTCGCAACCAATATATATTAGTTATATATATAAAACTTATTCACCAAACTTGATTATGGTTCTAAATCCTGTGCTCTGAACCCTCACAAGCTCTAAATTTCTTCACAGTTCTTCTTGAGTTCTGTTCTATTTTGTTGTGAGCATCTTAGTCATCATCTTTTTGTCTATAGCTGGGAAAGAAAGAATCATATTTGTGACCTGCTGTTAAGTTTAATTATCAACCTGCTAGGCAGAATCACACCTGCTGCTCCTCCCCTGGAAGTGTGAAACCTTCCTGTTAGGTTAGCCTGCTCTCCATGCCAAAGGACAATGTCACTTAGGGCTTCCCAGCTTGCTTGCCTAGCTGCAGACCGCTAGGTCTTCTCTTTGCAAGATTTCCCTCTGTACTCTCCCTGATTCTCTTCAACTTCAGAATTTTAACTATCTTCTGATGTTTATTTATCCCAAATTGATCTGTACCTCAGTAATTGATGACCAATCAGGTACCTGCTTTGCACATGCAAAGATTTTTTTTTTTTTTTTTTGCAGGTCTGGGGATGGATGGTACCCACAGACCTGTGGGTTTATTTTGAAACAGGGTCTCACTAAGTTGCAGAGGGCCTCACTGAGTAGCTGAGGCTGTCTGCGCAATCCTCCTGTCTCAGCCTCCTGAATGCTGGGATTACAAGTGTGCGCCACCATGCCGAGCCGAAAAGATGTTCTTTCTTACTCTTTTTTATTTGGTTATTAACAGGACTTTTACATGATTCAAATGCTTTGTTTAAACTTTGTTTTCTAAAGTAAATGGAAAGGACTAGAATCTATCTTAAAAAAAATTTAAGGAGGGAACTTAGACCTTTTAAACATATATAGTTAAGAATTTATATATACATATATGTCAGCTTTTAACTGACTAACTCAAAAACACTGCCCTCCAAAAAGCCTTATGGAAATGGAATTTTAAAATATAGCTACAGCTTATGTTCTTTTGAAGTAAGCAAAATATAATGATTACATTGGAAATAAATGTGCTTATTTTAATTCAATTCACTGGCAATGGAGGTATCCTATTTCATTTCTTACCTCCAACTTTTTTGTTTCCAACTTTACACACTGCAAAGAAATCTATCTTTTACAGAGGACTACATTGTTTTAGTGTAGTGTTATTTTAAAACCAAAGATAGGAATGCAAAACAAGTCTATTTAGGATGGATTGTCAAAACAACATCTGGTTTTGACAGATTTTGCTTAAATTGCTGATTGTTCGCCATCTCAAAATACTTTTCTCTTAGTACATTTTTTTCTTTTTTCTACAATCATGAACTTTCTAAGTAAGACATACCATAAATAAATAAAATCCACTCTATTCTGGCCTTTTAAAATTTGAATTAACCCAAAGACTCTTAAGCCGAGTTTTAAACAGAAAAAGAGCTCTAGACCATATGTCTATTACAAAAAGATCTAAATTCTCTGGGTTAAAAATTTGGAATCTCATCTTTTTACATGGATAAATCGAGTTAAGAAATGTGTTTGATTCTCATATGAATGGTGATTTAAAATTATTGCCTCATAGACAGTAAAACAATAAAGAGGATAAAAAAATCATGGTTCATTGATTTAACAGTTTTTTTCCGACATGTTCTACATTTGGTTTTTGTTTTATTTTGTTTTTGTGGTACTGGGGGTTGATCTTGTTAGGTAATATAGAGATAAAAGAAAGAAAACACAGCTCTACACATCAGAACAGGCTCTTTAATTGGAGGGAATCCTTAGAGGGGGAACTGACTGGGGAAAGAGCCCATGAGAGTACAAAAAGGCTCCTTTCTTTATAAACTAGGGCCCTTTTATGGGGCATTAGGAAGGAGAAAGAGCTAAGCAGTCATGGATTTTTCCTACTGGTGGTCTTTACAGGGGGCCAAAACAGGTAGATTTATGAGGCTTGGGGCAGGGGGTCTTTAGGGTCAATTTCCTACCACTTCTGGAGAGCTTTTGTTCTCAGCCTTCTCCAGCCACACCTTACAGCCAGACCTCACAGTGCCCACAGAATCCAGGAGCATTCTACCTCCAAGCTATACACCCAGCCTTTTAATTTTTAATTTAATTTAATTTAATTTAATTTAATTTTTGCAATACTGAGGATGGAACCCATGCACATTCTACCTCCAAGCTATACCCCTAATTAACCCTATTTTTAATTCTTTATTTTTAAACAGGGTCTCACTAAGTTACGGAAACCCTCACTAAATTGCTGAGGCTACCTGTGAATCTGTGATCCTCCTCTCTCAGCCTCTCAAGTACTGGGATTACAAGACTGTACCACCACACCCAGCTTGCTACATTTGTTTTCTAAAAAGACATGTACCATGCCCTGAATCAGTACTTAGAACCTAAGATACAAAGGTGATCAATTTTTTGTTCTTAATAAATAGACAAATCCTTCCTTTGATGTTACAATGGGCTTAACTGTGCCCCACCAAACATACAGGTATAAGTTCTTACCTCAAGGACTTCAAAATGTGACTGTGTTCTGAGAAAGGGTCCTTAAAAAGGGAACTGAATGAAAACAAGATAATTATAGGGGCCCTAAACTAATATTATTGGGGTACCTATAAGATATTAGGACATAGACACACACAGAGAGAAGATCATGAGCAAGCAGAAAGAGAAGTGGACTTTCTAGAAGACTAGAAGAGAGACCTTGGACAAAACAATCCTACTAGCACCTTGGTCTCAGGTTTCTACCTTTCTAAACTATGAGAAAATGTACTTCTGTTTTTTTTAAGTCAAGCAGTCTTTACTATTTTGTATAATAGGTCTGATACAGAGATGAACAAGATATGGCTTAATATTAAGGCTCTTAAGTAAATGGAAATGCCACCTAGTCCCACCCACTGCTTCTGAATTTATGTCCATTAGCTGGTATTTTCTTTTCTTTAAAAAGACCCTTGAAGCTGGGTGTGGTAGCACACGCTTGTAATCCCAGCATTCGAGAGGCTGAGACTGGAGGATCGCGGTTCGTGGACAGCCTCAGCTACTTAGTGAGGCCCTCTGCAACTCACTGAGACCCTGTTTCAAAATAAAAAATAAAAAATAGGGAAGTGGGTGTAGCTCAGAGGTGAAATGCCTCTGGGTTCCACCATCAAACCCGCAAAAAACAAAACAAAACAAAAAAGACCCTTGAATAAATTTATGCATTTCATGTGGTATTAACTTCTAGAGGCCTTTGATTTATTTTAACATTATTTGGGACATTAAATACTTCCTAAACTATTTAATTTGTAGTTTAACTGATAACTTTGAATCACTAGTGAAAATTATGTTAGACATAAAGATCATGGGCTTACAAACAACAACAACTTTTTTGTGTCTGTGATACTGGGGTTCCTGGAAACCCTTCTCCCTCCGGGCTACACTCCCAGACCTATTTTTATACTTTTTTATTTGGAAACAGGGTCTCTTAAGCCAGCGCAGCAGACTTCGAACCTGAGCGATCCTCCTGTCTCCGCCTCCCAAGAGCGGGGATTACAAACGTGCACCACCATGCCCGGCAACAACAACATTTATTAGTGTGTATTAGTCAGCTTTCTGTTACTGTAACAAAATATCTGGGATAATTAAATAAAAAATAAAGTTTTATTGTGGCTCACAGTTTTGGAGTTTTCAGTCCATAACCAATTGATTTCATTGCTTTGGGCCTTTTGTAGCATATCATGGCAGGAGTGGAAGGGAGAGCAAAACCATTCACCTGTGGTCAGTAAGGGGCTAGGTTCCCATGACCCCCTTTTGAGGTCACACAGTAATAACCTAACATCATCCAGTCATCCCTGTCTCTTAAAATTTCCACCATTTCCCAATAACATCATGGGCAAGAGACCAAGCCTTTAATATAGTAAACAGCTTTAGAGAGATCTATAACAAATTGCAGTATAAAGTATGTTTAAGATTGTGAAATA
This sequence comes from Muscardinus avellanarius, assembly GCF_963383645.1. NCBI lineage: Eukaryota > Metazoa > Chordata > Mammalia > Rodentia > Gliridae > Muscardinus > Muscardinus avellanarius. The sequence continues at coordinate 49,370,675 of NC_137787.1, read as the reverse complement.
CAAAGAAAACACTACAAGAATTTTGCCCAGATAAAGAAAATATTAAAAAATTTTTTGGAGAGAGTAAAATCAAACACAGATTTAGGTATTATTTCAGAACATATTTAGTGTTCATAAAATTTTACAAAGTTTATCAGTGATTTTATCTTTTTATAGGAAGAAAAATATTTCATAATAGAGACCACATGTTTTAGTTTTTATTTGTTTTGATGACTTAGTGAGTTAATTCAGGGAGTTTCAAGAATTAAAATTTTGAAGTCTTTGAAAGCCAATATTGAAAAATATTATCTTTTAAAAAATACTCATAATAAGCCGGGCGTGGTAGCCCACGCTTGTAACCCCAGCATTTGGGAGGCTGAGACAGGAGGATTGCGGTTCACAGACAGTACCAGCTACTTAGTGAGGCCCTCTACAACTCAGTAAAACCCTGTTTCAAAATAAAGAATAAAAATATTGGGCAGTGGATGTAGCTCTGAGGTCAAATGCCTCTGGGTTCCATCCCCAGACCAGCAAAAAAAAAAAAAAAAAAAAAAAAAATATATATATATATATATATACTCATAATAAGCCGAGCTTGGTGGCAACACGCTTGTAATCCCAGCATTTGGGAGGCTGGGGCAGGAAGATCGTGGTTCACAGACAGCCTCAGCTACTTAGTGAGGCCCTCTGCAACTTAATGAGGCCCTGTTTCAAAATAAAGAATAACAAATAGCACAGGGGGTATAGCTTGGAGGTCGAATGCCCCTGGGTTCCATCCCCAGACCTGTAAAAATATATATATTCATAATAATATATAACTTACGTAATGTTTTAAAAGATACCTAATGTATATATCAGCATATAATTTTGTAATTCATAGCATATTGAAATTTGCAATGACTAAAATTGCAAAATGTTGTAATTACATTTACTTAAAAAACTTATAAGACTCCCACCTTTAACTCTGGCATGTAAGGAGCTTAGATGTCATTAATGTTTTCCTTACTATAGAGAAAAAGTGTAAAAATGGGAAAATCAATGACTTTCCCCCCTGAATCCATCAAAGCAATGAGATAAAGGAGCAAAAATTTGGAGGGGCAAACACAACCTAAGAAATAAAGAAGAAATCTGCTTACCAGAGGTGATCCTGCTGGACTCCTACAGTGACAGGCACACTTAACAACGGTAATTTCCATAAATTCCTAGAGGTGAGTGTAGAATAGCAGGAAAGTGAGAAACTCCTGAGATGTGTCTTGTGGAGGGCAGTGATATATATTCTTGCTGTTTTTGTTTGTTTACCTTTAGCAATTTCAAGGTTCTCTAGATTCTAGAGGCCAGAGGAAGAGGAAGAGCAACCAAAGTGAAACACAGCAGAGCTTCTCTCTGACAACCCACCACAATCCAGGGATGTGACTTCACGAGACTAGCCCAGGGGGAGAATGAAATTCCTCTATTTTCATTCCCTGATTGTAGGAGTCAGGGTTTCAGGAGATAGATTGGGACTGTTATAAGCAATGGGTAGGGGTCTGGGGAGGGACAGGGATCTGAATCACAGGAAGAAATAAGTATACCGCTCTGAATCACAGGAACGCGTACACACACACACACACACACACACACACACACACACACACACAACTGGAATTGGATCAGAATACTGTAAAAAGGTTCCTCATTTACCAAACCTACTACTATATAAACAATTCCCCTGTAATTTGTGTATCCTAAAGCCAGCCAAACAGCTGGAAAACAGAGACTGTCTTTAAGGAGGGAACTACAGGAAGCTCAGATTCAAGAACCCAGGCGAAAACAAAGGCAGAAGTGGAATCTGAAGACTCCAGAACCTATAGCTACAAAAACACTTAATGCAGCTCAACTTCTACCTCATTAATGTAACTCCGTATACTAATGGTCTATGTGCCTTAGATTCTTTTGCTCGGTGAGTATGCCTGGCTTTCAACAGCAATAACAAAATCACAAAGACAACTAAAAGGTGAGACTAAAAGGCAGAGGAAATAAAGCGAGAATGAGAATCAGGCTCAGATAACACAGATATTGGAATTATTAGATCAGGAATTTAGAATAACTATAATTAAGATATTAAGGATTCTAATGAAAAAAAAAAAAAACTAGACAACGTGCAAGGCTGATGAAAAACTGAGTGCGGTGACATAAGACTGTAATTCCCAATACTTAAGAGGAAAAGACGACAGGATCTTAGGTTCAAAGCCAGGCTCAGCAAATTGGTGAGACTTCCAGAAACCTAGCAACTCCCCGTTTCGAAACAAAAATTAAAAAGGGCTAAAGGTGTAGTTCAGAGGTAGAATGCCCCTGGGTTCCATCCTCAGTAACACACACACACACACACACACACACACACACACACACACACACAGAGCAAAAGGCAGAAAAATAAAAACAATAAAAATCAAATGAAAGTGCAAAAATTTAAAACTGCAAAAGAATAAAAAAAAAAAAACTTTCCCAGATGCAGGGGCCCAACAAAGAACATATTTGACTAAGATAAAATTAGATATGGCTGTCTAAAAAGTAAATTTTACTTCTAAAAGATTTGCCTACTTTGGAAATTTTCAACTTTATACCACACTTTGCATTATTAGTCCCAAAAGTGATTTGTAAGCACAGTCATATTGGTGGTTAAAAAAAAAAAAAAAAAAAAACTGGTGCCAGTGTCTACCAGACCATGTTTTCCACTGCATGCCTTTTGATAGCTATGGCTGAGAATTCCAAACATCATATTTTTATTATGTAATCATGTCTTTTTTTTTTTTTATTAGAAATGACACCATAGTGGCAGGCATCCATCCATGTGGAGCTGAAACCAAATACCCAAATTAGGGAATTTTGCAGTAGCTATGTCCTATTAAGAAGAAGAGAAGAATAAAAAAAAAATAAGAGAGAAAAAATGTAAAATGTATTTTTCTGGGTTGTTAGGAGAACCTTCCAGTACCTTTCTAAAGACCAAGCTTAGACTTAGCCATATCTCTACCTTCATGTCCCATGATACAACCAAGCAAAACATAATAAATCCTCTGTAAGTAGTATAGTTTATCTATTTGTTAACAGAGTGTCTTAATTCATTCCAACTTCATACTGTAAGAATTGAGTCAGACCATTGCTATTAAAATGTAGTACCAGACAAGTACTAACCCAAGTTCAGCAAGACAAAGAATTATATACCACAACTAAGTGGGATTTCTCCAAGGTATGCAGGATCAATTTGGTACCCCCAAATATCAATTTATATGTAGAAAAAAGAAAAAATCTATATATCTACTTGTTCATAGGAAATTTATTTGATAAGATATAGCATGCTTCTATAATAAAGTAGCACAGGATACTGGAAATGGAAGGTGATAGGACTTAGAAATCATATCCCAAAGTATGATACGTTGGCATGCTGAGTATCTTAAACTAAAGGAGACTCAAGGTCTTTCTCACCTTATTCCTCCTATACCTACCCCAATATCTCACTCTTTTTCCCTCCATTTCCCTCTTGAAACACAAGGAAGGGCTTTCTCTGAATTTTTCCGATGTGTCTAGAGCAACATACAAACTGATCAGAATCTGGTCCTTTAGAGTAGTATTAATAAGACACCACTGACCATATTTTCATAAATTGTCTTCAAAAAAATATAAAAACAAAACAAAAACAAACAAAAAACAAGAAAACAAGTAGGCATGGTGGCCACCCATGTAATCACAGTACTTGGGAGGATCACAGGTTCAAAGCAATATCAGCAACTTAGCCACACCCTGTTTCAAAATAAATAATAAAGCAGAGCTGGGGGTTTAGCTCAGAGGTCGAATTACCCTAGGTTCAATGCTCAGTACCACATAAATAGTGTAAAAATAAAAATAAATGTAAAAAACAAGAGTTCATTCTGCTATCTATTATTTCCAAGGGAATTTCTGAATACCACATTTAGGAATATTTTATGGCAATCATAAAACTTAATCCACATTATAGTATATAATATCTACTATAGTTTTATGTATAAAGCTTTTAGGTACTATTATATTTTATCATAAGTAGTACACATGCCAAAAAACAAAATTGAAATAAGTGAAAAGTTATAGTTGTGAAGTATAATAATAATACTATTTGCTATTACCCAGGAGTTGAAACAATTCAAAGAAGTCCAGCTAACACTTGCACTTTTGGTCTTTTAAAAAAGTTCACGACTTCCATTTTGAGGTTTAGCACTTTCTCTTTCATGTCTGTCATTGCTAGAGCATGAAGAAGAAGAATCAACGTGAGGTTCATATGGAATTGATTTTCAGGTAGATGAGTTTCTGCTCCCACACATACCTCAAGAAGCTTCATGCAAGGGGACTTTGGCTCAGCTACTTTCACAAAAGTCACCGTGTATTTGGTAAAATTCAGCCTTCTTCTTCTATTACTAAGGAAAAATTGACCCTGTAATGAATCAAACCAAACTGGATATTTTTTAATGTGTTGCAAATAAATTTAAAAGTAAAAGAGTTGTGAAGCAAAAGTTCCTGGCAGAAGCTGCATCCTTATTAAAGATCCTATAGATTGACCTTGGCTGCATAGAACATCAGGATTGCAGATTGTGGGGAGATGGAATGGTGCTTTTGAGAGACACACTTATTTTGGCCTATTAGTTTAATAGCCATGTACTTTTAATCTCTGATTCTGACATAATATTCTCATAACAATTAGGTGAACCTCTCAGGAGGCTTCACTGAGCTGAAAAGACTTGCAGTAACACTAGCACAAAAGATAAAACTGTTAACATCTAAAACCTATAGAAAAAAAAGTTCACTACTTTGCTATAGCTCACTTACCTAAAGCAGCCATTAATATGTTTGGTAAATGTTTGATTTATGACCTTTTTATTTTAAGTGGCTATAAATGTTCCTATAACTCCATCCTCTTCAGGGTAACATGGATTCTGTGTTCCTGAGCCATTCATATTTGGCTGAGAATAAACAATTTATTTTTCACTTTAAAATAAAGTTGTTATTTTAGGTTGCAATAGTTCATAATAAATCATTTTTAAATTTAAAATGACATTTAAAAAAGATAACACTTTAAAGCCATATTTGAAACAAACATAATTTTGCAAATGAGAATATTTTTGGATAAGTAAGAGCTCCATTTATTCCATTAATTCAAAATTCAACTTTGACCGATATCTTAGCATCTACAAGGCATTGAATGAGTGCCTACAGAAAAAAGGCATAGTTTTTGCAATTAAGTCATTATCAATGCTTTTTAAAAGTATGAATTGAAAGTAGTACATACAATATCATATACTAGGCATTATAGAATAGGAATAAATATAATAAAATGAGAGCAGAAGGAAAACTGTGAATATACCTAATGTCCTTGTAGGGAATATCCAGGAAAGTCTTAGGATGATTATAAGACATGAGACCTAAAGCCAATTATAAAATTTGAAAAGCATAAATCTATTTTCAAAAAGAAGCAGAATATGGGAGCACAAGGAAGTAATCACACCACCGCCAACACTTTAAGCTAGTCTCATCCATTCACTGAAAGGCAATATCAGCCCACTGCCATGGTCATCAAACTGGACCTTCCTTGAGTGTTTGAAGTGTTCTCATACTCTCTTTGCTATGAGTTTTTGGTTCTATTTTGTCTTGGCCAAGATAGTTAAGTCACTTTGCTTTTCCTATACTATTTGTTGATGCTAAGAAAGTTGGCTCCTCAGGACCTAGTCCCACCATTTCTTGGTACCCTAGAAAACCTGTATTAACACTTCTGTCAGAAAAATGTTGGTAGGTGAAGTAGATATGGGAGGGTGGGAATTGCATAAAGACAGTGTACTTCACTGGAAATATGAAAGGATAAGAAGATAAACCTTAGAGATAAACTGGTAAGGAAACTGAAATAAAATATTGCATATCGTTTAGCTCACTTTTGAAATTAATTCTGAATGAAATGTGACTGGCTTAGAAGAAAATATGTACATGTTCCAGGAGGAAGAATACAATTTTGTACCTGAGTTTCAGGAGGATAACATAATAGATTGTCATCTTAAGAAATATTTAGGGAAGAAGAATCCATCCTAATAGGGAGAGAGATGAAATAAAGACATAATTAGAGAAATGACATAAAAGATAGTAGAATTTAGTGTTGCTATTATTTCCTAGTAAACTGAAATTGAAACTCACTTTTTCTACTCTAATTTGTGAATGTTATTTTTTATTACCATGCTTGAGGTTCAAGGAAAATAAAATACCAGCCACATGTCTATATATAATTCTAGACAGAAATTCAACCTTCACTTGTTATCCCACCTATCATTTTGGTTAGACCTTGAGCTAAGCAAAATGAAACCCAAAAGATACCTTTTGCTTTTCTCTCCTTAGGCTCAAGTAACTGCTGCCATTATATTCTGCCTCTATCTGTTAACAGACCTCCAGATTACTCCTGGAATTTATATTATTCATTCAAGTCTTATTTTCTAAATCTCTAGGGTTGGTAGACACTCATAATTTTGGGTTTTTTTCTCCTTCTGTGTCATTCAAAATTTGAGCAATTTGCTCAGAAAAAAATATTTTGGAAGTAAATTCACTAATTTCTTATTTGTCTAAAGAGATCCAAAAATTTTTTCATACTGACTAAGAGTTTTAGATTCTATATTCAAAGACTTCCTCTTAGAAATTAGAAGACCCAGACAGGTGTGGAGGAGCATGCCTGTAATCCTAGGACATGGGAGGCTTAGACAAGAGGATCACAAGTTCAAGACCACCCTTGACAATTTAGCAAGACTCTCAGCAGCCAAGCTAGAATCTGTTTCAAAACAAAATATTAAAAAGAGCATCTGTACTAAAATTCACATTTTTGTAGTTAAATATTAATATCTCTTTAGCTCTTTTCAAATGTAGAAAATATCACATAGTAAGCAATGTGTCAAGTGTAATGAAGTAATTGTATTTCTACCAAATTTCGTTTTCATTATTATTACTAATATATAATACTTTGCTTAATACAATAGTTACCTTTATTTAGGTAGTACATATTCCAAGACATGTGTCACCTAGACACATGTATAAGTTAAATCTTGCCTACATACTTATAAGGTTTAAATTATAAATTTAACACAGTAAAATATTAGCAATAACTAATAATAAAACACACCAAGTACTTTACACATTTAAGATCCTATCACTCTGAACCTCATTATGATGTATAATTAAAATGCACCAATAAAAGTATATTAAAATAATTAAATAAAATTAGACAAAAATAGCAATATGTATTTCAGAAAGTTATTTAAAATGTATGAATTATTTGTTTCTAGAATTTTACTTACAACATTTCAGACTGCAGTGAACCACAGATAGCTAAAAAAAAAAAGAAAAAAAAAGAATAACAAAACCAGGAAAACTACTGTAAATGGCTATTCTTTTTGTAGTATAGTCAGTATTACAGAGGCATTTGTCAAGATTTCAGGAAGATTTTTTTTAAAAGGCATAGGCCGGGCATGGTGGCACACGCTTGTAATCCCCGTGCTTGGGAGGCGGAGACAGGAGGAACACACTGGTTCAAAGCCGGCTTCGCTAGCTTAAGAGACCCTGTTTCCAAATAAAAAATATATATATAAAATAGGTCTGGGAGTGTAGCCTGGAAGTAGAAGGGTTTCCAGGAACTCCAGTACCACAAAAAAAATAAAAATAAATAAATAAAAATAAATAAAAAGGCGTAAAACTATTTCTATTACATAGTTCAGGTTCTTCAAACAGCTAGAAGAATCTTTTTAAACTCAGATAACGGTTCTGTGTTCATTTTTCTTTCCCTTAGTCACTCAAGGTGAGCCCACTTCTTCTGTTGCAGTCTTGGGCTACATTTGCATTTTTCATCACTTTAAGAATGAATAAAGAGCACTCCAAGAGTGAGCTGACATTTTAGACACACCTGAAACAAAAAGTAGAGACTTGATCTGAAAAGAAAAAAAAAATTTCTTACAGATAGTCAGTGCATGCAAAGATGAGCCAACCTGCCCTGTTCTTTAGCTAAAAGTAACCCATGGTCACCTTACAAGTGTTTAACATTCTAACTAAAATCAAATAATATCAAAGACTGCTGAAAGTGACATTCTGTGGGCAATATGGCATGTGTTTAAATGTCAAGCTTTAAATTAACAATTTTCTTATAAAATAGAGAATAAATCTTACATGTAGGAAATGATTTAACTACTTTCCTGGAGTTGATCAGGAATGGACTATCCATGGGTTGACTTTATGTCCTATGTTTCCTGGGGCATTTCATATAAATTCTGATGTTCAGTGTTAATATCAATAGTGTTTTCTCGCAGAAAAGTATCTCAAAATGAATGATAAAATATATTCTTGATCTGTGCTGTGTATCCAGACTCTTTCTTTCTATCTTTCGGTCTCTCTGTCTCTGTCTCTCTGTTTCTCTCTCTCTCTCTCTCTCTCTCTCTCTCTCTCTCTCTCTCTCTCTCTCTCTCTCTTCCCTGAATATCTTAAGTCAGTTTAAAGAATCCATACACCAGAGAGACGTTCTATTCAGATAAATTAAAAGTGATTCCATCATAAAGATTATGGACATCATTTGCATTTGATGCCCCTCTATGTGCCCCAAGATGCCACTTGCTAACTGATCAATAATGATGAATTCTCTTACTTTTCTCCTACAAAATCTGAACCAAATAATGTTCAATAAATACATGAATGAAGTAAATCACATTTTTAATTTAAACATGTAATTTTTATCTCATTGTGGCTGTATAGACTACTGAACCATTATCTTGTTGGCTATAGGTTCATTCTTTTTAAGTAAATAATTGCTTCTTGCTCAAGAAGGAAACAATCAATTGACTTTGAAATGTGGGTGCCATTTTTCATGTTGCAGTATACAAATTGTTGCAGTCTTTCAAAGAAATATTCTAAATAGGCATATATATTTAACTCTTCTTTCAAATCTATTCACCTAGATTATTAACTATTCTTTACCTCAGAGTGGAAAATAAGACAAATGCTTAGAAATAATCATTCGTATTTTCCATTTGCCAAAGGCAATACTTAGAATCTACATAAAAAATAAATCTATCCCATTTACATTGTAAAGAAAGTCACTTTTCTTTCTCTTTGCCACACAATGATAAACTATATATCAGAGGAAACAGTGACAAAGGCAGAGCTTTATTCCAAAACTAGTATTTCTATATAAATAAACACATTTAATATGAAAAATAGTTGTTAAATGCATGTTAATAAGTACCCAGAACTAACTGTGTCCTAAGACATAATTAGACATGGAAAATTACATTTTAGTGAGTCCAAAAATGATGTACACAAGCATAGGATTCAAAGATGAAGGTAACATATTTGACATATTTTCATTTTTCTCCTTTTTTATTAGCTTGAAATTTTTTAAATAGACTTTTCTGGGACATTACCTGAACATCACAATGCTATTGATTTCCTCTAGGTCTATGAAGGAAGTACTAAGCAATTTTGAAATAAAGCTTTGATGTTGCAGAACACTTCAGCTTTTCACATCAGTGAATCCTTTATAAGATACTTTGTCAAATCGTTACACCGAGGCCCTGGAACAGAGTCATGTATTGTTTTTATAAATGTTCTGTTTTATAACAGAGCTCTGGTCTCCCAACTCAGGTAAGGCCTCAGTTGAGGAATTGAGAGCTTAAGCATCTTGGAGACAATCCTGGCTGCTGTCTTCTGGAAAAATAAAATTGCACTGAAAGTTAAAATCTGAATGTAACTTGTATTATTTACTTTTTAAAAAATATTTCAATGCATTGCTAATATATAATTATTAGATTTCTTATAAAAATCTAGATTTGGATTTCAGAAAACCCAGCCACACTAAGTCCAGATGAACATAACATAACTGAATATCAGTTGTTCCTGTTACTGATCCTAAAATAGTTTCTCCCAGTCCTCTCTGAGCCTACCACATCTGTATATTGTACTACGAAATCTATAGGCACTTGAGGTTGCTGACTTGGCCTTAGTACATCTAGAAGTATTACTCCTGTGTTTCAGGAAGAAATATTTGTTATGGAAGAATGCTCAGAGATAAAGGGGGAGTTGTTTTCCAGTCTGAGAAGAGGATAGCATTCTCAATTTATGAGCCATGTAAGGATCCGTACCATTCACCACTGCCCTAGACAGGGTATCCAGACTTAGAAATAAAAATGACAGACATCAGGTTACATCTGAATCCTTAATTAGTGATAAATGTGCTTTTAGTATCAGCATTTACTATGTAACATTTTCAACATAATTATACTTTAAAAATTACTACATTTATCTGAATTCACCTGGAATACTGTAGGTTTTTATTTTATTTTATTTTCTAGCAGGCTCTAGGATAGTTTCAAATCCTCAGAGTAAAATGGCTACATTGTTGTAGTCTTGGAGGTTGGACTTCCAAAATTTTCCACATTGAATAAACTTTTCATTGTAGAAAGAACTGAACCACTTATATTCAAAAGACCACATGAACTTGGAAAATAAGGTTCTAATCAGTGACTATTATTATTTGAATGAAGAAAAAAATTATCCACATATATGAATGTGGACTCACCAAATAATAAGGACTCACCAAAGGAAAGAAAAGGACCAAGTGGTTTTTCTATTTCTCCCTCTGAAAAGAGACTTATTTATATTATCAAGTGTTGGCTCACATGAACATGGAAGCTGAGAATTTTCACCATCTGCCTGCACAAACTGAAGACTCAGGAGAATTGGTGGTGTCATTTAGAGACTCAAGAGCTGATGGTGTACTTTCCAAACTGAGTTTGAATGCCTGACAACCAACAAGGCTGAGGGCAGAAGAAAGTTGATGCCCCAGCTTGAAAACTGTTAGGCAGACATAGCAAATTCTCCCTTACTCTGTCCGTTTGACTCAGGCTTCCAATAGATTAATGAGGCACACCCACTGAGTGAAAAATCTGCTTTTCTTATACTACCAATTCAAAATTAATCACATTCAGAAACCACCTCACAGACACACCCAGAATAATGTTCAGCCATATACCTAGGTATACCTAGGCAATTCATTGCACAGGCAAGTCAACACTAAAAACTAATAACAACACCACATCTTCCAGGTGCTTCTCCACAAAAATATCCTCTCCCTCCCTAGCCAAAATAACAGAATTGAATCTCCTGCCTTAGGAGATGTACCTAAATTCATTTATATAAATTTTTAAGAAAGCATCTCTTGTGTTCTTGAGTATGTGTATGTGTGTATATTCAAGAATATATATTATACATGAAAATCTTATCAAGAGATACATTTTCTGTGAAATCATCAAAGCTTCACGATGCTATCAATTTGCTCTACTCCACAGAAATGAGCATACTATTTCAGAGTTATTACGACACTAATGACACTACATAAATGTTTTATTTTCATATGTAAAACTTGTGAATTATTACCATTCTATCCAATCAATAAATCATGTAAAATTCATTGTTCAAATCTGCTAATTAGAAACAAATTTACTGATAGCACAACTATGTGCTTATTTAAAATAAAATCTATCAGATTGAAAAAATAAGATATAAGTTATAATGAAAATATTAAAAAGTCACAAGTATGTTGAAATATAGCAAAGAAATACTAAAAAAAATCACATAATTTAAATATTAAACTAGCAGTATTTTTTTTTTTTTTTAGGTACTGGAGATGGAACCCAGGGCCATTCTCCCTCCAAGCTACACCCCAACCCTATGTTTTTATTCTTTATTTTGAAACAGGGTCTCACTGAGTTGTGAAAGGCCTCAATAAGTAGCTGAGGCCATCAGCAAAAAAGACCCCCCAGTCTCTGCCTCCAGAATGCTGGGATTACAAGCGTGCGCCACCAAGCCCAGCTTAAACTAGCAATATCTGTTACATAGGTGAAATAATATTTTAATGTATATCATGTTTAGATTGATGTACAGTAAGTGAGAGGGGTAAGAACATCCAAATAAAGTATTATATAGACTTAATGTCATTTAAATATTCACATAATGGAATTTAATATATAAGCAAAGTGTTGACATATGCATGAAAAGATGTATTTTTGAGGCTTTGAAAAATGTGTGATGCCTCTATTTAATCCATTAATACATAAATGGCAGGCAACTTAAAGCCTTGCTTAGTAAAATAGGTATTTTCTTGGGACAAACAATTTAAGTAGATTTATCTATCAAGGTAATATTTTAAATTTATATTAATATCTACATGAAAAAGAAACACAGTTTTTAAAAAATTCTATGAAACTATAAAGTCTTTCATTATTGTTTTTAAAACAGCCCTGTTGTGTTATATAGTATTTTTTAAAATTTAAGTTGAACATTTTTTTCACATTGAGTATTTTCACTTCTGAAATCAAGTCAGTGTTATTTTTTCCTTTGTTAGTTGCATTAAATTTAGTGCTTCTATTTTCTACAAAAATCTGTTAAAAAGTCAGTGACAAATCTTTAGAAATAAATTATTATAATATTTAGTGTAGTAGAAAATTAAGGTTCTCACAAACTAGGTTCATTTAATAGAATACAAATTGAGTTAGCCTTTGTTGAGGATTATTTAGCTTTAATTGGAGTCCTATTTAAAATCTTTAATTTTTTAATTAAAAACAGATGTTCTATAATACATTTCTATACCTAGATTTCACTCTTTTTCCCTTGGGAAATGTGCTCTTCATTGTATGTTTATGTCTCATGCCAGTTTGGAGTCAAAATTCAAAAATGGTATCTAGTTCTCATCTAAAGAATATAGAACCTGAAGACTACATGAAATCATTTTCAGAAAAGTAGAGAAAAAGCCGGGCGTGGTGGCGCACGCTTGTAATCCCCGCGCTTGGGAGGCTGAAACAGGAGGATCGTGCAGGTTCGAAGCCAGCCGCGCGCGCTGGCTTAGGAGACCCTGTTTCTAAATAAAAATGTAAAAATAGGTCTGGGAGTGTAGCCCGGAGGTAGAAGGGCTTCCAGGAACCCCAGTACCACCAAAAAAAAAAAAAAAAAAAAAAAGAAAAGTAGAGAAAAACAAAACCTACATTCTGGTTCCATATTTGACACCTATTCTTTTTTTCCCCACCCTGGGTTGCCAAGTTTAGATCCATTTTTACACACACTCTACCTAGAAATGGCTTTAAATAGCAGGTCCGGTATGACCTATAAAATCCCTAAACTGAAGCTAACATTTTTAAAGTTCTGTTAATCTTAAACTGTGGCTTCTATTATTCTCTTACCAGCTATCAACCTAGAATTTATGGACTCTCAAAGTTGTCTATAATAAATATCACCAGAAATTATGTTTCTTCTAAAACTCTTTCTGGGATAGGTTGTCGTTCCAAATCACTTCCAAAGCTTCTAGTGTAGGTGCCATAAATGATGTTAGAATTGTAATGAAAAAGAAAATACTTGTCCCCAGTGCTCAAATGCCATCTTGAGAATTCAAATAGAAAAAGAAAAATGATAGCCAAAAATAAAACCAGAAGCCTTTAACAATTTTTGACTGATGTTAAAAAGAAAGCAGGGAAGCACCATTTATAGACAGGTCTGTTAATATGTTAATATATGCTAAGTGAACCATTGCAATTGGGGGCGATATTGTTATGGATATTACTAGGAGGCTTCAACCCTGAGAAGGTAAGGTTCATGTCCTGTCATCTCTATGCTTTCTCTGAAAGCAGAGGAGGAATTGAAGCTCTGCCTAAATCAGCATGAGCCAAAGAGCTCTGCATGCACGGAAAAGGTTCACATTGTGTCCCTGGCTAATGTAATCAGTAGTCCCTTCTTTGTAAATTAAAAATAAATCCCTTTGGCCTACTAATGTTTAAAAAGAAGAAGATGAACATCCTATCTTTCTAAAATGCAATTAGTCTTGCAGTATGTTTCTTTCAACATCTTGTCCCTAGAAACATGGAAATGAAGGAAGGGGGAAGCTGTCATACTCCATTGATCTGCTGGGTAACAATTTGAAAGTAAGTTCTTAGCTAATTGAATTGGCCCCCAGCACCAAGTAAATTTACAACTGTGAAATCACTCTACTAATTTCTAGTCTTTAAAGTTGTACAGCTCCAAAGAAGTTTTAAAAAGTTAAAATAGGATGAAAAGATTTTAGAATCATTTCACATTGGGTTATTCTTTAAAATTTAAATATTAAGAAAGAAATGGTAGTGAAATAAAAAGCCTAGCTTCGTAGTCCTGAAGCTTCCACAATTCAGAGAGCTTTGTGACTCTAAATAAAAATGTCCACAGGATTCTTCCCTGGAGTAGTATTTCCGTATGATATTCCTTAGTGGATAAAAATTGCATGGTCAAATAGTTTTCACACTACAGTGCATTCTAGATATCTAACAGCGAGGAAGCTTGTCATTAATGTTTCTGTTCAATGTATGTTTACAAATATGCTTAGTCTATTTATGGCATTTTACAAAATGACTACACTCTTAAAAATGAAAAGGGTGAGAAGAACAATAGAATGCTGAAGAATTTCTCTAGATTAAAGGATAATACAGACATGGCAATTAAGGGCAATACTGACTGGATCATGGATTAGATCAAAACTAGAGAAAAATGGTTGTCAAGGTCATTATAACAATGAACTAAATCTAAATATATACCAGGAGATAAAACTGTATTGTATCCATATTGAATTTCCCAAGCATGATAAATTTGGTTAGATGAAAGAATTTTCTGATTTGTAGGGAATTCACCATAAAATATTTAGGATGAAATATGCAGAAAATTTCAGATTTACTCTCAAATTATATAGGAAAAAACCACATATGTATACTAGAGATATAGATAGATATAGAAAAAGAGAGAATGAGACAAGAGAAACAAAGCCAATGAGATCAATTATATATTTGATGAATGTTGGTATAGATTAGAGCTACCTATCTACATTGACAGATATTGATATAGATAAGAATTCCCTATAATATTTTTTAGATCTGCTCATTTTAGGTTTAAAGTTATTTCAAAATCAATTTTACTAAGAAAAAATTTTCTATGGAAACCAAAGGACTCAGAATTATTTAGAAGAAAAAAGAAAGACCATAATGTCCTTTGCACTTTAACTCCAACCTGCCCCACAGCCTCACCTTCTCTTTCTTGTCCAGCTAGCCTCCACGAGGTTCTGGCCTCTCAAGCACACATTTTTCTCCCTGTTTACGTTCACCTATACAATTACAGCAACTTCTGATGCTTTTCTTTCTCTAGTATAGACCTAACTAAGGTGCCACCTTTTCTTTGAAGACTTTTCTGACTCTGTCAGGCATTTATATTATTTCTTTTCAAAGGCTTCATGCTAATCTGTATACACATTTGTCATAGTTCTTAGCCTACTGTAGTTTGAAACTGTGTCCATTAACATCTCCCATTGGTCAATACCCTCAAGGGTGGGGACCATTTTTGACTCAGCTCCATAGATGAATTCACTGATCTCCATGTGCTGTGTACATGTGTACATTGTTGTCTCTGCATACACCCAGAGAAACTACTAAATGTAACATCAATAAAATGACTGGCCAGATATTGCTTTACTTCAGACATTTAACAAATCTATCATTAGGAAAATAAACACTCTCCATATAAGAGTCAACAACTAATAGCTCAAATCACTAATAAAAATATGTGAACCACCTGGGATGCAATCAGTGAGAAAAAAGTAAAATGATTTTTGAGCCGCCTCGGGACATTTCACCAACTTTACTGAAATACTAGTAGCATGCAATTTATTAATAGCACAGTTCCCTAATATCCTACATTACTATTGTGAATATAGTTCTATCAAATTTGTTTTAAAATTCAAGAGCACTAAAGCAGTTGTAAGATGTAGAGTAGCTGATAGACTAGGTTTAATAACTTGTCCTAATTCCAATAGTAAGCATCCAGATATATAGAGAAAAGACAGGAAAATCATGAATGTATAAAGCACAGTGTGATAATTTACTCTAGAAGTTAATGGTCCTAAGTATATAGCGTAAAGTATATTTTGAAAATATTTCCAACATAATTGAAAAATAAAGCTGTGTATGTATATGTGCATGGGTGTGTAAATATGTGCATATGCACATGCATATGTGCACACATACTTAGAAAATGTAAGCTTCTATTTCCAAAAATAATAATAATAATCCATGCAAAATGTTTCATTCACCACATAAGTCTTTATTATTGCCATTAGGAGAGTAATTGGATCTATTGTCCTTGAAAAATGATGTTTTGGTTAAATATTACAGGAAGATAATTATTTCCAGCAACATAAACTGGCTTTTATTTTCATAAGACAAGAAATTTATTTTGAAATCAAAGAAGCTTCCAAAGAAAACAACACAGCATAACTAATGTTTTTTGGGGAATGTGCCTTATTTTTCAAAGTATTTATATGAATCCCTGGATATTTTGTGCCTTTGGAAGGACCATTTCAAGATAATGAACTATGAAATGGCAAACACGAAACTCCACCTAGTCTTTCAGATAGAAAATTATTTCCCTTAGGCGTTTGATACTGCCAGAGAGCTACTGACTAGTCCAGAAGGCGGTAATATTTCGGGTTTATTTTTTAAATCTAATAACATAGTGATTTCAATATAAAAATATGGCACAAAGCCACAAGATAGACAAGATAGATCAAGCTACTTTAAAGTGCACACTTTTCACATTTGCATTTTAAACTCACAGAAGCTCACAAAATCCAGCAAAGCAATAACAAAATTAACATCATTGTCACAAGCCCTGTATTATTAAATGTTCTTACTAGGCTAAGATAGTTTAACTAAGCTTTTGTTCTTACATATTTCTATTCATTTCTTATGACTGCATCACTTAAAATTCTTTTCTCAAATGTGGGAGTAGCTTTTTACTTATTGTCATAACTTAATGTCTGTTATCTATTTATGGGACAAAATTCATAACCACAAATTCTATGATTTTATGTAACTAAATAGATTTTGGGGTATCTGGTTATGCTTAGAATTAGTGAAATAGACATGTTATAAAAGAATAACATAATAATTTTTCAATAATATAAATTAGACATGATGAAAAACACTGTCTTCCCATTGAACACCAGTCAGTTCTCAGTGGGTCATTTCTCTGTCTAGATTTATTTTTCTTCATTTTGTCACAAGTCTGTGTACTTCACTCCCAAGCCGGAACATTTTACTGTACAAATATTAAGCATTCAATACCTACCAAAGAACTAGTAAAATAAATCCCATCATTAAATATGTTTTAGAAATTTAAATATTTCATTATGGTTTCTATTACAGTAACAAAATCTTAGGGCATGGTACATTTTAATTGTGAGATACATAAAAGATATGTTAAATATTTTGTCCAATAACCCATAAAAACAAAAAAATAGAGCATTGTCTAAGTCTTCCTGCTATCCTGTAAAGCAAATTAAAGTAATAGACGTTCAGTAACGTTTAAACAAATTAATCTCTAAAACCCAAGCTCAAAAATACTTTATTATTATCTTTTACTATTTCACCAAAGATTACATGAGTGAAAGCCAGATCACTGGGATTCTAGGTTTTTACCATCAGAATTCATGCTGTAGAATACTTTGTTATTCTTTCTTTCTGCTCCCCTTCCTCCTGTTTTTTTCTCTTTAGGTTTAGAATTGAGTTGATCACATCGAAACATTCTCATCAGTGCCTCCAAGACACTGAGAGGGTGGATATTATTGTTCACCCACATATCTGTTTTCGTACTCTCTGAGGTACAAGCTAACATATTTGATGATGCAAAGAAGCCTGCAGAAGTTCAGCCTGCAAACTCCAGGCAGCCAAGGTTTCAGTCCTGGATTCAGCACATCCTATCTGTGTTCATGTGATCTTTCCTGTTACCATGTGTGCCTGTGGTACTGGGAATCGAACCCAGAGGCATTCTACCTCTGAGCTACTTCGAGCCTTTTTATGTTTTATTTTGAAACAGAGTCTCTCTAAAATGTTGGAGCTGGCTTCAAACCTGAAATCCTTCTGACCTTACTCGCCCCCTCTCCAAGTATTGGGATTACAGGCATGTGCCAGCCTGCTGAGCTCATGTTACGTTTATTCTACACTAATTCTTTTTCTGCAATGTGGATATAATATCTACTTCTAAGTTATTTTGAAGATTTAAGTTAGTTATATCTGTATAAGTAAAAAATATTATAGCGGGGCGTGGTGGCGCACGCTTGTAATCCCCACGCTTGGGAGGCTGAGACAGGAGGATCACGCAGGTTCAAAGCCAGCCTCAGCTATTTAGTGAGGCTCTCAGCAACTTAGTGAGACCCTGTTTCCAAATAAAAATATAAAATAGGTCTGGGAGTATAGCCTGGAGGTAGAAAGCCTCTGGGTTCCACCCCCAGTACCACCAAAAAAATATATTATATATATGTATACACATATACACATTTACTTGTGTCAAATACATTAGCTAATGCTATTTCTTTTTTATGTATGTATTTTCTTAAAATGTTTTATGAAGTAATATTTTATGCAATTTTTTTTACATTTTTCCCTGCAAGACTATATTTTTGAGCTCCATCAGTCCTGCTCTTTATAAAAGAAGTTGGTTTCTTCTAAGTTTTGAGTAGTAATGCGATTTTGTGCATTTTCAGTGACATTTTAATTTCCATGAGAATAGACAGAAACAGTTAAGTTAAACATTTATTCATCTATTTTTCCATGTTGACTTGGGTGAGAAAAGGGTATATACTCAAACGTGCTTCTACTGAGTCACAAATCACACAATATTTCAGCAATGCTATTGGATTCGATTCTGGAATGTCTGTAGCAATTTACCCTCTTCCCAGAAAGACAAGATGGCATTTCCCCACAGTTTACCAAAGCTTTCTATTATTAGACATTTTGCCATTCAGAGGTGCAGTAACATATGCCTTCATTTAGAATGTGTTTGTATACATGATTCCATGAAAGGAAGTAAGTTTGTTTTTCACCATTTGGTGAGCCTTTTACCCCTCAAATACTTGTCATAATAGCTTTGTTACAAGAGAAATTCTTACAGACATGTCCTATGGGAATTGCTTTCTGGTCTCTTTGTTCTTGTATGAATACCACATTGTTTTTATTTCTGTGCTTTTTCATTATATCCTCTTTTTAAAAAACTAGAACTTATTTTCCAGACACTTTTTGGAATAAATTTGCCTTAGTCTCCCAAGCATCATCATTAAATTTTGAAAAATGCATTGGTTTTGCAGCTACAGTGGAAAGAATTAACAGACATGTTAAAAATGTTAACTTATCCAGAAGTTTGTATTTCTTCTGTTTATTCAGGCCTGTCTTGTTATACATATTTCCTATAATAACACCATTTACATGCTTTGCTAAATAAAATCTGGATTCTTTGTGGATTTGGTTGTCAGTCAAGTGATATGTTTTATATTTTATGAAACATTAGAGATATATAGATAGAAAATAATGGAGTCAGCACTCACCTACCTAAACTTAGCTTTGCTAACTAAATATTGCACCGTATTTACTTAATGTATTACTTAAGCAAAGAAATATTAACAAACTCTTTGGGCTCCTCTTTAATCTCTTTTTTTATGCTAGAGATAGCAATACTGAATTACATATCTATTACCATGCATACTTTCATCTTTTACTATACACATATACAATAGTTTATTCCAAGCCAACTATGAATGGCTCAAGAACCCAGAATTTATGATACCCTTGTGGGAGCAGTCCTGTGGCTCTTGTGAAGGCTTGCCACTCTAACTTCGCCCCTCATACTGAGGGTGGGGGACACAGTGTTGTGATGACCTTCAAGACTTGTCATCCCAACACTAATGCAAATGTGCACGCTTTCCTATTAATAAAAATCTGTACATACTTTTATTCTTTGTTTTGGAAATTCTTTTTCCAATTTTCTCCATGTCAGGACAGGAGAGAATTTCTACGACTTCTGCAGGGGCCAGCTCAGCTTAGGGAGGAGCTGTGCCCTTAGCTGGCCAGGTGCTGTGATTTACAAGCACACAGAGCTACCACCCTGATGCACTGTGGCTCTGCCTCTTCTATTTATTTCCACCTGAACCCAGGTGGTCCTGTTGTGCAGCTTCTCTCTACAGTCCCATAAAGTGAGCTCAGAATGGGTTTCCTGGGACGTGGCTCCAGTTCTCAGGAAAGCTGGATGTCCCCCTCCAGTCTTCTTTCTTCTTCGGGATCCTTAGTTCCTGGGTACTGCTCTGTGTGAACTGAGCCAACTTGAAAGAGAAGGTGGGCCAGCACCTATAGATGTGTGTTTATTCTGTACACAACATAGCTATGCATAATAGTATGTTTCATAGATGTCGAATATTTTGAGTATTCACTTTTACAAACTCACATATTTTCAAAACACATCTTTTCCTCTTATTTTTATTGGTACAATATAATTGTACATGATAGATTCATAGTAATATTTTCTACCTCTACATAACATTTGCTCTGTTTTCCTCCTGGCACCTCCTTTTCTCCTAACCCCCTCCATTCCTTGATCTCCTTTTACTACTCTACTGGTCTCTTTCCTATTTTTACAAAATCATTTTCTTTTCTTTTTTCTCTCTAGCTTCCACACATGAGAGAAAACATGTGGCCTTTGCCTAAATCTAGTTTATTTATCTTAGCATGATGATCTCTGAGGCCATCCATTTTCCTACAGATGATATGATTTTGTTTTTTATGGCTCAGTAAAACTCCATGTGTGTATTTTCTTTATCCATTCATCTATTGATGGATACCTATGTTGTTCCCATAACTTGCCTATTGTGAACTGGGCTGCTATAAACATGAGCGTGCATGTGTTCTGATAGTGTTCTGCATAATTCTATGCGGAAGATAGAAAAAGTGAAATAGCATGTTAAACAGTTGCCCTATTCCTTGTCTTTTGAGGAAACTCTACACTCTCCTCCATCATGGTTGTACTAATTCACAATCCTACCAAAAATGTTAAGTGTTCTCCCCCCCCCCCACATCCTTCCCTGCATTTATTATTTGTGTTCTTGATGACTGTCATTCTAACTGGAGTGAGGTGAAATTTCAGTGTAGTTTCTCTCACTCAGCACAAACATCAACTCTAAATGGATCAATAATTTAAAAATTAGACCAGAAACTTTGCAATTACTAGAAGAACAAATAGGATCAACTCTCTAACATAGAGGCACAGAGAGGTCCTCAATAGGGTCCCTAAAGCTCAGGAAATGAAGTAAAAAAAAATCAAGTGGAACGGTATCAAACTTAAAAGCTTCTGAAGAGAAAGAAGAAAAAAGCATGAAAAGAGCCTCCAGAATGGCAGAAAAATCTTTGCCATTTATTCCTATGACAGAGGATTAATATCTGGGATATATAAAGAACTCACAATGTTTAACATAAAAAAGGAAACAAAGATAAAAACAAATAACCAAATCAGTAAATGAGCAATTAAACTAGAAAGTTTTCAAAAGAGGAAATAGAAATGGCCAACAAATATATGAAAAGATGTTTGGGCATCTTTAGCAATAAGGGAAATACAAATCCTTTCTCATCTGTATTATTATTATTATTATTATTATTATTATTATTATTACTATTGCTACTACATTAATACTATTAATATGTTAATAATTGTCCCATAATTTGTTATTTTAAATTAAATTTTGTACCTCCATTTTATGAGCTGGACTTAAAGAAAATATTTGGTACTTCTCAGTTGTCTATGTTTCATGCAAGAGTGTTATACTGAATATTTTATTTTTTCAACCCAAATTTGAATCTTTCTGGCCCTGTTGAGGAAAAGCAAACTTATTTCTAGGAGCCCAGCTCTGGACTTTTCAGAGAAAGGTTGAGATCTGTGGCAATGTGGAATGTGAAGAAGTCATAATAAGGGTACCACCTTCATCCCTATCTGGAAGAGTTCTGTTCCTACATTTTATATCTCTTGGATGAAACCTGCAAATGAAAAAAGCTGCGAGCCCTTCTTTATCCTGAATGCAATAGCAAAACCTGATATTTTCAGCCAGACGTGGTGACACATTCCTGTAAACCCAGTATTTGGGAGGCTAAAGCAGGTAAAAATGAAGGTTTGAGGCCAACAATTCATGGTAATGTCTCAAAATCCTTTTTAAAATAACAAATAAAATGGGGCTGGGGTCCGGACATGGTGGTGCATGCTTGTAATATCAGCATTTGGGAGGGGGAGACCAGAGGATCACGGTGTGGACAGCCTCAGCTACTAGTGAGGCCCCTCGCAACTCAGTGAGACACTATTTAAAGAATATATGTATATATATACAGTGGTACTGGGGGTGGATTCCAGGGGCTTTCTACCTCTGGGTTATACTCCCAGACCTATTTTATACTTTATTTGGAAACAGGGTCTCATTAAATTGCTGAGAGCCTCACTAAGTAGCTGAGGCTGGCTTCAGACCTGTGCAATCCTAAAAAATTAGGGCTGGGGGTGTCACTCAGACCTAGAATGCCCCTGGGTTCCATCCCCAGTACAGGGGGGAAAATGGGGCTGGGGATATAGCTCAGAGATAGATTTCCCATTTTCCCATGTATTCAATCCCTAGTACAACACACGCACCCACCCCCAAAACTCCAATATTTTATCTATTCATACTTTTTCCTGGTCGGTTTCTCTTCTTGTACTAATCTCCAGGTTAAGCACTGCCTCTGGGTACATCGTCCAATTCTTTAGACAGCAGTGCTTGAGGTTCAGTGAAGGACATTTTTTCCCAGTGCCAATCACTGTAGATGGACGGTGAGACAGAGCATCTGATAAAATTATTCTGAAAGCAACACCTATATTACTCAGATGACTGCTGCCCTCTTCACTCTATGTTGACTTTCTTTCCATCTGACATTTATGATGAGATTGCTCTTTTTTGGCTGGCCTTTTTCCTTTGTTTGTTTTAGCCTGAAGTTTATCTTTCCTGCTTCTTATAGAATTCCAATTCTGCTCTATCTTAAAGGTCCTATAATTCCCAATCTACTGAATGCTGAGGGAAGTAGATAGAGTTATGTGCCATTCCACCATCAGGATACAAATTCCCTCAGGAGAGTAGCTCCTTGCACAGCATTTTTGCTTCTCTCCTCAAGACTATGTTAAAAGGTAGCTTCTTTTATCTTTCAAGGGCTCTAATCATTAGAAACTACCATGAAAAGAACAGTGATTCTAAGCTACTAAAGATTGAGATGGAAATCTACTGAGTTCATTTTATCTCTCTATCTTTTCATTATGAGCATTCTCTTTTATCTTTAACAATACAGATGCTTTGAAGAACCTTGAATTTTCTTTATAGATCAGAGGAAGCTCTTCAATTTGAGAGGTGTTGCAATGAAAAGTTAGCCTTTCTTTATTTTCAGTGTTATATTTAGAAGAAGCCACCTTGCATGAGAAAATGTGCAATGAAGATTAAGCAGCAATACAGAATGAGAAACAGACCACTTCCTTTTCAGTTCTTAAATATTGAAACCAAATGGTTACCCAAGTTCATAATTTCTAGTAACCCACTTATAAAATAATTTATATGATTTGTAGATCAAATCTCAAGTTTTGCCTTTAATGCATAAACAGCTTCCAGACATTCATTAGTGCAATACAAACATAGTTACTTTTCAAAAGTACAAATATACATCATTCTGTGAAAATTTACACAGCTTCATACAACCTAACTTTTCTGCATGGCATCTTGCTAGATAAATAAGCATTTAATCTAACATCAAACTCCCGTAACTAGAGTAAAATTGGCGAAAAGTATGTAACAGAAAACACAGAAATCCTTATTCCTGGCTTATATCACTCTCTATCGGTGGATGTCATGGCACAGGTAGAATATGTAGGGATCCTCTGTCAGATAAATTTTGTAATGACTCTTACACATTGTTCTACCTTTGAATCTGCCCTACAGACAAGCGGGATATAGCTACACTTTTTATTTTTTGTGTGTGTGCATGTATGTGATACTGGGAATTGAATCCAGGGATGGTCTACCTCTGAGTAGCCTTATTTTATTTTCTATTTTGAAACAGGGTTTCTCTAAGTTACTGTCAAGATACTGGCCTTGAACCTATGATCCTCCCATCTTAGCTTCCTAATGCTGGAATTACAGGCCTATACCATGATGCCCAGCTAATTACTTTTTATTTAAAATATAGTTTTCTATCTACTAATTGTTCTTGTTTTGTTTGGCTTGTTTGTTTGTTTTCTTAGTAGTAGGGTTTGTTTTCTTAGTAGTAGGGATTGAAATTAGGGGCATTCTGACTCCAAGCTACACCTCCAGGTTTATTTATTTATTTATTTTTTAAATTTTGAAACAGGATCTTTCTAAGTATCTGAAGATATGGCTAAATTACTGTGACTGGCCTTAAAACTGCAATCCTCCTGTTTGGCTTTCCAAGTACTGGAATTACAAGTATGTGCCATTACAACTAGCTTCTCTCAGTTGTTTAAGAAATATTAGTAAATATCTTCTTGAGGGTTTTTAACTCAAAATCTGAATATTATTTACATTAAAATATTTAGTAAGTCAGGCATGGTGGCTCATACTTGTAACCCCAGTATTCGGGAGGCTGAGACCGGAGGATCGTGGTTTGCAGACATCCTCAGCTGCTTAGCGAGGCCCTCTGCAACTCAGTAAGACCCGGTTTCAAAATAAAGAAGAAAAAAATAGGGCACAGGGTGTAGCTTGAAGGTCAAATGCCCATGGGTTCCATGCCCAGACCCTCAAAAATATTTTTTTCAGTAAAGACATGACTTGAACATATATTTACATGTACTTGTTGCTTTGAGCAAAGGTTCATTTCCTAGAAATCCCAGTTGATCGTGTTCATTTTGGAGCATGTGAGAACAAAGTAGCTGAACCTTAATGTCTTTGAATTATTATTGCTGGAGCTGAGGATAAAACACTATGATGAAATGTCATACTCTCAACACTTCTTATATCAATGGGAGAAGAAAAGATTACTTTGAAGAGAGCTACAAAGCCACAGAAAAAATATAATGGGCTTTTTCATTAGAAAGGACACAAAGATAATAAAAAATCTTTAAAGGGCACAAGGCATTTTACTTTTATACTTCATATTTCAAAATGCAAAGTATACAATTTATTTTCTTGAGTTCTTTTGATCTTTGGTCAGAAAACACAAAAGGGGAGCCTTGTCTGGCCACTCTCCATTACACATAATAAACTAAACTTATCCTATCCTCAAACTTAACTACTAAATGTTAAACTTACTCTCTCTACTTCTAAGATTAACTGCTAATATTATCTGCTACTTTAACCACTAAATATTTTATTAACTTATTTTAACCTAACCATCAAATCCACACTAAACTTAATCTATTTTTAACTTATTTTAACCTAACCATCATATTCACACTAAACTTATTCTTTTTCTAACATACAATGTCTACACCTAATTTTCTATAATACCTATTAAATTATTAACTAATAAAATTCTTTTGTGCTTTAGTGAGCAGGCACCAAGGAGGTCCCTGCTTACCCAACTTTTCCATATGTCTGTTTGTGCTAAAACCCATTTTTCCTAAACCTTCCTATTCATTCTCCATCTTATATTATTCCTATACAGTCAAGGGGCTATGTATTGATTGGATCTGGCCCCCTGAAGTGGCAACCATGGACACTCTTTGATCATATAAGCTGACCAATTAATTTTGCAGGTGTCACGTCAGACTTTTCCTCAGAAGACTCAGCATCTATAAACAACTGTAATTGTTTCAGTTTCTACTATCCAGATACTATTTGGGTTTACAAATTTCTGAGCAATTCCCATGTTTCTTAGTGCCCTTTTCCTGTAACATCTTCATAAGAAAAGAACAGTATGGGTCATTGAGATGACCCATATTGTTGGCTTAATTAATAATCCAATTAGAACACAGAATACAAAACAGGTTCAACGTGAGCATTGTCTCTGTCGTCGCTTGCAGGAGTCCTCCTCTTGCTGGGACCTTGTCAAACAGCTCAAGGGACCCGGCCCTCACCAACTATACTTGTTAGTGAGATGGTAACGAAGCCATCAAGTATGGATACAACTCTCTTTGAACTGTTGCTTTCCTTGACCCTCATATTTCCCCTCCATATTTCCTTTTCCAAATCCTCTTCTATTAAATTGGTCTCTCCTCATTTGACTGAAGTCACTTTTGTTTCCTATTTTTATTTTAGCTTTCACATATGAGAGAAAACATATGACCTTTGACTTTCTGAGACTGGCTGATCTCAGCATAATATTCTCTACATATCACATTACTTTATCCATTTATCTGTTGATGGACACTTGGACTGATTCCATAATATGGATCTTGTGAATTGTGTTGCTATAAACATGGGTATGCATGAAGTGCTAACCAATTTTTTTGGAAAAATACTGAGGAGCATATATGGCTTGGTCATATAGTGGATCCATTCCTAGTCTTTTAAGGAACCTCTATACTGATGTCAATAGATGTTGTAATAACTTACAACCTCACTAACAGTGTATAACAGTTCCTATTTCCTTACAATCTAGTACTAGAGGAAAATATAAGACCAACTCCCCAATATATGGGCACTGATAGAAACTCTTTCAGTACAATCCCCAAAGTTCAGATAATAGAACCAATAATCAATAAATGAGATATCAAATTGAAAAGCTTCTGCACAGCAAAGGAAACCATCAAGAGTCTTAAGAGAGATTTTACGAAATGGAAAAAAATCTTCAACTATTCCTCTGATAGAGGACTAATATCTAGAATATATATAAAAAAACATAAGAAGCAAATAACCCTCCAAAGTGAGTAAATTAAACTGAATAGTCTTCTCAAAATAATCATGATCTTCCAATAAGTCAATGAAAATGTGCTCAATATTATTAACAATTAGGAAAATACAAATCAAAACTATACTGTGATTCCATCTAACTGTAGTTAGAATGCTAGTTATCAAGAATACAAACAAATTATTTTTTAAAAAGACTTTTTCCTTAATGGACACCCTTTGAACATATTATAACACTTTAAGGAAATGCCAAGACCAAAATTAAAATAATTCTTTAAAAATATTTATAAAAGCCGGGCGTGGTGGCGCACACTTGTAATCCCGGCGCTTGGGAGGCGGAGGCAGGAGGATCACGCAGGTTTGTAGTCAGCCTCGCTGGCTTCCCCCTGCTTACTATAAATGTATGATACATGTTTATGGGAATAAATATTTAGTCAACTACATATGCACACAGGTATTGCCTCATAGCTAAACTAAAATCCTATAATTCATAGTCTTTATAAATATAAAATAATTTGAGCTGGAAGATTAAATCACTTTAATTAGAGAAACATTAGGTGAGAAATAATCTAAAACTTTATCAGTTATTATCAAATATCTGCAGTATGATGTCCATATGACCACACAGGCAGTAGGCAGTTAAGATGATTTAATATGAAATAGGGCTGTATGAATAGCATGGCATGTCCTCAGAAGCATAAACAAAAAAGGGTTTAAATATGAAATAAAGGCCATATTCTTCTGTTAAAGCCAAAATTCATTTTTTATTCCTTATCAAGGCACAATGGCTACAGTGAGGATCTGCTAAGGAAAATATCACTTTTCAACAAGGCCGATTACTTCTTTGTATCACCATGAATGGCAAGGTGTTGTATTGTACAGTGATTACGGAGGTGCCTTTAAAGCTGTAAGCAGGCCAGATGATCATAGAAATAGAATTTGAGGAAGTGAGACTAAGAGAAACATAAACCTAACAGGAGATCCATAAAAGAAATAGCATTGTCTTAGCAATTCCTCTTTAGCATAGCACTGTAGAAAGACATTTGTAATTTCTGTAACTTGCCAAGAACCTTACATGTAAAATAATAATAAACATTAAATCATTATCAGCTGATATCTGTGATTAGTCAGCTGTTACCTTTATAAAACAGTAAAATAGCTTGCTGATAATATATCATTCAAAGTTCTTCATTGAACCCATTATAAGAACAGTGCTGAGGAAAACAAGAAAGTACTGCCTACAAATATACCATGGTTTTGGACCTCAAGAAAGTGGAAATTAATTAGAAAAATAAAAAAAGATTAGAAAAATAATGAAACACAGAATAGAATTTTTTATTGTCAGAAGACAGAGACAAGACAATCAACAAAAAGTTTTAAAAATAGATGACTCAGTGTAAAACAGGCAACTTCATATCAGTAATTAAAAATAGCAATGAGTATGAAAAACTCATTATTATTATTTGTTTGTATGTGATACTGGGGGTTGAAGCCAAAGGTACTCTACCACTGAATTACACCCCCAGGCTTTTAATTTTTTTTTTTAAATAGGGTCTCACTAAACTACTGAGGCTAGCCTCAGCTGAAACAAAAAGATTGCAGAATCTTTTTTGTTTCAGCCTCCTAAGTACTGGGATTACAGATGTATGCCACTGTTTCCCAGGAAAATTTATTATTTTGGATCCAGGAATTCTATTTCTAGGAATTTATTTCAAGTAAATTACCATATGTGATTTTTAAGGGTTTCCTATAGTTTTAAACCTTTTTGTATAAAAATTAAGCTTAAAGTATTTTTTTCTTTTTTTTTTATTTTGTGGTGGTACTGGGGTATCTGGAAGCCCTTCTACCTCCGGGCTACACTCCCAGACCTATTTTTACATTTTTATTGGGAAACAGGGTCTCCTAAGTCAGCGCACGCGGCTGATTTTGAACCTACGCAATCCTCCTGTCTCTGCCTCCCAAGCGCGTGGATTACAAGCGTGCGCCACCATGCCCAGCAAGCTTAAAGTATTTAAATGTCAAATAATTGCAAGTCAATTTAAAAATCCAGGAAAGTCTTAAAATATTATACAACTATTAAAATGATGCTTGAAGCCAAGCATGGTAGTGCTTATCTTTAATCTTTGACTGGGAGGCTAAAACAGTAGAATCACAGGTTTCAGACCCGCTTCAGCAACCTAGTGAGACCCCCAGAAACCAAATGAGATCCTGTTTCAAAACTAAAAATATAAAGAGTTTAGGATTAAGCTCAGAGGCAGAATATCCCTGGTTTCAATGACCACCATAAAAAATAAATAAAAATAAATCATATTTGAAAATAAGCTTTTTCTCAGTAGTAACAATCCACCCCCAGAATGAGGATGATACTAATTATGCAATTATCTTAGGAAAAAGCTATGCCTTCTATAAATTTGACTTAAAAAAGTATTCCCTCATAATTTCTATTACTGGCTTCTTTTACCAAAATTGAAGTCAATGCATCTGCAAAAATCAAATGAACTCTAACCAGTTTCCTCACACAGGCCATTTTAGAGACAGTATTTTGATTTCGTTGTTTGGGGTTATTTCTTTAGACGTTATACTGAGCATTTTATATTCCAAAGCTTTAGTACAATTTCCTGTGTTAACAAACTGCCTTAAACAAGCTGTATCTCCTGAATCTACTTTAATGTTCTCAGTGTAATTTCTTGCTATACTTGTGCATAATGGTATCCTGATAACAATTTGTATAATAACATCTGGATTTCAATGTTTATGCAATATGTTCGCAACTACACAAAAATGTCTCTTAGTTGACATGTGTAATTAGTTGTCTTTTCTGGTGCAAGATATAGGTAGAACGGAGCAAAGTAGGTCTGGCCATATTAACAAATGAATAGTGACATCCAATAACAAACTCAACAGGTAAAAGAGGTCTACATCAGTGCATTAAATGAAAGACTAGGACTCAAAAGATCATACTTCTAGATCTTAGAAGATGAAGAATCATATTTACCTATCTTTTCTTCAAGGAAAAATATAAAATTAAGGGTAATGTATTTAAAGTAGTATAAGAAGCTGGGCATGGTGGTGCACACTTGTAATCCCCACACTTGGGAGGTGGAGACAGGAGAATCGCGCAGGTTTGAAGCCAGCAGCACTGGTTTAAGAGACCCTGTTTCCAAACAAAAAGATATAAAAAATAGGTCTGGGAGTATAGCCCAGAGGTAGAAGGGCTTCCAGGAACCCCAGTACCACCAAAAATAAAAAAGTATTAAAAGAATAATCTATTAACAATTAAAAGTAATGTTAAAATAAAAATATTCTGTGTTGGGATGCAGTTCAGTGATAAGAGTACTTGCCTAACAGATGTGAAGCCCTACATTCAATCCCCACCACCAAAAGTAACAACAACAACAAAAAAATATTCTTAGGTATCTTATATAGAGATGGAGAGGACTGTATTTGTGTGTATGTGTCTCTGTGTGTGTGAGTTTTAGATGAGTTGCAACAACCATTAACTGTTAAACAGCAGCAGAGGACAAAAAGTCTCTATTTGTGTTCAAGAAACCTCATGATCTGGAAAAACTGACAGACCTATGCAGTGTCAATTGCGGCAATGGTTAGCTAAGCATGAAAAATTTTAAGAAATACATGATAAGATCAGTGAAAGCTGGGCATAGTGGCACATACTTGTAATTCCAGCATTTGGGAGGCTGAGACTGGAGGATCACAGTTTGCTGACAGCCTCAGCTATTTAGGCCCTTTGCAACTCAATGAGACCTTGTATCAAAATAAAGAATAAAAATAAGACTGGGGGTGTAGCTTAGATGTAGAATGGCCCTGGGTTCCATCTTCAGTACCACACACACACAAAAATGATCCCAGTGCTCCAACACAGCAAATGTGATATCTGTCAACAGATGACTTCGGCAGCTTTCTCCTACCTCCACCATGACCCTGATGCCTCCACCAGCAGATACCACCAGCTCTGCACCACCATTAGGGGAAGCAAATGACTGGACTGTACCTTTACTTCTTATAATTTTCAGGACTTTGAGCCTTTATAGCTTCAGCAATGAAAGAGAATCCTACCTTGCACCATACTTGGGGCTTGAGTGAACCTCCTTGAGTCCTCCTCACAGCAGGGCCCAGCATGGAAGCAACCAGGCCTTCTTACATTCACATGCACAGTTAGAGCTGCCACTGTAGCAATAGTTCAGGAGTGACATAGGGGTTTTATGAGAGACAGCAGTGGCTACAAAGTGCTGGCCTTTGAGCTGAGACATTAGGAATAGAGTCCTGCAGCAAAAGATTGCTGACTTCCCCACCCTGTGGCAAAACCTCAAGAATGACTTGTGGATACATGGATGTGCACACGGGGCTTCTTGGGATAAAAAAGAAAGAGAGAACATATAGAAAATTTTCGAGAAGACCGCTGAAAATTAATTCCTGCTGGGACTCTGAAATTCGTAATTGGAGGTGGCTGATCCTTGTGATAAATGAGAGTTACATTCCTACACCAAATAACTAAGAGAATCTCAGATTCTTCACATAACAAGTGGATTCCAAAGGCAGGAAGAATGGCTCAGGACCTCTCAAACATCTCTTTGACTCATGTTTCCTTGAGTTTTGTCGATTAAAGCAAGTAATTTGATATCTACATGAAAGGAACTGCAAATTTTGAGACCTCTGTCTCATTCTGCCTCAAAAGACATTCAGTTTTTTAAAGTTTAGAGATTAAAGCACTCTTCTGTAATACAAAAAAAACAAACAAAAACACACAACCCACAAATATGATCATCTCCAGCTTCTTCCCACTAATTTAATACTTCCACTCTAAATGAGCATAATTTTTAGAAGGACCAGTCAACTGAGAAATAATTTTCAGGGCAGCTTAAATAAATTTTGCTGTATACTGAATTGTAGATACATCATGCTTTATAGTCATTTATCACTGTAGTAACTAAGCCCCTTTGAATATTTGACATGTTTGTATCTTACTATAAATTCTCCTTTACAAGGGGTGTCATTAGAAAACTATACCCTTAACAGTGTCATGTATTCACTGGTGCCAGAAATGTGACTCCTGGATTCCACCCAGTTATTCTCCAAGGCCATATGTCTGCCTCATAAAAATGCACAAGTCAAATTCTTGTGATTCATCATAATTATTAATTATTTACAGTTTTGCCAACCAGGAAAAACACTTGCTCAGTCACAAGCAGATGTACACCTGGTAAAACAAATGCTAGATTGAATAATTAGGTACTTTTCTATCTCTGTCTCTTTGTCTCTCTTTTGCTCTGTGTATTTTTATATGTATATGATATATAGATTTATGTATATTATATATTTAGTATATTCAGTCCATATATTTATATATTCAGTATATTCATATATTATATATTTAATATATATATTTAGTATATCATGTATTTAGCATATTATATATTATATATTTAGTATATTCAGTTAATATATTATATATTTAGTATATTCAGTATATCAGTATATGATATATAGGAGATTTATATATATTATATATTTAGTATATTCAGTCCACCTTTCTCTTAATCTATTTCCTTTCCTCTCAATCTCTCTTCATGTATATGTAAAATAAATATATACATATATGTATATTTACATGCTATATTCTAATTTTTTTTTTGCAGTACTAGGGATGGAACCCAGGGACATGCTACCTCTAGGCTACACCCCAAGCCCTATTTTTTATTCTTTATTTTAAAACAGGGTCTCACTAAGTTGCAAAGAGCCTCACTAAGTAGCTGAGACTGTCTGAGAACCATGATTTTCCTGTCTCAGCCTCCCAAACCCTGGGATTATCCATGTGCACCACCACGCCTGGCTCTAATATTAGGATATATATATATATATATATATATATATATATATATATATGCATTAGAATATATTCAGTCTCACCTTTATTTATCTTAATCTTTTTGCAATTTCAAAAACAATGCCCTTGCCCAGGCATGGTGGCACACATTTGGGAGGCTGAGACAGGAGGATCACCGTTCGCAGAGAGCCTCAGCTAATTAGTGAGGTCCTTTGAAACTCAGTGAGACCTTGTCTCCAAATAAAGAATAAAAAATAAGGCTGAGGGTGTAGCTTGGAGGTAGAATGTCCCTTGGGTTCCATCGCCAGTACTGCAAAAAAAATGCCTAATATTCTCGCATGATTTTATAGGTTCTATGAATTCTCATTATTATTACATTTATAATAATTGCATTTCATGCCATCCATACAAAACTCTTAGTGCATTTTAGCCTGTATCAGGAAGATAGAGCCACAAAAGAAAAACAGTAGATTCAATAATATGTTTTCTTTTAAAAATAATCTTTTTATCTACTGAAAACAGTCACTTGATTTATAATTAAAACTGACCCAAAAGATATTTAATAGGCTGTCAGGTGGAAATATGACTAACTTTTGAATATTTTGGCACATGTAATACAAGCTGTGTTCTTTACATTCAAGATATGTAGACCCCTGGAGAAAACACCTGTGAATTTCCTGCAGTACATAAATCCTAGTTTCTGAAACACCACAGGATATCATTATCATAAATAAGAAAAAAGGCAAAAAATGAAAAATCCCACAGCATGTTGGAATATTACATGAGTGTTCTCGGTTTGAAAAGGACCAATATAAAAAGAAAATTAAAGAGTAGTCTAAGAAGGGAGAAAAATGTCATTAATATTATTAAGCCTTCAGGTAACTGAAATAAGAGAGGTTACAAATTTTAGAAATATTTTATACTGCCCTAACTAGAGTTTAGGGCTAATTCACTGCAACAGAAATATACCTTACGGTGCTCGGCTCTCTAAGGAAAGCTGTTGACTACACTAAGAACTCTAAGAACCAAGAAGGTGATCGTGAAATATCCTTCTCGTAGGGCAATTAAGTTTGATGACCCAATATAATTACTTCTTACAAAACCTAAGGTGGCTTTCTTATTCAAACTTTTTATGTAAATAAAATCAAAAGATGGGGAATATGCAAATGTCTTCCAAAGAATAATGCAAGCAATATTGTGTTGAAAATTAAATTCTTAGACCTCTATAAATGTGGAATAGGAAAACTGGCTTTTGTTCTGCTTCTGTTCCTGTCTTATCTTTGTTTACTTTTGTCATTATGGTCCTATTGTTCTTCTCTATGTACATACTCATCCAGGTGTCATTGATAACTACATTAGCCTAGATACCCCAAAACACAGAATTCTCAGCAGCAGCATCTGACTAACTCACACATCAGCCTTAAGTATTAGGAGTCTCTAACTCAAGTAGAAGCATTTATTTTTAAATAATAAAATTTGATTGATTATGCGTGTGTGTGTGTGTGTGTGTGTGTGTGTGTGTGTGTGTGTGTGTGTTTCTCTGTGCCCTCCCTCATATGGGCACTCACATTGAGAGAAGCTCTGGAAATTGTATTTGGTTTGTCAAATGCAGGTTGTCTGTGAAGTCCTCTCTACAAAATATATTCTATAGCTGCAGTTTGGGGAAAAGGGAGCTTGTATAGAGCCTTCTGGATTTGAGGTAGAAAAACAATACACACTGTGTAGTGCCTAGAACTTTCTGTGTTATTCAACAGCGTCTGCTGTGCAACTGACCTTATCTCCTATTTTCAAATATCATCCCTTGAGCTACCAAATGTGGTATATGGTCTATATGTGATTATTCATAGTGTGTATACATTGCATGTAAAGTAACCACTTTTTCACTATTTTACCTTAACATTCCACCATCCCACAAATACTTTCTTATTTAACCCACTTTCAAGAATCTAGCCAAGGTGTGTGTGGGGTGTGTGTGTGTGTGTGTGTGTGTGTGTGTGTGTATGTTACTGGGATTGAACCTGTGGTAAGGTTTCTACCCTGAAGCTATACCTCCAGCCTTTTTATTTTTTATCTTGAAACAAAATCACACTAAGTTGATGAGGGCCTTGATAAGTTACTGAGGCTGGCTTTAAAACTGGGGTCCTCCTATCTCAGCCTCCCAAGTACTGGAATTACAAGTGTGCACTGCCATGGTTGTTGCCTATTCAAAAATTTCTTTTTTCTTTTGATGGTTTTGGGGATTAAACTCAGAGGATTCTAACTCTGAGCTACACACACACACACACACACACACACACACACACAAGCCTTTTTAAATTTTGTTGCTATTATTATTGTAAATCAGCAGGTTGCTAAGAGTCTTGCTAAACTGCAGAGGCTGGCCTTGACCTTGTGATCCTTCTGTCTCAGTCTCCCAAGCACTGAAATTGCAGGTATGCACCATTATGCCCATCGCCTATCCAAATTTTAAAAGTAAATCTCAAACAGTTGAGGAAAGGCAAATATGGGAAAAGGTTAGGTGCACAACATATCTATGCCTAGATTTTCTGTGTCGTGTGTGTGAGTGTGTGTGTGTGTGTGTGTGTGTGTGTGTGTTACACAGAATGGCCTTGAGAAAATTTCTCCACTTCTTTGACTCTTTATTTTCTTACCAGTAATATGAAGATAATACTAATCACTCATTGTAACAGGTATTAAATAAGTAAATAAATTGAGAACAATGACCCATAATAAATACTGTTGTATCCTTTGTTATCATTGGTGCTATGGCCATAGACAAAGCTTTACTTTGTACCTAATCTCCAATTTGCTAGCTGAAGCTTGAGCCATTTCTCACAAATTATAAATTTTGGTTTCTAGTTTTCAGTTGCAAAAAAACAATTTCTCAGCTGATAAACTTGACAAGTGAAATAAATCTATGAACTCTTTTCAGATCTGCTTATAAGTTACTCTATTAAGTAGGCTTTATGTTGCTTTTCTGCCCAGACCATCCAGTGAGTCTCAGGATCCAGGTTTATACAACATAAACCAGGTGTGGTGGTACAAACCTGCAATCCCAACACTTGGAAGGCTGATAGCAGGTTCCAGGCAAGTAAGTGTATACCTAGCTAGACCTTGTTTCAAATAAAAAGGGATGAGGGTGTAGCTCAGCAGTAGGGTTCAACCCAGGATTCCATCCCCAGTACTATCTCCCACCCTTGCTAAAAGAAAAAAAGATGCTCTATCTTAATATTTGAAGTCTTTCCAAATCATTTCTCCTTGTAGATTTATGGCTTCATTGACTGCTATCTACTTTCATTTAGCCTACAGCTTATAACTCAAAAGGCTCCT
Source organism: Muscardinus avellanarius (assembly GCF_963383645.1). Classification (NCBI taxonomy): domain Eukaryota; kingdom Metazoa; phylum Chordata; class Mammalia; order Rodentia; family Gliridae; genus Muscardinus; species Muscardinus avellanarius. The sequence continues at coordinate 49,334,766 of NC_137787.1, read as the reverse complement.
ACTTTCTTTTTTTCCAGTCATTTTCTTGCTATTCTTTTTCTTTTATTCACTTCTCTCAGAAACTATATATATATATATATATATATATATATATATATATATATATATATATATATCTGGCACCAATTCTGTCCAATCTTAATAATAATCAAGATCTAATAATTTTCCCATTAAATGCTCAATTTCCTGATTGCAAAAGTACTAACTTTGCCGTTACAGTCACTAAGTAAAGCAAACTGTTTTGATGGCATTTATCACCATCTACTTGGTATGTGGTGGAAAGCATTTCTTTACTAAACCAGAAAGTTTGTTAAGATTGTATCCTTTTAATTTGAGGCTTCTAGAAATTGGGGGATTAGTGTGAATCCTTGAAATAATTAAATGGAAAGACAAGCTCCAAGCTGCAGAATAGACAGAGGCTTCTTCCCTTCCCCTCTGCTTCCCTCTTCAGCCCAGAACTTGTGGCAGCCCAGCTTGGGGTTGTGGAGGCACCTGCCTTTCTTCTCTCAGCCTCTCAGCTCCTCTTTCCTGACCTCCCAACTTGATCAAAACCAACCCAAACCTGTATGCTCTAAACATCCATGGGCCATGCCGACTGTTTCAAATAAATATCTCCAATGTGTGGGTGTAGGCTATAAAAGACTTAATGTCACATGATGATATTCTGTGTGTCAACTTGAGTGGGATACAGAGGATCCATATATTTGGATAAATATCTTTGAGAGGGTATTTCTGATAAGATCAGTAGACTGAGTAAAGCAGAGTGAGCTTCCTAATGTGTGAATCAGTAGAATGAGTGAGGCAGATTGCACTTCCTAAAGTGGGTGGGTCCTCATCCGATTAGTTGAAGACCTTAAGGTAAAAAAGCCATATTCAAAAATAAAAGGGGATTCCTCTCATCTGACTGCCTTAAACTGGGACTAATCTCACAGCCTTTGGATTTAACTTGAGACATTGGATTTTTTATGGGGTTTGAGCCAGCCAGATTTTTCAACAAGAGCTGTATCATCAGCTCTTCTGTTTCTTTGCCTTCACACTGAAGACTGGATCCACACCCAAGCTGCCCAGAGTCTCCTGCTTGCTACACATCTCAGGACTTGACCAATCATAGGAGCCAATTCTTTAAACTCTTTTTCTTTTTTTGGACGTGCGTGTGTGTGTGTGTGTGTGTGTGTGTGTGTGTGTGTGTGTGTGTCTGTTCCTAGAAACCCTTCTACCTCCGGGCTACACTCCCAGACCTATTTTATATTTTTTTTTATTTGGAAACAGGGTCTCTTAAGCCAGCAAGGCTGGCTTCCAACCAGGGCAATCCTCCTGTCTCCGCCTCCCAAGCACGGGGATTACAAGCGTGCGCCACCACCCCCGGCTTTTTGACAATAAGATCTCCTATGGTTTTTTTTCTCTTAGAAAACTTAATATATGCTTTAGAAATTATCAGCATTGAGCCGGGTGTGGTGGCGCACGCTTGTAATCCCCCCGCTTGGGAGGCGGAGACAGGAGGATCGCGCTGGTTAGAAGCCAGCCTCGCTGGTTTAAGAGACCCTGTTTCAAAAAAAAAAAAAAAAAAAAAAAAAAAAATATATATATATATATATATATATATATATATATATATATATATATATGTAAAATAGGTCGGAGAGTATAGCCCGGAGTTAGAAAGGTTTCCAGGAACCTCAGTACCACCAAAAAAATAAATAAATAAATAAATAAAAGAGAGAGAAAAAGAAAGAAAGGAAGGAAGGAAGAAAGAAGAAAGAAATTAATTATCTGCATAAAATGTACTCTTTTCCTTTTATACACAGCTGCATTCATACCTCACTTTCTTCAACTAACATTTTAGCATTCCTGAGAATGTTAAAAACAAAGTAGTTCCATGGAAAGAGCATTTGTTATCATTGTGTATTAATGATACAACTGAGAATGATGATTTTATGCCTACAACGTAATATATTTGTGTAGGGGGGTGGAAGAGGAGAGAGAGAGGATATACATTGCTCAGTACAGGAACACATATTTTCTTTAAATCACAATACAGACTTAACATGGCCTGATGCTTTTTTTATTCTTTTCAAGTATACCTGCCTCCTGATTCCCCATGGGTGTCTCTCTCTCTTTTTGTTACCCCTGAATCCATTACTTAGCAGCCCTGCAGGATTAACCCGGTTAATTAATGATGAGTATCAATTTCCCAAGTGATGTGATTCAAATGCCTCTTATGCAAACCTCCTGGTGTGACTCCTTTTATGGCGTGTATACACCAGAGTGTCACAAACTTTGCCATGCAAGCGTCGATTTTTCCTGTGCCCCTTGGGAAATTTAGTTTGATGAACAGCATGTTTGTTTCATTATTGTGAACAGCCCAAAAGGAATTTTATCAACTGTCTTATGTGGAAAATGGGAATACTATGATAAAGTAATAGTGCCATAAAAGCAAGGGAAAAATCAAGAAGAGAAATTAATTTTGAATAATAATTTAATTACTTATAAATTTCTTCATTTTTTAAACTTAGATCAGCCTAAGCAAATTAATCATCCTATTGGTCTAGTTTTCCATAAAAATTTCACCAATGACTTGTTGAGATATTTAAGGATATGAAAAACCTGACAGAATGCTAACTGGAGAAATATGGTAAATGAATTATTACTCTTTTAATATGAAAATATTTAAATGAATTAACTTCTAAGCTTGTACTTTATTTGCTGACAAAGGTACTGACATAGCCACTACATTTTTATAGTGCTTTTCATGAACCATCATATATTTTATCTCATTTGATCATGAAAATGCCCTGTGCAGTCATTTTTATTGTGTCCACTTTAAAATGAGAACACCAGGGTTCTAAGAAGTTAAGTGATTTGAGATCATGGGGTAATTCTCAGAGGAAAAAAATCTTTTAAAATATCATTAGGTCCTCAGATGTAAGGCAAATTACAGAATCAAATGAGAAATGTCCACTTAGATTAAATGAGTGATAAGCTATTTCCTTGAAATGAGAAAGGATTTAACTTTTTTGGAAGCCATGTGAGAGGCAGTAGGCTGAGTTCTTCAGGTTTGTGTTTTGTAACTGAAGTGGGACAATAAAACTTTGGTAGGAGCATTGCCACTTTAGCTCCTTTTTCTTTCAAAACTATTTATTTTTTAGATAAAAATAAATATTAAATTAGCTATAATGTGAGAGAGTCAAAATGGCGACTGTGGGACACAGCACATCTCAGTAGCCATAACAAGTAAAATTCAACTACCGAGAAGGCAGTGTCTTGACAAAAAAAAAAAAAAAAAAAAAAAAAAAAAAAGCAGCAGAAGATAGTTACAGGGAAAAAAAAGACACAAAAAGGAAACCTCAGTGGAAGGAAATTCAATATTCTGAATACAAGATCCACTGCAGAAAGCCCAAGCTCGTGACTGACCTGGTGTGGTGGCCGGTGCCATCTTGGGCTGCTGGCCCTAATCACAATTGCCGGCATGGCTCCACATCTCCAAGGAAGTCAGACAAGTGATCCAAGAACTTGAAGTGCAAAAAGTGGCAACAGAGCTCCAACATCTTAAGTGACAAGCATAAATTGGACATTGAAGTAATATAGGCTCATTTTAAAAGAGCCTCCAGCTGAGAAAGCCTGTGGCCACCATGAGCCAAAAATGACAACAGGTTTCTCAGTTGGTCTGCACAGGGGCTGTGGTCCTGCTGTTGCCATGATTTCTGACATCCAGCCTTGTGGGAGTATAAATGCCCCTTGTGCTAAATCACCACATTTGTAGTAATTTGACATGTTAACTCTGGTAAATTAAAAATGACAATTACAAAAGTTCATTAATGGTCTATCCCTAACTGGCATGATATAATGTTTGCAAAGAGAAAATCTACTAAATGACCTTTATGTCTCTACATTAAAAATATGCTAAGATATGCCAGTTCTAGCCTGATAATATGAAGAAGGTATTTATGAAACAACAAAAACAATAACCATTATAGGATAGTCTTACAACCAGCTAAACAGCACTGCTAGTTTGTAATTTCTATGCAGGATAATGTGTTGGCTTTTCCTATATTTTCTTAGAATAATTAAGTTTCCTCACTTGCCAAATGGATAGTATTTGCTAGAGTAATTTTGTAATCTGATTAGGTGACATTTGTCAAGAAACTAATAAGAATTTTTACTAACCTCACTCAAATGAAAATAAACTTCTAAAGAGAAAATGTAAATGATTTTAATGAATTCTAAAGAAAAGTCAAATTTAAAAAATTTTTTCAACAAGAATAGGTGATACATTTAAAGAGAGCTAGGAGGACAAATAGAAACTCAGTAGTAAGTAGAGCTATGTGAAATTATCCAAGAGGAAACTGCACATGGGTTTCCACTTCCCCCAAAATTGGAGAAGCCAGGCCAAATTTCAGAAGCTCCTTAAGTTTGGATATGTCTTCAAACAAACTTATATACTTTATTTTGAAATTATACTAAATTCAGATGCTTGCAATAGTAATATAATACTTAAGGAATTTAAATGTCCAATCATAATAGCATTATAGGAAAAGCTTGAATTTAACTTAAATTCAAGCCTGAATGGACATTTTGTCATTGAGTTCTTTTGGACAAGATATATCATCTTTGCCTCCTCTGTAGCTATCACCCTTTCTAAAGATAAATGAGTAACGTGTGCATCTATGTCTCTACCATCTTGTACCCCATTAAGATGAATGACTGAAATATACATTAAAAAGTTTAAAAAAGCATAGAGACTACATGATGCTACTAGTATGTAGGAATATCTAAACAGAGAGAATAATACTGTACATTGCATGCATTTAAATAATACTGAGTTTTTTTGAGTTTCCAAATATCTAATTTCATAGTATTGTAACAATTAAGAATTAAGAAGGTATATTTGAAAGTAGAAAGTAATGGATATACACTATCACCATTCAAATACAATTTTTATAGTTGTAGCAAATGTAAAAAGAAGAAAAACTACAAGGAGGAGGTAAAGTGGGGGCAGATAATATAACTATTTGATTAAAATCATGTAAATAGTCGGGCATGGTAGCACATGCTTGTAATCCCCGTGCTTGGGAGGCGGAGACAGGAGGATCACGCTGGTTCGAAGCCATCTGTGCTGGCTTAAGAGACCCTATTTCCAAATAAAAAATATAAAATAGGTGTGGGAGTGTAGCCCAGATGTAGAAGGGTTTCCAGAAACCCCAGTACCACCAAAAAAAAAAAATCATGTAAATAATTTAAATTGCAAAAATGAAACAAAGAATAAGAAAAATACTAAGAGATGTTATGTGAACTGTGTTCCTCCAAAGTATATGTTAAATATCTAAACCCCTGAATCAACAATGTGACCTTACTTAGAATCTTTGTAGATCTCAGGTAAATCCACAATAGAGCAGTATAGACACTTATTGTAAGATGTCTGGTAACTGTATAACAAGAGGAGAGGAAACACTGGAGAGAGATGGCCATATGAAAACCCAGACACAGGATGGGAGAACTCCCTGACACATGGCTGGAAGGGCTTTAGGCCCAGGGGTGAACAGAGACTTCTGGATATGTTTACATCCATGTATGTGAGCTTTAATAGAAAGCCAATCTTCTTAATTTGATAAGTGATATCTATAAAAGCTTAAGGCAAGCATCTCTCTTAGTAATAAAGATAACACATAAATCAAAATCAGTGAAAAAATTTGAGGATGTATTTTAGGAGAGCTGCTATTAATAATTATAAGGCAAGTGCTAAGAAATAATATGATAGCTTAAAATGAATATGATAATAAATGGCTATAAAAAATAAATTCCCAAGGACTTCCAGGAAGATGGTGACCAAGGGAAGCAGCACATAACAGTCCTGCTGACACCTGATTTCCACTGCCTTAAAAACTGTTCTTATAAAAGAAGAAAACACTATAACTTTAAAGATCACAATAAGTAAAAGATGGCAGAAAATAAAAGCTAGAAGGCCAATCAGAGAGCAGAAAAAAAAAAAAACCTGCCTCGAAGCCAAGTACACACCATAACTTTATTTTTTTAGGGTTTTTAATAATTATACCTTTAAAATATATTTTTATTGGTGTATTGAAGTCAAACATCACAATGGAATACAAGACTTGTTAGGATATCCAAGTATACATCGTCCAATCAACCTTTATCTGATCCCCATCCCACTCCCTCCCCCTCCCTCAATCCCATGCTTGATTTAGTGTTTAACATTGATATATTTATTTAAGTACATCATGTGCTTTAAAGAGATTCCAACTTCCTCCATCCCATCCCCTCTGATTGGTCACCTTAATTGCTCCTCCATAGGGACCATTCTTCCATTAGATTCCCTCCTATTACCCATTACTTCCCAGGTTTGCATATTAGGGAGTATCCAATTTTTTTTAATTTTCTGTGATATTTCTTTGTGTATGCCGCTTTGCAAGTTACAATCCCACTCTTGAAGGCCGGGATCAGGGCCTACCATAAGGCAAGGCTGGTGCTGTGGCCTCTGAAGCTGGGATCAGAAACTGCCAAGGGGTGAGGCCAGTGTCGGGGTCAGCAAGGCTGGGATCAGAGCCTGCCATGAGGCAGAACCATTGCTGGGGCCTTGGAGGCAGAGATTGGAGCCTGCCAAGGGGTGAGGTTGGTGCAGGGGCCAGTGAGGCTGGGATTGGAGTCTGCCATGAGACAAGGCTGGTGCCGGTTCCTCGGAGGCTGGGATTGGAGCCTGCCAAGGGGGAAGGCTGGTGCTGGGATCAGCAAGGCTGGGATTGGTGCCTGCCATTTGGTGAGGCTGTAGCTGGAGCCAGCAAGGCCGAGATAAGAGCTAGCCTAAAGACAAGGCCGGTGCTGGGGCCCCCAAAGGTGGGATCAGAGCCTGCCATGAGACAAGGCCAGTACTGGAGCCAGCAAGGCCAGAAGCAGAGTCTACCAGGTGGCCAGGCCGGTGCTGGGGCCTTCAAGAGTGGAATTGGAACTTGAAAAACACCATAACTTTAAATAACACAATAAGGAAAAAAAAAAAAAAAGCTAGAAGACCAATCAGAGAGCAGAAAGAAACCATCTGCCTTGCAGCCATGCGCACTGCAGTGGCACCATTTTCCCCTACTGCACCCAACTCCAGAGAATCACAGCAAAACAATCAAGAGCTTGAAACAAAGTAAGAGGGTACAGATTATGAGAATTGTAAGTTATCAGTTTCTCCTGCACATACACTGGCTACAACCTGCAGTAGTGGCAGCCGAGCTCACCAACCCTCCAGAGATCCAGAGTGGTACTCAACAACACCGTAAGTGGACCTGTTGTCCTAACAGAAGAATGCCCAGTGCAGCTCCCCCAGGAACTCTCACAGCTGCAATAAACTGAGTCTGAGACTTTGCTAAATAACCCAGCAAAGGTGCAGATAGAGTTTGCTGTTGGATATAGGAGAGGCTCAAAGAAACTCAGGCTCTGCATTGGTGGAAAGGCTAGAGGAAGATCTATGCTGACACTAAATCCAAGTAGTAGAATCTCTGGGATCACCACAGATCACCCAACCTAGGTGAACAGGGAAAAGATGAACATTGCCCTAGCTGTAAATAACAGAGATTCTTACAGTGAATTTGGTCCCAGAGGCATCCACCATCTACGCAGGCAGAAAGAGACTCAGTCTCCACATCCATGGAAAGCACTGAGGGTGACCAATACTTAAAACTAGATCCAGCCTCATTGATACTGGCCACCTGCTTAGATTGAGAAAGACTCACAGAATCAGGCTTGCAGCAGGAAAGGTGCTGGTAGCACTACATGTCTGCACAGAGAGAGACTGTAGAGGCCCACTCTGCTGGGTAGTTATATATTTGTAGAGTTGCATTAATTTGTTGCTGGTGTTTTGGTCTCTCTCTCTCTCTCTCTCTCTCTCTCTCTCTCTCTCTCTCTCTCTCTCTCTGTGTGTGTGTGTGTGTGTGTGTGCCTTTTTTTACCCTCTCCCAAGCTTCTTTTCCTGTACATACCTATACTCTTCTCTCCATCCCTTTTCTTTTTTCTCTCTACTTTTCTCTTTTATGTCTTATATTAAATCCACTTCATGTTCCTATACTAAATACTCTACATTGGATACTAGAATACTACTACATATTCATATGCTATCTTACCAAAGTCATACTCTCATTCTATTTGATTCTTTCTGTGGCTTTACCCTATTCTGGCATTTACAATGTTACTTCCTTCTCACTCAACCTTCACTGTTGAATACAAAACAACTTGCCCTGCTGACACCTATAAACTGAGATAAAACTATCAAAAGCAACAGATAGACACTTTTGAAATTATGAGGTGGAAAAAAGAAGAAGCAATGACCTCCCAAAACCCCACATTAGTGGAATCTAACAGCACAGAATTGCAGAGATTGCCAGAAGGATAAATAAAAAATGTCATTATAGAAATTATACAGGACTTCTGAAAAGAATTTAGTCTTAAAAAAATGAAGGTAAAGAATGCAATCATTGAAATGAAGGTATGAATTCAAACTATAAACAATAGATTAGACCACATGGAAAATAGAATCACATTCTTAGAAGATGATTACTTCAAAAACAAACACATAGCATACAATTTAGAAAAAAAAAATACAACACCATGAATTGAACATAGAAGACATCTGGGAATATTTTCAAAGAGCTAACCTAAGAATAAGAGGCATAGAAAAGAAAAGAGAAGGTGAATCCAAAAGGGCAAAGGGTCAAGAATCTTTTCAAAGAAGTAATATCAGAAAATTTTCCAAACATAGAACAAGAAGTCGATATACAGGTACAGAAAACTTATAGAACCCCATTTAGACAAGATCAGAGAAAAGGTTCACCACAGCATATAATAGTCAAACGGACCAATATAGAAGCCAAGAAGAGAATCTTAAAGGAAACAAAAACAAAAGACCAAGTGAAATTCAGAGGCAAACCAATCAGGATCACTCCAGATTTCCCAAACCAAGTTGTGAAAGCCAGAAGGACCTGTAGTAATATATTCCAAACTCTTAAAGAAAACAACTTACAGGCAAAAGTTTTACCCAGCAAAACTATCTCTCAAATTCGATGGTTAAATAAAAATCTTCCATGACAAACAGAATCTGAAAGAATTTATGTCTTCCAAACAAGCACTGGAGAAGATACTCAAAGAGATTAACTGCAAAGAAGAAATATATAATACACACCAGAACCAGAGAAACAAGAATTTTCATCCAGAAAATACCTAAGCAAAATAGGACAAGCACTACCTCAAATAGAAGTTAAAACTCAAAATGTTAGGAATTAAAAATCATCTCTCTATAATCACACTAAAAACAAATGGCCTCAACTCCCTAGTAAAAAAACAGTAAGTGGCAAAATGGATTAAAAACCAGAATCCATCTATCTACTCCTTACAATAAACACACCTTACAAGTACAGATAGTAACAAACTAAAGGTAAAAGGCTAGAGCAAGCTAATCCTTACCAATGGAAATAGAAGAAAAGCAGGAGTTGCAACTATATCAGACAAGTTAGACTTCAATCCCAAGTTTATTGGAAAAGACAAATCAGGTCATTTTTTACTAGTCAAAGGAACAATATAGCAAGAAGAAATAACAATAGTTAACATTTGTGCCCCAAAATACAGGTAGACTACTTTTATAAAATAAATTTTTGTGACATTAAGTCATAGTTTAACCACAAAGCTAGTAGAAGGCAGGGAATTCTTAAAATCAGAGCAGAAATCAATAAGGTAGAGAATAAAAACATAATACAACAAATCAACAAAACCAAAATCTAGTTTCTTAAAAAAATTAACAAGATAGATAAACCACTAGCCAATCTAACCAAAATAAAGAGAAAATCGACCCAAATAATAAAGATAAGAGATGAAAAAAAGATATTACCACCAACAGTGTAGAAATCCAGAGAAATGTCAGAAACTACTTTGAAAAGCTATACTCCAACAAAATAAAAAATCTGGAAGAAATTGACAACTTTCTAGACAAATACAATCTGACTAAACTGAGTCAAGATGATTTAAAAAATTTAAACCAACCAATAGCATCTAAAGAGACTGAAAAAGCAATAAAGAGCCTACCATCAAAGAAAAGCCCAGGATAAGATGGTTTCCCAGGTGATTTTATAAAACCTTTATTAAAGTGCTAAAATGGATACTCCACAATCTATTTTGTGAAACAGAAATAAATGGAACTCTCCCAAATACATTCTATGAAGCCAACATCACAATACCAAAATACCAAATAAAGACAGCTCAAGGAAGGAAAAGTATTGGCTTATATTTTTGATGAACTTGGATGTAAAACTTGTTAACAAAATATTAGCAGCACACATCCAAAATCCATATTAAGAAAATCATACACCATCACCAAGTAGGGTTCATCCCAGGGATGGAAGGCTGGTTCAATGTACAAAAACTCAATCTACATAATTCATCACATAAACAGAACAAAACACAAAAAACACATGATCATTTCCATAGATTCATAAAAGCTTTTGAGAGAAACCAACATCCATTTATGCTCAAAGCACTGCAGAGAATTAGAATAGAAGGAACATACCTCAACATTGTAAAGGCAATCTACAATAGGACCACAGCCAATATCATATTAAATGGGGGAAAATTACATTAATCTGAAGAGTTTCTGTACAAAAAAGGAAATGAATGTCAATGGAGAGCCAACAGAATAGGATAAAGTTTTTGCCAACTACTCCTCCGATAGAAGGCTAATATTTAGACTATACATAGAACTCAAGAAACACAGCACTAAGAAAAAAAAAAAACTCAATCAAAGAATGGACAAGGGAAGTTAGTAGAGACTTCATGAAAGAAGAAATTCAAATAGCCAATAAATTCATGAAAAAATGCTCAGCATCATTAGCAATAAGAGAGATACAAATCAAAACTATTCTGATATTTCACCTAACTCCAACTAGAATGGCGATTATTCAAAACACAGACAACAAATGCTGGCGAAGATGTGGAGAAGTAGAAACTCTACTACATTGTTGGTGGGATGGTAAATTAGGGCAACCACTTTAGAAAACTGTATGGAGAATCCTCTGAGTATGGGAACAAATTTACCATATGATCCAGCAATACCACTTCTGGTTATCTACGCAAAAGAAGGAAAACCAAACTACCAAACTTATGCTTGTGTGTCTATGTTCATAGCTGGACAATTCACCATTGCCAAACTATGGAACCAGCCAAAATATCCATCAACAGATGAATGAGTAACAAAATTATGGGATATGTATACAATGGAATTTTACTCAGCCATAAAAAAAACAAAATTAACATCATTACAAGGAAATAGATGGAACTGGAGAGCATTATGCTAAGTGAAATTAGTCAGCCATAAAAAATAAGAATTCAGATGTACTTTCTAATATGTGGAAGCTAGGGAGAAAATAGGTCATAAGAGAAACTCCAGACAAAGAAAAAGATACTATAGATAAGCAAATAAGATGACCTAAGCGAAGGGATGGGATGGGAGGAAGAGAGAAATTTTCTTAGTGTTCATGATGTACATTAACAAAAATATCAAAGTCAATCTCTATGGGAATGAGGGAGGGAGAGGGAATGGTACAGGAATTGGGCAAGGGCTAATTGTGTGATGTGTGCATGTATGCCTCCACCATCTTGTAGTACATTAAGATGTAAGACTATAATGCAGCAATTAAAATTTTTTTTTTAAAAAAGAGCTTGGTGTGGTGGTGCACACCTGTAATCCCCATGCTTGGGAGGCTGAGACAGGAGGATCCCACAGATTTGAAGCCAGCCTCAGCTACTTAGTAAGGCTCTCAGCAACTTAGTGAGACCCTGTTTCCAAATAAAATATAAAATAGATCTGGCCATATAGCCTGGAGATATAAAACCTCTGAGTTCCACCCCCAGTATCACAAAAAAAAGAAAAAGAAAAAGAAAAAGAATAAATTGCCATTTTTTCTAATTACTACTGCCTCTCTAGAAAACACTAGAAAATCAATCACAATATAAAAATTAAAATATTAAAACTAACAAGAATTCATAAAGTATCTATTATTAATACCCTCTCTCTTTCCTCTCTATGTATTATTTTTGTGTGATTTCCACTATATAAACTATTAAAATTTAATCTAGACTATAATATACATCTTTATATAAATACATTAGTTTCTCAACAATCTCACACTTAAGTGAAGTCAGAGAGTTCTACAAAGTGTGGAGCATCATATTTCTGGGCGAAATGATTAATATAATATAATATAATATAATGGAGAACTTAATTATTTTCAGCTTAATCTAAATAGTAAATTATAAATTATATAAGATTATTAATTGGACAAGAATAGTCTACAATTTATATGGAAGAGTAAATAAGGATAGACAAGAAAATATTTTGAAGTAGATGTTCTGGTCAGCATTCTTGCAGCTATAATCTAAAAATTGACCACATAATTTAAAAGAAAGATTTATTTTCTAATGGTTTCAGGTTCAGTCCATGCAAAGCCAAGGACCACTGGGCTCAGTGCATGGTGGCAGGAAGTAGTGAGAATGAGAGCACATGGGCTGTGCTCACATCACAGAGGCTGGTGGGGTGGGGAGAGAAAGTGCAGGGGGAGAGAAACCAAATATCATCCCCAGGATTACAACTCCAGGCACCCATCTCCAGCCACACCCTACTGGCCTACTAGGTAGCACCCAGGTAAATCCATTACAATAGATTTATCCACTGCTGGAGTTACAAATCTCAAGACTCAGTTATATCAACTCCAAACACCAATGTATGAGCTCTTCAAGGGGCCATTTTGCTAACTATAAAAACAATGAACAGGTGTGTTCTTTCTAATATCAGCTGTGGCAATCAACCTTAAAAATAAGTGAATTTTGTGTGGGAATGAATAATTGATCAAGTGGCATATACAGAAATAGACTTGTGCTTATACAGCAATATGTTTAAAATGTTGAATATTCAAAATTAGTATTGATAAATTGGCTACCTTCTAAACACAATAAAATAAGATTTATACTTCATCTCATACCATAAAACTTCCAAATATGCTAAATAACTAACTAGAAAGACATATAATAAATATATGTTATCCATAACAGATATGAACTATACACCTGTAATCTCAGTATTTGGGAGGCTAGAAGGTTCAAAGCCAGCCTCAGAAACCTAGATAGACTTTGTTTCCAAAGAAAAAATTAAATAGGGCTAGGGGTATAGCTCAGAGGTAGAATGACCCTTAATTCAATCCCTAGAACCACACACACAAAAAGAAAGAAACCATTTTTCATTTTAAAGAATCAATGTAGCATAATCATATTCTAAGTTTTTAGATATTGACACAGAAAATGCACAAATCATAAAGAAAAGCAGCTTGATGGTAATGACCAATGAGAATGGACACCACCCATTTGCACCTATATATGATCGTATCTAATCTTACAAGCTGACAAGGAAAACCTTGATAGACCTATCAACATAAGAAAGTCTGTCACAGACCACTACAGTTTGGCACAGTTTATGTAAAATATAGTTATATTATTATGCATATCTATATAAATATATAAAAATGGCACTTAGAGGAGTCATAGCAAATTGTTGAGAAAGCTTTCTTCTGGTAAGCCGAATTTGAGTTTGGGAAGCAAAAGAGAGCAAGAAAAATTAAAACAGTCTTCTCATACTTTCATCTGCAGGAAGTTTCTGACTTAAAAAAGTAATATATTCCCAAAATAATCTGGCATTTTGCATGCTGTGAGCTTAAATTATTCTGTCACTTTCCAGATTTTATAGTGACATATCACTTACAAATGTTCTTTGGTCAGCTGGCTTAATTTGGATTGGATTTTATGCTCTTTTTTTCTTACCAATTTGCATTGTCAAAGTAAAACCTAAAACAAAACTTGAAATACATTTATTATTAAAATATTTTATTATAACCAACTTAATTCAGTAAAAAAAAATTGTCAAAATATTCACTACCCTGTCTTTGACAAACAAACAACAAAGTCCTAGAAAATGACATGGTAATTAAATATTAAGAATTTTATTTATATCATGAGAGCAATAACAGAACTTATTTTTACCAACAATTTAAAATTATCATCCAAAATATTTATCTAGGAATAAAATGTTCCAATTTCATGCCAATTATTTCCAAACACCAAAGTTTTAAAAATACATGTAGCTTGAATTGGCAAGGTATCACATTAAAAAATACCAGTTAGAAAGCCAAAATATTCAAAAAGCAGGTTAAACCTTCATTGAAAATTCTCAAAGAATGCCAAAAAGGAATTCCATTTATAATTACAAAAAACTTTTGTTCCAGCTCACTTTTTCTTACAAATTACCCTCAACCTTTCTTACCCTTATGTTCTTCTCTTTTTCTAAAAAAAACTTGAAAAAAATCTTTCTGTAACCCAATCTGTGCTGGGCTCATGTATTTTCAGCTAAGCATCTCTCAGCTATTAACTCTTTCCTAAGTGAAATAATTCTTTGCTGTCATGTTCCTTTACCCAGCAGCCAGGGAAAAATTCAGATTATATCTTTCCTTGTTAGGACCCCTCCATGTGATTTTGGCCCTCTGCCATTATTCCCCTAATTTGCTCAATTTCTCTCTCTCTCTCCATATGTATGTATATATGTATGTATGTATGTATGTATGTATATGTGTATGTATATGTGTATGTATATGTGTGTGTGTGTATATATATATAATTTTTCCATATATAATTTTTCCATATATATATATGGACTGGAAAGTCCAAAGATATAGCTAACCTTGTCAATTAAAATGAGATTAGCTTGGTGATCAATAGCTCAAGTTAGAATCATTTCATAAAATAAAACTAATTGAAATGATCTGACCACAAAATGGCATAATACTGAAATATTTAAGCCTATGTTGATCATGATTCTAGTTTACTTTTAGTCTTATTAGATTACTTGCTGGTCAAAGTAAGAATTACTGTAGCTTTAAAAATGTGTAAAACAAGTCCAGACCAAAAATAAATAAACAAGTCAGTTGAATTTTGAATATGCTAAAATTCTAGAATCATAGTGTTCATTTCTATTTACCATCTTTTGTTATTTTTATTGCTGTGTTTAAGGAATATATATTTTGTAGTTATATAAACATACAACTATTCTAAAATTAAGGAATTAATTAGCTTTATAACCAATATTTAATCTATTAAGAAAAATTAAATTTCTGTCTTATTTGCTATAATTAGCTTGTCTTTTATAACTAGTTTATCAGCTTAACTTTGATAAGTAAATTGTGAAAGAAAGCATAAGAATTAGCGGGTGTTATACCTTGAATACCTGCCACAGTTTCACAGCAAATATTTCTACTGTTGACATAAAACTGCAATTCCTTGAAAGATCTGAACAAGAAACCTGGGAAGGCTGGAGAAGGAGCTAGTTCAAGGAACAAACACTGGCTGATTGGGAACCATTGCTCCTTTCTCATTTCTCTCATTTATCATTCAGTTTTAATATATCTAAACTACATTGGTGAGCAAATTTTAAAATTTACCTGTATTTCCCACTTCAAATAATCATTTTTATCTATACATTTGAAAGACTGACAAGCTGTCTAAACAATCAAAGTTCTACTTGGTAGTTTTTCTTCACTTAAGAAGGTTTTACTTTGGTCTAATTTTCAGCCAAACAGGAAAAGAGAGTAAAATAAGAATATTTTATATTTATCTTCTATTATTTTGATAGATTTAAATGATATGATTCCAAAAACATTCAATCATTTATTAATAAACCATTAACAGTATATTCTGAAAATATTCTCATAGCATAATTTAAAGCTTAAGGGGTCATCATTAGGAACCAAATATTATTAGAATATTTTGATAGTGGAATAATACTGAAATAGTTCAATTTGATGATGTAATTCTATCCATTTTTGAACCCTCTGCACTTTAAATTTAAATTAAAAAATAATCTAATTTAAAGAAAAAGTAATACAAACCATAAGCCAGTCAATTTTTACAAAAAAAAAAAGAAAAGAAAAGAAAGGTAATCCTTGTCTTTTAGCAGATTCTTTATGATTGGCTGGCAGAGACTTGTTTAGTTTTGAGTCTGCCATAAAATGTTCTCATAATATTTTTCCAGGCAACCTGCCTTCCAGGGAGGCCTCCAAAATATGAGATATAGCACAGAGAAGTGATGTAATGGAGAGAGTAGTGAGCCTGTTCACCCTGCAGCACCAGTATGGTCACTGATTAGCTGGGTGTCTGGGTCTCCATTATTCTGTCTGTGTCAAGATTGAAACTTAGCACTTCTTCTTTCCAAATCAATGAAGATTAATTGTAGTCAGAATTTTACAAACTGTGATTTCTGTATATCATGATAAGACAAGATAGTATCAGGATGCTATTGGAAATGTAGAAAATTAGAATTATGTCAGAAATAATTAGCACTCTGATGCATTCTAACATGTCTTTCCATTGAGCATATATAAATTCTCAACCAATGGAACAGAATGTTGACCTGATTTGTCCAATGAGAGAAGAGTAGATGATTTTCTTCTTTTTTTCTTTTTTTTTAGAAAAGTCCAATACATATAAATTATTCAGTTTTGTTAAGGTCATTGTGACATTTTAATTATCTGTCAAAAATAATAAAACAAAAGCATTTATCTGGGAGCAATATTTTTTGAGGAACTAAGGATTGAACCCAGAGGCATTCTAACTCTGCGATATACTCTCAGCCCTATTTTTATTCTTTATTTCATTCAAAATAGGGTTTCACCAAGCTGTGAAGGGCCTCACTAAGTAGCTAAGGCTGGCTGAAAATCACGATCCTCCTGTCTCAGCCTCCCAGTTACTGAGATTACAAGCATGCACTACCACACTCCATTGCGAGCAATGTTTCAATCAAAACTATTTTGTTGTCGGGCGTGGTGGCGCATGCTTATAATCCCCGCACTTGGGAGGTGGAGACAGAAGGATCGCGCAGGTTTGAAGCCAGCCGCGGGTGCTGGCTTAGGAGACCCTGTTTCCAAATAAAAATGTAAAAATAGGTCTGGGAGTGTAGCCCGGAGGTAGAAGGGCTTCCAGGAACCCCAGTACCACCAAAAAAAAACAAAACCAAAAAACAAAAAAAAACTATTTTGTTGCTTCCCATTCAAATTTCTTATAATAGAGTTACCTATGCAGTGCCATTTAAATTGCCATATGTAAATTGTTATACTGGAGAAAAGAGTTATGGAATTCATCAAAATATTTTAAAGAGAAGAGACAAGTTTATATCAACAAATTATGGATATTGGTAAGCAGTGGCCCAAACTCAAGAGCCTAAACATAAAGGCCCTTTAAAATATTAAAAACAGATTGTTTTATAATTCTTTTATTTTTGCAGTAGTGGGGATAAAACCAAGGGGCATTCTACCTCTGAGCTACACCTCCAGCTCTATTTTTTATTCTTTATTTTAAAACAAGGTCTCACTAAGTTGCAAGGTGCCTCACTAAGTAGTTAAGGCTATCCTTCTGTCTCAGTCTTCCAAATGCTGAGATTTCAAGTGTGCAACACCATGACTTTTTTCTCATTCTAAGCATGAGTACAAGCAAAAATACACAAAAATATTATTCCTTTCCTCAAAGACTTAATTCAGCAGTTGATTGAAATGTGAGGTCTTGCCAGGATGGTGGAACATGCCTGTAATCTCAGTACTTGGGAAGCTCAGACAGGAGGATTGAAGGCTCAAGACCAGCTTTAGTAATTTAGAGAGAACTTGCTTCCAAAACAGAAGGGGCTAGTTGTGTATCTTGGAGGTAGAATGCCCCTGGTTTCAGTCCCAGTACACAAACAAAAAGAAAAAGAAAAAAAAGAAATATGAAATCTTTAAAATGTTCATGCAAGATAAGTATGGTGGTGCATACCTGTAATTCCAGAACCTGGGAGATTGAGACTGAAGAATTGAAGATTCAAGGCCAGCCTCAGCAACTTTGTGTGACCCTCGGCAACTTAGTGAGATCCTGTTTCAAAATAAAAATAAAATCAGGTTGGGGTTATAGATTGAATGTAGAACACCCCCGGGTTCAGTCCTCAATACAAAAAAAAAAAAAGAGCCAAATTTATACAATACAAGCAAAAACAAGAAAGTAGCCACAGTTTTAGTTTTCTAAAATGAGGGATTATACTACATTAGTAACTGCTATATTTTTGCTCCACATCTTAATGCTCCTAAAGTTTAATTTTTTTCAAGTATGAGAATGAATATTTTCCTTTCTCATCTTTTTAGGTAATGTTAATAGCTATTATATGATAATTTTATATTTTAAAATTTACTTCTACTATTTTTCATATTCTTAACTCAAGCCAGAAGTTTGTCCATCAATGTAACATTTCTGTCATAGAGATTGATGGCAAGAAGGCCTAGGTAACATTTTAGAGTGGAATCAAATTTTATCTAAAAAACCGTAAGCTATTTTTTATAATTTTTTCTGCAACACTTTTTACACACACTAGCCCAAAGGAAACAGCATTTCCAATTCTTAGGGGTAGATTTTATGCAGTTAGAGGATCCCTAAAGTACAGTGCTCCTCGTGGTGGTCACCTACTATCTGATTTGCATATAGAATTACATGGTCAATTCTCCTGACGTAGTCACTGAATAGATGCAAAGCATACTCATTGGAATGACATCATCCATCTTCCCCATCAGTCTACTTTGTTGCATTCTTTTTCTATTGTTTCTCATTTCAAAGTCAGTTCTTCAATGCAGATAACATAAACTTAAGCTTTTAAATCTTAAGTGGGAGAAAATTTATAGAAAGATATGGAGAGGTGATGATGGGGCCACATCCATCAATGAGTAAGAACCTTGAAATTTAGAATCAAATACAACTGACAATTGAGGATGCCTTCTCTCAACTGCCACAGTGATAGAGTGAGCCAGCATTGACTAGGCCAGCCATCTGAAAGGGAGAAATAATGGGGCTCTGAAATAGAGGGACATTTGATTACTGAAAGGAAGATAGGAAAAATCAGGAATAGGATTAGATGTTCTACTTTTATAAAATAACCAAGATTTAATATTTTTTCAGATTTGGTATATATACAGCAATCTAATAGATTCCCAAAGTCAGTTATACTACCCACTGTAGGCAAGGGTGGAGCATTGGGAAGGTGGGCATCATGCTGAGCCTTTCCAGAGGAAAGGGAGTAGTCTAGGTACATTAAAGGGGCAGTAAAAGTGCCAGTAGGGAAGAGGGCTGAGTAATCTCTAGTAGGAGATCAATTGTTTTGGGGTTAATCAAATCAAATTTGGGGATTAAACATCCTTGTCAACATCTGAATGGTCCAATTTGTGTTTTTGATGAGGAATTAGAAAGAGCTAAATCACCCTTAGTTTGCTTAGAAGCTACTCTTCCCCCATAACTTCCTAAGTTACTTCTCATGAGCAATTAGAGCCGAAAGTCAAATTAGCTCTCATAATGATGAGATGAAAAAGGGTCACTGCACTCTTGTTGACTGCAAGATGGTACAAACCACATTAACCCCAAGTAAATTGGGCCCTGAATTTCACTGATGGAAAAAAAATTCCAAGATGGACATTTAAGAAACTCACTTTCTCTGACCTAATCTATTAATCTCAATGATAAAGTTTCAAAATCAGCTTTAATAGTTTGTAAATGGGGTAGAAAGAAAAGTTAATTCTGAAGTAAGAAATACAAAAATTTAGGTGGTGGAGAAAATGGTGACTGTGGGATGCAGGACATCTCAGTAGCTGTAAGAAACAAAAATCAACTACCAAGAAGGCATCCCCTTGATAAGAAAAACAAAGCACCAAAGATATATACTAACAACAACAACAACAACAAAAAAATAAGGGAACCATGGTAGAATAATAGCCAGTAGTCAGAATGTGAAATAGCAAAGAGCCTGAGCGTGCAACTGACTTGGTATGGAGGCTGGTGCCACTTGTGGCTGTCAGCCCATGCCACATCTACAGGCTCCACAGCTTCAAGGAATTCTGGCAAAAACAAACAAAAACAACAACAACAACAACAACAACAACAACAAAAGGACTTCAGGTGAAGTAAGCAGCAGCAGAACTCCAACATCTTAAGCTATCAGCACAATATTTCAGGGATGGAGAAAAAAATAAAAATATTTAAAAGCCTGTGCACTCACTATAAGCTGCCACATGAAGCAGTCCACTTTGCTCTCCAGAGACCCAACCCCATGGGACAGTAAGGTAACTGCATGTCTCAGTGGACAACCTCCCAGAGCAGCTGCAGGGACCCCAGTGAGCTAAGATCTGGTGGTTCACCCCTGAGGTGGTTGGGTTATAACCTACAAAGAAACAGAAAAGGCCCATAGTGCCCAGGCTCATAACCTGCACAGGGTCATAGGGGTTCACTCCATGATTACACCAGACACCCTCTGCCAAAGTGAGTAGGGAAACACAGGCCTAGGCCGGAAAGTGCAAACCCTGCATGTACACAGAACTCATTTTCAGTGACATCCGCCACCCTGACACTTGAGTACAAAGCAGTGAGAGGCAAGAGAGGGGCACAAACACTCAAAAAGTGGGTTCAAAAACTGACAATAGATTTCTAAGCAAATGAGAAATATTGGAACATGCTCCAGAACCTACTACAGCAAACAGACATTAAAGGGCTCTATATGTGTAAATTGGCAGTATTTTTTTCTCACTGTCATTATTTTTTTAAGTTGGCTTTGTCTTTAATTTGTTCTTGTTAATGTTACTAGTTTTTGTTGCTTGTTTTGTTATTTTATGCATGCTTTTTGCTCCCTCTCCCATTCCTTCTATACGCTTTCTCCCTTTATCCTATCTGCTCTCTTCTCTCAAAACCTTTTTTGTCTTTCTGTATTTTCTTGTTTTATATGCAAGCTATTTCATATCTCTATACCTAGATACACTAACTATAAGAAGCCTACTATATATTCACTATCTTTCACCTCAACCAGACACTACCTTATTATACTTAAACTCTTGCTCAACTTGATCTGATCCTCCATGTTATCTAGTCCTGTGCCCATCACCACAGCTCCTCCCCACCACCTAACCCTCACCATTGAAAACAATAATACTTACCCATGCATGATACTGCTGTCACCTATAAATCCCCATGACTAAGATTGGATTAGTGAGGTGATCCCCAGGAAAGGACAACCAGACAATAAAAATAAACTAACCATAGCCAATAGAAGGAAGCACTCAACAGACCACACATCAAGGTTTTATTATTTATTTATTTATTTATTTATTTTTGGTGGTACTGGGGTTCCTGGAAGCCCTTCTTCCTCCAGGCTACACTCCCAGACCTATTTTTATATATTTTTAAAATTTGGAAACAGGGTCTCTTAAGCCAGCGAGGCTGGCTTCGAACCTGCGCGATCCTCCTGTCTCCACCTCCCAAGTGCGGGGATTACAAGCATGCGCCACCATGCCCGGCCCCACATCAAGGTTTTAAAAATGCATAGATCACAAACTCTTCTGCCCACACTGCTGAGCTGACTCAATACCTGAAGGTAGTTAAAGATAGAATACCTGACCTTAATGCCTAAAACCTATCAACGCCACCATAATAACAAGCAGAAGAAGCCCCAGAGCAACTCAGTATTGATGATCTACAGGTAGAACAACAGTGAGGTGATAGTAGTAACAGTCTTCAGTATTAATATCAAAGTGTGAGTGGCAGCTGAACTCATCTCTCCCAACAGCAATCTGGAACAGTACCTATCAACAATGACTCACAAACAAAGGAAATCAAGAGTCTAAAGAGAAAGCCTACATAATGGGAGAAGATCTTTACCAGTTACCCCTCTGATAGAGGGCTAATATCCAGAATCTACAAAGAGCTCAAAGACCCTACACAACAAATAACCCAATTAAGAAATGGGCAACTAAATTGAATAGACACTTTACAGAAAAAGAGATACACACAGCCAACAGCTACATGAAAAAAATGTTCAACATCCTTTAGCCATCAGGGAGATGCAAATCAAAACTATGCTGAGATTTCATTTAACACCAATCAGAGCAGCAAGCATAAAGAAGTCAAATAAGAACAAATGCTGACAAGGATGTGGGGAATGAGGAACACTTTTACACTGATGGTGGGAGTGCAAACTAGTTCAGCCACTATAGAGATCAGTGTGGAGATTGTTTAGAAAACGTGGAATGGAAGCCGGGCGTGGTGGCGCACGCTTGTAATCCCCACGCTTGGGAGGCAGAGACAGGAGGATCGCGCAAGTTCGAAGCCAGCCACGCGTGCTGGCTCAGGAGACCCTGTTTCCAAATAAAAATGTAAAAATAGGTCTGGGAGTGTAGTCCTGAGGTAGAAGGGCTTCCAGGAACCCCAGTACCACCAAAAAAAAAAAAAAAAAGAAAACTTGGAATGGATCCACCATATGATCCAGCTATACCACTATTGGGTATCTTTCCAAAGGGGTTGAAATCAGAGAACTACAGTAACATATGCATACCCATGTTCATAGCAGCACAATTTGCAATAGCCAAAATATGGAACCAACCTAGGTCTCCATCAACAGATGAATGGATTGCAAAATTATGTGAAATACACACAATGGAATTTTACTCAGCAATAAAAATGAACAAAATTATGTCATTCATAAGAAGATGAAAAGACCTGGAGAACATTATGTTAAGTGAGATTAGCCAAGGACAAAAAGCGAAGGGACATATGTTTTCTCTAATATGCTGAAGCTAGAAAGTATTAGGGATACCAGAGGGACTCCAGATAATAGAAGGAAAAGTGCAGCAAAGCCAAGAAGAAAGGGTAGGAGAGGAAGAAGGCTGAGGTTCATTAATGGAAAAGCTACATGGGACTATTTGTATACACGTGAATATAACATTGTTAACCTGGATACTCAGTATTGAGAGGGAGAAAAAAGGAGAAGCAGGGGGAGGGGAGGGCACCAAGTATTGTGTTAATATATACCATTGTCAACATGATCCATATGATGATGTGAGACTATAGTGCACCAATAAAAATAAATAAATATAAATAAAATAATAAAAAATAAAAATTTGGCCATCATATAAATTTAGAAAAAATCTCAAATTTACACAAGATTATTTCTAATGAGTTATGAAACTAAAGCTTTGAACCTAAATAATATATAGTTTTTTTTTGTTGTTTGTTTGTTTGTTGGTACTGGGGTTCCTGGAAACCCTTCTACCTCCGGGCTACACTCCTAGACCTAATATATATATATATATATATTTTGTTTGTTTGTTTATTTGTTTGTTTGTTTCTTTGTTTGTTTTGAAACAGGGTCTCTTAAGCCAGCAAGGCTGGCTTCGAACCTGCATGATCCTCCTGTATCCGCCTCCCAAGCATGGGGATTACAAACATGTGACACCATGCCTGGCATAAATATAGTTTTATAAATTTCATTATAGTCCTTTATTATTTTGATTTAATCTTTTTTATCAGTAAAATATGACTTTTAAGGAATAGATAGCAAATTACTTGTTATCAATCAGCAATTTTTCATATTGCCACTGTTTGAGATAAAGAGCATAATATATATACATGAATAAAATAGGCATGAGGTACATGCCTATAATCCCAGTATGTAGAGGACTGAGACAGAAAGATAGCAGTTTAAGGTCAACCTTAGTAACTTAGGGAGGCTCTCAGAAACTGAAAAACATCGTTAAATCCTCAGTAGCTTCCCCCCGAAAAAAAGTATATGTGGATAACAATATATTACATAGAAATGAAGGGATTCTTTTTAAATTTAATACATATTCATATTTAAAGATTATTTCTAAAACTAATGACAGTTTAAGCCATGGATTTTGTTTTTAAACATAGATTTTGATTCATTGCTTAGCTCATTTTTAGGAACCAAACTGGTATCTACTGGGATCCTATGAAATCTAATGCTTTTCATTAAAGATGAAGTTGTGGGTTTATGTTCTTCCTGAGCAACCTTAGAAATGGCTTTTGGATTATTGTAAGCAGATAATAGAGATGAAGTCAAAAGTATGCTTCACACAACAAAGACTTTCAAAGTAATCATAGTCCACAATATTTTGCAATTTTATTACTGACTCTATATCTGTGGCTTCAATGATTGTCCTCTTCAAACTGCATATTAAGATTTTATTGCAATTATAACAGAATTAATAGGTGAAGCACTGTGAGGTTATTGGGCCATGAGCACATCACCACCATGGATGGAGTCAATGCCCTTGGGAATCAGTCCTCTCTCCTCTCTTGCCTTTCCATCTTCCAGCATGTGAGCACAAAACAAGCGGACCCCCACCACACCTGAGGCTACCACCTTCATCATGGACTCTCCAGGCTCTAGAACCAGGAGCCAGGAAATCTCCCTTCAGTATAAATCACGCAGGCTCAGGTATTCTGCTACAACAACACAAAACAGAAAAAGACACCTACTAAGGCTAAAGGGAGGAAAATATTCTCACTTTATTATAACTAAAAACCTAAAAATGGCTTATCTCTTACCTAACTTGAATTTATGCAATTGAGAACAATTAAAAAACCATTCAAAATATTTTGCTTACAAACTGTAAGAAGGCATGCCAGAGTCAGGAAAGGATCCTTACTTCAATGCAATTATTTCTGAATTACTGCCTTAGAATTGTACGGCCCCATTAATCTATTAGCCTAGATCCCATAGCACACTCTTATTTCTTCTAAGAAAACCCCTACTTACCAAACTTGTATGTCTATTCATGTTAAAATTATTTCTGAGCATATTACAAGCCTCAAAAATCACCCATAACATCTGCAATGAAGCTAAACAGGGACCTAGATCAAAACTTACTTCCAACCTGAAGATAAATTTCTACTCCTAAAATAATTTATTTCTCCAAAAGAATCACGCGAACAAATGTCAGCTTGCACTTCCACGAGATTTGTCAGAAGAACTCTTTTAGTTTAGCAAAACTATAATCAAACCTGAATAATTTAGTTTATTACTATTAGTCCATACATTTATTATATTTCACAATCAAACACATTTTTTCTTGAATTATTGTTGTTCAGTCAGTACACAGGTGGGTTAATCAATATATTTTAGAAATGTTTGAACAGGGAAGTTTAGAATACAAGCTAAAGTTATGACTAATAAATGGAAATTTATCTATTATTTGATCAGAATCTATAGCTCATATAAATTTTTTGCATAAGAGTCCTGACAGAAGTGTGTATTTTTATCTTAGAAATCATCACAAAAAAAGGAAGATGGGAGTTTTCTCTTTAAAATGATTCCATAAGTAGCAACTGTCTCTTATCCCAAGTTCCAACTGAGACTTTCCAGAGCACTTCAGAGAGAATGGATCTGAGGACATAGCTCCTGTCAGTTCAGAAGAAACCAGGATGAGCTTTGAGTGGTGCCTGTCTTCGGAAGGCTGGTACTTCGTGCCAGGTTTACGCAGCTAATTTCCAAAGGAATAGGGATGACTCTGCAACTCTTCTGTCTAGTTCTAGGATTTAGATTAAAATTCTAACTTATCAGACTAAGAGTTGGGTGGGCTAAAATTCACATAACTATAAAAAAGAAAAGAAAAAAATAATAAACCAACATGTCAAGTCTGCTAAAAAGGAAACTCACACCCATGGCTAAAATTCATAAAGGAACATTTTTTTTCTCTTTGTTATACTGCTCTCCTCATCTTTCAGCTTCATTTTGTCCCACAAAATATTATCAAAGAGAAATAAGTTAAACGATTTGGTTCTGGTAGTTGGAGCCGTACCAGCAATTAGATCCATGATGGGATCTTGGAGTTAGCATGTTCTTAGGTCAGTAGGTGATGGATATCACATTTCTGAGGCGAAATAGGGTAGTGATAACCTCTGACATGAAGTTGCATTAAAAGTTTTAATATTCTAACATATGGTGGAATGAGATGTCCATAAAATATGAAATGACAGAATACATAGCACCTTTGACACATAAACAGTATGGGGACCATGATAATTTGATTTTTTTTTTTTTGCAGCACTGGGAATGGAACCCAGGGGCATTCTACCTTCGAGCTATATCCCCAGCTCTATTTTTTATTCTTTATTATGAAACAAGGTCTCACTAAGTTGCAGAGGGGCTCACTAAGGAGCCGAGGCTGGCTATAAACCCAGTATCCTCCTGTCTCAGCCTCTCAAGTACTGGGATTATAAGCATGTGTCATCATGCCTGGCTGATCATTTAAAAATTTTAACTGCCTTAAAATAGTGAAAACAACAGCAACAACAAATGACAGGTGCAGATAAGGCACTTTCAATTTGAGGAACATGGTTAAAACCAAAGTTTCTGCAGTATTAAAAAAGTTGAAGGAGACCTACATGTCTGGCAGACACAGATCAAATTGTTGGAAAACAGGCCTGGAATCTAAGTATTAGAGTGGGAACGCTACACAAATAAGTGTGTCAATTTCTTTCATAGGTTTCCAACGTTAAAGGCAATTTCATTTTTTTTTTTTTTTTGCAGTACTGGGGATGAAACTAAGGGGCATCTTACCTCTGAGGTACACTCCTAGTCTCATGGTTTTATTCTTTTTTCTTTTTTCTTTTTTGGTGGCATTGGGCATCTACCTCCAAGGTACACTCCTAAACCCTAAGCCCTAATTTTTTTATTCTTTAAAATTTTTTTTTTTTTTTTTGCGGTAATGGGGATGGAACCCAGGGGCATTCTACCTCTGAGCTACACCCCCAGGCCTATTTTTTATTTTCTATTTGAAACAGGGTCTCACTGAGTTGCAAGGGCCTCACTAAGTAGCTAAGGCTGGCCAGGAACCGTGATCCTCCTGTCTTAGCCTCCCAAATGCTGGGATTACAAGTGTGCGCCACCACGCCTGGCTTATTTTTTAGTTCGAAACAGAGTCTCACTGAGTTGCAAAGGGTCTCACTAAATAGCTGAGGTTGTCCACAAACTGTGATCCTCTTGTTTCAGCATACTGAATGCTGGGATTACAAGCATGATCCACCATGCCAGCTAAAGGCAATATCTTAATAGAAAATAATTAAGGCCTTGGACTCTGAGATGGGTACTTTGGGAAAAATTCCTGAAAAACTCATAACTGCCTATTACACTAAAACCATCACTTTTTTTGTTGTAGCACACAGATTCCCACCCTGCAGTCTCCCCTCTGTCTGAAGACACTGGAGATATCTCACAGAAGAGATTCATCACAAGCTGCTATTGGTCCTCCTCAGTATTGGTCTTTCCATAGGATTTATTGCCCTTACACCACAATATAAGAGCATCAGCTGCAGAACCTGAGCAGAAAGACCCCCAAGATGCTATAGGCTATTATGTGCTGGCAAGAGCTAGAGAAAACATATTTAACTAGAAAAGGAAGAATATACGATTAAATAAGAAAAAAGTTAATAACTTGAGAACACTCACCTTTGATTCAGGGTTCAGTGACCTGGAAGGGACACCTGGAGCAAACTATAATACCATGCTGGGCTAAGCCCTTTGAAGTTTGTACAGAATGATAGCCTACAGTAATGAGGCCAGGATTTGAGAGCTGCCATCGTAGGATAATGAGGAAGAAGTCAAAAGGTTCAGAACGGAAGAAATGTTAAAATGGATTTAATATGTAAAACCAGGGAACCTGTGACCTCACAATCTAATTTTTCCCCCCTTAGGTACATCTACAGAATGCTCCATTTTAAGCCACTAAAGGCTGTATGTTATATTGGTGGGGTTGGGAGGGAAGTGGAGAGATAGATGCACAGGCATCTTTGAGGGGCCGAGCAGAGGTTCCCTAAGCAGGCTGCTGTGAGCTGATAGAGCTGGGTATCCTTTTTATAGACAAGAAATGTCAGAGGCCAGGGGGCAGCACTTAACCATCAGTGGTAACGTAACGGTAATTATTATAATGGTCAGCAAGATCACAGCAGCAACCGGGGTGCCCTGACCCTCAGAGATCAGTGAGGGTGACTGAAAGAGCATGATGTTCCAAGCGCAGATGATGGGGTGTTATGCAACTTGCATAATAAGAGGAAAAAGTGCTCTGGCAAGCAGAAGGCTGATGTCAGAGAGAAAGATGGAAAATCACAGTTTTTTTTTTTTTTAAACCATGGTTCTAGATGTAATTCACCACACAGATTTAATATCCATCTCTTTAAAGGAAAACTTGGTCCTCTTGAGGAAGGACAGAAATCCTACTATTACTATGTCAGATAAACATCGCTATACTTTTTCCGCAAGATGTATGGCTACTTAAAATTTACTAAGGAAAACGTAACATTCAGATTCTTTGAGAACTGTTGGATACATAATCTAAGCTGATATAGAAACAGGAAACCACATGCTGTCTTGGAAACCTGGTTGAATGAGGGTGATGGAAACCATTTAATAACTGAGGACCTGACTGAGATCATCTCACACTCTGTATGAGTCTTCAGATTTACCCAGTTATCCTTCCCCTTGTCTCTGAACTAACATATCCCAGCAGCTGGGCAAAGTTTCTTTCACCTTGGTCCTCTGATTTGTGAAGTCAAATTCATTGAAGTCAAAAAGGCTAAAGAAATGCCAGGCATGGTGGCGCATGCTTGTAATCCCCGCGCTTGGGAGGCAGAGACAGGAGGATCGCGCAGGTTCGAAGCCAGCCACGCTGGCTTAAGAGACCCTGTTTCCAAATATAAAAATAATATAAAATAAGTCTGGGAGTGTAGCCCAGAGGTAGAAGGGTCTCCAGGAATCCAAGTACCAACAACAACAACAAAAAAAAGACTAAAGAAAAAAATATCCCTAAACTATCTGGGTACAGAGGCACATGTCTGTAGTCCCAGGGCTTAGAAGGCTGAGACAGAAGGATTGCAGGTCTAAGGCAAGCCTCACCAACTTATTAAGACCTAGTTTCAAAATTAAAATAACAACAAAAAGGACTGGGAGATAAAATGCCCTTGAGTTCAGTCCCCAGTTTTAAAAAACATCCTAAAATTGTCCCCACCGCTCCTAGATACCAACACAATTCATATAAAAACAATACTGTATCCCATCTGAAGGGAGTTTAATTACTACCACCCTCAAAATTTTAATGAATGCAGGGGAACAGGTATCAATCACATCCTTCGTTTGTTTGATTCCTGTTGACTCCGGCAGCATTCAAATGATGGGTGAATAATGATGGATTTGTATCATTTTAACTTAGTGGCAACCTCACACTCACCTGACAAGCCAGTTTTAATATCTACTAAAATAATTCAGCACTATCCTGGAATTTAGTGTAGAGCTTTTAATGTGAAGAGTGTATTTATCAAAATCACCATAAATTCAAAACATCAAAAGCAGCATACTTTTTCATAAAAAGACAAAGTAATAGTGTTCAATACAAATTAAATCTCCTGTCTGTCACAATAGAGTATATAGAAGACATAATCATTTTGATATTCTGCAAAATCTCACAACAATAGTCCTCCATTGAATGAAAGGCCCAGATTAATATCAGGTGCAACAGCTTTTGAATATAGACAATTATAAATTATAAAAAGGAATGTTTAAAATAATGGAATTAATACTCAAAAGTACATAAAATTAATACATATGTTCTTAAAGCACAGTTAAAAATATATGCAGAACAAAAATATAAAAAGAAAAAGTTTTACAGAGATATTACATAACTCAGCAAATAACAGCACAGCTATATCAAAATTAAATATATATATAGTTAATATGAGCAACACTATCAATCCTCTTGACTTAACATATGTTGATAGAGCACCAAGCACTACAACTGAAAAAGTATAAATTTTTTGTGAACATATTCACCAGTATAGACATGTCAGTTTTGATACTCATAAAGTGAGTATCAAAAAACTCTAATTGATAACAATCATACCAAATACATTCGAAAGACAAAATCAAATGACAAAATATGCATAAATAACCATAACTATTTGTATATCTCCAATATTTAGAAATTAAACTATATATTTTCAAGAAGTTCAGAAGTCAAAGAAGAAATCTCAAGGAAAATTAGAAAGTATTTCTAAGACATAGTAACAAATACAACATATTAAAAGCTTCTGGGTGCAGCTAAAACAGAACTTAAAGCTAAGCATAGAGCTCCAATGTGTGTCTTAGAAAAGTGCAAAGGCCTAAAATCAATGACTAAAGATAAAAAATTAACACAAGTAAAAATAAGAAAAATAATCAGATCAGTTTATATCATTTGAGAGGTCGGTAGTAAGGATGTTCTTAACCATAAAGAGCAAAAAACTTCCCTCAATGTTGGAAGAACAGTCTCCAGAGTTTTGGGGAGTTTGAAGAGATCAATCATATTTCTAGATCATGAATTACACAGGAAGGAAGAGATTTAATGGGTACAAATTAAAAATAGAAAGGAATTTGCTATTGATTACCAGTTCCAGAGCATATGATAGAAGGGTTTGGTAGAGATTTGAGAGTGAGAGGTTGTTTTGGAATACAAGAGTAGATGCTATGAATTGCATTCACAACATTGCTGTAGTGAATGGATGATCCAAAGGGTCTCTGATGAAAGTCATGTTAAAGTCAGGCTTGGTACCAAGCCTAAAGCCTATCTGCATAGTCCCCAGAAACCATCACCCTACATGCAGGTTGAGGTATATGAGTATCTACATAGATTTCAGGTCATGTCCGTGAACTTCTCAAGAATGAACAAAATTACTTTTACATATGCACTGCTGGGTCCTGAGATTATATAATTTAATTCTAGATTAGTCATAAAACACTTAAAACATATTTTACAGGAAGGAACAATCTTAGAAAATTAATCAGCATAAAACTCAATTGGTGATCATAAAAGGCATCCAATTTTGAAGATTAACTTTTTTTTTGCGTGTCTGGGGATGGAATTCAGGGGCATCTGACCTCCGAACTATACCCCCTGTCCTATTTTTTATTCTTTATTTTGAAACAGGGTCTCACTAAGTTGCAGAGGGACTCACTAAGTAGCTGAGGCTGTCTGCGAACCGCAATCCTTTGGTCTCAGCCTCCCGAATGCTGGGATTACAAGTGTGCGCCTCACGCCTGGCTTGAAGATTAATTTTTAAATAATCACATTTTACTATATATTTTAGGTATAAATGCAAGGTCTTTACTCTATTTATTAAATATTTTCCCATTTTCCCCTCAGTTGATAAAGTGTTAATATGAATATATCACATCAAATGTGTTGAAATGTCAAAACACCAAATTCATAATCTAATTGCAAGAAGTAACACATAAATTACTACAAGAGCACCAAAGATTAATTTTCATACCATGCACCATAAGAATTACCCTTTAGCTTAATTTTATTTACATTAAAATCAATGAATACATGATAATTTTTCTCAGTGCTTTAGCATTCTTTATTACTTCACTCAGCACTAAATTTGCTAAGTTGCCTTTTGCATTATTGATGTTAATAAAGAAATGTATTGGTTACTGTAATAGAAAATTGGGTACTATATTGTTCTATTTTTTAGGAAGGAGTACTGATGTTACCACAGAACTGCCTTAATGACTATTATAATATCCCCCATGAATTGAATGTTAGTATTTTATGTGTTTTAATTTAATACTTTTTGGAAAGAAATTTTAAGATTAAAATTAGGTCAAAACATATCCTAGTTCACATAGTTCTGGTTTGGTCATTTTCCCAATAACCTGTGTATTTAGTGCTTTCTTTCACTCTAAATGTATCCAAATTTAGAAGATAAATTATCTTCGATTGAGATAAAATGCCAAGGAAATATAAGCTCCTTAAGAGCTCCAAAGACACATATCTGAACTTTTGAAATAAGTTAATAGGAAATATTTTCTAAAAATGCACCTGCTTCTTTCCTCTTATGCTACTGACTGAAACATGCTCATATTCCCAAACCGATTTTGGGTCATAATTATAATAGGCTAGCTTCCTGGGGAAAGCAGAGCAAAACAAAACAAACAAAATAAAACAAAAAACCTCTTGGCAAATACTGTGAAGAAGGAAATGAAGATGAAGGACTCTGAATGATATTCTGAGGAAGAGGGGTCAAGGTAGTCAGCAGGAGAGAAACAGAAGAAAAAGGCTAGGTGCATCAGAAAAGGTGCAAAGTAAATGCCATGAGGCAGAAAGGTACCTGCATATGATGGTTCTTTCTTCACCTACTAAAGGATGGGAATTATTTTAATCTTTTATAATCATAAGTGGACATCTTAATAATGCATTTTGGTTGTTATCCTATGAAAAGGAATAAAGGCTTCTGCATAACAAGAAATTGCCTCAGTACAAATAATGCCTGTGCCTTAACATTAACAAAGGCTCTTTCTTAAAATGTAATTGCACTACATTTCATTGAATTATACTTAAAATGCAAGTACTTATATAACATAATTATACATATATCATAGATAATTACTTAATTACCTAGTCAGACATAGGAACAAAATTTCTAATTACCCACCATGCTTCTTTAACTGTGATTTTATAATTGCTCTAGAGATAAAATAAATTGTAATTGAAAAATTATTTGAATCATATCTAAGACTCATATATTTAATAGGAATATATTATTGAGTTGAATGGACTACAAGGAGGTGATGGAAACTATGAGTAGGAGAAGTAGATCATTGGGGCATGCACTTGGGTACTATATCTCCTCCTCCTCTTCTCCTCCTCCTCCTTCTCCCTCCTCCTCCTTCTCCCTCCTCCTCCTCCTCCTCCTCCTCCTCCTCCTCCTCCTCCTCTTTCTTCTTCTTCTTCTTCTTCTTCTTCTTCTTCTTCTTCTTCTTCTTCTTCTTCTTCTTCTTCTTCTTCTTTTTCTTCTGTTCTCTCTCTCTTCCTCTCCCTTCTCTCTCTCTCTCTCTCTCTCTCTCTCTCTCTCTCTCTCTCTCTCTCTCTCTCTCTCTCCCTCTCACTTTCATTTGCACCTGCCATAAGTCAATCAGCTATCTTCCACCATGGACTTCCACCATGATGTTCCACCTCACCTCAGGCCCAGAGCAAAAGAGACGGCCAACTATAGGCTGAAACCTCTGAAGCCATTAACCAAAATACTCTCCTCTAGATATTTCAATCATAGTGATGAAAAGCTGGCCAATGCAAATAAACTCTTCAGGACATGTTTTTGGTCTGTGTGGGGTAATGATGGAAAACCTTAAGTGCCTAGAAAGGACTGGCTAATAAATTTATTATCTGGTAGTAATAGAATAATGAGCTATGCCATGATTAAAGTTATTTATTAAAATATCAATCAAAATATGTCAAAGTGAAAGTTTGACTATTAAGAAAAGATAAGATTAGAAACTGATAACATTATTTCTGGAAAGAATTTTGAATTGACTTAGAAATGATGGGAATAAAATAAATTAATTTTTTACTGTGTATATTGGTATGTATGTGTGCATGTGTGTTTTTATGTGTGTTATTTTTATAATATGTGTGTTTGTCTAGTTTACTATAATACGTGTATTTTTTATAATTCATACAATTTTAATATTTCAGTGTTAAAAAAGGAACAGAAAAAGCTGATTCATTCAACTCTGCTGGCTCCACGACCTTTCCTCTTTCTATTAAAGCATGATCATCTAAATGTTGTTCTTCTTTATAAACTATAAAACAGTTTATACAAAGAAAGAAAATGGACCTGCTAATTTATCCTGACAACTGGCTCTAAGTATGACAGCAGTTAGGCTGGCCAGTAGACTTTCCTGACTACACATTAGCAAATGGAAATTGGTTCTTCTGCTGTATCGGTGACTCATTCAGCTTACACACAGTGCCACTTGTGCTTAAACCACCCTAATGAAAGGAGCATATGTCTTCTTCTCACCTGATGTCAGGGACTCCAAATAATTAAATGCTGTGAAATTAAATATTGATCATTATGATTTCTGTGATACTCTTGCCTTTCCCTTATTAGTTGATGTGGTTATGATAATCACTTTTGCCCAACAAGAAAGATTTAACCTGCATAGGTTATTTGCATCACCTTGTACTCCACAGTCAAATTATTGAAAGCAAATTCTATTGCATTTTGTTTCCAACTCCAAGTAACTGCTCAATGCTGTGACACAGTAATTGTGTCAGCAATTCAACTTGCTTTGAAGTTGGTCTGTTATTTGACTAAGAGAAGGTAAATTCAGGCACAAACTAAAAAAAAAATCTTCTCAGGCAGAGAAGAGACAAACCACTTAAACTGTATCAGAGAAGGAGTTTAAGCCTATTATGAACAAAAAATGTGTAGCTCTTAGGTAATTGCTTAGTATTATAATAATTTTGCAAGATGGTCTTGTTATAATTACCAAAAGGCAAAGTTTTACATGCAGGTGTAATTTAGATCTAGGACACTAGGAGTAAAAATAACATCTCATCAACTACATTGCACTAGTTGTGATGAAATTATATATTAGGCTTTCCACTGGTTTTTTACCTATATTACATCCATTTACAAGCTGGCCTACTTAAAGTCCTGAGAAATTGGGCAAAGTGCCCAAGAAAAATTTTTTCCCTTGGAATTCTCCTTTAAATCACAGGTTTTCTTCCACTTTATGGAGGTTTGGACATCACAGAAACTTAAGCAACTCCTTTTCTCATTAAATTTCTCAGGCTAGTGGTACTGAGTAAGGTTCTACTTTCTCTCCCTTTCCCCCAGTGTAGACGTCTATCAGG
Organism: Muscardinus avellanarius; assembly: GCF_963383645.1. NCBI lineage: Eukaryota > Metazoa > Chordata > Mammalia > Rodentia > Gliridae > Muscardinus > Muscardinus avellanarius. Next base: position 49,300,174 of record NC_137787.1, on the reverse strand, counting down.
TATATCTCATACTTCTGCAAACACCAGGAGGGGGGAGCAATGATACAGAGGCTCAATTAAAGAGAAACTCAAATGTTTTAGTTTTACAATAATTGTTGCCAAATATTTTCTGTTGAACCACTTTTCTTGGGGAAAGGGTTAAAGGAAAGGCCCTTTAATTCTTTTAATAATTCTGCTCAGTTCCAAATCTTTACATTAACATTCTGTAGATAAATTAGTCTCTATTCAGTTAACTATTAGTTCTGTTCATTGGGTAGTGGCATTTCACTCAATTAAAGTGTCTTGTATAATATTCAGGGAAAACTATATTATTGACTGGTTTATGAGGTAAAAGCAAGGAGAATTAGGATCTGCCATCTTGTTCCATCTTTTACTGCATCTGTCTATTGGAATTGGAGGAGGGGGAATAGAAAGGAAAGTGTACTTTACCTTTCACCATGGCCTTTGGCAAGGTTTCAGTCCTTTTTCTTTCAGTTACTATTAGTATTTATCTAGCCTGTTGTCAACAGGCTCAGTGTAGCACGGCAACAATGACAGAGAACTGTTATTCTTTATCTGACATTGTAAACTCTGGCTGGCAGTTCTCAGCTGAAATCCCAGCCTACCTTGAGCTTCTTTTCTAAATCCATGGAAATCTATGTTTGTCCCACATCCTGCAATGCCATCAGTCACTGTGGTCCCAGTTCAGGGGACCGCAGGCAGCTGAAGGACATTTCTTTGTGATACTTTCTGCATAGTCAACCTGTGGTTCCATCACACTACTCTTTACTAAGCTTTTTGGGGCTTCTGATGTAATCAGAACAACAGAGTCAACAAGTCATCTTCTTGCCAATAGAACTGACCTTTTTAGCTGATTTGCTCCCTTTCTTTAGATTTCTGGTGAAGGAAGAGTTTCTTCTTTCTTTCCTCTTTCTTTCTTTCTTCTTTCTTTCTTTCTTTCTTTCTTTCTTTCTTTCTTTCTTTCTTTCTTTCTTTCTTTCTTTCTTTCTTCTTCTGTTTTTTCTTTCTTTTTTGTACAATGCTTGTTTCTAATGAGCCCAATAACCTTCTCTCTTCAATTTTCACCTCATATCTCTTCACAGTAAGACGATCAAAAGAATCCTGCAGACCTTTTATTCTCCCTTGCCACTTTAACAAGATCATTAAACATGTTCTAATTCTGTATGTTTTGTTTTAGCATCATGCTAAGTGATATCAGCCATACTCGGAAAATCAAGGGCTGCATGTTTTCCCTCATACACAGAAGCTAGAAAGAAAATAGAAAGGAAAAGTGCCCTTGTGGAAAGGAGAAGAGAGACCAGGGGAATAGTAGAAAAGGGTTGAAGGAAGAAGGAGAGGTTAGAAAAGGGAGGTTTGAAGAAGGAAACAGACCAAGTAATGTTACATGCATATATAAATGTATCACTGTGAGTCACATGATTATGTATGAGGGGGGAGGAGACAAAAAGGGGAAGGTGTGGGGAAGGAAATGCCAAGTGACATTGTGTGCATGTGTGAATGCATCGTATGAATCTCACTAAGATGTATGATTGCAATGCACCAATAAAAACTAATTAAAAATATCTAGCCAGGTGTGGTGGTGCATGCTTGTAATTCCAGTACTTGGAAGCCTGAGACAGAAGGATTGCAGGTTCAAGGACAACCTCAGCAAGTAATGAGACTTCATCAACCTAGCAAAAACCTGTTTCAAAATAAAAATAAAATATACCTGGGGTCGTAGTTGGCAGGTAAAATGCCCCTAGGTTCAATCTCCAATGCCATACATGTATACAAATGAGTAAATAAATAAATAATAAAATATCATTTAATAATTTCTTTACAATTAGTTTTGGGAGCAGATAAATAAAAATTTAAAGCTTTTTGAGTCTAAATTCTGTCTCATATGTAAGGCAGAGAAATAACTTCCTGACAGTTAAGAGTTTGATCCAAATTAAAGTTGGAGCTTAAATGATTTATGGTCTTTCTCAGTGAGCCCATGAGATGATGGATTCCCAAAACATTGAGAGACCCAGGTGACCGCTCATTGGTCTCTTAACATTCTGCATGCATAGGTTTACTACGAGGATGAGCTATACCTGAGGAGTATAAGAAAACGATTTACAAACCTTAATTTGAGTCAGGTGTTCAGTTTATACACCAAAACAATCAAACGTTCTTAATTCTATGATTGTTGAAATATGGGAGTTGCTATTAGTATTTAAATCATGGATGTAAAAAACAAGCTAATATAAATCACATAAGTGGATAATAAACTCCCTTAAGAAATTATTTCCTCTTTTTGGTTGATGCTTCTATTTCTCATTACATAAATGAGAAAATGTTAAGGTTGTATATTTATTATAAATTAAAACAGTATTGTGAGCTAGCAAAGCAGAACCAATGTATAGCTAATTATTATTTTCATTCTGATGATCATAATTTCTTGTATAAAATAGTCAAGCAATAAGTTATTGCTGTTTTTAAAATTTAAATTGTCAATTTTTGAATTGTAAATTGACATGATCAATGAGACTTAAGAGTATGAATAAATACATAACACAAGAAAATAATTTATTCTCATTATCCAATTTAAATATTTTTGTGATTGCTAAATTTCAATTAATTGCAACTTTAGAATAATAAGCTCAACAGCCTTATTAAAAACAAAATTATTCTGAGCTCCATTGTAACAAACTCTCTGTCAGTAAGTGAATTTGAGCATTTTACCTAATTTTCAGTTACTTCTCAAAAAAATATACAAATTAGGAGCTATTTGTACTTTTTTTTTTTAAGAGAAAACTTAGTAATCAGCAATGTATTGCAAAGCTAAAGTTGAGAGACAGAGTAAGATATTAAATCCAGGCATTTTTTTTTTAATCTCCAAAGCCTCTACTTATAGCTGCTATATTTCATGGACTGAATAAAACTTAAACTATAATTAAGTTTTTAAAAGAATATCACAAAATTTAATATATAATTTGGAAATGAAATTATAATTTAAAATTATGTTCAGTATTATGACCAATATTTGAATATTTGAGAATTACAAATAATTTCTACTTTCATTTCATGAGATGCTAAAGAATAGGATAATAAAAAACTTAGGAACAAATCATCATATTTTAATTACCTTTGGAACACAATGCTAAAAAAATACCATTTTAGTTGCTTGATTTGAAACGAAAAAACATGTTATTTCATCTCACACAGAATATTAAATAGTTATAAACATAATGATTTTAAGCTTAATTGTAAGGGTTAAAGTTGTCCATAGTTACCATCCACTTTAAATATTTAAGAAGAAAAAATTTGGAAGTATACCTAGGTCCTCACTCTTGGTTATACCTTTATAAAATCTTTATAAAAATTAAGTCTTGCCGGGCATGGTGGCACATGCTTGTAATCCCCACACTTGGGAGGCTTAGACAGGAGGATTACACGGGTTCGAAGCCAGCCTCAGCTACTTAGTGAGGCTCTCAGCAACTTAGCGAGACCCTGTTTCCAAATAAAATATAAGAAAGGTCTGGGAGTATAGCCCAGAAGTAGAAAGCCTCTGGGTTCCACCCCCAGTAACACACACACACACACACACACACACACACACACACACACACATTAAGTCTTCTAAAAAATTAACACAACAATAATTACACATTTTAATTTTTATTCAATACTACTATGCAATCTTTATGCTATATGTCATGAATCAAGATAGCTTATTCATAGATGAATTCATGTAAATGTGTGGCAAAAAAGGTTATGTCAATTACATTCCCAAACTATGATCTTATTATGTGACAAGCATAACTTAGTGTTAGGTATTCAACCTACTGTTTAATTCTGAGTGACAGCAAGTTAAGAACTTCTTTAAAGAAAATTTAGCTGTGAGTCTTTAAATAAAATGAGGTAAGATTTAGAAAGTGTTATTCCCCCATGAGAAACTTCATATACAATTTTGCATTAGTGTCTTAATACTGCATTTAACTGAAAGTTTTTTGCTTTTGTGGTACTAGGGAGGAAAAACAGGGGCATTCTACTTCCCAACTACACCCCAAGCCCAATTTTTTATTCTTTATTTTTAGACAGGGTCTCATTGAATTGCAAAGGACATCACTAAGTATCTGGGGCTGGCTGCAAACCAAGATACTCTTGTCTCAGCCTCCCAAAATTCTGGGATTACAAGTGTGTGCCACCACACTCGGCTGAAAGTTATTTTTTATAGATGTCTAATAATTAAATGACAAAATGACCAATTTTATGACTTTCAAAAACTAAAATGTCAGCTTTGGAATTCTTTATTGCATATAGAAATAAACAGTATAAAGAGGTACTTGGTGACTTTTATATGAAAATCCACTTGAGAAACCCATTTTTGTATTTACTCTGAGGAAGATACACACTGAAAAACCATGATTCTTACTCCTTTACAGTGATGAGTGATAAAACTTTTTCATTTTTTCTTTTGTCTTAAAATTTAAAGTTAAAAAGATCCTAATCAAAGCAATAGTCTTAAAGTAGAAACATTTTTCATGTTTTCCTGATTCTTTATTTTCCAATACTTATGAAATTGCTCTTGCAAAAGAACATATTATTATTAGAGACGATTAAGTTATAAATGAGTATATAAAGGAACATAGTTCATTGTCAGCGAGAAGTTATCATAGCCTTATCATTCACTGACATGGCTTAGGTTCCAAAATTAAAAATGAATTCAACAACACTGAACAATTACTTCAATAAATGTAAATATTTTGACAGCTAAACAGAATTTTGGGTATTTTATAGCATTTTAGGGAAGATGTGCTAATTAGGAACACTACTTCATTGGTACTGTGTGTGTGTGTGTGTGTGTGTGTGTGTGTGTGTGTGTGTGTGTGTTATAAAATAGGTATCACTAGTGCTCCTACTGTTTTGACTTAATGGTAGCAAGTGCAAACTATAATTATAAATAGAGTGAGAAGCATATTTCAATTATATCATTTCTCAACAGATTAGTCTTAGTAAGAAGCTTTTGCAAGAGAAAGGAGGCTGAGATTAATGAAACATACTGCTCACGTTTCATATTCTTTTCACTTTTCACTTCTTTTTTTTTTGGTGGTACTGGGGGGGTAGAACCCAGAGGCTTTCTACTTCCGGGCTATACTCCAAGACCCATTTTATATTTTATTTGGAAACAGGGTCTCACTAAGTTGGTAAGAGGCTCACTAAGTAGCTGAGGCTGGCTTCGAACCTATGTGATCCTTCTGTTTCAGCCTCCCACGCCCAGCTTCATATAACCTTCTAAGAATCAATTTCACTAACTAGTTTATCAATGAATGACTATATATATATATATATATATATATATTCTTATTTGAAAAATTAATTCATTGGCCTTTTTATTGGTTTTAAGAGAGTAAGTCCAGTGATAGTTTTCTATTATAAATACCAAGAATAATAAAAATGTCAGAAGAATTTTATATAGATCTTGTATACTTTTGAATATGAGTATATAAACATATATAAACATACTCTATATGTATATCAACAAACGCTATTAACACTACCAGTGTATGTATGTGTGTGTATGAAAAAATATACATATATGCTATATATGTACCGGGGATTGAATCCAAGGGCATTCTACCTCTGAGCTATACTCTTTTTTTTTTTTTTGAAGCAAGGTATCCTTAGGTTGCTAAGGGTCTCACTAAGTTGAGGCTGGTCTTAAACCTTCTATCTTCCTGTTTTAGCCTCCCAAATTTTGGGATTAAAGGTTTGTGCCTCCATGCCCAAATCAATATATTATTTTTATCAGAAACATCTTCCTAAATGAATACTATGCATGCTAAATATATTACACAGTAGGTCTTGGAAGATGGATGATTTAACACAGGTCTTTTTTTTCAGTAAGTGTTCTGTAATGAATTTTCAGTAGTCTACCTAATGACATCAAAGAAAATTTTCTTAGTGTCTATTTAAAATTAACAACTCCAAGTCATTTCTTATTACTCATAGATGCCACTTTTATGGAATTCACCTCCTTACTAACATTTATTTATGATCTCAAACTCTTCATATGTGGGGCTTTGGCAGTCATTCTGGGATAAACGCAAAATAGTAATATATTTGGTCCTATCTCAGGTTATACAAGGTAAGGATCTGCTTCTTTTCACAACTCTCATACTGTAAATAAGCATCATTTTTGTCTTATGTTTAGTGCCATATATTTTTTTTTTTTGGTGGTACTAGGGTTCCTGGAAGCCCTTCTGCCTCCGGGCCACACTCCCAGACCTATTTTTATATATTTTATTTGGAAACAGGGTCTCCTAAGCCATAGCGCATGGCTGGCTTCGAACCTACGCAATCCTCCTGTCTCTGCCTCTCAAGCACGTGAATTACAAGCGTGCGCCACCACGCTCGGCTAGTGCCATATTTTTTACTGTTGTTTTTTCTTATTCTGGCGACTTCACTTATAAAGTACCCTTCAAGGATAAGTGCTAAAATGCTATGCAGTGTTTCTAAGTACAGGAAGGCTATGATATTTTTTATAAAGTATATGTGCTGGATAAGCTTTGTTTTGGCTTGAGTTATATATAGTTTCTGATTTCAATATTAATGAATCAATAATATATATTAAATAAGAAGTTTCCAAATAGAAATACACATAAAAATATTATTAATTTGCTAATAAAAGTATTGTGACCAGGGCCTCACAGGAACCTTAACCTTAAATTTGTCTTGGAATTCAGTATTTGCTAATTCTATGTTCACAGAAACTTTGTAGAATGTAACTGTCGTAAATAACAAAAGTAACCACATGAATGAAATCCTAATAACTAGGTAAATTCTATATTTGTTAATTTTATATCATTTTTGTCAATAAAGTTTTTACAACTTGTTTTAAATTCCTTATCTAAAAGCTTTAGGTATGCATATGCTCTGAGCATTGTGAAGAATTGTATTGGTATATAGTGTATGCTCTTTCAGAAAGGCAAACCCAATCATGTTTTCTCTTATATAAAAAAGGCTCCATGGCTTTCCACATGGAACATTTGGGACCTGAACCAAGATAAAGTATTGATTCCTTGGCAACACACAAAATCTCTTCTACTTTTCTATCTCCCAACTTTTTTTATGTCCACCTCTCTTTAGAAAAGCTCTAAAATTCCACACACTCCAAATTTTTTTTTCTGAAGCCCATTAGTAACATCAAATCCCTCAGCCTCAATACATACTTTTCATGCTACCAGTAAATATTTTATCTAATCCTTGTGTAATTTTTGAGCTCCTAAAATTCACCATCATTTACACTGCTCTAATTTCCTTTCAAACAACAATCCTGACTTTAATTCAAACTGACTGTTACTTTGGGATTCCCTTATATTTTGTGGCTACTTTTTTGTGTCTGTCTGTCGTCTTCATTGCATTAGGAACTACATCATAGGTGGAAATGCATGTTTGACAGGTAGAATTGCAGGTCATGCATTTCGACCACAATGTGAGTGCAACATTCAAGCCTATTTTCAATTTAATTCTCATAAAACAAAGCAGCAAATATGTGTAAATTGATATCAAAATTATAGCATTTTAACAGCAAATGAAATAACTTGTAGGGAAGTTATTAATCGGGTATTGGCCACCCAATATTTGGCCCCATTTCCAAGTGCTCTATGGTATCATTTGTGGGAAATTATCCCTCCACCACTGAGCATGGGACTTGGGAGGAGGGGCTAATTCAGTAGCAGCAGTGTTTCAGTAGCATTAGCAAGAGCATCAGGGGAAGGCTCTGCTGAGACAGGTAGAGGACGGATAAAGACATTAGGCTCAGATGGTCAGGACGCATTCTACAGGGTTTGATGTGCATCTACAATGATAACTGAGAAATTGGTATTGTAAGGTGGTAATATTCATGAGCACAGTATGATGACAAGCCTCCTTGAAAAAATATCTAATCAGAATAAATAATAAAAACTAAGATCATTTTATAAATCTGTAAGATACAATAGATATGTCATGCAATCTTTGGAACACTAAGGAACTTGAAGACTAGGACTATAATATAATGTTCCCAAGGTCACAAGAACACTGGAAAAGCTGGGCTGAAAGACAGGTTTTTGAGGTTAAATTTGGTTCCATATATTATGGTGCCTGGACACTTTCCAAGTAATTTTTTTACCCATTATTGTTTTCTGTATGTCTTGAGAGTCCTGAGTTTTAAATTTCTTACGTAAAAAGAATCACTTATCATATGTAATCAGTTTTATTTTAAAGAAGATATATTAAGAGTTTTGAAGATGTTATAAGTGAATACCATTATTAAAGATAACAAAATTCTAGGTTTTACATTTAAATATGAAAATTAGTATGTACAGAAAAATATATACTCATATAGAAGTTAAACCTCAATTATAACTATGATTTTAGAACTTGAATGATATATTGCTCTCTATACTGCTTTTATATATTAATTCATTCTGTGGAATTTTTTCAAATATTTCTACTCATTTTATGAGCATGTAAATTTTAAAAAACATTTGTTCAGTTTATAACAATATCACATGAACTTTATAGGTGGTTCCAAATATAACAACTTATGACATTTACTTGGAGCCAAATTTTTTAAACAAATTATGCTAGTTCAAAATTTGTAAGGGAGTGAAATTTACATCTTTTTTTTTAAACCCAGTCAGGATTTAGTGGCAACATTTTCCTCATCTCTATGTACTGTTTAATACTTTGAATTCATTAAGAGGATTTTGACAAAGTGATTTTTCCCTGCCAAAGCCACCATCATAAGTGAAAATTAAAATTACATAGTGGTGGTGTCATAACAAGCATGTGCTTCTCCTGTATGTAGGTCCCCTCCACCCACAATTTAGTTATAGCAGGCAACCATTTCCAACCACCCTCTTATGATATATGTTCCCAGAGTTGTAGTTGGTAGTTTTCATTTTTAAAACTCTTTGTTCATATTTATAATAAAGTTTAAAATATTTTATATCAGAAGTTATAAATGTTATGGCAGGTGTGGTGGCTCATGCCTGTAATCCCAGGTATTCAGGAGGCCAAAGCAAGAAGATAAAAAATTCCAGGCCAGCAGATGTAACTTAGTGAGGACCTGTCAATGGGTTGGGAAGTCAGCTTAAAGGCAGAATAGTTCTAAGTTCAATGCTCAGCACAAAAGGAAGGAAGAAAGAAAGACAAAGACACAAATGTGAAAGAGTCAGTCATAGCAAAATAAATAAAAATATTTAACAGTTGATTGTTGAAAGGCTAAAGTCAAAGGATATTTTAAATTCACAGAATGTTAAGAATATATGAAAATTTAGGTGTGTGTGTGTGTGTGTGTGTGTGTGTGTGTGTGTGTGTGTGTGTATGGTACTGGGGATCGAATCCAGGGGTATAAACCCTGAGCTGAACTCTGAGGCACTTTTAGTTTTGTATTTTGAAACAGGGTCTTGCTAACTTGTAGAGGCTTGCCTTAAACCTGTCTCAGTGTCAAATACGTAGTTCTCTAACTAAATTACTACTTTTAGGCTCACATAGTACTCTGTAAACCTCTGCTAAATTCGAATAACTGTTTAAGCTATTAGTTAACAATCAATGTTCATAGAAAAATCTGACTAGACAATTATGAAATTACTATGTGTAAAAATAATGGACAAAATTCCAAACCCAAACAGAATTATGAAAAAAGAGAACTAAGTAGAAATTTTTTAAAAATTACCCATGTGTGGTGTTGTATACCTATAATCCCAGTACTCAGGTGGCTGAGACTGGAGAATCACAGTGCTGAGGCCAGCCTCAGCAACTTAATAAGACCCTCAGCAACTTAGCAAGACCCTGTTTCAAAATAAAACATTAAAATAAAAGTGCTGAGAGTGTAGGTCACAAGTAGAATGTCTCCGAATTCAATCCCCAGTAAAGAAAAAATATTTTTTTAATTAAGATCATCAGAGCTAGATTTAAGTAGGCTAATTAAAAAAAACTATTAATATTATGCAATTACACTATGCAACTATATAATTTTTAGTACTATGTACATAGTAGGATTCTTTCAGAAATGCATCCACCTGTCTTCCCCTGAGTAAAACAACAGCAGAGAAAATTCTTTGACATGCTTGCATCTGTGGTTGCCTGGATAGAGCCATTTTGTCATGTTTACTTTTTCTCTAAATAGTTGCAGATAAAGAAGTGTTCTCCTTTTATATAAGTTTTAGGGCTTTGAGTTTCAGATAAAAAAAATTCCAAATAAATTAGTCTAAATACTAAAGAACCCTATGGGTCTCCTTTATTAAGAAAATCATAGGTATCTCCAGAAATGTTTGGCATGCTGGCAATGCCATCAAAGAACCAGATGTCAAAAATTTTCTCCCATTCTGTTGGCTCTTGATTGAGGTTCTTGACAGTTTCCTTTGCTGAACAGAAGCTCTTCAGTTTCATGCAATCCCATGTATTGATTCGCCTTTTAGTTTCTTGTGTGTTTGGGGTCTTCTTGAGAAAGTTTTTATCTATGCCCTTTTCAAGGAGCCTCAAGGTCTCTGGTCTGATTTACAAGTCATTGATGTATCTTTAATTGACTCTTGTGCAGGGTGAGAAAGTGGGATTAATTTCCAATTTTCTGCATATGGTCAAACAGTTTTGTCAACACCATTTGTTGAACAGGCTATCTTATTCCAGTGTATGTTTTTGGCCCCTTTGTCAAAAATCAATTGGCTGTAAGTGTGTAGATTTGTTTCTGAGTCTTCTATTCTGCTCCATTGGTCTATGTAACTCTTTTTGTGCCAGTACCATGCTGTTTTTATTATAATGCATTTGTAGTATAAAGTCAGGTGTTGTGATTCCTCCTGCATGTTTTTTGTTACTGAGAACTACTTTGGCTATTCTGAGTTTTGCTACCTACTCCTCAGATAGAGGATTAATATCTAGAATATACAGAGAACTCAAGAAACTAAGCACTAAAAAACAAATAATCCAATCAAAAATGGGCAAGTGAACTGAATAGACACTTCACAAAAGAAGAAATTCAAATGGCCAAATAAATGCATGAAAAAATGTTCAACATCATTGGCAATAAGACAGATGCAAATCAAAATTACCCTGAGATTTCACCTAACTCCAACTTGAATGGCAATCATTCAAAATTCAAACAACAACAAATGCTGGCAAGGATGTCAAGTAGAAACTCTAAAAAATTGTTGGTGGGATTGCAAATTACTGCAACCACTTTGGAAAACAGTATGGAGAATCCTCAGAAGAATGGCAACAAATTTACTATTTGACCCAGAAATACCACTTCTGGGTATCTACCCAAAAGAGAGGAAACCAAACTACCATACTAATGCATGTGTATCTATGTTCATAGCTGTACAATCACTATAACCAAACTATGGAACCAGCCAAAATGTCCATCAACAGATAAATGGATTACAAAACTGTGGGATATATATACAATGGAATTTTACTCAGCCATAAATAAAAACACAATTACATCATTTTCAGGGAAATGGATGGATCTGGAGGACATTGTGCTAAGCAAGATTAGACAGTCACAAAAAATAAGCAATCAGATGCTTTCCCTAATATGTGAAAACTAAGGAGAAATGTGTCAAAGGAGGAATTCTAGGAGAAAAAGGAGATCCCATAGAGGAGCAAATAAGGCAACCTAACTGAGGGGATGGGAGGGGGGAAGAAGGAAATCTCTAAAGCACATGATGTACTTAAACAAATATATCGTTGTCAACCACTAAGCCAAGCATGGGAAGGAGGGATGGGGAGGAAATGGGGTGGGGATTGGGTAGGGGCTAACTGGGCTATGCGAGCATGTACGTCTACACAAGTTTTTTTTTATCACATTATGATGTACAAATACAATGCACCAATAAAAAAATTTAAAAAATGATCAGATGTTTATTTCTCTAGAGTTAGTGTGACATTCTAGTAAGTCTAGAATTAGTTTTTTTAAAATAAGAATTCATGGCTCTGAACCCTAATCAATGTATGAAGTAGTGTAACTCTCTTTCCATGAGCTGGAGAAGTTTGGGTCGTGTGTGCCAGTTTGTTAGCATTGGTTAGCGATAACAATGAGCCTGGGGATGTGTGCCTAATCCCAAGATTCATGATGTACCCAGAGACTCCCAGAGGACTCTCCAGTTGGCCTGATTATATAGCAAAGGTAATGTTTAGGTCATCAGCTGAGTATAAGAAACTCGGTGAAAGCTCTATTTTGAGCATCCAAGTTCTGAAGGGTTCTATACAGGTCAGGTGGTTTCTGGTTCAAGACAGAAAGCATGTGTACATGAGTTATAAAAAGGGAAAATGATGATTGAGCCTGGCATCTCTTGACCCCTTGCTGGGAGAAAGCATTTGGCTGGAGTACATAGTTTTTCTTTAATAAGATTGTTCAATTTTATCCTGGTCCTGTAATTAGTTGTGCATACCATGTCAGCATGGTTATTTGCGTCTTGGGAGTTCAGGGCCTGGACTAGGGACACGCAAGTTTGGAGTGATGATCACCCTAGATATTCTGCTCTAGGAGCCTCACTTACCACTGGTCCCAGCCTTCTAGTGTCAATCCCTTTCTAACTGCCACTGTTAATGAAGTCAGTTTTATCCACTGGTAGTTTACTATTCTCACAAAATGCCTACCAGTGACAGTGGGTGCTTTGTGCTTCTTGATCATATAAAGCATTTGACTTCAACAGAGATTTATCAATCCTTCTTGGTTATTATTATTATTTTATTATTTTAATTATATATATTATTTTTGTAATCTGTAGTTCTGCTCTGTATGTACCACATCTCTGTGAAGATAATCATGATCCATATCCCTGACTTACAGTTTTTCTTCATAATCACTTGTTTGTGAATGACCAGTCTTTAGTGCTATTGATTTGTGGGACATCTAATGATTCTTGGTAATCTGATTTAAATTTTGGAATAAAAGGTAGCTGCTGGAAATTTCTGCTGCTGCTGTGCCAATTTGCTTTCCCTCACATCAGTTCTTTCACTAAAGAGGATTTTTTCCTGCTAGATCTCTACAGCAAGTACAGAGAAGGTAAGAAGGTGGGAACCAGGCCCCTACCTAAAAACATATTTGGTTCTGCTTGACTCCCATGCTAAGTGCTAATTGCAAAACTGCCAGCATGCTGCCAGTTAGCAATGGAGGGGAAACTGACTAGTAGAGCTTCCTTCAGACCTCAGGCTACTTCCCCTGCTTAGATCCCTGCCTCCCTCCCCTCTCACTCACCACCTCTGAGCTCACTGCTCAGTGCTGGGGACTTGGGTTCACCCCCACTGCCCATTCTTCTTCCTGCAGTATGGCTGCAAGTTTCTAGAACCATTTTATCTTTCAACTTATCCCCTTAGCACTCTCTCATCATTTTTCAGCAATCTGTTCACTGATTACGTTCTCCAAATATTTGATTTATGAGTTTATTTTGTTTTGTCTTTTTTGCTATTCCAATACAGTAGAAGTAAATATGTATGTATGTATGTACGTATGTATGTATGTATGTATATATATATATATATATATATATATATATATATATTCAGTGCCTTGGTTCAGTAATATTCTTAAATAATATTTTCCAACTATTTCTTAATTTATCTGCAACAAATTTATACTAAATAGCCCTTAGAGAGATTTACTAAGAATATTAAATTTTCAAAATGATTTTATAAAATATTCATTCTTATTGGGAGAAAAGCAACTATAGGATGATAAAAGTAGTCTCTTCTTTAAAATGAGAAGAAAATTTATTTTGTTCCTGCATCTCCAAAGATATAAACTACTCTATTTCACTAAAAAGAAAAGGAAATAGGCAAAGTTCTAAAGCTCAGAAAATTGAGCAGGATTACTAGGAAGTTTTTAAAATGAAAGAAAATTCCTTTTTCTGGGGTTACTAGAGAACATGTCTTGATGCTCTCTGGGAAAAAAAGAAAAAAAGGATAAAAGATTACATATTATCATATATTGTAGCTATGAAAGAAGCTGGGATATTGGTCTTTAAAGCCATGGGAATTACAGTTTTAGTTAAGTCTTCAAGTCTTGGAACCAAATTAAATTATTACAAAGCCTTGAAGTTTAAGAAAAATAAAAGTAATGATCTTACTCAGATACACCAAATCCACATAGTAAATAGACATGATACATTTCAATGCTTACTGCTTTGGAAGAGTCATTCTGTATAAGATACTTTAAATACTGTGCTTATAATAGCACAACACGTGTGTGTGTGTGTGTGTGTGTGTGTGTGTGTGTGTGTGTGTGTGTGTGTTTTACTGGGGATTGAATCCAGGAATATTCCACCTTCAAGCTATACCCCAAGACTTTATTATTTTTTGTTTTTGAAACAGGGTCTTACTAGGTTGCTGAATCTCCCAAGTTCTGGTATTATAGGTGTAGTATGCCCCCACACCTGGCTTAGCACAACTCCTTGAGGTAGATAGTATCATTCTAGTATAGCAAGTGAGCTAGTTAAAACCATTCAGAGCAATGAGCAGATAGTAGTAAACAGCATAGCAAACTCCTATGCATGTTCACTGTCATTGATCTAATTATTCTTATGCTGGCTTTCCCCACTGAGCTTTAAAGGAAAGATTCTGATTTAAATGTCTTTGGAAAGGAATCTAGGCATTATATTAAGAGAGATTTAGGGGATGTTCTAATGTATAGCCAATATTAAAAGCCACCATCCTAAATGAATACCTCTCAAGCTTAATGTACATATAAATATCAAGGATTTTAGAATGTAGATTCTAAATAAGACTGTTATGTTGAAACTACAACTCAAAACCAAGATGTGTTTTTATAGCAGAGATGACTTTGCTATAAGCAGAGCTTCCTTGTATAACAAGTTTCAGTGAGGCCCCACCTCCTAGGAAAGTCTTTCATTACTAAGGAAAAGACAGAGTAAAGAGTAAACAAATTTCTGTTCAATTACAGAGAAGGTATACATCACTGTGAAGTATTCATCCAGCAAGATTTCAAGTCAAGAACCACTGCCCTGAAACTTCTGTGCTGAGAGGAAAAGTCTGACAGAGGAAAAGTGGAAGATCTTGAAGGGAGAGCTGTCCAGATGAGCATTTTCAAGAGCACGGGAGGAAGGCTTGACGTAGAACAGAGAGGACATTGCTGTTCCTTTAGAACAGGAGAGAAAGCAGGAACCAACCAAAATACATCTCAGAGTGAGCTGATACTGGGGGAAAGGCCCCTGGTTATCCCGTAAGTTCTGTTAAGTCAGAGCAAAGTGATGTTTAGTTGTGAAAATAATTCATAGAATTGAGAGCTTGAGGAATAGGCCAAAGTTCTGAGAGGGAAGGATCATGATCTGACCAGAAATAACCACAGAAATTGCCAGATAGAAATCTGGACCCTTCTTGAGCTGTCTTTATTTGGTTTGGGTATTAATGTGATGTTGGCTTCATAGAATGTATTTGGGAGAGTCCTGTTATTTTTTTATTTCATGATATAGATTGAGGAGTATTGAAATTAGCTCTTCTGTAAAAGTTTTATAAAATTCATTTGGGAAACCATCTGATCCTGGGCTTTTCTTTGATGGTAGGCTCTTTATTGCTGTTTCAGTCTCTTTGATTGCTATTGGTTGGTTTATATTTCTTAATCTTCTTGACTCAGTTTAGGCAGGTTGTATTTATCTAGAAAGTTATAAGTTCCCTCCAGGTTTTCCAATTTGTTGGAGTACAGTTCTTCAAAGTAATTTCTGATAATTCTCTGGATTTCTACACTGTCAATAGTGATATCTCCTTTGTCATCTCTTATCTTTATAATTTGGGTTTATTCTCTTTTTTTTTTTTTGGTTAGGTATGCTAGTGGTTTATCTATCATGTTAATTTTTTTCAAGAAATCAGCTTTTGGTTTTGTCAATTTCTGTATTGCTTTTTATTCTCTACTTTGTTGATTTCTGTTCTGATTTTAATATTTTATGTTTTCTACTGGCTTTGGGTTTAGATTGTTCCTGTTTTTCAAGGACTCAGTACTATGAATTTTCCTCTTAATACTGCATTCAAAGTGTCCCAGAGGTTTTGATATGTTGTATCTCTATTTTCATTTGTTTCTAGAAATTTATTTATTTTACTCCTTACTTTTTCTTGCATTCATTCTTCATTCAGCAGTGTGGTGTTCAGTCTCCACATATTTATGTGGTTTCTCTGGGTCTTTTTATAGTTGATTTATAGTGTCATTCCATTATGGTCTGAAAAGACACAGGAAAGTATGTCACATTTTTTGAATTTGCTAGTGCTCCCTTTGTGGCCCAGAATGTGATCTATTTTGGAGAATGTTCCATGAGCAGCTGAGAAAAATGTGAACTCTGCTGTAGTTGAGTGGAATATTCTAAATGTACCTAACAGGTCAATTTTGTTGATGGTGTTCTTTAGGTCTGAGGCATCTTTACTGATATCACATTAATACCCAAACCAAATAAGACAGCTCAAGGAAGAAAAAGTACTGGCCTATATCTTTGATGAACTTGAATGCAAAACTCCTAAACAAAATACTATCAACATGCATTCAAAAACCACATAAAGAAAATCACACACCATGACCAAATAGGGTTCATCACAGGGATACAAGGATGGTTCAGTGTACAAAAAAATCAATCTATGTAATTCATCATATAAACAGAACAAAACACAAAAATCACATGATCATTTCCATAGATGCTTAAAAAGCATTTGTCAAAAACCAATATCCATTATGCTCAAAGCACTGCAGAGAATCGGAATAGAAGAAACATACCTCAACATCATAAAGGCAATCTACAATAGGCTCACAGCCAACATCATATTAAATGGGGAAAAATAGAGAGAATTCCCCCTAAAAACATAAAGAAGACAAAAATATTGATTATCACCACTTCTTTTCAATACAGTACATGAGATTCTAGCCAGAGCAATAAGACAAGCAAAGAAACTCAAAGGAGTACAAATAAGAAAAGAAGAACTCAAACTTTTACTCTTTTCAGATGATATTATACTATACTTATAAGATCCAACAAACTCAACCAAAAGGCTTATGGAACTGATCAACAAATTTAGCAAGGTGTCTCGATACAAAATCAATCTTAAAGAAATGAAAGTTTTTTGTATACCAACCATAAATCCAGAAAACACTTCCACTCAAGATATCCCAGAAAAATTAAAATACTTAGGAATAAACTTGACCAAGTAGGTAAAAGACCTCTAGAAAAAAATTATAAAACATTGAAAAAAGAAATCAAAAAAGACCTTAGAAAATGAAAAAATATTTTATGTTCATGGATAAGCATAATAAATATCAAAATGGTCATACTTCCAAAAGTGAACTACAGATTCAATGAAATACCCATTAATTTACCAACATTATTCCTCACAAACATAGAAAAATCAGTCCTTAAATTCATTTGGAACAACAAAAAAATAGCCAAAGTTGTCCTCAGCAACAGAAACCAATACCTGACTTTAAATTATACTACAAAGCTACTGTAATAAAAACAGCATGGTACTGGCAAAAAAACAGATACATAGACCAATGGAGCAGAATAGAAGACTCAGAAACAAATCCACACACTTAGAGCCAATTGATTTTTGACAAAGGGGCCAAAACTTACACTGGAAAAAGATAGCCTGTTCAACAAATGGTGTTGGCAAAACTGTTTGACCATATGCAGAAAATTGGAAATTAATCCCACTTTCTCACCCTGCACAAGAGTCAATTCAAGATGAATCAAAGACTTGGAGATTAGACCAGAGACCTTGAGGCTCCTTGAAGAGGGCATAGGTCCAACATTGCAACACATAGCCACAGATAAACACTTTCTCAACAAGACCCCAAAGGCACAAGAAACTAAAAGGTGAATCAATATGTGGGATTGCATGATACTGAAGAGCTTCTGTATAACAAAGGAAACTATCCTGAACTTTAACAGAGAGCCAACAGAATGGGAGAAGATTTTTTTCCAACTACTCTAATACGGGACTAATATTTATAATAGACTGAGAACTTAAAAAACTCAGCACTAAGAAAACAAACAACCCAATCAAAGAATGAGCAAGTGAACTACATAGACACTTCACAAACAAATAAATTCAAATGGTCAGTAAATGCATGAAAAGTGTTTTACATCATTAGCAATCAGAGAGATGCAAACCAAAACTACTCTGAGATTTCACCTAACTCCAACTAGAATGGCAATTATTGAAAACACAAATAACAACAAATACTGGTGAGAATGTGGAGAAGTGGGAACTCTAATACATTGTTGGTGGGACTGAAAATTAGTGCAAAAACTTTGGAAAACTGTATGGAGGATCCTAAGAAGAATGAGAACGAACTTACCATTTGATCTGGCAATACCACTTCTGGGTATCTACCCAAAAGAAAGGAAGCCAAACTACCACAATTCACCATTGCCAAACTATGGAACAAGCTAAGATGTTCATCAACAAATGAATGGATTATAAAACTATGGGATATATATACACAATGGAATTTACTTAGCCATAAAGAAAAACACAATTATGTCATTTACAGAGAAATTGATGGAACTGGAGGACATTTTGCTAAGTGAGATCAGTCAGTCACAAATAAAATAAGATACCAGATGCTCTTCCTAATATTCAAAAGCTAGGGAGAAAATGGGTCACAGAAGGAACTCTAGAAAAAGAAGGTATTCTGTAGATAAACAAATAAAGTGACCTAAATGAGAGGATGATAGGGGGGAAGAGGGAAATTCTCTAATGCACAAGATGTATTTTAATAAACATATCAAAGTCAATCACCATGCCAAACATGAGAAGGAGAGAGGGTGAGGGAACAGGGTGAGAACTGGGTAAGGGCTAATTGGGTGATTTGTGTAAGGGCTAATTGGGTGATTTGTGTATGTATGTCTCCATCATCTTGTATCCCATTAAGATGTATGACTACAGTGTACCAATAAAAAAATTTAAAAAAGAAATTTGGGCCCTCAGGCTGGCCTGGAGATTATGAATTTGAAGGCAACACAGAACTTTAAATGTCCCTTTAAACAACACATGTAAGTACTAAGCTCATGGTTCAATCAAGGATGAAATTTTGTTGAAGAAAGAATTAAGAGTGTATAAAGGTAGGAAATAAACCTGGGTATTGCTTACTAAGTAAATATTTAAACTAGATTTTATGAATATCCTTTTGGAAAGATAAAACAAGTCATCTAGAAACCTTTGTAATGAATATATTGATATGCCTTAATATTGATTGCAATCTAAGGAAATGATTGAATAAATAAATGAAAAATCATTAGGAAAATTCTTTAAGATAAATGAAAAAGTATTTAATTAAAATCAAACATAATGTATACTAAAGAGCAAAATACTAGCCTGGTTCAGTGACACATACCTTTAATTCTAGTACTGGGAGGCTGAGACAGGAGGATTGAAGGTTTAACGACAGCCTCAGTAACTTAGCAAGCCCCTCAGAAACTTAGCAAGATCCTGTTTTACAACAAAAAATAAAAAGGGCTGGGAACTTAGATCAGAGGTAAAATTCACCCAGATTCAATTTTTAATACAAAAAGCAGATTAAACACTTATTAAAGTCTTTACAGAAAGAAGCCAGAAAGTTCTATTTCCAAGTCTCCATAGGACCACATATGCAGCCCATGACAGAAATAAACAAAGCTCATACTGAAATAACCTAATAGGCTATGGCCTCAGAAATGAAGGCTGGCTCTCAGACAAATCGTGTTTATTCTGTATTTTTAAAATAGAAAAACTAATTAGTTTGAAGTGATATAAATGTCAATAAAATTATAAAAAATTGATGTGACTCATAATCATAAACTAATTTGAAAAGTGTTCCTTTCCTAAATAAGATGAGTAATTAGAACAAAATAGATCAAAGCAAGTCTTAATTTTCAATTGTTTTTTCTTCTAAAATACAGAAATTTAGAGAAGTTTTAAGTTCTCTAAAAAGTTTTAAGTTTCTCTAGAAAGCAAACAGAAAAGTTTAAAACAGTCCATAATGAGGACTTCGTTAAATTAATTTAAAGATTAAAATATATCCTAAAGGCAAAATTAATATTTCACTGTCCTTAATCACAGTTAATGGTTATTTGCTGAGGACTTGACACACATTTAAACTCTACTAAACATTAAGTTGAAATAGAAATTGAACCTTGAGGCATATATAGGTTTTAGTAGAGCTCTTGTTTAAATTAATGTCCAATATCTCTCTAAACACCTTTGTTTAAACAAAATCACCAGTATTCACTCACTATCATAATTACTAAAAACATTTAGAAAGAAGGAAGCACATTTTCTAAAACTGAGGTGAACTTCAGAATGAATAAATAAAATTTACTAAGTAACATGAGATTCCTCTAGGTAATTTAAAATGTATAATTACTTAATTTTTTAATATTTTTATTAACATAAGCATTGAGCTATAACATGATCTTTTCAGAGATTGAGAAAATAGAATAATACTTCAGCATAAGTACTCATTAAGTTGACCAGATAAAGAAGTGATTGTATGTGTCTGAAAGCAGAGCTATGCACCATAAATATTCTGGATGTAAGATTATTGGGAAGTCACCATGGCTCACCCTACAAACAAAAAAACATAACTACAGTAGAATATTCTGCTTTCCATTGCTGAAGGGTATCTACATGGTGACATCATTTAACTCTGTCAAATTTTTCTGTTATTAAACATGTTTTTGACATTATGTTCAGATAATTTTGATTTTCTTCCCTCTGGGCCTTACTGTTAAATATTGTCATGTTCTTGGTGAAATTTCTCAATACAGTTTTGTTATATCATTCCTGAGTTTTAAAATTAATTTCCCATGACTACCCAAAAGTAAAAAGAAATATCTTTGTTTTCATATTAACTAAGCTAAGAAGAATAAAGTTCTAAGAAGAAGCTTAAACCTAATAAACACCTTGTAAGTTGTTGGCTTCATCATTTAAAGCTTCATATTTTTTATTACAGTGACTATCAAGAAATCATGTTATTTCTCAGATTTCCCATTTGTTCCTTCCCCCAGGGATTACTCTATTGCCAATGACAAGGCTTGGCTACCCAAGTGAATTTTCCATATACTCACTGGGTTGAGAACCTTCCTTGGCTCATTCTTCATGCTGGTCCATGTGTCCACTCCTAAGTCGTCTGACTCTTTTCTTCAGGGTCTCACAGTCCTCATGATGAGAGCCAAAGCAAAAGCTCAGTCTAATTCTAAACACAGGTTCCTGAAAATTATACTCAAGTTTGCATGGTGCTCCAACTCTGCAGCATGCTCTCATTCAGGATGTTGGTCCCTGAATATCTGGATTGTTGTCATTCATGTGTCATTTTGAAAGACTATTAACTTCTATCCCACATTAATCAGTAAATAAATAGGTACTTGAGGCAGCACATCAAGGTATTTGAAAATGCAGCAAGGGCTATCCGTACTTCACATCTCTCTCAACAGCCCCAAATACCCAGTCAAACTAGATTTCAAGCTAGAATGGTAGCACATGCCTGTCACAGGTTCAAGGTCAGCATTAGCAACTTAGCAAGACCCTCAGCAACCTAGCCAGACCCTGTTTTAAAACAAAAACTGATTTTATTCTTTTTCATTTATTATTATTTTTCAACAATATTTAGTTAAAAGACTAGTATTTCCTCCACCAAAAGTTCATGGAAACCTTGTCAAAAATAACTTGACAATGTATGGAAGAATTTATCTCTAGGCTTTTATTTAGCTCCAATGGTTTATATATCTGCCTTTAGAACAGTACTACACCGTTTCAATTATTGTAGCTTTATATGGTTTGAAATCACAAAATATACATCTTCTAGCTTTGTTCTTCTTTGAGACTGTTTTGGGTATCTAGAGTCCATATTCCATATCAGGATAGATTTTTTTCTGAAAAATAAATAAATAAATGTATGATAGTTTCACCTAAAAAAAAAAAAAGAAAAAATATTCTCTGGTAAGAAAGAAAGCAAAAAGAAATATTGAAATGTTATCTTTAAGTCATCAAAAGTTTGGTACCAGACAAATGAAACTGTTATGTGAGATTATCAATGTTAATATTGTATAAATTGCTATAATACTGGATGTCAACCAGTAAGCCAAGCGTGGGAAGGAGGGATGGGGAGGGAATGGGGTGGGGATCGTAGGGGCTAACTGGGCGAGATGTGCATGTATGTCCACAAAAGTATTTTCTTTATACCACTATGATGTATGAATACATTGCACCAATAAAAAATAAATTAATAAAAAAAATAAAAAAAAAATTAAAAAAAAAAAACAAAAAACAAAAACTGAAGGTGGCTGGGGAGCAAGAGAAGCTTGGGGACAGAATGCTCCTTGGTTCAATCCCAAGTCTCCCCCCTACAAAAAAAGTAGGATTTATGAGATAGGAATCTGCTACGGGGCTTAATAGAAAAAATAGGGATTTTCATCTAGAGAGATAATTATGTCAAGAAAAAGCACACACAAATAAATGTCATGAAGGCACTCTCAAAGCCCCATTAACTAGAATAATTAAACTGACACCTGATGACCAGGAATCCACTGGAGTACCAGAAGAGATATTCTTAATCATAGGCAGTAGTCAGTACACTCTCAGGAATGGGAAAATGAAATAGTAGATGTCAACAAATATTTTTTGCTACTAAAGCAATGCTAATGTGGACATTCTTATATATTTTTTCTTGATTCAAATGTATCTAGTTTCTGCATAAAATAGTATCTGCATCTTATTCTTTCCTTTTAAGAGTTGTTGGCTATTCTTAATATTTTGCTACTTAATATATATTTTTAAAATCTCTTTTAATGAGGCCGGGCGTGGTGGAGCACGTTTGTAATCCCTGCGCTTGGGAGGCAGAGACAGGAGGATCCCGCTGGTTCGAAGCCAGCCTCCCTGGCTTAAGAGACTCTGTTTCCACATAAAAATGTTAAAAAATAGGTCTGGGAGTGTAGCCCGTGGGAGTGTATCCCAGAGGTAGAAGGGCTTCCAGGAACCCCAGTACGACCAAAAAAAAAAAAAAAAAAAATCTCTTTTAACGAGAACCCCTGAGACTAATGAGAACCCCTGCAAAATTTTGATAATAGTTACATTAAATCTATATATTACTTAAGAAGAGTAAGCATTGTTATGTTTTTATAATTATCAAGAACTTTCTAATTATCTTATCTGTTTTGTTAGTTTCTTTATAGATTGCATTATTTTTGCTATGTTTATTCCTAAGATTAAGACTTTGTCTGGATGTGTTCAAATATAATTTTTAAATTATATGTTCTTATTCTTCACATTTAAATAAAATCCATTTGCTCACTTCCCCAAGGTTTCTATTTTCAAGTTTTGTCTGGTTTCTGTGAATTCTTTATCTTTCTGCCATTTCAGTGTAGCCTCCAGTATGCCTATATTGCTTTTTATACTTTTCCAATATTTTAAATTATTTTCATTGAGAGATTAGCTTAGTGTGTCTTGTCTACAATACCAGCGCAGAATCAGATGCCTGCCAATCTCATATCCCTGCTTCGGCAAGAATTTTTAAATATCTTAAATACCTTGAATCCAGAATGTCATAATGATAGTTATGAATTTTTAACTTTACCTATCATATGTAACTCATTACATTGAGGGTTACGTTTTATATGTTGCTAAAAATATATAGTTCTGGATTAATTTATTCAATAATTTATACCTACCATGCACAAATACAGAAAATTTTAAAGAAGAGAAACTAAAGTAATTTAACATGGTTATTAAAGCTTATATACAATTCATATTCTCTTTATATAGTTTTTACAAACTAAGAAATGAATAATTACACAATGAGCATGACAATTACAATACATTTAAGTGGAAAAAATTGACCTCTGAGAAAACTATCATTTTTGTCTAAACATATATTTTATTCTCATCATTTTTTGAAACATAGATAAATCTAGTGATTTTCAGTAGAAGTCATTAAGAATCATATCTTCAATTTTATCACAATCAGAATTTCACCATGAATTCTGTCAGTATCAGCCTAATTAGTGGGATATGTTCATGTGTAGAACAAATCAGGTACAAAATAGACCAGGTATTATTGTGTGGTAGATTTAATTTCAGAGTTCACAAAAGCAATCTCTTTTCTGAATATGAGAATGCCACCAACATATGAGTCACATTTAGAACTAATAATAGACCTTAGATCCTGGAATTGGGGAATATTTAAAGGCAATTAATTCTCAGCATTTAACAAAGTTTGGAAGATTATTATTTATTTTCACTACCATCATTATAATTACTGAACTACTCCCCAGGAAAGTATAGGGATCCCTTAACTATTTTATATCTATTGTCATTATCCTCGGGTATTCATTGGTTATTTAAGATCAGTTTTTTCTTTTATCAACACTTTTTTATATCAATAAATCATATTTGTTTTTAAGGATCAAAATAATTACAGGTAGTTTCCAAATATGAAACATACATAATGTGTCTGAAATAAGATTTAATTTCCTAAACAATTTAAAATTAGCACCTCGAAGCCTTTTACATTCATACTGAGCTGGGCATCGTGGCACACACCTTTAATACCAATACTTGGGAGGCTGAGATAGGAGGATGGTAGGTTCATGGATAGCCTCAGCAACCTTGTAAAGGCCCTCCACAGCTTAGTGAGACACTATTTTAAAATAAAAAATAAAATAGAGCTGAGGGTTGTAGCTCAGAGACAGAATGCCTCTGGGTTCATTCCCCAGTACCACAAGCACACACACACACAATTAAACACAGTAGGTTTCCTCCCTACTCATGTATTTATTTAGTTCCCATGTATTGACAGACAACAAGGATTTGGATAGGAAGGGATACATTATCTTAATTAATTAATCTAGTTCCTCAACTGCTGGATAGCTAGTGGTTTGGGACAGTAAAGAGATCTGTAAGGTTTTTTTTTTTGTTTTGCCTTTCTGCCCCCAATTATTAGAATCTTGGATAGACCCTAAATCCATTATAACAAGAGTGTGGAGAAAATGGTTACTACAGGTGCTGAGTGTCTAGGTTTTTGGCCATTTATTCCTGAGTATTTGTTACACACAGGTAGTGGTTAAGGCCTTTTGGGCTGTTGGTACACTAATTACAACATAGATATCTTATACTATTCAAAATCTTTCTTGATGCCAACATGTGAAGAGAGATTCTGGTATCAACACTTTTTTTTAATCAAATCAAATCTTTCATTTTGGTTCTCCTAGTATTATAAGATAAGGCTCTAATACCAGAATATCTAATGGCTGCCGGCCTATCTGTGAATTGTTTTGGTTGGTATTTTCTACCCATATGTAATCTAATCAACAACTGAGAGAAGATAGAATCATATAATACAGTGTACATATATGCACATACAGAGATACACAAACATGCACACACACACACACACACACACACACACAGTACAGGAGTGTAGGAAGGCTTGCAGTCTGAAACCTATGCAGTGCACAACACAATCATTTTGTTCAACCATAAGTGATCACTTATCTGCAACACTCATTTCCCTCAAATCCAGTACAACAAACCAACAGTATGGTCATTTTTTTCATTGATAAATGTTCATGGCTTGGCTTTTATCTCCCTACTTCCAACCCACATACTTCCTGTATTCTATTATGTGATTCTTTCTTTATTCTACTCCTTCCTGTCTAAAAGTAACTGACCTATCCTAAGCTATATTCTTTTACAATTCTTTGATACAATTCCTTGAATGGGTACAGAGCACTTCCTCTTCCTCCTTCCTGCTAAGTTTCTCATCTATTTCCACCTTTCCAAACTTTTTGACCTGCCAGTAGGGACTGTTTTGCCATATTTTTGTCCATACTCGTCGATGTACTGAAATTGCCTTCTCAATTGGACATTTTTCTTTCAAAATATAGGACAATGAGCCAGGTGTGGTGGCACACACTCGTAATCCCAGTACTTAGGAGGTTGAGACAGAAGGATCAAAGGATTGCGGACAGCCTCAGATACTTAGTGAAGCCCTCTGTAACTTAGTGAGAACTCATTTTGAAATAAAGAATAAAAATAGGACTCAGGTATAGCTCAGAAGTAGAATGGCCCTGGGTTTCATCTCTAGTACTGCCAGTATGTATGTATATACTGTATATACATACATACTGTATATACTGTATATGTATACTGTATATACACACTGTATATACAGTATGTGTGTATACACACACACCTACATATATATATATATATATATTATCAATGATTCAAGAGAAATTAAGCCCTGCAATTACGTGTGTTATCATACTTAGAGAAAAAGAACAATAGAAGAATCAAAAGGTATCAGAGATATCATAAAAAATAAATACAGAGAAATATCCATACTTTTTAATTTTATCTTTTTATTTTATTTCTTCAAGATTCCTGTTCATATCTATTTAGTGCTCTATTTCTATAACAATAAATATACTTCTCATATAAATTTCCAATAATAAAGAGATTAAATATTAAACTTGTATTGACATACAATATAACCAACATGGAAGGTCATGAGAAAGATAGACATGGTGGTGTATGTATGTAATCTCAGTACTTGAGAGGATGAGACAAGAGGATTATAGGTTCAAGACCAGACTTAGCAATTTTGTGAGGTTCTCAGAAACTTAGTGATACCTGATTTACAAATAAAAAATAAAGTAGAGCTGGTGATGTAACTCAGGTAAGTGATCCTGGGTTTAATCTCCAGCAAAACACATACACTTACACACACACACACACACACACACACACACACACTCACATACATAATGAAGTTTGTATTCGTGACTGACATACAGGAGAAATTTAAAAAGACATGCAGAAAGAAATACACCACATGATGTGTTCATGCCTGAAAACACATTTTAAATTTTATTGTGATGTGTAATTCCAATGCACCAATAAAAGTATAAAAATAAAATATATGTTTCATTAATAAATAGATCAATAAATAGTCATTCTAATTGGAATATTTTCTTTTTATTTTTGTCAACCCTATGGAGTTCATGTATTCAAAGTTGTCTTTTAAAAAAACTCAAAATTTTAAATGTTTGAAGATATTATGGCACAATAATGTTATTGATATATACCACAGATGCCAGGAAGAAAATACACCTGACAAACACTCAGAACTCAAATAGACTACATAGTCACAGTCACAAACCTCCATATAAAGGTTAGCAATAAAAGTGGCAATACGTGAAATTTTGGTGTCTGCATTTTAGCTTCAGAAAAAGCATGGTTTTATTTTATTTTACTGTTTTTGTCAGTGACCTACAGTTTCATGATAATATCCCCATACAAAAATGATTACACCTTCTAGTTGTAGGATTAGGTAAGCATGGGACATGTTTTTCAAAGGCTTCAACATAAAACAGTTGACTTTCTGTTTAAATGCTGAGGAAAAATAATTTTTTCACCTTCAATCCAGATACATTATTTCTGAAGCTCACAAGTAAAATTTATCAGTTGCTTCCAAGAAAATTTTTATTTGGAGATATATTGGACCATCTATTCTACTTGCTCCCTGATACTGGGAGGTAAGTAACCCCTGGCATCAAAGGCAACTATGATTTTTTTTAAATATAGTTTTGCTTGTAGTAAGTTAGTTGTGCTATCAAGATTCCAAATCCTAGGCTAGCATAATGTCTTCCAAGATCCAACCTTTTAAACTGAGATAGTAGATTGTCTTCTAATGATGGAAAAAAATAACAGTTTAGGATTTGATTAACCAGTTACTATAAGCACCAACATTAGATTTGTGATTTTTAGATGTTGAAACTGAGCCTACAACTAAAGTAGAAAGTCTTAAGGTGAGCAAAGTAGGCAGACACCTATTTACTAAATGAAGATCATCAAAATAAATCAAATGTTCTACAAAAAACTTTCACCTTTGAAAGATGTGTGTATACCAGGCATGAAATTCATTTCTGACACTTCATATTTTCTCAAACTTATATCATGCCACTGTTCATTTGAACATGGGTATATTTAGTCAATATTTTATAGAGTCTTCTCTACTGAGTTTTAGGGAACCTAAAATATTTAGTCTTCAGTTCATGTTGAACACCACTTGTACAAGCTCACTTGGTTTCTCAAGGTGTTTCTACTGTGCCTATGCCAAGCTTGAACAAAGAGATGCTTTTAGTGTTCTGGCTTGCATTCTTTCCTGTATGTGTTCATTCCAACCTCCATTCCCTGGGCACTACTTCAGAAGGATTGTTGCCTAAGACTTTATGGTGTGTGCTCTTCTGCCAAAGGTAGACAATTTTATCAATGCCAAACTCTGGCCCTCTACACTTCTTTTAAACAAGTGTAAACAACCTGTATCTGTCTTCTTGCAACCTGGATCTATTCTTTTCTAAAATAAAAGTACATTGAAAGTTCTCTTCTCAGAGTTTTATTTTCAAATTTTTTTAAGTAAAACTGACTGGTTACTCTCCAGGGACAAGAAAAAAATTTGACATTTTTTTCAATCACTGGCAGCAAGATAAATACAAAATAAAACAGTACACTTGTAGATGTACTGACCATGTACAAAAAAGTATACGTTTTCTTACAAAAGTTTTTATTAAAAATTATTTTCTGGAGCTGGGTGTGGTGGCCCATGCTTGTAATCCCAGTATTTAGGAGGCTGAGACCGAAGGATGGTGGTTCGTGGAGAGCCTCAGCTATTTTTACAACTCAGTGAGACCATGTTTCAAAATAAAGAATAAAAAGGGGGCTGGGAGTGTAGCTCAGAGGTGGAATGCCCCTGGGTTTCATCCCCAGTACCACAATATTCTGCTTAATATTAAAGGCATTTGCTATACTAAACAATCTTGAATAAGTTACTTATAAATAAGGTTTAATGATAAATTACATAGTCATCTATAAGTCAGTCCCCTTTGTGCTATGAATTATTTAATTTTTAAGCCATTGGCCTTAATAGTAAAAACCACTTTTATTATATTCAGAAAAAAAATTTTGGTTATTGATTTACATTAATAACTTATGTGATGGTGGTAAGTGGAGTCTGCATTCTTTAGATTTCAGTCCACTGGACAACAAAGTTAAAAAATCCCACTAAAGATGGCCCATTACATTTTAGGGATTTCTTGCATATGGATAAAAGCATAATTAACATATTCTAAATGTTTTTTTTTCTGAAATACAAGCAAACAAGTCATATACTTTCAGAATTCATTTCTAGCGAGGAATTAAGATAGGCTTCACAATATTGTACTAGGTGATGACACTTTTGTAAAAATCCCTATACTACTTATATTTTTAAAATTTACCAAAAAATAGGACTTTGGCATGTTGTAATCCTACTAGAAAGATTTGAATAGCAAATCTCGCCTCTCATTGTTTCTTCTGGAAAAGAAGACAAAGAAGAAGGTTTGGAAAATAACTGGTAAATGTTAAGTGGAAGAGATAAACATTAATGCTTTAGTGTATGGAAAATGGAAATAACATTATATAGGTTCAACTGTCTGTCAAAGATATGAATTTCATTATTGTGGGTATTGATTTATTTAACACACTGAAAATTCACAGGCTTCAGTTTCTTTTCAACATTACTTTCTCATCAGCCTCACTCACAGATATAACACTTTTCATTTTTTTATTGGTGCATTGTAGTCATACATCTTAATGGAGTACAAGATGATGGAGGCATATGTACACACATCACCCAATTAGCACTTACCCAATTCCCACCCCATTCCCTCCCCCTCCCTCCTTCTCGTGTTTGGCTTAGTGACTGACTTTGATCTGTTTGTGAATGTACATCGTGAACATTAGAGAATTTCCCCCTTCGCCCCTGCCATCCTATCAGTTAAGTCACTTATTTGCTCATCTATGCTATCTCCTTCTTTTTCTAGAGTTCTTCCTGTGACTCATTTTCTCCCTAGCTTTCACATATTAGAGAGAGCATCCAATTTCTTATTTTTTTATGGCTGACTAATCTCACATAGCATAATGTTCTCCCTTCCCATCCATTTCCCTGTAAATGATGTAATTGTGTTGTTCTTTATGGCTGAATAAAATTCCTTTGTGTACATATCCCATAGTTCTGTAATCCATCCATCTGGTGATAGACATCTTGGCTGGCTCCATAGTTTGGAAATGGTGAATTATGCAACTAGAGATACACATGCATTAGTTTGATAGTTTGGTTTCCTTTCTTTTGGGTAGATACCCGCAAGTGGTATTGCTGGATCACATGGTAAATTTTTTTTTCATTCTTCTTAGAATTCTCCATACAGTTTTCCAAAGTTGTTGCATCAATTTTTAGTCCCACCAGCAATGTATTAGAGTTCTCACTTCTCCACATCCTTGCCAGCATTTGTTGTTGTTCATGTTTTGAATGATTGCCATTTTAGTTGGATTTAGGTGAAATCTCAGGGTAGTTTTAATTTGCATCTCTCTGATTGCTAATGATGTTTCATGCCTTTATTGGTCATTTAAATTTCTTCTCTCATGAAGTGTCTATTTAGTTCACTTGCCCATTTTTTAAAGATTACATGTAGCCATATAAGTTTCATTCTGTAGCATTTGAATGTCCTGGACCAAAATTCTAGAAGTTAAAGACAGCATTGAAGGATCTACTAGGTTTCTTTTGTTCCCTTCTTTCTAACTTGTTATGCCATTTAACTAACAAGATAATATTATTTTTATATCTATACACATATACATATGATTTTATCTTTAAAATAACAAGTCTATGTTTATTCTTATATAGCAAGAAGAAAGAATTGTTGAAGGCCACTTGTACAAAAAATATTATTTTTGTGGTCACCTAAAAATTGTCTTGCAGTTTGTCTCTGGTGTCACCTGGATTTACTTTAGTTCACATGGTGAGGATAATGGCTAAAGTCAAACAATGAATCCAGAGTAAATCTAGAAAAGGCGGAACATCCAAAAATACAATAGCTTTTATTTCCTGTTAAAAGTCTCTCGCTCATTGCATGGATTTTTGACATTACTATATTTCTATCCATTTATTCATTTGTCACAGAAACAGGAATGCATTATTTTAGCAACAAGCTGAATATGAAATGCTGCGGGTAAAATACCGGCATGATACATGATTCCTGGTTATTAAGTGCCTTGTAAGCTAATATGGGAGATCAGACATTTATACAAATACCTAATTCAAGATATTTGTTTGCATGTGTTTGCATGCCCACACACCATGAATTTAGCCCTGTAGAAATAAGCACAGGAAGAGTCACATTATTCTGCCTAGGAGATTAAAAAAATTTCAAAGGAAGAATATATTTGCTAGATCTTCAGAGGTTAAACTTTTATTCTAAAAATTTCCTGATCAAGAGTCAGAGGGCTAGGTAAGGTAGCACAAAACTGTGATTTCAGTATTTGAGAGACTGAGGCAGAAGGATCACAGACTTGAGGCCAGTTTCAAAAATTTAGCAAGACCTTCAGAAATTTAGCAAAACCCTGGTTCAAAATTAAAAAATGGGTGGGTATGAAGCACAGAAATAGAACTCCCTTGAGTTCAGTTCCCAGTGCACACTCCGGCCCCATCCACCCCTCAAAAAATATATAATGAAAATCCTTTTTCTTTTTCAGCAAGCATCAAAAATACAAATTGTAAGTGCTGGTGAGAATGTGGAGATTGGAAGAGAAACTCTTATACACTGTTGGTAGGAATGTAAATTAATATGGACACCATGGACTTTCTTCAAAAAGCTAAAAATAGATCTACCATAAGATATAGCTATACCACTCCTTGGCATTTACTCAGAAAGTTTTAATACACACACACACACACACACACACACACACACACACACACACACACACACATATATATATATATATATATATATATATATATATATATATGGAATTTCTTTTTTAACCTTTCCTTAAATGTTTAAGATAAAAATTAATTAAGGACTGGGCGCAGTGGTGCATGCTTGTAATCCCAGCATTTGGGAGGGTGAGACAGGAGGATCGTGGTTCATGGACAGCCTCAGTTACTTAGTGAGGCCCTCTGCAACTTAGTGAAACCCTGTTTAAAAATAAACAATAAAAAAAATAGGGTCAGCGATGTAGGTTGGAGGTCAAATGCCCCTGGGTTCTATCCCAAGACTCGCAAAAAAGAAAATTTAAAAAAATTAATTTAAGGCATTTAATACCTGTGAAAACAGCAGAAGAGGCAATCAGCAAGGAAGAACCTGACCTTGAACATCTTCCATCTGTAGAGAGGTCAATGCTTCTTATTTACCAAATTTTGCAAGATACAGAAATGGATAAAATTCAAAATCTAGGGAATATGTGACTGAGAATGACATTAATTTAAATGAAATGCTACAATTTTTCCATGTTATTTTTTTATAATTTCTTTTTCTGTTCTAGGGGAGAGAGAAAAGAGGTAGATTTAGTTGATATCCAGAGCTTTCCTAGAGTAAAATGCTTTTACTCATTAATCACCTTGAGACATTTTCATCATCCCCTTCTCAAGGAAACTTCTTCCTTTTACATTCAAGATACTGGATATTGTCTGTTCCTATTCCTATATCTCTGAATTAGCTTCTTTGCCTTAATTCTGCCTCATTAAATCTATGTGCACCCTAATATTCTTGTAATAGTAATATGCACTGATATACAACTTCTTCCCTCATTACTCTCATAATATATTTTTGCTTCCAGTTAAATATTTATTTCATTAAATTAACAATCACATAAATTCTGATTTGTCACATGATAATTTCATAGTGAATTATATTGCCATATTTTTATTAGGAAAATAATTGATGGTTTCTGAAAATGACCTTTTCTTCTTCTTGGCAGAAATAAATAATTTGTTGTCAATTCATTTTGTAGGTATATATCTACCTGATAACTAAAGATCTAAACATCTTAAATATTCTGTCTTCTTAACTCTAGAATGTTCATCATTGTGTGTGTGTGTGTGTGTATGTGTGTGTGTGCGTGCACGCGCGTGCGCGTGTACGCACGGTACTGGTGATAAAACCCAAGGGCATCCTACCTCTGAGCTACACCTCCAGCCCTAATTTTTATTTTTTTATTTTGAAACAGGGTATCACTAAATGGCAGAGGGCCTCACCAAGTAGCTGAAGCTGGATATAAACCTGCGATCCTTCTGTCTCAAGTAATGGGATTACAAGTGTTTGCTACCACACCCAGCTTGTTCATCTTTTTAAAGAATTTTAATATTATCACTAATGCTTGTAGGGAAAAAACACAAATATTTTGCACTAGAATAAAAGTTGTAGCCTTTAAACTAAGTTTGAATTACCTGCAGACATCTTGGAAGAGAGCTTTTAATCATACTAAGAATAAATACATTTGTTCTCAAAGAATAAAGCCTAGTAATTAAAGACATGCTCTTTATGTTTATGATTTGCAAAGCAATGTCTAGATCCTTGATAATTTCATAGTGAATTCACACTTCATTTGAGACCTTTTTCTAAATTGTACCTTGAAAACTCTTCCTGTTTCCATCCATCACCTAGCTCCACAGCTACTCCTAGTTTTACTAAGATATTACAGAAGCCCCTCACTTGCTGCCCAACCCTGTGTTACTCTCTTAGGTCTACCATAACAAAGACCAAGAGTGGGTGATCAAACGATTTATTTCCTCACAGTTCTGGAGGCAAGAAGCCTGAGATCAAGTTATCAGCAGGGCTGGTTTCAGTCTGAGGCCTCTCTCCTTAGGATGTCTATAGCTGTCTCTCCTTCTGTCTTCACATAGACATCTCTGTGTATGTGCATGCTTATTGCACCTCTGTGTGTGTCCTGCCCATATTGGATTAGAGATCAAACCATAGACTTCATTTTAAATTCCTTAGTTCTTTAAAGATATCTGTAAATGCAGTCACATTCTGTGGCATTGAGGATTACACCTTCAAAATATGAATTTGTGGGAAATGGGAAGAGTCTTTATCATGCATTTTTTAAATGTGATATCCCAGAAAGAGAAGTAACATAGTCACATGTGTGCAACTCTGTTCTTTTAAAGCAATACAAATTGAGACGGATCAGTTGAGTGAGCAGGTTAAAGTTATATAGCTTGTTAGAAGCACAGCAAGAAATGAATTTTAATAATGTTTTTCCTATCCTCTGACCATCTAGCAAAATGCCCCTTGCAGATTTCTTTTTCTCAAGTCATTTCTTTAATCTTTAACCTCTACCCTTAAGATTCTCTTCACTCCTTTGGCTTTTATTACTACAACTATACTTCTTAGGATACTTATCTCCAGTTCCAACTCAAATCAGTCACTAAGTTCTAAACCAACAATTCCAGCAGGCCACTAGGCATCTCCATTTGTGTGTCCCAGACTCCTCAAATTCAGTAGCACTCAGCCCTAGAGATCCTCCTTACATCTTCTATGTACCTAAACTCATATTCATTTTGAAACAATCTCTAAATGACTCACCACTTACCTTGCCCTCACTAGTTACCCTAATTCAAGTCTTTCCTCCTTTCTTTTACTCCTCATATGCAATTTAATTACCATGACTTATTTCTTCCATCTTCTTAAAAATTTTAATTTTTTTGATGAAATGACATCAACTCTTCATTTTCCATAATCATTTTTCTTGCTTCCTTTTGTATATGATAGTCTTCTGAATAGGAAAGTATATAACCAAATTTACATGTAACTAACTTTATATCATTATGCTTTGTTCTAAACATAGAAATAAGGATTTCCAGGAAAATACTAAAGATCACACTGGATTAGTTGCCTCTCTGTGTGGTCAATTTCTTCTGCACTTCCAACCATCAAGGAGCTTTTGCTCTGGACTGTTAGGGCCTGTTCACTAGTCAACAATCAACCCACCGTGGACTGTTAGGGCCTGTTCACTAGTCAGCAATCAACCTACCGTACATCAGGCACACATTCCTGTAAGATAGCAGCCATACCTTATTTACCAATATTTCTGTAGTATTAATTTATTTATAGAAAATAATCACTTACATACTTTTTGTGGTGAATGCGTTCTGTTCTAAGAAAAATTAAGACAATGCTTATTCTTTTCATATTAGTTTACCATCTCATAGGCTAAAGTTATTGAACCTATGAGGAAGAAAATTTGTATAAACACAAATTTTAGTTTTGATGATACATTGAACTAATATAATCTATGGGAAATAAACTTTATCATTGAATAAGAAAGGTAGGAGTCAGCATATAGAGATATATCTTTCTTAGTTTGGTATTCTGGAGTTTTTCCCTTTGTCTGAAAAACAAATTGAGAGATACAACCTAGTAAAGGAATCTTAGTTCATGTTTTTTCTGCCCTGCCACTTGTAAAATTATTTAGGTTCTGAAAAGTTGATGTTCAAGAAACATGAAGACATTTAACAGCCTTAGTATGTCGACAATAAAAAATATGTGTGAGCAACAGAAATAGTGGTTTAAAATGTGAGTACCAAACTGGGCGTGGTGGTGTATGCTTGTAATCCCCATGCTTGGGAGGCAGAGACAGGAGGATCGTGCAGGTTCAAAGCCACCGTGCTGGCTTAAGAGACCCTGTTTCCAAATTTAAAAAAACATAAAAATAGATCTGGGAGCGTAGCCCGGAGGTAGAAAGGTTTCCAGGAACCCCAGTACCACCAAAAATATAAGTAAATAAAAATAAAATGTGAGCATCATGTGACATTAAAAATATACAGAACAATGATGAAATATAAATGACAGTCTGAAAAGTGGTTGCCTACTGAATGTATGCCTGTTGGTAATTCTGGTAGGCAAAACAGGCAGGGAGCTTTGGATGAAGTTTTCTATTACGGAGGAATATACAATGTGATCATTGAATGGCAGATCTACATTAAGACCTCAGAGAGAAAAAACGCAGGTCAAATTCTTGAGGTCTCACACAGCAGTGACAGAAGTATAACCTAAGAAGTAAATGCATGAGTTTTAAAGTATATTCTACTATAATATTTTCTTAATATCATATAATATTATATATTAATATTTATAGTATCCATCACATGTAGTATACATAATTATATAGATTATATATAATATAGATAACATAAATAATGTAAATATATGTATTGGTCTTATATATTATACCCAGAATATTCTACCACTGAGCAACACCCTCAGCCCTTTCTGTTTTTATTCTGAAATAGGGTCTTCCTGTGTCAATGTGTGTTCACCTCAAACCCACAATCCTCCTATCTCAGCCTCTCAACCACTGTGATATATCACCTCACCCAGCAAAGATTTTATAGTTTGATCATAAATAAGTGGAAAACATATTCTACTCACTGAAGGCATCTATGAGTTAGCTACAGGTATAAGGAAAGGGTCTTAATCCATAATAGGGTAGAAAACCATGTGCAGCAATTAGCACTAAAATTTGACTTTGTTTTTTATTTTATATTCTTCCCCAGCATTCTTCTACAGAGCAGCAACCTGAAGATGGAAGGCAGAGATGATGGACATAGGGCACACACTGACTGTAGAGTTTGATTTTTATACCAAGGAAAAGGCATGTTTAGTATTAAAGAATACCTCAATTGTTTGGGTAGAACAGGAGGATGGCAAAACAATTTCCAGAGGTTAAAAACTACATGTATGTCACTATCACTCTGAACTACATTATGATGTGAGAGTTTAATGCACCAATTAAAGTACATAAAAATAATAAACAACAAAGGATATTAAAATTCACAAATTTAAAGAATTCTTATGTCTAAAAGTTCCTTCACCCTATTTTCCCCCATTGCTTTTCAAATATGTCACATTTTCACTGGTTCTCTATCTTGGATACCTGTCCTGCCAGATAGTCCTCATTACCAAAGTGCTGTCCTGAGTGCAATAAAGGATGTCTCATGGAAAGAAAAACTATGTATACATTTTATGACTTATTTCTTTGCCTGAGTTATTGATTTACCAGTTACCATCCTCCAATGACACTTGTGGATTCAAGTTGATTAGAATAATTCAGGACACCACCAAGTATTCTCCGGTCTTACACAAATTTAGCAATTCTACTTTTTCTGCATTCCACTCTTCTATTGAGTACAGGCTCTCCCCATAAGTCCCTGTTGGCCCTGTTCAAGTAGCCTTACAACCAAGTTCCTGACTGGGTGAAGTTTCTGGATGGTGGTATAAAGTCAAACATCCTAATTCTTCACTCTTGTACACTAAGACTAATTACCCTATGTGGTGGTGATGGTATATAAATAATGATTGCATTTGATAAGGCTGTAGTGGGCCCTGCATAAGTTCTAGAGAGCTCAAATATTGTTCATAATCATTTTTCTAATAAGCTAAAGTCATACTTTTATCTCAGCAATTAAAAGAATATTATAAGTCAATTGGCCTGGAGAATATTAGAATATTATCTATAGGCTATATGCAATTTACTTCTAAATATTCATATTTGTATTTATGAATACTTATATTCTCTTTTCTACAATATTATTCCCTAAAAATAGATTCTTGCATTATGTTTGAATTGTCATCCCTATTTGTGTGTATGTGTGTGTAATATAATAAATAATATTATAAACTCATAAATAGTTTAAAATGTGACAAAAATCTATAAAGACATTTATTATACTTTCTCTGGATATTATGGTTTTCACATTTACTGACAAGTAAATTGATACCTGTTTAAAAACATTTCCAGAACCAACATTATAAATTTGGCATGAGTTGTTAAAAGCCAAACTAAAACCTCCAAAATACTCTAAAAGTTTAATAAATAAGTCTCAAGGTATTAATTTTTTAAGTCATCAAAAATAGGTTAAAAAGCATGTAAGCATAATGGCATACTCCTGTAGTCCCTGTACCTGGGAGGCTGAGACAGGAAGATTGAAGGTTTGAGGACAACTTCAGCAACTGGGACCCTGTTTCCAAAATTTATTTTATTTTGAGCCAGGTGTGGTGGCGTACACTTGTAATCCCAGCATTCGGGAGGCTGAGGCCGGAGGATCGTGGTTCATGGACAGCCTCAGCTATTTAGTGAGGCCCTCCACAACTCAGTGAGACCCGGTTTCAAAATAAAGAATAAAAATAGGGCAGGGGGTGTAGCTTGGAGGTAGAATGTTCCTGGGTTCCATCTCCAGACCCACAAAAAAAATTATTTTATTTTATTTTATTTTATTTTTGTGGTACTGGGGATGGAATTCAAGGGCATTCTACCTCTGAGATACAACTCCAGACCTATTTTTTATTCTTTATTTTGAAATAGGGTGTCACTGACTTGCAAAGGAGCTCACTAAGTAGCTGAGGCTGGCTGCGAACCTGGATCCTCCTTTCCCAGCCTCCCAAATGCTGAGATTACAAGCATGTACTACCATGCCCGGCTCAGTTTTAAAATTTAAAAAAATAAAATAAAATAGGGCTGAAGGTGTAGTTTATATATAGAATGTTCCTGGATTTAATCCCTAGTACCAAAAAAATTAGGCTGAAAAGCCAGGCATGGTGGTACACATGTGAAATTTTTATATTTGGGTGGCTGACACAATAAGATCACAGTTTCAAGGCCAGCATGTAGTTGTTTAGCAATACACTTTTAAAATAAAAAAATTAGAAGGATTGTGGAAATAACTCAGTAATAGAATGCTCCTGGGTTCAATCCCTATTCCCATAAAAAGTAAAAGACTAAGAACAATAAAAAAGAAAAAAAAAGAGGAATCTAAATGCTGAGCAAAGGTGAAAGGAATATCAGAATTACAGAGGGCGTTCCAAGACTCCAACAGTTGATTTATAAGCAGCCCATATAATAAAACCTTGTCCATTGCCTCTAGATGCTGTCAGCTCCTGGTTCTCACCACAGACAGCACAATGCATAAGCACACATCCATCATGTTCCCACTGTCCCTTCCCTCTCTTTCTAAGACTCCAAGGAGAGCAATGGTAAATGGAAGAATTTATATCTTTAGCTCATAGGGACAACAGCATATTTTTCAAAATAAAAAGAAAACTTTGAAACAAGTAATAACTCTGTTCAGGTTGCTTTTTGAGAGATGAATTATAAATGAACACAATAGGTCTTTCCAAGGTAGCAAGATTACAAGTATCAATATATCTAAGAAGGAAAAGATCAATCACAACTGGTCCCAATGGAGGCCATGAGAGATGCAGTGTCAGCAATGACATAAACACTACACTCACATCAATTGAATATTCTGTCCAGTGGCAGATTTGCCCCAGTTTAGGTAAAGATGCATTAGGATAGTTGAGCATAAACTACTAAGCACTAAGATGATACATGATCCATCTTCCAGACTTCAATAGCTCCCTATCGAGAGAGATCAGGCTGCTCAGGCCACAAGAACACTGAGCCTGCTGATAGAACATTTTATTCTAATTTAATATACCGGATACCTGCTTTAACAAAGTTCACTCCCTTATGGCTCAATCTTCCTGAATCATATTATTTCTGTATACTAGCAAAATAATATTTCTGTACATGCCTAGATAAGGTAAAGGATCAGGTAAAATTTTTTTCATTCAGCACCTTCAAGTCTGGACTTTTCCATCTAACCTCTGACCACAGTGTTCATCTATAAGATTTTGAAAATGACTACCTTGTTGGTTTGAGAAAATATTAAAGGGGATTGTGTGTAAAACAAGCCCAGCCCGGTGCATTTTATCCTTGACTCATGTAACATTTCATCTTTCTGAACTAAGATCTCATAAAACAACCACCTTCACATCTTTATACTTTAGTGCTATTTCTACCTCAACTGGAAATGTTTAATGGCACAAATTAAAACTGGGTAGTGTGACAGTGTTTTCTGGTTTCAAAAGAAATACTGTTCTTTATTATCAAAGTAAAACATATACTTGAATGAGACATATAAAGCTATAAAAATCACTCATAACCAATAAACCATACTAGTAAATGTTTAACCATATTTAGGAAAAATGTATTTGTTGAAATACATATTTTAATAAATTTTAGTGATATATATATAAGTAAAATGCACAGTATTATTTACTGTAAATTATGTCTAACCTACTAATTTTTATACAGTACTCTCATGGATTATTGCTGAACTTTTATCAATAGATGATATATAGTAATAACTAAGACATGATTCAACAAATGGAGTTATATACTAATCATCTATTTCTTACTCCCCCCCACAATTTCACTGAATATCATTTGTGATCTGCTATTAAACAATTCCTCACCCTATACACGTCACATCCATTAAAATAAAATGCCTTTCAGCTTCAGCACGATTCTTGATTTACTATATAATCTGCACTATTAACTCCCCTTCGATATCACTTTAAGTCTAGGCAAACAATAAAATATTGGATCCAGTCCTGGTTTGCAGCATTGGCTGATTTCAAGCTAACCTCAATGCTTTACTGAACAAAGTGTTAAGAAAGGATACACAGTAGAGAATGTAGAGGTAACGAGAGAGAGAGAGAGAGAGAGAGATGCACAACAGCAAATCATTATTTCCAAAACATAGAGAAGGCATCAGTAACCTCAAGAGCAGAGATTATTATCTCTGAGTGCACTTTGTGTCTCTGAAATAATTATCAATGATTTTTTTCCTTGGATTATGTGGATAATAAATTTTTGGGGTCTTTGTATATTAAAACTTTCATCATTCTGCCATTATATTTAGGTACTGAGATTCTGATTAAACAAATTTCAGACCTACTCCTCTTCTTTCAGGAAAATTATTAGTTATACTTTCTTCTTGTGTTTTGCTTCATATTCTGGGATACAACATTCACTTTATATTTACTTCTGATGGCATTATTTTATATAAAAACCAATAA
The DNA here is from genome assembly GCF_963383645.1 of Muscardinus avellanarius. Lineage (NCBI taxonomy): Eukaryota > Metazoa > Chordata > Mammalia > Rodentia > Gliridae > Muscardinus > Muscardinus avellanarius. The sequence goes on along the minus strand of NC_137787.1, from coordinate 49,259,453 downwards.
AACAGGGAATGACAGAGAGGCCTGACATCAGACATTCTTAAAGACTATAATTATAGCTGTTATTTCCTTACTTAAATTCTTTCAGTTTTCAATGAATCTGTTTCTACCCTAACAATACTGTTATTTCCATGTACTCATTTTGTGTTCTAGTGTAAGTTAATTGTTACAATATTATTGTCATTAATATTGCACATAGCAGCTTGTTATTATTTCTCGGTACAATATTATTTGAATCCTACATCTCTGAGCAAAATCAATTAAACTATTTTAAAGTGATATTTATGGAAAAAAAACTTTACCTTTGTATCAGTCATTTCATTTTTCATCTTATGTTTTATCACTCATAGTTTTGTGTTCTGTGCTTCTTTGGTATAGTACTACTAGGTTTGATCTATCCATCTATATTGGCAAATCGTGGGCTAGGCTGGTGAGCAGATGCATGAAAATCTTTGCAACTGTTTGCATGTATACATATTTAGCTAATTTATCTTCTTCAAGCATGAGAGGGCTTTCTGTTAGCTCTCACCATGCTCTTTTACATCACAAAATAAGGAAGGAGGCAGTTGCCAAACATCCTCTTTATAAATGATCTGCTTAGTTCCTTTTACTCCTGAGTGGAGCATTTGTTGTTATTGTTCTGCCTCTCATTGTATGTTGCAGGGCTCTGGACTTACAGAGGATAGGCTTTAAAGAGGCTTCCATTTCTCATGTAGTCAAATCCTTCAGTCTGTGTTTATTAAGTCTGGACATTTATGCTACTTCTTGAAGGACAGTTACCACTTGAGTATTTCCTTTAGTTTTTTGTTTTGTTTTTTTTTCCTTTGAGGGGCTATGGGAAGGATTGAACCCAATGACTTTTGAACTACATGCCCTTTTTGTTCCTGTTGTTTTGAAGCAAGATCTCACTAACTTCCTGAGGCTGGCCTCATAAATTTAGTATCTATCTCCCTGTCTGGGCCTCCCTTGTACTGTGATTACAAGTGTGTGCCACCATGCCTGGCTTCCTTTTGCTTTTAATAGTTATAGTTTTACATTTGTGAATGTGCTCACATATTTTCTCCCAGTGATTAGTCAGTTACTTTGGCACGATTTATTGAATACGTCTTGTTTTCTTACTGATTTGAAATTCCACATGTTAAATCATGATACTCTGTTTCTAGAATGTATTTCTCTATTTCCATTTATTGTGCAGTGCCACCGCTTCTAAAATCACTGTATCTTTAAATTTTAAATACATACAAATTAATCTTTAACAAATTTCTGAATTACATTTGGCATTCTCCCATATGTATGCTTCCTTTTCTAAAAATACATACCAAATTAATAATAGGGGACTTTAAAGTGAAAAATATTTTAGAAGGAGTGAACAGAAATGAATGGAAACCTTCAACTTTATTCTAAATGTTTTGTATCTTTAAAGTTTTACAATAATGTATGCCATTTTGTCAACTTATTAATATAAGGCAAAAAAGAAAATAACAAAAATAAGTGATATTTCATGCAAAAGAAAAATTTAAAAGGACACAAATAAGAAGCGGCACATGAAATAAGCAATAAGCAATTAAAAAATGATGAAATACAAATAGCCAATTATCAGATGTTAAAAATAAATAGCCACATAATAATTAACTTAAATGTATTTAAAATAAACGTGTTTTTCAGAGCATTGAAAAAACATTAAAATTAAAAATGTCAAACTAACACAATGGTATTCTTTGTAGTATGTTGTGTGTGTGTGTATGTGTGTGTGTGGTGTGTGTGGTGTGTGTGTGTGTGTGTGTGTGTGTTTAGGTGTATGTGTTGCTGGGGATTGAATCCGGGGGCATTCTACCTAGAAGCTACACCCCCTTAACCCTGTTTTTTTTAGTTTGAAACAGAGTTTCACTAGATTTATGAGCATCTCACTACTTGCTGAGGCTGTCCTCAAACCTGTGATACTCCTGTTTCAGCCTCCCAAGAACTGGGACTACAAGCATGTGCCTCTATGCCTGGCTTTGCAGTATGTTTAAAATAGCAAATATTTGGAACTCCCTACACATTAATCACTGGGAGATCATAAAACTAAATTAAGCTGTGGATAAGTAATAAGTAGTAAAAATTAAGAAAAAGCAAACTGAATATTAATATTGAGTTATAGGGAACATTCTTTATGACATTAATTAAATGAAAAAATAAGTTACAGAACAGCATTCATGCTTATATTAAAGTATATATATATAATATATTATATCTTTAGGAGACATTTTATATCTAACTATAAAAATTGGGTAATTTGTTTTTTGTGTTAAGACTTAAGTTCTTTGTATATTCTAGATATTAGTCCTCTATCAGAGGAATAAGTGGCAAAGATCTACTCCTATTCTATAGGCTTGATGGCTTCATTTGAATAGTAGAAACTTTTAAATTCAATACCATTCAATTCGATAATTCTTAATTTAATTTCCTGAGCATTGTCTTATTGAAGAAATTTCTACCTGTGTTTCTGTGTTGGAGTGTTGGGCCTATGCCCTCCTCTACTAAGTTCAAAGTCTTTGGTCTAATTTCCAAGTCTTTGACCCACCTCATGTTAATTCTTATATAGGGTGAGATGTAGGGATTTAGTTCCATTTTATCTAAAAATAAAAAACAGCATGATATTGGCACACAAACAGAAACAGATCAATGGAACAGAAGATGCAGAAACAAATCCACACACTTAGAGCCAATTGATTTTTGACAAAGGTTCCAAAGACATTTGTTGAAAATGTGTTTTCACAAACATATCAAAGTCAATCACTAAGCCAAATATGAGAAAAAAGGAGAAGGGAAAGAATGGAATGGGCATTGGGGAAGGGCTAAATGAGTGATGTGTGTATATATGCCTCTATCATTTTGTACTCCATTAAGATGTATGACTACAATGCACCAATTTAAAAAAAAAATTCACTTCTTAACAGGCTTACATTGTATCCTATAAAGTCTTACAAATTGTGGAAGATAACTAGATACCAACACAGACCACAGTGTTAATAGACTGATCTCAGACATGAAAATGAACATACCTTTTGGAAACTCACAAGCCCAAAAAGAAAAATATTTTAATTATAAAAGTACTACATATTTTTAATTTTTAAAATCACTATATCACTTCTTAATTATATTTCTTTTGATTTATTTTAAGTTGCATAAATTTTAAATATTTTATTTTTGGCAATAAAATATGGGAAGAAACTTTTCTATCCCCTGTGATTTCAGTATTATTATCCAGAAACCCATTTTCACCACTTTTAAAAGGTATTAAAAATAATTTTCTTATCAGAAAATAGCTTCATGGTTAAATGAATTAAAATATTCTCATGGGAACCATAAATAATTCCATTAAGGAGTTTTGGAACATCATTTTTGCATACCTTATTTTATCCAACACAGATCCTATTTACTATATTACTACAGTTTCTATAAGACATAAAAAAATCAACAATCTGTGTTAATCCTAATTCCATAATTTCATAACAGATTCAACAAGTTACTTAGTGCAAGTCTATACTAAGAACTGAAAATATCTCTTAACTGTATTCAATATACTAAAATGTTTTTGAGATGAGAATATACCTTTTGTTTTAAAAATCAGACTATTATCAAAAACAATAGAAAAATGTCCTGCTAAGTTATTATTTACTTTTATGTATTTTTATTAGTACCTTATATTCTCACATCATAATCTAGTTCAGAGAGATGGTAATATACATGCAGATGGCATGGGAAATTATTGCTAAAATGAATATAGAAGAAGGAAAAAAGACTAACAAATCTTACAGCAAGACAAAATATTTTTCTAATTTTTTGTAATCGTGTCAGAATCATAAGATGTAAAACAAGCTAAAGTCCAAGTAAGTATTTTTTAAAATGATGCTGAGGGCACTCAGTGTTCATTTTTAGAACAACTAGCCAAGCAATAACTGAGAAAGGCAAGTAAAGTAGCTTTAGCAAAGTCAACTAAAATTTAAGCCAGGCACAGTGGTGCGGGTCAGTACTCACAGTCCTTGGGAGGCAGAGACAGGAGGTCTGAAATTTGAAACCAGCCTCTATAATGTGAGACTGTTTCAAAGTAAAAATGAAATAGTGCTGGCGGTATAGCTCAGAGATAGAACACTCCTGTATTTAGTACCTACTATCACACACACACACACACACACACACACACACACACACACACACAGGTTTTTATCTAAGGAAAACATAAAAAATTTTATACACAGAATTTTCTTAAGAGTTCCAAATATCTGTACTTTTTTAAGACTTCTTGAAGAAAATAACATATTGTTTTATTTGTGTTTAATCTTCCTGGCCTTATTATAGTGCCCTCATAAAGAGCTGTATCAGGTGAATAAAGAGAATGGGGATTATCACCCTCATTTTAAATTAAGAAAAACTAAGAATCTCAGTCAGTCACTGAAAGAATTGGTTTTTCTTATTTTTTTATTTTTATATTTTTGGCGGGTCTGGGGATAGAACCCAGGGGCAATCAACCTCTGAGCTACACCCCCTGCCCTACTTTTATTCTTTGTTTTTTTTTTTTGTTTTTTTTTTTTTTAAGCAAGATTTCACTAAGCTGCGGAGGGCCTCACTAAGTAGCTTTTTAGAACTCAGATATTTTTGTTTTGGCCTGACTATGCTTTGCAACTCAATCGGCCAGCAGAGGTTTGGAGACAGAGAGAGTGGTGTGAAGCAGAGTGAATTTTCTACATCTACATCATACATTTCTCCTAAAAATCTGTTTTGTCCTATTCTTCTGAATCAACCCCAAAGCCTTTCCTATAATCAGGTTAATTACTTGAAAGTGTCTAGTGTATAATTTTTAAACCATAACATATTATTAAAATGCTTTTAAATAATTTTTAGTCATTGGTTGATTTGTCTAATATTTTTTAAATATCATACTTGCTAAGGGTCATAATCTCATTACTTACATCTTAATTAAATTATACAGATTTAAGTTGATAAAAATCTCCAAAACATAGAGCACATTTAGATTCAGAGATGATATGTGTCCATCATATTTCAGAATTTCTAGCCAGACCTGGTGGTGCACACCCTTCATCTTTGTACTTGGGAGGCAAGAACATCACAGGTTTGAAAACATGGTGCAATAACTTAGTGAGTACCTATTCCAAAGTAAAAAAATAAAATATAATAAAATAAAGCTGTGGGTATGGTCCAGAGGCAAAAAGATTCTGGGTTCAATCTCTAGTAAAATAAATAAATATAAAAATTTCAGAAATTTTTAAAATATTGATTTATTACCAAGATGCTGAAATCCTTGTTTTCTAATCTGATTCTGCTTTTTTAATATTCTCGTGACTCCAAGATAAGACTTCCACTCACATTCACATGGATCCATCTAGATACTTGTTCAAATAGGGGAAGTTTGTAAGGGATGTGCTAGTTATCACCCAATAATGGTGTTGACTCAGTATCACAAAGTTTATAGGCATTGAAAGATTCAGTATCAGTGCTTACTTTAGCAGTAAGGATTCTTACTTTTAAAAAAACGTATTTAAGCCAGCATCACGGTGGTACATGCATGTAATCCCAGTACTTGAGAGGCTAAGACAAGAGGATCACAGGTTTGAGGCCATCAACATACTGAGATACTGTTTCAAAATAAAAAGAAAATAATAAAATTGGGCCGAGAGGGCCGGGCATGGTGGTGCATACTTGTAATCCCAGAATTCAGGAGGCTGAGACCGGAGGATCACAATTTGTGGACAGCCTCAGGTACTTAACAAGGCCATTCTCAACTCAGTGAGACTCTGTTTCAAGAAATTAAAAGACTAAAAAATAGGACTGGGGGTGTAGCTCTAAGGTAGAATGCCCCTGGGTTCTATCCCTAATACTGTAAAAAAAAAAAAAATTGGGCTAAAGGTGTACACTAGAGATAGAATGCCCCTAGATTTAACACACACACACACACACACACACACACACACACGCACACACACACACACACACACACACACACATGCACACACACATTTAACATTCACAGGTTGAAGTTTTTGCTGTTAAATACCCCCAAGTATCCAAATACTGCAATCCACTTATAGGAGGGATGAACATTCTACCTCTGAGCTATACCCTCAGCCCTTTTTTATTTTTTATTTTTGAAACAGGTTCTTGCTAAGTTAAATTGCTGAGGATGTTCTTGAAACTGTAATCCTCCTATGTCAGCCTCCCAAGTACTGGGATTAAAGGAGTGTGCCATCCTGCCCAGTTCTAATGATTTTCTTAATTATATCTTTTCCCTCAGACTCAGGTTGTTACAAATACTATGGCATTTATCCGCAGTTCTCTTTTCTCCATGTTTATCCTGGCAAAATTTCAGAAGGAATCAGCTTTTGTCTGAGCTTTTTGGTAAAACATTCATCAGCACCCACACCAGTAGAGAGGAGCAGTCATTTTGTTCTGTTTATCAGGTTGTTTGTTGTGTTATAGATCTTTGTTTACATATTGTCACATTCTTGTGGTTTTGGGTTTTGATATATCATTTTTATGTAGTTCATATTTATAGCTAAATAATATTCAACACAAAGCAATGCTCAATAAATGGTGGAGTAAGTCTTATAACTTATTTCTTAGTCTTTTACTTTTGTGACCTCAATCTAGTCCAGGTTGTATTATCTATCCCTCTTTCAGAATACATTTCTCTAATTGATCACCAAAATAGAAGACATGGGTGAGTGTGGTGGCACATACCTGTAATCCCAGCATTTGAGAGGCTGTTACAGTAGAATCACAAATTCCAAGTCAGCTTCAGTAATTTAGCAAGACTTGTTTAAAAAATAAATAAGTAAATAGGAGCTGGATGTGGTGACACACACGTGTAATCCCAGCATTTGCAACTCTGTGAGACTCTGTTTTAAGAAATATAAAAGCTAAAAAGTAGGACTGGGGGTGTAGCTCAGAGGTAGAATGCCCCTGGGTTCCATCCCCAGTACTGCAATAAATAAATAAATAAATGAATAAATAAATAAGGTGAAGGGGTAACCAGAGGTATAATGTACCTGGGTTCAAACTCCAGTACCAAAAAAAAGTAATAAATTATTTATTAAAAAATATATGGGAGCAACATGCTTCAAAAATAAAAAGTAAAAAAGGGCTGAGGGTACAGTCCAGAGGTAGAATGGAACTGTGTTTGATCCTCAACACCAAAAGGAAGGAGAGAGGGAGAGAGGAGGAAGGGAGGGGAGAAAGGAAGGAAGGGAAGGAGGAAGAAAGGATGATCAGGAAGGAAAACCTGTTATTAAAATTATTCAGGCAATCCACTGAGTTTGACTTCCTCATCTTCTCTGATATTAAGAATGATTTTTTTTTAATTTGCAAAAGTAGTCTGAGTGAATCAGGTTTATAACAGCAGGAATGAAGAGGATAGCCTCTGGGTAATATATTCTAAAATTGTCAGTCCATTATAAGGCCTAAAACAAAACTTCTGAGAAGTCTATCCACTCATTTAACAACAGACACTCACATTCATTCACTAAACCCCCCATGTTAATTTGTTGCAAGTTAATTTACAGGTTGTCCTTAACAAATAATTCCTCTTTTGTAGGACAAAGACATACTTATTCTCAGACACCCACACAGAAAGTGAGAGCTTCAAAGAAAGACCCTTATTTAGAGCACAGCTTTCCCTATTAGCGTTATTAAATTAAGCATGGTTCAATTTGAAATCTCCCTTTTCCCTGAAAGACCTAAATGGAATGCCCCATAGGTCAAACACTTTAAAGCTTTCAAATAAAAAGAGCCCCTTTCCTCAAAGTTTAGACTATTCAACTTTTTGGAGTATGCTCCTTCCTCTCATTTGATATGCCTAATCAGCCAAGGTGTCAGGTCTCATTAACACATTGAATAAACAGTTTTACCTCTTTGTTTCCTTAGGCTTTGCCTAGAGAGTAGAACTAGATTAACCCTTCATCTGTGAAAAGGAGATTGGCAGTCAGATGTGTTTAGGAAACACTGAATTAATCATTGTTAAGTAGGGTTCTTTATCTAGTGATCTCAGAACTTTTACTATGCTGATATACTAGTACATACTATAGATCTTCATGAGGAGATAACATCTGACACACAGGAATCCCCCTTTTTGGCAGAGAAACTGGGTGAGCTACCTTTCCTTAAAATCAGAGAGAATGACTTTACAGTGGCCCTCTTAGCTTTTCTCCACTTAGCAGATACATTAGTTTTATATAAATGAGCACCAAAATCATCTTGTGAATTTTCATAGTGTAACAAAAGACATCTGATGAGTTGTTTTCAAATACACTGAATAAGTGGTCAGATAAAGTTAACTATCTTACTTTTGTGATAAATGGGCCCTAAGTAAATGCTCTCTACCCCATTCTGTTGAAGTCCCATCCACTCCACTGAGTGAAACTCCCTGAGGCAAAAGCAATAAACAGCCACTTTTTCATTTAACTGCATGAAACCAATCTTCAATAAAGTGAAAGGGATAGCTATGGCTGATAAAGTAAAAAGTAATGAAAAATTATTTTAGGGTGCATATTGTAAAATATTTTTACTTATTAAAGTGAAATAAATTATAAAATGCTAATTTATATTAAGTTGTGGGAGGATAGTTTGAGGGAAAAAAATCACCAGTTATTCACTCTTTTCTCCAAATGTGCTATTCCTGATGCATTAAAGATGTATTTAACTTTTTTATTGGTGCATCGCAGTCATACATCTTAATGGAGTACAAGATGGTAAAGGCACACATGCACACATCACTCATTTAGCCCTTTTCCAGTTTCCATCTCATTCCCTCTCCCTCCCTCTAAAGTTGTATTTAGTTAAAAAAGAAATTCTTTTGAAATTCAAGTACTCATGTTTTCCACTATGTGAGACATGATTATAACCATGACATTGTGTATACTTAATAGCCATTTCCTTATAAGTAACTCATGTGTGTATACATGTGTTTTATTTTTGTCTAAATTTTCTTAATTTACTATGGAAGCTGTTTCATCTTGATCAATATTCGCAACACATATATTTTCTTGTTATCCAGGCAAAATAATTAATTCCCTTATATATTCTGAAATCTTCTTTGTCTATCACCTAACCATAAATCACTAATCAGAGAACTAGACTAAAATTTTATATCATTGTAAATGAAAATATTTTTTATAAATGCTTGGTAAATAGAGAACATTTAACTGGTGGATTGCATTGATGTTAAATCAAGTGCCAAGTCATTTGAATTAAAGTTCTACTTCCCACAACAGTGATGGAGATTGTTTTCACCTATCTCTAAAGATAACAAATACAACGTTAGAAAAAAAAATTACAAGAACTCCTTGAAGCCATGGAAGAGTAACCGGAACAGACAAGTAACTCAAAAGTGCTGATACTTAAGCCGGGTGTGGTGGCGCACGCTTGTAATCCCCATGCTTGGGAGGCGGAGATAGGAGGATTGTGCAGGTTTGAAGCCAGCTGCGTGCGCTGGCTTAGGAGACCCTGTTTCCAAATAAAAAAAGTATAAAAAATAGGTCTGGGAGTGTATCCTGAAGGTAGAAGTGCTTCCAGGAACCCCAGTACCACCCAAAAAAAAAAAAAAGTGCTAATACTTTTAGAAAAATGGATGATTACCAAGTAAAGTTCCACTCTGTATGACTCTTCTACTAAAGATGAACACCAATTAGTGCATTTAGGAGGGTGAAATTCCCATAGAGAGTATAAAGTATTACTGGATGGGGTCAGTGGAATCACAGAAGACAAATTCAAGGTTGCTATACTGAATAGAAAGAAAATAAATAAACCCAGAAAAGGAAGGAAGAAATCCTCTGTGTTCTGGATAAACTATCCACATCTCTGGCTGATCCCCCAAACAGAGTCAGTGTAACAAGCATCCTTGTTCAATCTAAATTTTCCAAACAAAAATATTAGTATTTCTGGCCACAGGGAAACAGAAGTTGGAGATTTCATTCTGTCAAGTCAACTGCTGTTTTAAATCAATCAATCAGTCAATCAGTCAATAATCTTTATAACAGTATAAAATAATCTGTTGTATAGCATTCAATGCCCAAATGTTCAGGATGTAATTCAAAATTAGTAGATTTGCAAAAAATAAAGTAAAAAATAAACCTGAAAAATGTGGCTCATCTTCAAGACCAAAGTCAACAAAAAGAGACCAATCCAGCTATGCATGGTGGCATAGGCCTTTAATCCCAGTACTTGGAAGGCCCAGATAAGGGGTTCAATCACAGGCTTGAAGACTGTCTTGCCATCATAGTGAGACTCGGCAACATAATGAGACCTTGTTTCAAAACAAAAAACAACAAGATCTGGGGGTGTAGTCCAGAGGTAGAATGTCCCTGGATTCCCCAGTGTCTAATCCCCACCTCCACACATACAACCAACCCGAAAATGTTTCAGATTTTGAAATGGAAAAAAATTTAGAGCAAATATTTATAGCCTCACACAAGAAATTAAAGGAACTTATTGTCATGAATGAACAAATAGGAAACCCTAGAAGAGAGACAGAAACCATAAAAAGAACAAAATAAAATTTCTGAAATTAAAATTGTGATTTCAAAAATGTAAACATAAACTAGAGAACTTGACATCGGACCAGTGAAGATGAGAGTAAAAGTCTGATAATAGAGTAATAATCATAATCTAAAATAATAGAGAAACATTAACAAAGTCTTATGTCCTGTGGAACAATATCAAGGGGCCTATCATCATGTAATTGTAGTCACAGACAAGAAAAATAAAATAGGCCAAGCCCTCCCTGAATGGTGTCACATGCCTGTAATCTCAGTACTTGAGAGGCTAAGACAGGAGGATCACAGGTTCAAGGCTAGCCTCGCCAACTTAGCAAGTCTCTGTTTAAAAATAAAAAATAAAAAGAGCTGGGATGTGACTTGGATATACAATGTCCTTGGGTTTAATCACTGGAATCTATTACTTCCCTTCCAGAAGATGAGAAAAAATGGAACAGAGAAATTACCTAAAGAAATTGTGGCCAAAATTTTCCCCAATTTGTGTAAAAATTTGCAAATTGAAGAAACATAGAAAAGCAAAGATATATTAAAAGAAAATGCACTTAAGGTTTATAGTCAAACTGCCAAATATAAAGGAGAAAAATCATAAAGCAAGGGGAATAAATTAATTATTATGTATAGTGGATCTCTTAGGTAAATATATGTCCATCTTACATCAAAATTATGAAAATCATAGCCTTAAGAAAGCATCTTCAAAATGATGAGAGAGGAAAAACAAATATTAACCATACCAGTATAAACAAAAATAACCCTCAAACCCTAATTTTATCTAGGGAAAATATGTTTCAAAAATAAAACCAGAGATTCTCAACAAACAGAGCTGGGAAAGTTTACCACCAGCAGACTTGTGGTACAATAATGCTAAGGGAAGTGATGCTAAAGCAAAACTATAACAGATGGAAACTAATTTGGGAAAAGACAATCAGCAGAAATGTCAATTATGTGGGTATTATTGAGTATAGTATAAATTAAAACTTACAAACACATGCACACACACCCAGGACACTTTTAAAAAGTGAGTTAATATTTAAGACATCTCTCCATGGAGAGAGCAGAGTCTTGAGTCCTTGAACAGTTATGATGTATGCTTCATTTTGATCAAGCTCTGTAATGATGTGAGATGTAGTCACAAGTTCTTGTTCTTAGCTACCTTAGAAAAGATTAGCCAGAACTCTCCTGCTGAAAGCTCAATCAATTTTATTTTTACAAAGCCAGAAAAAAAGGACAGATCATTAAAGCACTATGTCAGAGAAAGTGAGTGACATAGTGGAGTGACTTAAAAATAAGTCGCGGAAGTTTTTGAATACCGAACAGGTTTATAAAGATTCATTAGCCTTCATTTTGCCCAAAATAGTTTTTTTACCTGACTAGGTGTGAGCCTGCCCATTAATTACATGCAGGCCCCTTTTTTATGATTATGGAGATTTCTTGCTCTGCCAAAAGGCTTTTTCCTGCTTTGATGCAGGTGTAGGCCCAGGTCTTTGTTAAGACCGAAATATGCTACCTGCTTAACAAAGTCAGGGGTCACATGGTATCTGCCCTCCTTGACAAAGGCCTATACTCTCCTCCTGTATCCTTGGGGAATTTTTAGCTTATCTCCTAGAAGTTATTTATTATGTAAACCTGTCTTTTAAAATATGAAAACCCTGGGTTCCAACTCTTCTGTTTCCTTCTAATCACTTTTGGTGAGAGAACACTTTATTATAACAAGCTGCCTAAGTGCCTGGTAGCAAGCAGGCCCTAATTACTTTTTTGAAATTAATTTCCAATACATTAACATCCAAATCATATTCCAATACATTTTTAAGCCATTCCCCAATACTGGCACAGATCATCAGAAAATAAGTTTTCTTGATGGTTTATGCTTAGGAAAAGGAAAACAAGGACCTGAAGTGAGCGGATGCAGATCAACAGCCTGTAAGTCATCAGGTCTTCCTGCATAAATACCAGCTACAATTTCCAATGGCTGAGCTCATCATTCCTTCCAGGCATCCAGAGCAGAGCTCAACAAAAGAAAAGAAACCCACACTCCTCGTAGTGGAGGGTGCTATGGTGGTGCCATCTTGCCAGTGGCAGCCAAGCTCACAATGCCTACCAGAGATCCAGACTAGCATGCACCAAAATTGCAAGTGAAACTACAATCCCTGTAGTTGAACTCACAACGCTGTACCCCCAGGGACTGCGCAGCCACAGTAAACTCCCTGGGTCTGAGATTTTTCAGTTCAACCCAGAGATGGAGTAGTGGCGGTTGGGCTGAGCTTACCACATCCTTTAGAGATCCAGAGCAGCGCTCAATAACACCATAAATGAAGTCGTGGTTCCCACACAAAAAATGCCCAGCCCTGTGGGGCATGGTGGTGCACACTTGTAATCCCTGCACTTGGGAGGCAGAGACACGAGGACCACGCAGGTTCAAAGCCAGCCGCGCTGGCTTAAGAGACCCTGTTTTCAAATAAAAATATAAAATAGGTCTGCGAGTGTAACACAGAGGTAGAACGGTTTCCAGGAACCCCAGTACCACACACACACACACACACACACACACACACACACACAATGCTCAGCCTGGTGTCCCCAGAGACTTACACAGCCCTGATAAACTCCGTGGGTCTGAGACTTTTCTGTACAACCCAGTGAAGGAGTAGTGGGGGCTGAGATTACCACACCTTCCAAAGATCCAGAGCAGCACTCAGTAACACCGAAAGTGAAGTCGCAGTTCTCGCTGGAATAAGCCTAGCCTGGTGCCCAAGACTCGTACAGCCCCAATAAACTCCCTGGGTCTGAGAATTTTCAGTACAACCTGGAGAAGATGGGAATAGGGTCTGCTGGCACCCCCCAGGGACTCCCATAGCCCCAGTAAAGTTCCTGGGTCTGAGACTTTGCCATACAACTCAGAGAAGGTGGGAGTAGGATCTGCTATTGGACATAGTAAAGGCTCAGACAGACTCAGGCCCTGATCAGTGGAAAGTATAGGGGGAGACCTATGCTTAACACTAGACCCAGCTAGTAGGATCTCCGGGATCACCACAGACCTCCCAATTGTGGTGAATGGGGAGAAGTCAGATCAGACCAGCCTGAGCTGTGAAGAACAGAGACTCCCTTCTTACCTCCTGACACCTCTAAATTCCTTCTACTAAGATTGGATCAGACATAATATCCATAAAAGACAAGATGACAAGATACCAAGACATCAGAAAAACAAGCCAGAGAACCCTAAAAATATGAAAACTAGGAAAAGTGAAGAAATAATGGAAATCAAGAATACTGATCTACAAGAAATACAAAAAGGAGAATTCTGAATCGTGATCTACAATATGATGAAAGGCCTCACAGCACGTGTACAGGAAATGAAAGAGGGAATGGAGACACTAGGAAAGAATCAGAAAGAGGTCTAGAATGAAAAGAGTCATAAATGAAATGAAAACAGCAATAGAAAGAAATTCTGGAAGATTAGGTGACATGGAAAATAGAATATTACTGTTAGAAGACAGTTTATTCAAAATTGAGAGCACAGTCAACAGATTACAGAAGTCATTACAGCAACAAAACCTAAACATTCAACAACTATGGGACAACATGAAATGTCCTAACTTAGGATACAAGCCATTGAAGGGTTAAATATACAGACCAAGGATTTTTGTAATTTCTTCAGAGAAATAATTTCAGAGAATTTACCAAACATGGAAATAGTCTTGGATAGACATGTTCAAGAGACATACAGAACACCATTAAGACAAGATCAAAGAAGGACCTCCCCACACTATGTAATAATCAAAATGACCAACATAAAGACCAAGGAATGAATCTTAAAAGCAGTGAGAACAAAATAACAGGTGACATATAAGGGCAAAACAATAAAAATCACCCCAGACTATGCAACCCAAGTCATGAATGCCAGGAGAGACTGATATGATGTGATCCAGACCCAGAAAGAAAACAACTTGATAGTTTATGTTTATATTACCTTATAGTAATCAATATTTGCTGGCTGTGCTTTCATTTTTTCCTGCCTGTTTTATCACTATTAGCCTTTGAAAAAACATGGTAAATTTTTAATAAGTATATACTTATACAGTCATTAAATTTTATGAGACAGTACTCAAGTTGAGGTACAAGAATCAAGCTATGTGAAATTTCTCATTCAAATTTAAATGTTTTCATATGACAAGAAGGACTATATTCATTGAATGGAAATTTAAATTTTTGTAGTTATATTTTATCTTATTTATAGGCCAATTGTGGCTGCATCTCTGTGAAATAAACCATAAAAGAAATAAAAATATAATACTGTACCTCAAATATTTACATAACATAAAATTAGCCCTAATTTAAACAGTATTATTATAAAAAATAACCAAAAAAGTACTTTCAGACATTTTGATGGCAGAAATATAACATAAACAGAGAGAACTTATCCACACTCACAAAATACCTTTTTTTTTTTTTTTGGTTGTTCTAGAAATAGAACCCAGAGGCATTATTCTACCTCTGAACTACACTCCCAACCCTATTTTACTTTTAAAAAGGATCTCACTAAGTTAGAGAGCCTCACTAACTTGCTGAGGCTCGTCTTAATTCTGTGATCCTCCTGTCTCAGCGTCCCAAGTATTGGGATAACAAGCTTGCACCACTACACTGGGTTTATATTAAATATAATTTCCCCAAATTGACAAAAGAATTCATTATTTTAAAAAATAAAGCAAACATGTTAGTACTAGTAGTTAAAATTTCTTAAGTTTTCCCTCTGCTATTTGCTTTAAATATACCTATGTCTCTAGTTTAGTCATGTTTTTAGAAAATATCAATTTTCTGATTGAGAAATGAGAATTCCATTTATTATGGTACAGAAGAGCAAAATAATAAAAGAGAAGAAAGAATGTTTGAAATAACAATACTAAAATCACACAAACTTTTTAACACTGAATTTTTTTATTCAAAAAATACATAAATTAGTCGTAGTGGCACATGCTTATAATCCCAGTACTTGAGAGGCTGAGACAAGACAATAGCAAGTTGACAGCCTTGGCAATTTAGTGTGCCTTCTACAACTTAGTGAGACTCTGCTTTATAATAAAAAAATAAAAAAGGACTGAGAATGTATCTCAGAGGTAGAGTAGCCCTGAGTTCAATTCTCAGTAATACCATATGAAAAGAAGGGAGGAAGGAAGAAAGGGAGGAAGGAAGAAAGGAAGAAAGAAAAAAAAAGGGGTCTTCTTGATTTCAGATTGATTAATCTATAACTACATATAAAAGTTTAAAGAGAAAAACCTTGGTAATCCTTTTAATCACATATTGTCAATTTTATGTGTATACATAAATTTTTATCTAATGTAAATGTTTATTAAATTATGGATAGTTTTATACAGTATGGATTTGATTGATTTTAGTCATTAAGTTGTTCTTTAGATATTCTTAATAAAATAAAACATGAATGGTTAGAGATAAGAAAAAAAAAATCCTGTACATAGATCCTAGTACCTTGTATAGCAGAGTAGAAAACCAAGAGGTTCTTATCCAGAAGGCCCACAGGTATAAAAAGGATTCCATTGACCTTGGCACTACACACAGGAATATTTGCGTCTGTGGCTGTGATGATGATGATGATGATGATGATGATGATGATGTGTGTGTGTGTGTGTGTGTGTGTGTGTGTGTGTGTATAACTAGGGATTGAACCCACAGGCATTCTACCTCCAAGCTATACTCTTAGCCCATTTTTATTCTTTAAATTGTGGAGGGCCTCACTTAAATAGCTGAGGCTAGCTACAAACCTGCAATCCTCCTCTCTCAGCTTTCCAAGTATTGGGATTACAAGCATACACCACCACACCCAGCTTATTATTTTAAGATCTAGCATAAAGTTTTAAAAATTATCAATGTCATTAAATTTGTTTAAGAACACAAGAGAATGGACTGATATCTAATTTGTGGATACTTCCAGCCTCAAAACGATTTTGAAAACTGTGAAGCACTATACAAAAAACGTCGACAACACAGTGTCTTACCTTATGTATATTTATAGATTTTTTTCAAGTGAATTAATATTATTTGGGAAGTAAGTGTGACTCCTTAAACTCTTTTCCTTTGAAGTATAGTATCTATTAAATGAGTAGTAATACAAGAGACAGAGCTTCAGCATGTATTGTAATCTAAGCACCAGCTTTTATCTGTATATTATGACTTGTCTTTCTATACAGAGTTAGGCTCCTATTAACTAAAGCTTCACATCAGTTAACTTGACTGTTAATATGTCTAAATCATTTTCTTGTAGCACAGTTATCTTCTTTACTAAAAGAAGTTCTCTAAATGTATAGGTAAGCTTTCTGTTTGCATATTTGAACCTCAGAAAACAAAGCCAAAGCTCTAAGCTTACAACTTTCTTTTTATCCGTGTAAATATGAAAATGAAAAAAATTTAAAGGTAGCCTAAGTATATTGTGGGCTTGTATTTTGTCATCCCTATCTGGAAGGGAATACGACACGTAATTTGATGAGCAAGAGAGTAAAGTTGAGTGTATTTAGACCATCCTCTGTGCAAGATTCTTGCTTTCAGACTTCATTCATTCATTTGCCGTGAAGTGCAACACTCCACATACCTCACCACCTCACGCATGTGTCCCAACTCCCCAGCCTAACTGGGCAAGAACCAGAGACCAAGGCTTTAAGATCTTGTGCTATCCTGCTTTATTCTTTCATCTTAATATTTCTTCTTGCACACCAGTGTGAGCAATGTAATAGAGCTCCACTCCTGTTTGCTTGTTCCCTCACCTCATTCATGAGCCTTTGGCTCAGAGGTCCATTCTAACCATCTCTTCTAGGTGTTGGAAAACATGAAAGAGCAAAATACAGGAATCTTGGATAGTTGTAAAATGGCATACTCTGATGACATTAAAATTGTGTGATAGACCAATAAAAATTTACATGGAAAGACAGTTTTTAAAAATACATAGGAAAAAAGTTAAGATATGATTTCAAAATATAAATTTGTTGTTGTGGATAAAAGTGCCAAATGAGTGTATATGGGAAAAATGCAAAAAAATTACATGATGCTTTCAGTTAATTATCTCTAGCCAGTAGGATAGGGATCAATTTCCTTTCATAAAGTATGTTTGTTTATTTTAACAAGTATTTATTAATATATTTATTTTATAAGAATAGGTGAGAAAATAATTTACTTAAATATTTTAAGCAGTAAGTAGTTATCAATGTATTTATTTTATAAAAAGAATAAATGAGATAAGATAATTGTACTTAAGTCTTTTTAAGCAAAGTCATGCCCATAGAGTCAGAGATAAAACTAGGAGTATTTATTGTAGTTTGGAAAAAACTCATAAAGTTTTTTACTTCCAACAATATCTGCTCCACCTTAATCCAAGTAATTACAAGCATATTTCCATAATTAATTTTAATTCTACCAGTCTTTATTTTGGAGTTATGAATAATTGAGAATTGATTACATATAATATGTAACATGTGATATACAGTACACATAATTGCATATATATGATAAATTTGTACTATAAATTATATTATACATTTAGTTTATGTATATTTACAAATATTTGTGCCTCTGTGTGTATATATATAAATTTTGGCATATATATATATATATATATGTGTAAAATTTTCTAACAAATAATGACATTTAAATCTCCTTATAAAAATTATGCTGTTGTGGCACAATCCTGTAATCTCAATACTCTTAGGTGGGACAGTCTCAGCAATTCTGAGGCCCTTAAAAACTTAGTGAGATCCAGATTAAAAATAAAAAATAAGCCAAGTGTGGTGGAACATGACTCTAATTTCAATACTTGTGAAGCTGAGACAGGAGGATCACAGGTTCTAAGATAGCCTTGGCAAATAGTGAGACTCTCATCAACCTAGCAAGACCCTGATTCAAAATAAAAATAAACATGGGCTGGAGGTGTAGCTCTGATGTAGAATGTCTCTAAGTTCAGTCTCCAGTATCACACACACACCCCCAAAAATAATAATGCTGCCATTGGTCAGGAAATAGATTATGTCTTTGTTAATAATTTCAACTCCTTCTGACTCCCCTATAATGAAGTAAACATTAATTAGCCCATTGACTTCCCTTAAAGTAAAGCAACCACCTTTTTTTTCATGGCTTAGAGGCATAGGTAGCTCATGGGAAATCCCATCTAATTAGCCAGTAAGCACTTATTCTGAAATAGAACCTAGGGATAAAGCAGTGGTCCATCAGGTAAATTTTACTCTACTCAAATTACCTGGACTGACTTGTCCTAATTAAGCACACTAAGTGTAGCAATCAAGTTTGCATTAGTGCAATGAAATACTTGAGGCAATTAACTTATAAAGAGTAAAAGTTTATTTTGACTCCGTTTGGGAGGTTCCTGTCCCTGATCAGGCAGCCCCACTTTCTTTGTGCTGCTGAAGCGTACAGCACATGCCGTGCTTGGGAGGTGGAGACAGGAGGATCACGCAGGTTCGAAGCCAGCTGTTCTGGCTTAAAAGACCCTGTTTCCAAATAAAAAGCATAAAAATAGGTTTGGGAGTATAGCCCGGAGGTAGGGAGGCTTCCAGGAACCCCAGTACCACACACACACACACACACACACACACACACACACACACACACGTGCGCGCGAGTACAGCACATCATGGTGTGAGACATGACAAAACAAGCTGCCAAGAAGAGCCAGGAAACACACAGAAAGTGAACGAGCCTGGATCCCCAAATCCTTTCTGAGGCACACCCTCAATGACCTATGAAATTTCCAACTAAAGTCCACCTTCTAAGGGTTCTACTACCTGTTGATAGTGCCATGCTGGGGAGCTAAGTTTTAAGGAAAGGACATTTGGGGAGCCCTTGTCCAAACAACCACTTAGTGGTTAATATACTAAGTGTTTACTAAGTAAACAATGCTACTTCTCTTCAAACAAATCTCTACTGTCAACAACTGGAAATGATTTCACTAGCACTGATCTTCAATAGGATTTCCATCCACACAGTCTGCAAGACAAAACTGAGTGTTCTTAAATGTCATTTCTGGCACCGGTATCCAGAAGAGTGAATAAAACAGGAGAAACAAAAAATATTACTTTCCTAATAATAGTGTCAGTATATAGTCACAGATTGAATGTTGGTAGACACAATAATGTAAAAGGTTCTCCTGGTAAGGTCTCAGAGGGGAAAAAGGGAAATGTCATTGGAAACAGGAGGAAAGATGATTCTTGTTACATAGTTACAGAAAACATGGCTTTACTATGTCCTACAGTTGTGCAGATAGCAAAATTTGAAAGTGATGAACTTAGTTGTTTAGTTAAGAAGATTTTGAAGTAATGTGTTGAAATATGTGGTGGATTTTTTTTCTTGCTTTGTATAGTAAAATGCAAGAAGATAAATAGAGAATTGTTAAGCAAAAAGTAACAAAAATGTGGGAAATGCTCAGGCTCATCAAACTGCAGAAGACACCAACATCAAACTCACCATTAGGACAGCAGGTTCCAAAGAAGATTTTTTTCTAAATACATTTACTGGTGCATTTCCAAAGAGAACTTCAATGTGAAGTAGGTGAGGATTTACTAAAGAGTTTAGGAGGACAGTTTACAGATTCCTGAACCATATCAGCAGAAGCCAGGGGAAAAAAATGCAAAGGACATCTGTAAAGCATCCTCTTATCTTACTGTGTGGACCAACCCCACAGGGCACGCACAAGGATTTAGAACATATAATTTCAATAGAAACACTGAGAGTTGGACTACCAGACAAAAGTATGACAAAATCAAGTGACAAGATTATTAGATTTCCAAAATTCTACAAGAAGGAAGAATCAATAATGCTATGTGGCTACAAACATCACTTTCTTTAAGAAAAAACAAAAATGAGTCAGGCATGATAGCACATGTCTGTAATCCTAGTACCTGAAGTTGATACAGGAGAATTGAAGATTTGAAGCCAGCCTCAGCAACTTAGCGAGGCTCTCAGCAGCTTAGTGAGACCCTGTTTCCAAATAAAGAATAATATACGGCTGGTGGTTCAATGCACAGCAAAACACACACAAAAGAAAGAAAGAAAGAAAGAAAGAAAGAAAGAAAGAAAGAAAGAAAGAAAGAAAGAAAGAAAGAAAGGCCCAGAGAAGTGGCACAAACATGGAGACCTACAAAGGTGTATGTACAGTGACATACTAAAGCATAAGCTGGATACATGAGAAGGAAAGAGACCTGCTGAGACACCAAAGGCCAAGGCGTAAAAAACTGCTCCTGGAAGCAAAACCCATAGAGCTGCCTTAACTATAGAAGCTCAGACAGCAAAGCCATGGACTCAGAGGGAGATCTCCAAGACAAAAGATTATTCCCAGGCCTTGAAATCTCATTGAATTTGGCCTGCTGGGTGTTTATCTTACCTGGGAATAACAACTTCTTTATTCCTTCTATTGTATTCCTTTTGGAATGATGATGTTCTTATATTTACTATTACATTCCTATTCTGCCATTGTATTTTCTAGTTTCACAGATAAACCAGTAAAAAGAATTTTGTCCCAAGATGGAGCACACTCAATGTCTCACCAATATGTTTTAGATGCTTGAGATGATAGCACTTAGGACTTTTGAGTTCTTGGTAGATAAAATTTTAGACACAGAGTTGGTGATTTAAGAAGTTTAACCTTAGGAGATATTACGGTGATGTTATTATGTTTTGTTCATGAGAAAAATGTAAATGTTTAGAGATCAAAGGGAAACTGCAGTGCAGTGAGTGTTGACCTCCAAAAGATGTATCCACACTCTTCTCAGAGTCTGTGAATACTTTTTCTGTATATGTAATTGACTGAAAGATACTGAGATAGGCAGAACATTCTGGATTCTCTAGTTGAGCCTTAAGTGCAATGACAAGCATCCTTATAAATGAAACTCAGAAGAGGAAAAAATGTGACCACAGAGACAGAGATTAAAAAGAAATGGCCACAGGTTAAGGAATGTCTGGCACCACAAGAAGTTAGAAGAAACAGAAACAAGGAATGGATTTCTTCCTACACTCTTCACGGGAAGAACAACTATGACAATATCTTTTGATCTCTTGCATCCAGAATTATTTGGAGCTACCAAGTTTGAGGTTACTTGTTACAACAGCCATAGAAAATAATGCAGAATTACAATCTCTGGGAGTTTGGAGATATAAAGAACATATTCTTGGCTATACATTCTGCAGTAGTATAGAACCTTAAATATCCTCCAGAGGTTCATGTAATAGAGGCTTGGTCCCAGGTTAGCACTACTAGAAGACTTTGGAAAATTTAATAGGTGGGGCCCAGTGGAGAATTTTTCATTTGCTAGGGTTGTTCCAGGAAGAGAAGAATGGAACCCTATCCCTTTTCTCTTTCTTTCTTTAACTTCCTTGCCATCAAGTAAGTGGCTCTGCTCCACCACACACCCCTACCATTATGGGCTGATTCCTAGACACTGATCCCAAAGCAATGAGGTTAGTCAATTATAGGTTGAAACCTCTAAAACTGTGAGTCAAAACAAAGCTATTTTATTTATAAGCTGATTATTTCAAAAATTTCTTATAGTGATAAAAAGACAAAAAAATACACACTCTCCCACAGTATAGACTCTATTATTCTAGGAATGGGAAGCAAGTAATGGCACATTGCTCCTACTGTACTTACTGAAACGATCTAAATTTACAGAATGAATATTTCTTTGCTTTCTGTATGCCTTGGAGATAACTTTCAGATACTTTACATGGTCATAGGTTTGATTGTTTGTTTGTTTGTTTGTTTGTTTGTTTCATTATCACCAGTGATGATTGCTTGTGGAGGAGCTAGTACACAGACCTGCCCACATCAAAAGTCTGTCTCTCCAAGGCTAGTTTTTAATCTCTTTCTTCCCCCACACTAAAATAACAAATGTGAAATAGAGAGTCCAGTTAAAATAATCATTTTTTGTCAATGTATGGTCTTATTTACCTAGATATTTTGATAAAACTGAATTTTATGCTCAGCTATCTAGTAGAAATGCATAAATTTTCCTTCTCAAACTCATCCAGCAAGAACATGAAAATGCACTGTGCTTAACGTGAAGCAATTTTCAGCAACCAAATCAAGTTTTCCCCCATGTTATATTCAAATAGAGAAATTTTCTTTGGCCTCGTACTTTCCCAAGTAAAAATCTTCAAATTATTCCATATATATGAAATTAATTTTTTAGAAAGAAAAAAAAAGGCTTAGCTCTGACTTTTTATAGTCCTCATAAACATAGAAGTTGGATAATAATCCATCAGAGCTAAAATATGTCAGGGTTTTAAATATTTATAGCCCTAACCAAAAGGATAAACAATTTGTATTGCTCTCTGCTAGATTCTACCTAAGTCATACACATACCTTTTCAATCTATCACCCAGAACTTTCACACTTCAGGTACTTTCAGGAATGTTAATATTTTATTGTCTTTTTTTAGGTTCTGCAAGAACACTACAGAAATGATTGATATCCCAGACAACCATACTAACACTTATACTAGCTATTCATTAATTCAATTTCCACAATCAGAATTTTGCTATCATTCAAGTCTTGAAAATGTATAATAACTTCCGGGAAGATGGCGACCGAGAAAAGCGGGGCTTAAGAGCCCCGCTAACAACAAATCTCCATTACCACAAAATCAGCACCTTTCAGAAGCCAGAAAAGAACATCACCAGAGAAACAAAAAAAATCACTAGGCTCCAAAGAGAAAGCGGACTGAGAACAGAGCCACAGAGGAGATCCTCACGCCCGAGGACGTGGCCTCACGCCCAAGGATGCGGCAGCAGCGCCATACTGCCGGCGGCAGCGGTGAATGCACGGGACGGCCACAGCAAGCCGAGGGGAGCCGCTGTGGAACAGCCAGGCAGGATTTCTCGGCGCAGAGGGCATCTAAAGCTCCCAGTGGCTGAGCTCAGCACACGCTGCAGGGATTCAGAGTGGAACTCAAAACCAAGAAAAAAAACACCAGCCCCACAGCCGAGGGCGTAGCAGCGGTGCCATATTGCCACTGGCGGCAGCAGCACTGAATTCACCGAATTCAGTACAGCTACATCTGTGTACTCAAGAACAGTGAGTCAAACTGCGGGCCACAGAGGAGAAATCCCAGTACTGTACTCCCTGGGACTTGACCCAGTGGGGGAGGGGCAGTGGAGGAGATATCACACCATAGGAGAACGTGCAACCTGGCACCCCCCACAGTCTAAAGCAGCCTCTCTCGACTCTCTGGGTCGGAGACTCTGTGATACAACCCGGTAAAGGAGTAGTGGGGTCTGAGATACCACTGACTCGAGATCCAGAGCAACTTAAGTGAAGTCATAGTGACCCAAGGGAAGAACCCAGAGAAGGCACAAACTTCCGAAATCATGGGAAAGAGGAATAAAACTGGAGCAATGAATGCTTACAACCCCACAACATCAGAACCCGATAAAACAGAAAATCAGAGATTTCTAGAAGATCAAATCAGGAAAATAACTGTAGAAATAATAGAGGTGCTTCAAAAAGAACTCAGAGAGAGCCAAAAAGAGATAAAGAATGCAATTAATGAAGTAAAGGCCTCAATTCAAAGCACAAACAACCGATTAGACCACATGGAGAACAGAATCTCGCTCTTAGAAGATGAGCAATCCAAAAATGAACGCATGGTTTCTAATATAGAAAAAAATATCCAACAGCAGGAATCTGATATTGAAGAAATATGGGCCCATTTTAAGAGAGCTAACCTAAGAATAACTGGAATAGAGGAGGGAAAAGAAAGTGAAACCAAAGGGATCAAGAATCTCTTCAAGGACGTAATAGCAGAAAATTTTCCATAGAGCAAGAGGTCGATACGCAGGTCCAGGAAACTTATAGAACTCCCTTTAGACAGGATCGGAGAAGAGGATCCCCACGCCACATAATTGTCAAAATGACCAATGTGGAAGCCAAGCAGAGAATCTTAAAGGCAACAAAAGCAAAGGGCCAAGTGACATTCAGAGGCAAACCAATTAGAATCACTCCAGACTTCCCAAACCAAGTCATGAGAGCCAGAAGGGCTTGGAGTAACATATTCCAAACTCTGAAAGAAAACACCTTCCAGCCAAAAATTTCCTACCCAGCAAAACTTTCTATCAAATTAGATGGAGAAATAAGAAGCTTCCATGACAAACAGTGTCTTCAAAACCAGCACTAGAGAAAATACTCAAAGAGATTAACTACAAAGAAGAAATAGGTAACACACATCAGAACTAGAGAAACAAGATTTTCCATCCAACAGACAACTAACATTGGTTATCTGTGGAGATTCATTATTTATGTTAGTCTTTTACCTATCTCTAAAGGGTATTGTTTGCCTTTATTGTTGTTAATTTTTAGGATTTCTAGTTGGAATATTAATATACCTTCAGATATAGCATTTGGAAATATTTTATCCCATTCTATTATTAACTGTTAACTCTGTTTACATTGTTTTTGGATATACAATATGGTTTTTATTTTTTAGGGAGTTTGTATACTCTTCTGTTGCCTGTGCCATTGAAATCATAACCAAGAAATCACTGCCAATTTCAATGTTGTGAGGTTTTATGACCCAGATTTTCTCCTAAAAGTTTAAAGTCTTAAGATTTATATTTAGGTCTTTTATCTATTTTGAGTTAATATTTGTATATGGGATTAGGTAAGGGTCCAATTTTATTCTTTTCCATGTAATTAGTATTTTTCAACAATATTTAGTTAAAAGATTATTAATCCCACCACCAAATGTTCGTGGAAACCTTGTCAAAAATAACTTGACAATATAGGGAAGAATTTAGCTCTAGGCTTCTATTTAACTCCAATGGTTTATATATCTGCCTTTAGAATAGTACTACACTGTTTCAATTATTGTAGCTTTATATGGTTTGAAATCAGAAAATATGTATCTTCTAGCTTTGTTCTTTTTCAAGATCATTGTGGATACCTAGAGTCCATATTCCATATTAGGATAGATTTTTTTTCTGAAAAATAAATATATAAATATATGATAGTTTCACCTAAAAAATAGAAAAAATAGATTCTCTGGTAAGAAAGAAAGTAAAAAGAAATATTGAAATGTTATCTTTAAGTCATCAAAAGCTTGGTATCAGACAAATGAAACTGTTATGTGAGATTATCATTTTTAATTTTTGATAAATTGCTATAATACTAGATATCAATCACTAAGCCAAGCATGGGAGGGAGGGATAGGGAGAGAATGGGGTGGGGATCGGGTGGGGGTTGACTGGGCAATGTGTGCATGTATGTCTACAAAAGTATGTATCCCACTATGATGTATGAATACAGTGCACCAATTAAAAAAAATAAAATAAAATAAAATAACAAAAAAAGAAAATGTATAAGCATTAACTATGTGTTATACTTACAAAAGCATTGAATTCACTGCAATTATATTTTCTCTAATTTTACTAAAAGCAACAAAAAGAAACAAACATTTGTTAAATATCTTTGCATTTTAGTAATACCATTAGATCTTATTCTGTGCACTGTCTCCTTTTCATTGCTATAAGAAATTTATTGTGTAACAGTAAATCCTCATAGATTCCCAGAAATTAGGTAGTTTATGAGCCTTCTTAACCATAGTACTTAATATTTACTTAAGATTTATTAATAGCTGAAAGTCATTTTGAATTTCAATAGTGTCACAACAGGTTAATTATTATTAATTTATATGGAGAAATGTAAGACATGACATGATAAAAAAAATTAATTCTTTACAAATCCAGGTGCATTTAAAAATGTTAAGCATTTCAGGGCGTGGTGGCACACACTTGTAATCCCAGCGCTTGGGAGGCAGAGACAGGAGGATCACCCAGGTTCGAAGCCAGCCGCTCTGGCTTAAGAGAACCTGTTTCCAAATAAAAAGTATAAAATAGGTCTAGGAGTGTAGCCTGGAGGTAGAAGGGTTTACAGAAACCCCAGTACCACAAAAAAATAAATAAATAAAATAAAAATGTTAAGCATAGTTAGGTATGGTGGCACACACTTACAATCCCAGCATTTGGGAGGCTGAGACAGGAGGATCACAGTTCGCACACAGTCTCAGCTATTACTTAGTGAGACCTTTGCAATTCAGTGAGACTGTTTCAAAATAAAAAATAAGGCTGGGAGTCTAGTTTGGAGGTAGAGTGCCCCTGGGCTCCATCTCCAGTACTGCAAAAATGAAATGTTAATGGATATATTCCAAGAAGGTGTACATTATTCTAATCTACAAAAACTATATTTTATTATTGAAAAAAAGTATAATAAATACCTTTACAAGCCTAAATATACAAAATACAGTCATTCTTATGTTTTGATGTTTTACACAAAATAATAATTTGTAATAAAAGTCAATAGCTAATAATGGTCATTTAATTTAATGGTTATCAAATTATGTTAGTTATTTGAAAGCATAAAACCTAAAGCATTCTAATAGTAATACTAGTAATCCAAGAGCAATCAATACTAGTTAGAAAAGAAACGGAGAGAAGATATTAATCACCTTTTCATCACTGGAACAAAATACTTGATAAGAACAACTTAGAAGAGGAAAAAAAAATTGACTTTGGCTGATAGTTTCAGAGGAATCAGTCCATGGATGACTGGCTCCAAGATGTGAACAATGTGTTGCTAACATCTTTTCATGGCAGATCAATGTAGCAAAAAAAAAAAAATACTCATGGCAGCTGAGAAACAGAGAGAGTGAAAGAGAGAGAACGAAAGGGTCCTAGAGAATATTAAACCTTTCAAAAGCATGCCCTTAGTGACCTACTTCCTTCAAATACGTGACACCTCCCAGTGCTCCCTCCAGCTCACAATGAATTAATCCATATTAGGGTCAGAGTCCTCATGAACCAATCAGTTCCTTAAAGCCCCACCTCTGTGATGCAATGCATCGAGGACCATGCTTTCAACACCTGAGATCTTGAAGAACATTCCAGATCTAAACCATACCAACATCACAACTGTCAGTTTAGAGATAACATGCTGGTGAGTTTTTGAGTGCTTTCTGTAACTCCTCTGGGTTTTTTCCTGAATTGATGATGTATGAAAATAAATAAATACTGAAAAAAATGTATTTAGAGAATAACCAGATTAACATCACAATTTAATTGAGTATTATGATTATGAATAGAAGAGTAGAGGTGTCATTTGTGGGCAAAAGGAGGTTATCAGGTATAGTATACAACATCATGTGTAAATTACTAAAATAAACTATTTTACAATATCCACATGTATGGAGATATAATTTTATTAAACTTACCTGAAGGCTTAGATAATTTCCAGTTCTAGGCTACATATTTAGACTGATTTTTGAATTAATTCCAATGTGCCTTTTTAAGCAATATAATAAATGTATCTAAATTATTTAAATAAATTTAAAAAAAAAGTATATTGTTTCATTCTATGAATGAATGTTAAACAGAAGCCAGTTGGTATAAATTTTACCCGTGCATACATTACACAGTAGAACTAGTTCTGATAAGATTTATCATTGAACAATAAAAAAGAGACATAAAAGACATCTGACTTGGGGGTAATCATGTAACTAGGATTTTCATTTTTAATACAGAGATAGCTATCATCCCTATCTGAACATAAGCAATTATCGAGATTAAAAATATGATCAAGAGTTAGAGGGCAATTAATTCAATATGTCAGTCATTCTTCAGTGTTACTTACATGCACAGTATTATTCCAGGAATGAAAGAACAAAAGACATCCACATCTCCAAATCAAAGATTCTTAACTATCTACAAGGGATAGTAGATATGTATAGACTCATAAAAAGTATTACACATTTCTCCTTCTTCCTACTCATAATTATATTTTTATATCAATATATCTATATGGATGGAGTCAAAACTCCACTAATTACTTAAAACTAAAAAGATCCTTACTGGCATAAGTCCCTACATTCATCAGTACCTACATCACTGTGTGGCCAGTTGCTTTCCTATTGATATACATCACACTATGAGCTCTTGGAAGCTAGAAGTGTTCTCAGTATCTGGCCCTGGGGTTAATGTACACATGTTAAGTTCTCAGTAAATAGTCACTAGAAGAAATATAGACTAATACAGAGTTCAAAAGCGTAGATAACACCCCTTGCTCATATTTTACACTACCAAGTAACCCATTCTAGCAAACTCCAATGACAGTAGCTGTGCTGGCTGATGAACACAACCTATTCCTTGAAGTAACACCGGCATTTTCTGTTGCCCATTCAGATAGAGCACTGCCTATTTTTTATTAGCTTTCATTTTACTAGTTTTTGCATTTTTTATTGGTTCATTGTAGTTATACATCTTAATGGATAAAAGATGGTGGAGACATACATGCACACATCACCCAATTAGCCCTTACTCATTTCCTCCCCTTTCCTTCCCCTCCCTCCTTCTTATGCTTTGATATGTTTTCTTATGCTTTGATTGACTTTGATATGTTTGTTAAAGTACATCATGTGCTTTAGAGAATTTCCCTCTTCCCACCTCCCATCCCTTCAGTTTTGTCACCTTATTTGCTTATCTTTAGAATCTCCTTTATGTAGAGTTCCTCCTGTTAAATAATTTTTGTTAAATAGGATCACCAAGTCAAATTTTTTACTTAAATAACATTTAATGAAAGGAAAAAAATATGTTCAATGAAATTTGTAATTGGTGTGAACTATGTAAAAGTCCACTGAATTATACTTATTTTCTTTTATTAATACTTAAATATAGCTTAACAACCTAAGATCTGTGATATTAAAATACTTTCATGTTACTGAAATAG
The DNA here is from genome assembly GCF_963383645.1 of Muscardinus avellanarius. Classification (NCBI taxonomy): domain Eukaryota; kingdom Metazoa; phylum Chordata; class Mammalia; order Rodentia; family Gliridae; genus Muscardinus; species Muscardinus avellanarius. The sequence continues at coordinate 49,230,137 of NC_137787.1, read as the reverse complement.
AAAATTTATAATAATATGTCTTAATTACCTAATTCAAATATGTATTTTCAGATATTCATAAGCAAAACCTCATATACAATCTCTGAAAAAGTTGGTTCCTTTTCATTAACTAATGGTATTATAATTATTGCTAATTGCAACATAATTAGAAGATTCTAAAGACAGACTATACTTCAATTAATTATGTACAGTAAAATTTTTTTCTTGCTATGCTTACATATGCCTTTAAACTTTGTGTACATAATTGTGTATGATAATGTGTATGCACATTAAATTTGAGAACTAGGCAAAGGAAAAAACAAAATGAGAGACTTTTGGCAGGTAATAGAATTTTCCATCTTAATATAAGGTATCTATTAAATTCATAGTGGATAGGCCGGGCGTGGTGGCGCACACTTGTAATCCCCACACTTGGGAGGCAGAGACAGGAGGATCATGCAGTTTCGAAGCCAGCCATTCTGGCTTAAGTGACCCTGTTTCCAAAATATATATATTTTCCAAAATATATATATTAGGTCTGGTAGTGTAGCCCAGAGGTAGAAAGGTTTCCAGGAACCCCAGTACCACCAAAAATAAATAAATAAATAAATAAACAAACAAACAAATTCATAGTGGATAATGGAAAGGGACTACGTAAACAATTTAATGAGATTCCTACAGTTTTGACTTTTAACATCCAACCTTTATATAGCATGCAAGTAAGAGAGCTTAAAAGCTCTTACATTTCTAGCCAGGTGTGGTGGCGCACACTTGTAATCCCCGCGCTTGGGAGGCTGAAACAAGAGGATCACACATGTTCGAAGCCAGCCTCAGCTACTTAGTGAGGCTCTCAGCAACTTAGTGAGACCCTGTTTCCAAATAAAATAGAAAAAAAAAAAGGTCTGGGAGTGTAGCCCGGAGGTAGAAAGGCCCTGGGTTCCACCCCCCAGTACCACGAAAAAAAAAAAAAGCTCTTCAATTTCTAATATAAGTGGGAATGAGTGTGTAGATTTCTAAGAGTTTGGGCTTATTATTAAAAAGCTTGCTCTACTCTCATGTCAACAGTTATTCCCCTGCCACCTCAGTGGATGCCAGAGTGCATTCGTTGGAGTCACACACTCACACTCGGTTATTCCCTCGGTTATTCCTTGAGCACACTAGGTATTCTCCACCTCATGCACTTTGTTTCCTCTTCTTTTAAATGGTCCTGATCCTTTAATCTACATGGTTCCATTTGTATTGCTCAGTTCACCTATTTTCCAGGAAATCTCACAACATTCTCCTGTATACAATAGCCCACCCCTCCTGTTATCTAGTCACACGCTTTTTTATAGAGTTTATCTCTGTCTGATATTTCCTTACTTATAGTTTTTATGTGCATACTCATATGCTCCATGAATTCTTAGATTGGCTGTTTGTTTGCTGCAGGTCTTCAAATGCTAAACAAGCGCCAGGACCATCATAGCATTTTTAATGAATTGCAGGATGAATAAATGGATTTAAAATTCAATGTGGATTAAAGACAGAGAAGTTTCATGTGAGCAAGCGACTCTTCTCTCATCTATTCTCATGTGTGTTTATGTGCACATACACAATCCTTGCTTCATGGTTCATTTTGTAGCATAAAAACATTTGATTGGCTCTTCAAATTCTATCATATCAGTTTTTGTTTTGAGTGAAAGAACCATTATGTGCATTATAAGCAACAGAAAAATCAACAAAAAATGTTTTTTTAAAAAAAGATAAATAAAACTAACAAGTTTCTAGCTAGGCTTATATAGAAAAGAGAGAATATACAAAATTATTAATATCAGATAATAAAGAAAAGTTATGACTATTAAATTAATTCATGGCATTAAAAACCTAATAAATACTATAAATAATTTTATGCCCACAATTTATAACTTAGATGAAAAAGACCAAATGCTTAGAAGATACAAACTACCAAATGTGCATAAACTTATAATATTTTATTCAATTTATATGTAGTATGGAACTTTTAAGTTTCACAACTACTCAAAACACTATATCCATATGAGAAAATTCAATGTTATTATACTTCAGATTCATGTTACATTTGTAGGCATGAAACTCATAGAAATACTAAGTAGAAATCATTTCTAGTCTTGCAGAAAAAATAATACTTAGAAAAAATTTCTATAGCCCAGCCTGCCTTAAATGTGTAGAATTTTACCCTCAGAGATACATTGTGTGATTATGTTAAGCACAAGTTTCTCCAGAAGACACAACTATGCAGTAATCGGTACTTGAGAGATAGCAAATCACCCATCAAAGTCGATAACACTGCTGTGTAGATTAGATTATCTGATTGTACAACAGGAGTGAAGCAAAGAGCTTGGACAAAGATGAATTTAGAAAATAAACAAAAGTGCAAACATGTGTAGTCCTTCTTCAAGTTAATTTCCCTCAATGAACAATATTGCATTCAACTCTCCATATTTGTCCCTTATAAACATCCTATTCTGTGTTTCCTAACACATTTCAAATGCATTTTTCAGCTAATAGAATGATTTCCAAATCCTTTAAAAAGTGTTCCTGTAGCACTGCTATGTCCTGTATTTGCACATGTTCTGAAATCCTCCTCTCCTTTACCAAGCCAGGTCTACTACTCTCAGATACCTGCTTAAGCTTTCTGAGTGGATGGTCCCTTCTCTACATAGCATCTGTGATTACTTCCAGCATACCATTTATCATGTGGAATACAAATCAACTACTAGTAAATTGTCTATTGGGTGGAGAATCTCTCATGATTAAGGAATGTATTTTGACTTGATGTGGTTTGAGTTTTTTTTTTTTTAATACATCTTAAGCCATAAACACCTAACCCAGTATTTGAATAAACATTGTTGAAGAAAGAATGAATGTTTTAAGAAAGCATAAGCTTTAAGAAGTTGAAGAAATTTTCTCTTTCAGAGGAAAAACAGTTTAATAGAACAAACAGGTCTGTCATCAAAACCTGCTGACAACTAGTAAGACTAGTTTTACGACTAGTTCATATTAATGGATCCTCCTGGGTAGTATATCCCTAACTATGATGCTAAAACAAATAAGAAGCCCAGAAAACTGCATAAAAAAGGAAAACAGGCTAGAAGGCAGCATAAAACTTCTAAGAACTAAAGCCACGAGGGCTTTCAGGAGAAGCAACGTAGAGTAGGAGAAATATAAAGGCCTGAGATTAGAACAAAGGTAGGGCCCATGTGTTTTAAGGTATCTATTTGGTAGTTATTTATTCAGTAAACAGCCACAAAAAACAGTGGTTAGAAAAGGATGAGACATTAAAGGCTGAAAAGGGAAAAGAGAATAGTATCCTGAGAGATACTTAGAGATATTTCAGAAGACTAAGAATCCTTTAAGTCTTGGTATAACTTTCATGAATAACCTGTTTTAGACTAAAGCACAAACAGTTATATTCATCAATGAAACTAATTATTGACACAGATTGGGATGCATTGATTAATACCATGAAAAGGACTTGAAGCATCCCCCACCAAAAATAACAAAAAACATCTAGAAAAAGATTTCAGAGAAAGGCCTGGGAAAATTTACTGTTAGGAAAAGCCTATGAATACCAAATTTGCCATTACTTGCTTATATCTCTTAATATTTTATGTTTTTTAGAGAAAGAGGAAAATACAGCTTATTTTAAAACATGTGCTTCTTTCTATAAAATAGCTAGCAGTAGCAAACACACACACACACACACACACACACACACACACACACACACGTGCCAAATTACTGACATGATGCTGGGGAAAAGGAGGAATGAACAAAGAGCCAACCTGGGCTGAGTGTGTTCTAGGGCTTAAAAATCAGAAGCAAATCATACATGAATAATGAATGAATAAGTGAGGGAGGGGAAAACGAGCAGGCTCTAAATGTCATCCAGATGCCAGACTTTAAATTAGGCCTTTCCACAGGTGTGATCTTAATTACTTCTCTCAAAAAGAAAAAAAAAAAAAAAAACGGTATGGATTGAGAATCATCATCTCTGTTTTGTAGATAAAATCATTCAAACTCAAAAAATGACCCAGCTGAAATCACCCCGTCTGAAAGACACATCTCTGTCTGAGAGTTCACTAGGTTTTCTGATTGCGAGTGTCTTTCTGTTTTCTTCACTCTTTTCTGCCTTTGTTCTCTTATTGTGCTCTGTTTAAAAGCCGACAGGTCCTAGGGGAACAGGAGAGCACTGCCATTGCTGGGGAAAATAATAACAAAACAATAATGTCACCTGAATGTAAATTGAGCTATGGTCAAAATCCCAATAAAAAGTTTCATTAGAATTCTTGGAATTATTTGAATTTTGATGTTTTAGAATGAGCTTAGTGACAATTTTTTATTTGAAACATTAGCATTTTGTTATCAAGGACAAAATTTTTTATCATTTGATGAACTGTTTAATCTATGGCTTCTTTCACTTATTTTCTATGCACACAACTTGCAAGAAACTTATCTCTATATCTTTTTATGTTTAAGAAACAGTAAAGTAATTCTGTGTTGTTGACACACCTTATTCATCATTTGCTAATTTGGGGATCTGAACACCTAATAAATAATTACTAAATGAAACTATAATTATTTTGTACTGTATAAAAGTGTGAGAGGCATTCAGCATTGGTCTTTTACAGGTGTTTCACTTTAATATTTAGAGATAGACCTAAAATCAAACCAATCAGAGTCATTCAATAATAAAATAAGATTACTTAAATGATTTAATTTATAACTGCACAGGGAAAGCTACATACCAGCTTAATAACACCTACGGCAAAGAAAAATACTGTCATCAGGCAAAATATTAAGTTAATAAAAATCTCTAATGTGAAATAAATAAAATCTTGAGGAAGAAAACAGACAAAATAGTATTATGTACATATATGAAGACATCATTTAAACTTTACTATTATGTATGAGGAGGAAATAAGGGGTAGCAGGATGGGATTAGGAAGGAACCACACTAAGAGATGTGTGTGTATATGAATGTATCACTCTGTATCTCACTACAGTGTATAATTATATATTACAACACAAAATTCTAAAAAACACTTCTTTTTTTAATTTATTTTTTATTGGTGCAATGTATTCATACATCACAGTGGTATAAAGAAAATACTTTCGTAGACATACATGCACATATCACCCAGTTAGCCCCTACCCGATCCCCACCCCGTTCCCTCCCCATCCCTCCTTCCCATGCTTGGCTTAGTGGTTGACATCTAGTATTATAGCAATTTACCCAATATTAACATTGGTAATCTCACTTAACAGTTTCGTTTGTCTGATACCAAGCTTTTGATGACTTAAAGATAACATTTCAATATTTCTTTTTGCTTTCTTTCTTACCAGAGAATATTTTTTTATTTTTTTTAGGTGAAACTATCATACATTTATTTATTTATTTTTCAGAAAAAAATCTATCCTGCTATGGAATATGAACTCTAGATACCCAAAACAATCTCGAAGAAGAACAAAGCTAGAAGATGTATATTTTCTGATTTCAAACCATATAAAGCTACAATAATTGAAACAGTGTAGTACTGTTCTAAAGGCAGATATATAAACCATTTGAGTTAAGTAAAAGCCTAGAGATAAATTCTTCCATACATTGTCAAGTTATTTTTGACAAGGTTTCCATGAACTTTTGGTCGAGGAAATACTAGTCTTTTAAATAAATATTGTTGAAAAATAATAATACATGAAAAAGAATAAAATTGGACCCTTACCTAACACATATACAAATATTAACTCAAAATAGATAAAAGACCTAAATATAAATCTTAATACTATAAACTTTTAGAGGAAAATCTGGGTCATAAAACCTCACAAGATTGAAATTGGCAGTGATTTCTTGGATATGATTTCAATGGCACAGGCAACAAAAGGTAAATAAACTCCCTAAAAAATAAAAAAATATTGTATATCCAAAGACAATGTAAACAGAGTTAAAAGTTACTGATCCTCTTCCAAGGGTTCCTCCTATGACCCATTTCTCCCTAACTCTCACATATTAGGGAAAGCATCTGATTTCTTATTTTTTGTGCCTGACTAATCTCACTTAGCATAATGTCCTCCAGTTCCATCCATTTCCCTGAAAATGATGTAATTGAGTTTTTTTGATGGCTGAGTAAAATTCCATTGTGTACATATCCCACAGTTTTGTAATCCATTCATCTGTTGATGGACATCTTGGCTGGTTCCATAGTTTGGCTATGGTGAATTGTGCAGCTATGAACATAGATACACATGCATTAGTTTGGTAGTTTGGTTTCTTTTCTTTTGGGTAGATACCCAACAGTGGTATTGCTGGATCAAATGGTAGGTTTGTTCCCATTCTTCGCAGGATTCTCCATACTGTTTTCCAAAGTGGTTGCACTAATTTGCAATCCCACCAACAATGTTTTAGAGTTCCCACTTCTCCACATCCTCGCCAGCATCTGTTGTTGTTTGTGTTTTGAATGATGGCTATTCTAGTTGGAGTTAGGTGAGATCTCAGGGTAGTTTTGATTTGCATCTCTCTGATTGCCAGTGATGTTGAGCCTTTTTTCATGCATTTATTGGCCATTTGAATTTCTTCTTTTGTGAAGTGTCTATTTAGTTCATTTGCCCATTTTGTTATTGGATGCTTTGTTTTCTTAGTGTTGAGTTTCTTGAGTTCTCTGTATATTCTAGATATTAGTCCTCTATCAGTGGTGTAGGTGGCAAAGATCTTCTCCCATTCTGTTGGCTCTCGATTGAGGTTCTTGATAGTTTCCTTTGCTGAACAGAAGCTCTTCAGTTTCATGCAATTCCATGTATTGATTCTCCTTTTAATTTGTTGTGCCTTTGGGGTCTTGTTGAAGAAATGTTTGTCTGTGCCTATGTGTTGTAGTGTTGGACCTATGCCTTCTTCAAGGAGTTTTAAGGTCTCTGGTTTAATTTCCAAGTCCTTGATCCATCGTGAGTTGACTTTTGTACAGGGTGAAAAAGTGGGATTAACATCCAATTTTCTGCATATGGTTAACCAGTTTTGCCAACACCATTTGTTGAACAGGCTATCTTTTTTCCAGTGTATGTTTTTGGCCCCTTTGTCAAAAATCAATTGGCTGAAAGTGTGTGGACTTGTTTCTGGGTCTTCAATTCTGCTCCATTGGTCTATATATCTGTTCTTTTGCCAGTACCATGCTGTTTTTATTACAATGGCTTTGTAGTATAGTTTAAAGTCAGGTATTGTGATTCCTCCTGCGTGGTTTTTGTTGCTGAGAACTACCTTGGCTCTTCTGGGCTTTTTGTTATTCCAGATAAATTTAAGGACTGATTTTTCTATGTCTGTGAGGAATGGTCTTGGTAGTTTAATGGGCATTGCATTAAATCTGTAGATCACTTTTGGGAGGATGGCCATTTTAATGATATTTATTCTGCCACTCCATGAACATGGAAGATCTTTCCATCTTCTAAGATCTTTTTCTATTTCTTTTTTCAGTGTTTTATAATTTTCTTTGTAGAGATCTTTTACCTCCTTGGTCAAGTTTATTCCTAGGTATTTTATTTTTTTTGTGGGAGATCCTGAGTGGAAGTGTTTTCTGAATTTCTTTTTCAGTGGATTTATGGTTGGTGTACAGGAAAGCTTCTGATTTTTTAAGATTGATTTTGTATCCAGATACTTTGCTAAATTTGTTGATCAGTTCTATAAGCCTTTTGGTTGAGTTTGTTGGGTTTTCTAAATATAGTATCATGTCATCTGCAAATAGTGAAAGCTTAAGTTATTCTTTTCCTCTTTGTACTCCTTTGATTTCCTTTTCTTGCCTTATTGCTCTGGCTAGAGTCTCTAGTACTATATTGAAGAGAAGTGGTGATAGTGGACATCTTTGTCTCGTTCCAGTTTTTAAGGGGATTTCTTGAAGTTTTTCCCCATTTAATATGATGTTGGCAGTGGGCTTATTGTAGATTGCCTTAATAATGTTGAGATATGTTCCTTTTATTCCAATTCTCTGCAGTGTTTTTATCATAAATGGATGTTGAATTTTATCAAATGCTTTTTCAGCATCTATGGAGATGATCATGTGGTTTTTGTCTTTGATTCTGTTTATATGATGAATTACATAAATTGATTTTCGTATACTGAACCAGCCTTGCATCCCTGGGATGAACCCTACCTGGTCATGGTGTATTATTTTCTTGATGTGGTTTTGAATGCGTGTTGCTAGTATTTTGTTTAATAGTTTTGCATCCAAGTTCATCAGAGATATAGGCCTGTAGTTTTCCTTCCTTGAACTGTCTTTATTCGGTTTGGGTATTAGTGTGATGTTGGCTTCATAGAATGTATTTGGGAGAGTCCCGGTTTTTTCTATTTCCAAAAATAGTTTGAGTAGTATTGGGATAAGCTCTTCTATAAAGGTTTTATAGAATTCACTTGGGAAACCATCTGGTCCTGGGCTTCTCTTTGATGGTAAGCTCTTTATTGCTGTTTCAATCTCTTTGATTGTTATTGGTTGGTTTAAGTGTTCTATATCTTCTTGACTCAGTTTAGGAAGGTTGTATTTATCTAGGAAGTTGTCGATTTCCTCCAGATTTTCCATTTTGTTGGAGTATAGTTTTTCAAAGTAGTTTCTGATAATCCTCTGGGTTTCTACGCTATCAGTAGTAATGTCTCCTTTTTCATCCCTTATCTTCATAATTTGGGTTGATTCTCTCTTTTTTTTAATTAGGTTGGCTAGTGGTTTATCAATCTTGTTAATTTTTTCAAGAAACCAGCTTTTGGTTTTGTTGATTTTCTGTATTGTTTTTTTATTCTCTATTTCGTTTATTTCTGCTCTAATTTTAATAATTTCCCATCTTCTGCTGGCTTTGGGGTTCAATTCTTCCTGCTTTTCAAGGGCTTTGAGGTGTGTCGTAAGGCTATTTATTTGAAGATTTTCTGTTTTTCTTATGTGAGCACTCAGTGCTCTAAATTTTCCTCTTAATACTGCCTTCAGAGTGTCCCAGAGGTTTTGATATGTTGTTTCTTTATTTTCATTTGTTTCTAGAAATTTCTTGATTTCACCTCTTACATCTTCTATGACCCATTCTTCATTCAGAAATGTGGTGTTCAGTCTCCACATGTTTATGTTGTTTCTCTGAGTCTTCTTATAGTTGATTTCTAGTTTCATTCCATTATGGTCTTAAATGACACAGGGAAGTATGTAACATTTTTTTAATTTGCTAGAGCTCATTTTGTGTCCCAGGATGTGATCTATTTTGGAGAAGGTTCCGTGAGCAGCTGAGAAAAATGTGAACTCTGCTGTAGTTGGGTGAAATATTCTATATGTGTCCAACAGGTCCATTTGGTTAATGGTGTTCTTTAGTTCTGAGACATGTTTACTGACCCTTTGTCTGGAAGATCAGTCTAGTATTGTGAGAGGTGTGTTGAAGTCTCCCAGTATTATTGTGTTGGGATTTATGTGTGACTTTATGTCACAAAGAGTTTGATTTATGAAAGTAGCTGCCCCTATGTTTGGGGCACAGATGTTGATTATTGTTATTTCCTCTTGCTGGACTATTCCTTTTACCAGTAAAATGTGACCTTCTTTGTCTCTTCTAATAAGTTTGGGTTTGAAGTCTAACTTGTCTGATATCATAGTTGCTACTCCTGCTTGTCTTCGAGTACCATTAGCATGGATTACTTTGTTCCAGCCCTTTACCTTGAGTTTGTTCCTATCTTTACTTGTAAGGTGTGTTTCTTGTAAGCAGCAGATGGATGGATTCTGGCTTTTAATCCATTTTGCCACTTTATGTCTTTTTATTGGGGAGTTGAGGCCGTTTATATTCAGTGTGATTATAGAGAGATAATTTTTAATTCCCAACATGTTAAGATCTTATTTCTGTTTGAGATACTGTTTATTCTTCTTTGCTTAGTTGTCTGCTGGATGGGAATTCTTGTTTCTTTGGTTCTGGCGTGTATTACCCATTTCCTCTTTGCAGTTAATCTCCTTGAGTATTTTCTCTAGCGCTGGTTTTGAAGACATAAATTCCTTCAGTTGCTGTTTGTCATGGAAGCTTCTTATTTCCCCATCTAATTTGATGGACAGTTTTGCTGGGTAGGAAATTTTTGGCTGGAAGTTGTTTTCTTTCAGAGTTTGGAATATGTTACTCCAAGCCCTTCTGGCTTTCATAACTTGGTTTGGGAAGTCTGGAGTGATTCTAATTGGTTTGCCTCTGTATGTCACGTGGCCTTTTGTTTTTGTTTCCTTTAAGATTCTCTCCTTGCCTTCCACATTAGTCATTTTGACAATTATGTGGCGTGGGGATCCTCTTCTCTGATCCTGTCTAAAGGGAGTTCTATAAGTTTCCTGGACCTCTTGCTCTATGTTTGGAAAATTTTCTGCTATTACTTCCTTGAAGAGATTGTTGATCCCTTTGGTTTCACCTTCTTTTCCCTCCTCTACTCCAATTATTCTTAGGTTAGCTCTCTTGAAATGGGCCCATATTTCTTCAATGTCAGATTCCTGCTGTCAGGTTTTTTTTTCTAAGTTAGAATCTATGCGTTCATTTTTGGAATGATCATCTTCAAGAAGCGAGATTCTATTCTCCATGTGGTCTAATCTGTTGTTTATACTTTGAATTGAGGACTTTACTTCATTAAGTGCATCCTTTATCTCTTTTTGACTCTCTCTAAATTCTTTTCGAAAGTCCTCTATTATTTCTAAAGTTATTTTCCTAATTTGATCTTCTAGAGATCTTTGGATTTCTGTGTTATCAGATTCTGATGTTCTGGGGTTGTGGGCATTCACTGCTCCGTTGTTATTTCTCTTTCCCATGATTTTGGAAGTTTGTGCCTTCTCTGGGTTCTTCCCTGAGTCACTACGAGTTCACTTAAGATGCTCTGGATCTCTAGTCTATGGTATCTCAGTCACCACTACTCCTTTACTGTGTTGTATCACAAAGTCTCAGACCCAGGGAGTCAATCAAGGCTGCTTAGACCGTGGGGGGTGCCAAGTTGGGCGTTCTCTAGCAGGGAGTTGTGACTATGTTATGATATCTCTGCCACTGCCACTCCCCCACTAGGCTGCACTGCTAAAATCTCCGACCCAGGGAGACTATCTGCACAAGTCCCTAGGAGTGCAGTACTGGGATTTCTCCCCTAGGGGCTGCAATTTGACTCACGGTTGTTGAGTGCGCTTATGGAGCTGTAGAGAACTCAGTGGATTCGTTGCTGCTGCCCCTGGCAATATGGCACACTGCCACGCCCTGGGCCGTGATGCGGCGTATTTCTTCTCTGGTTTTGAGCTCTGCTCTGAGTCCCTGCCAGGTGTGTTGTGCCCAGCCCTTGGGAGCTTTAGATGTTCCCTCAGCTTGCTGTCCACCCCTGCTCTCAGGCGCCTGGTGGCTGGTTGTGTGCGTTGGTCTAGGGCTGTCCGTTGAACTTGCCGCTGCTGCCAGCAGTAAGACGCTGCTTCTGCTTCCTAGGCCGTGAGGCCAGAGTACCTCCTCTCTGGATTTGAGCTCTGTTTTGAGTCTCCCTCCTCTCTGGAGCCTGGTGCTGCTAGGGGAGATGTAGGCCGTGCCACTCCGGCCGCTCTGTGCCGCGGCTCTGGCTGCTCCGCACCGCGGGTCTGGCCACTCCGGCTATTCCGCAATGCTGCTCTGCCTGCTCAGGCTGCTCTGGCAGCTCCACTCCGGCTGCTCCGGCCGCTCCTCTCCGCGGCTACGGCCACTCCTTATCATGGCTCCGGCCACGCCGTGTCGTGGCTCTGGCTGCTCCGGCCGCTCCAGCCGCTTCATGCCGCGGCTCCAACTACTCCACACTGAGGCTCTGGCCGCTCCGACTGCTCCGGCCGTTCCGCGCCACGGCGGGCGCGGAACTTCGGGCTGTTTTTTTTCTGGTGTCTTGTTTTTCCAGCCCTTTTTCTCTGTCCCTTGTATTTACAGTTTTTATTTCTTTGCTGGTAGTGTTTTCTGGCTCTGAAAGGTGCTGGTTTTGTGGTAATAGAGTTCGAATGTTAGCAGGACTTGTAAGTGCTGCTTTCCTCCGTCGCCATCTTCCTGGAAGCTCTAAAAAACACTTTTGAATGAACAGAAAATGTGTGAAAACAAAGAATGAAAGTCCAAGCAAAAGTCAGAACACAGTAGAAAAGCAAAATAACATTTAAAATATCTTCTAAGGAAAAAACAATATGTATACACAGATGTATACATGCATATAAACCAAAGTGATTTATATCATGTTAATAATGTGATATATACTCTGATCCTTTGATTTGTAAATGAATTAATTATAGTCATTTGCTCAAAAGTGTAGAAATTTGGGGCTTTTTCAAGTAGTCAACTCAGTTTTCAAAGTGATATTGTCAAAAATGTTTACATAATTGCAGAAAATATTCAAAGTTACATGGGATTGAGTTATTTATTTATTTTTTATTTATTTTTGCTGAAGATTTAAAGAACTTTATTAGAAAGATAGAAATACAGTAAATAGATTTACAGCTCCATACCAGACTGACATGGAGGGGTGACTCGAATGAATACACACGGAATTGAGTTATTAGAATCACAGCAAACCAGCAAATTTTTACTTATAATTTACTTTTCTGTTACATAAATGATATAATTTAAAGCAAACAAAAAGAAAGCTAGGCAACAACAGTGATTAGAAGTAATTAAACAAATTAGGCAATTAAAATTAATTATACAAATAACATGTGTGGAGAAAAAATAAAAATGTTTGTAATTTATATTTTTTCTGTGCTTTCATAGAGTCATTTAATTGAATTCTTTTATTAACCCTTTATTGGTTATTTAAATTTGCTCAGCTATATTTTATATGGTTTCAAAAAGATAAATATAAGACATTTTAAAATAAAATAAATACAGACTAAGTAAATAGGTATTATCTACATTTAACAAAATAACGTTACCACAAAAATTTAGAGGAAAGATTATTTGCTCACAGTTCTGGAGATTTCAAGATTTCAGTCCATGTTTGCCTAGGTGAAGTATACAGATCTCAGGGCATGTACAGAGAGTAAAGATAGAGAGCTTAACGGGTTTGGCCTTACATCATAGAGTCCTGAAGCAAGAGAAAAAAAACAGTGAATGAGGTTCATAGACACAGGCAAGTCTATAAGACCACACCCCTAGTAGCCTATCCTAAGCAATCAAACCCTAGCTCTAACATGGCTGCTTCGCTTCCTTGTAATCTACAGGGATGCTCTAATTCCAAAACACAACAACATGTTTCTGTATGTCCTATGGGACCCTAAAGTAGTTTCCACCACCCGCCCTTTTGTTTTCAAATATGATGACTTCAGTGTAAAGAAACTCTCAACAAAAGTATTCAAATATACGTTATGATTTTACTTACTAGAACAGGCTTTTAGACTTGTATGGATTTGTTTCCAACTCTCCTGAAATGTCCTTCGCTTTTGTATCTTCAAGCTTATTTTATTCAGGGCAACTTTATGTTAATATATCCCTTTAAATCTATAAATTTATTATATAAACTCTCCATGTTTCAAATGTTATTCTTTAGAACATTTCTAAGCACACTGAATGTTATCATAAGATAAACTATCAGGGAAAATTATTTAAAGCATACTGGTAATTTGAACTTGTTAACTTGAATCTATATTCAAAATAACTGGCAGTTTTAGAAAAAATTGAAAATCTTAGGTTTAACTTTATTGGTTTTTTTTTTTTGGTAAAATCTTTCTGTACTCTAAATCAGTATTATTTTTAAGAATGAGTCATTTTTTCTATGTGAGCTTTTGTTACAAAACTTGGGTACAGCCAATTTATCTTTTACTAGTTGAATTGGACTTTCTTGAAAGATCCTCAAATAGTTTAAGAAAATAGCATATAACTTCTATTTTCTTTTAACTATAACCTCTTTATCCACTCACAGCCTCAATATTTCCTCCAAATCAGAGAAATATATTATTTCTATTGTTCCATATTTTGAAATTGATTTTATAAATATCCAAAATACTTTTTATGTATTAAGCAATAGTGAGAGCCATATTGAAGGCCAAACTCAAAGAAAATTATTTTCTTTTATATCTGGAAGAGAAAAATTAGACAGTTGGTAGTTTACATAATTAGGGTATTATAAATTGTGCTGCCACAAACATGGATATGCATATATCACTATAGTAGTATGACTTTAACGCTTTTAGGTTATCCTAAGAGTGGTATGCCTGGGTCATATAGTGATTTCATTCCTAGTCTTGATCAAGTTCCATACTGATCTCCTTAGTAGCTGTACTAATATACTATCCTACTAATTAATTAATAATGTACTAATATACTATCCTATGTATAAGTGTTTATTTTCCCCCACTTTCCCCCACATCCTCACTAGCACTATTGTTTGTATTATTGATGATTGTCTTTCCAACTGGAAAAAGATAGAATCTTATTGTAGTTTTAATATCCATTTTTGATTGAATAGATAAAGAAAATGAGACTTCTGGGAAGATGGTCACCAGGAAAGCAACACATTCCAGTCCTGCTGAGACTCGATCTTCATTACCTCAAAAACAGCATTCTACAAAGCCAAAAAATACTCAGTAGAGAAATAAAATGATAGGTACAAAGGGCAGAAAAAAGATTAGAAGACTGATCAAAAAACAAAAAAGAATAAACCCACCTGCCTTGCAGCAGTGGGCACTGCAGCAGTGCCATCTTGTCTCACAGCATCTGACTCCAGAGACAAACAGGAAAACAACCAAGGACCTGAAGTGAGCAGCTATAGGGTTTTAAGCCATCAGTTGTTTCTGTGCAAACACCTGCTACAACTTTCAGCAGTGGCAGCCGAGCTCACCATGACCTCCAGGGATCCAGAGTGGAACTCAACACCATTAAAGGAACCTGCCTGCCTCTTGGGCATGGGCACCACAGCAGTGCCATCTTGCCTCACTGCACACGACTCCTGAGATGATCTGGAAAACATCCAAGGACCTGAAGTAAGCAGCTGCAAATCATCAGAACTGTAAGTCATCAGTTCCTCCTGTGCAAACACTGGCTACACCTTGCAGCTGTGGCACCTAAGCTCATCACATCCTCTAGACATCCAGACCAGCACAAAACAACACCCGGTACTGTAAGTGAAGATGAAGTTCCCACAGGAGAATGCCCAGGGCAGTGTGCCTCAATGACTGCTGCAGCCACGATAAATACCCTAGGTCTGAGACTTTGCAGTTCAATACAGTGAAGGAGGGGGTAGGGTCTACAACTTGCAGCAGTGGCAGCTGAGTTTACCACACCCTCCAGAGATTCAGAGCTGTGCTCAATAACACTGTAAGTGAAGCCTCAGTTCCCATGGGAGAATGCCCAGAGTGGTGTCCCCAGGTATCTGTGCATTCTCAATAAACTTTCTGGTCTGAGAATTTGCGGCTCAACCCAAAGAGGGTGGGGATGGAGTCTGCTGTTGGACACAGCAGAGGCTCAGACAGACTCAAGCTCTGCATCAGGTGAAAGTGTAGGGGGAGACCTACACTTAACAGTAGACTCTACTGCTAGGAAAAATCAAGCAAGAGGAAATAACAATACTCAATATTTATCACCCAAACATAGGTGCAGCTATTTTTACAAAACAAAATCATTGTGACATTAATTCTTACATAAATACCAAAACAATAATACTGGGAAACTTCAACACTCCTCTCATAGTATCTGACCAATATTTAGACAAAAGGTCAGTAAATATACCTCAGACCTAAAGAACATCAACCAAATGAACCTGTTAGACACATATAGAATATTCCACCCAATTACAGCAGAGTTCACATTTTTCTCAGCTGCTCACAGAAACTTCTCCAAAATACATCACATCCTGGGCCACAAAGGTAGCATTAGCAAATTTTAAAAATGTGACATACTTCCCTGTGTCCTTTCAGACCATAATAGAATAAAACTAAAAATCAACTATAAGAAAGCCCAGAGAAACCACTTAAACATGTGGAAACAATACCACACTGCTAAACGAAGAATGAGTCATGGAAGAAATAAGGGGTAAAATCAGGAAATCTCTAGAAACAAACAAAAATAGAGATACAACATATCAAAATATCTGGGACACTTTGAAGGCAGTAAAGAGGAAAATTTATAGCACTGAGTGCTCAGAGACGAACAACAATATCACCAAATAAAGAGCCTAATGACACGCCTCAACGCCCTTGCAAAACAAGAACAAACTAACCCCAAAGCCAGTAGGAAACAGATTATTAATATCAGTGCAGAAATCAACAAAGTAGAAAATAAAAAAATTACAAAAAATCAACAAAACCAAAAGCTGGTTTCTTGAAAAAAAAAATTAACAAGATAGAAAAACCACTAGCCAACCTAACCAAAGAGCCAGAGAGAGGGAAAGAGAGAGGGAGAGGGAGAGGGAGAGGGAGAGGGAGAGGGAGAGAGAGAGAGAGAGAGAGAGAGAGAGAGAGAGAGAGAGAATCAACCCAAATTACAAAAAAAGAGATGAAAAAGGAGATATTACTGCTGACATTGTAGGAATCCAGAGGATTATCAGAAACTACTTTGAAAAACTATATTCCAATAAAATGGAAAACCTGGAGGAAATTGACAACTTTCTAGATAAATACAACCTGCCTAAACAGAGTCAAGAAGATATAAAAATTTAAACCAACCAATACCAATCAAAGAGAATGAAAGAACAATCAAGAGCTTACCATCAAAGAAAAGCCTAGGACCAGATGGTTTCTGAAATAAATTTTATAAAACCTTTATAGAAGAGCTAATTCTAATACTTCTCAATCTATTTAGTAAAACAGAAAGAAATGGGACTCTCCAAATACATTCTTTGAAGCCAATATCACATTAATACCAAAACAAAATAACCACAGCTCAAGGAAAGAAAACTTACAGGCCTATATCTTTGATGAAAATGTATCAAAAATACTAAGCAAAATACTAGCAACACACATTCAAAACCACATCAAGAAAATTATACACCATGACCAGGTACAGTTCATCCCAGGTATGCAAGGCTGGTTCAACATAAAAAATCAATCCATGTAATTTATTATATAAACAGAACCAAATACAAAAATCACATGATCATTTCAAAAGATGCTGAAACAGCATTTGACAAAATCCAACATCCATTTATGCTAAAACACTACAGAGACTTGGAATAGAAGAAACATACCTCAACATCATAAAGGCAATCTTATAGGTCCATAGCCAACATCATATTAAATGGAAAAAAACTTTGAGAATGCACACTTAAAACAGAAACAAGACAAGGATGTCCATTATCACCATTTATTTTCAAAATATTACTTGAGACTCTAGCCAGAGCAATAAGGCAAGAACAGGAAATCCAAGGAGTACAAATTGGAAAAGCAGAACACAAACTTTCACTATCTGCAGACAACATGATACTATACTTAAAAGACCCAACAAATTCAACCAAAGGCTTATATAACTGATCAAAAAATTCAATAAAGTGTTTGGATACAAAATCAATAGAAAAATAGAGTAGTTTTTCTGCATACCAGAAATAAATAAATCCACTGAAAAGGAAATCCAGAAAATATTTCCACTCAGGATTTTCCTCCAAAAAATACCTAGAGAGAAACTTAACAAATGAGGTAAAAGACCTCCACAAAGAAAATTATAAAACATTGAAAAAAAGACCTTACAAGATGGAAACATCTTCCACGTTCATGGATAGGCAGAATAAATATCAAAAATGGCCTACTTCCAAAAGAGATCTAAAGATTCAATGAAATACTCATTAAATTACTAAGATCATTCCTCAGAGGCATAGAAAAATCAGTCCTTAAATTCATTTGGAACAACAAAAAAACCAGAATAGCCAAAATAGTTCTCAGCAACAAAACCATGCAGGATGAATCACAATACCTGACTTTAAGCTATACTATAAAGCCATTGTAATAAAAACAACATGGTACTGGCACAAAACATACATAAAACAATAGAGCAGAATAGAAGACTCAGAAACAAATCCACATACTTACAGCCAATTGATTTTTGACAAAGGAGCCAAAAACATACGCTGGAAGAAAGATAGTCTGTTCAATAAATGGTGTTGGCAAAACTAACCATATGCAGAAAAATGGAAATAATTTCCACTTTCTCACCCATCACAAGAGTCAATTAAGATGTATCAAAGACTTAGAAATTAGACCAGCGACCTTCAGGCTCCTTGAAGAGGGCATAGGTCCAACACTGCAACACATAGGTGCAGGTAAAAACTTTCTCAACAAAACCCTAAAGGCACAAGAAACTAGAAGGCAAATCAATATGTGGGATTGCATGAAACTGAAGAGCTTCTGTTCAGCAAAGAAAACTGTCAAGAATCTTAATCAAGAGCCAGCAGAATGAGAGAAGATTTTTTCCAATGATTCCTCTGATAGAATATGCATAGAACTCAAGAAACTCAGCACTAAGAAAACAAACAACCCCAATCAAAAAATGGGCAAGTGAATTATATAGACACTTCATGAAAGAAGAAATTCAAATGTCCAATAAATGCGTGAAAAAATACTCAACTTTATTAGCTATCAGAGAAATGCAAATCAAAACTACCTTGAGATTTCACCTAACTTCAACTAGAATGGCAATCATTCAAAACACAAACAACAACAAATGCTGGCAAGGATGTGGAGAAATGGTAACTCTAAAATGTTGGGATTGCAAAATAGTGCAACCACTTTGGAGGATCCTCAGAAGAATTGGAATTAACTTACTATATTATCCAACAATGCCACTTCTGGGTATATACCCCAAAGAAAGAAAAACCAAACTACCAAACTAATGCATGCCTATCTATGTTCATAGCTGCACAATTCACCATTGCCAAACTATGGATGTCCATCAACAGATGAATGAATTACAAAACTAATAAAAATGTATACAATGGAATTTTACGCAGTCATAAACAAAAACACAATAACATCATTTACAGGGAAATAGATGGAGCTGGAGGACATTATGCTAAGTAATATTAGTCAGTCACAAAAAAGTGAGAAATTGGATGCTCTCTGTAATATGCCAAAGCTAGGGAAAAATGGGTCATAGGAGGAACTCTAGATGAAGAAAGTGATAGATGAGCAAATAAGGCCACCTAACTGAGGGGATGGTAGGGAGGAAGAGGGAATTTCTTTAATGTACATGATGTACTTTAACCAGCATGCCAAGGTCAATCACTAAACCAAAAATGAGAAGGATGGAAAGGGAGGGAATGGGGTGGAAATTGGGTAAGAGCTAATTGGGTAATATGTACATGTCTTTACCATCTTGTATCCCATTAATAGTTATGATTACAATGCACCAATAAAATTTTTAAATGAAAATGAGATATATATATATGTATATATGTATATATACATATATATACATATATACATATATATATATATAGTATTATGACACACACATACATACAATGGAGCTTTATTCCACCATAAAAAAGAACAAAATCATGTCATTTGTAAGAAAATAGACAGAAGGAAAACATGCTGACAAAATCAGACAGGCACATAAAATCAAGGGCCACAAGTTAGAGAGAAAATAGGACCTCGTAAAAATTAGGAGGCCAGTAGGGTAGTAGAATGAGATTAGGAGGAAAGAGAGAAAGGAAAGGGGAGATTTGGGGAAGGAAATATACCACATATTCATGTGCATATGCAAATGAAAATATAAAACAGAGTCAGGTCATATATTGAACTCTAACCCAAAACTTCTGCAGCAATCAGTACAGAGTGGTCCAGATTTAACGAGTAAAAGCCAGTTGCCCTTATGTTCTCCCTGCCTTCTACCTTAAGACAAATTTAAAAAGCAAAATATGTCCCTTAAACTAATTACCTCTAATTAGCCTACTTCCGGCTTCTGTCAAAAACTTCCAAATGAGATACACTTGAAGTCTCTGCTTTGTTTTACCAGAACGTTTTCAAGCTCACCTGTCTGCTTTTGAATCTCTGCCAAACACAAGTGGTGGTGACTAACTTTCTTGCTACTGAGCAATCTCCAAACAAATAGTCTCTATTCTCATTTGGGTTGCTTTATTTTTTTCTATAGGTAGTATCTCAATACAAAGCACTACAGCTAACTTATAGGCAAGGTTAAACACAGATTCTTAATTAGTGCATGATGACAGTGCGCTGAAGTTCCATACTTCAATTTCATCACTGACAGTGACCCAGCAAAGCATAATCCATTACTGGGAACTGCAAATTTTAATTGCAAATATTGGCTGTCAGAGCTAAAACAACAGCAACTATGAAAGGCAGAAAATCTATTCTGTATTTACTTGACACTAAAGCCAATTTCTCTTTTAGTCCTTACTTTTTGGACTGTCTTTTCAGTCTGATACATCCCTACTCATTCTCATCCAAATACTAAAAGTTTTGCATCCTAAGAAGGTGTTTTCTCAGGATGTAGTAATTTCAGAGCTAAAAATAGGACAATACAACCTAGAAAATTGTTCATCCCATTTTCTTGAACCCAGATCTCCTTATCTCAGCCTCCCAAATGCTAGAATTACAAACATGTGCCACCATGCCTGGCTCCATTTTTTTCTATTGTGCGCTCATCAAACCAGTAATAAAAGTTGGAAAAAAAATTACCAGCCTTTTTTTTTAAATTCCTGATTTTATCATCCTTCATAGCAAACAGGTATCCAGTGATTTATTTCCACTAGCTAGCCTGGTATAAACTTAGGGGCCTCTTGCATGCACAGACTCCTTCCCAAAATCTGAGTGAGGCCTTGCTGCTTGTTTATATGTTCACATGTTTTTCTAACATCTTTAAAAATAAGACCCACCATCAGTTACAATGTCAGTCTCCACAGTGATTTGCTTCCGTCACACTCCCTTTCCTGTTGAGAACTGTTAGGTGACCACAAGACATGTCTGGAATCTAGCTAAGGGGCAACTGATTTAAAATTATTTCAGTTTGTGTTTACTAGAATATATGGATGTAGTTTTCAGTCACTTCTATGAAGGTTCCACAACTGCTTGCATTCTACTGTGGGCATGGCTTCAGGAAGCATGCTTGACACTCATTGTGTTGACACACCCAGCATTACAACAAAAAGGTGAAGGGCCAGTAATTTACCTGTGGTTGAAGGCATTCTCCAGCATCTGTAACTGGAACTATGAGAATCAGGATCACTGTGGCTCAACACTTGAAGAACCAGGAATGAATATGTGTAAAACTCTTTCAATTATCAAACATGTATAGTTTAACCAAAGTTATTTCTGGGAAATAATATGGTTTACAATGAAGACTGTAATAATTAGAAATCAAGCCAGGCTTAGTGGCACACGCTTGAAATCCCAGCATTCGGTAAGATGAGACCGGAGGATCGCAGTTCCGGGACAGCCTCAGCTACTTAGTGAGGCTCTCTGCAACTCAGTGAGACCCAGTTTCAAAATAAAGAATAGAAAATAGGACAGGGGGTGTAGCTGGGAGGTCGAAAGACCCTGGATCCCATCCCCAGATCCGCAAAAAAAAAAAAAAAAAAAAAATCAGCCATATATCTTCTTCTTTTCTCCTGTTCTGATTTGTTTTTAATGAAATTCATCATAATCCTTATGTTTGGAGGGCATAACCTGCATCAACACTATAAGCAATAGATAAAAATGTATGTAAAAAGACATTTTTGCATTAAAAGTTGTGTGTGTGTGTGTGTGTGTATGTGTGTGTGTGTGTGTTGCTAGGGATTGAATCTAAGAACATTCTCCCTCTGAGCTACATCCCCAGCCCTATTTTATTTTTATTTGGAAATAAATAGATTTTTGCTAGGTTGAGAGCTTTGCTAAGTTGCTGAGGTTGGCTTCAAACCTGTGATTCACCTGTTTCATAAGTACTGAGATAACAGGTGTGCAGCACCACTTCTGGCAATAAAATGTTTAATCAATTCCAGTAGAAAGCCTTCAATTTTTCCTAATTTATCTGTAAAAATATTAATATACAAAAAATATACTAAGAGTTTGTATCAAAAAATTTTAGGTGGGCATGGTGGTGCAGGCCTATAATCCCAGTACTTGGGATGCTGTGATAACAGGATTACAACTTTGAGACCAGCCTTGGCAACTTAGTGAGACTCTGTTTCAAAAAAATAAAAATTATAAATAAAAATTAAAAGGCTGGGTTCAATTCCTAGTACAATAAAAATTATAAATAAAAATTTAAAAGTCTGGGTTCAATTCCTAGTACCACACACACAAAAAAGTTTTATCCTATAATAGATCTAGAGGTGCCTGGGATCACTTTTTCTATCTTATCTGAAATTTATAGCACTTAGACTTTAAAGATTAAAAATTTATTATTTCTTTCTTTATTATGAATAAATATTTGTAAGTATATTTTTGAACACTTTTTTGTAGCAAGAACCCTCATCTTTGTAGATGTTTCAAGCATCACAAAGGTAAACTTGTACCTACTGCTGCTTGGTCACCTCTAGATTCAGTCTCCTCACTTTCATCCTCTTTGTGCTGGTTCAGGAGTTCGTCCTCTCACTTTGAAGTATGACACAAACAAAACATCTGGCTTGCAGCTCTCCCTAATCCACTCAGTCCTCCCTGCTGCCACCAGGTTAATGTTCTAAAGTAGAAATTCATTCATCACCATAGGATACAAAACAATATCCTTCACAAGGTGCCATTGCTACACCACAGACATGCTTTGCTGTTCCCAGCTCTTCTGACCTATGCTGTTGAAGCTCAGCTACCCAGGAACCACTCACATTCTTCCATGTTTCACTTTTCTGCATGATGTATTCTCTCTCTCTTTGATGTAGGATCTGATTAGCCCTTTAAGGTCAAACTCAAATATCACCTGCTAGTAAAGATTCACTCAACTTACCATTTATATACAGATATAAATTCCTTGAAACAACATGCATACTTATTACTTCAGCACTGCTCATATATTTTATGGATATGTACATATCCCCTACTCATTAGTAAGTCTCTCAAAAGCAGTGTTGGTGCACACTTATAATCCCAGTACTTGGGAGGCTGAGACAGGAGAATCGCTGGTTCAAAACCAGCCTCAGAAATATAGTGAGGCTTTCAGCAACCTAGTGAGACCCTGTTTCCAAATGAGAAATAAAATTGGGCTGGAGTTATAGCTTGGAGGTAGAATACCTCTGGATTTAATCCCCAGTACCAAAAAAAAAAAAAAAATGCAAGGTCTTTAAGATTTCACTATATTTTGGGTGGAAAATGATTGATGTTGCTTGACTTTAATACTTATTTGTTTAATTTTTATTCATTGATCTTACATTTCATCTATCTAGCCTACCATATATCAGACATCCTTTGGGATTTTAGGGATAGGACTTTAGGTAAGTATAGAAGGCTGAGGCAAGAGGATCACACATTTGAGGCCAGTCTCAGTAACTTAGTGAGATGATCTCTCAAAATGAAAATGAAAACAACTGGGAGTGTAGCTCAGTCAGTGATATAGTGCCCCTGGTTTCAATTCCCACTATCAAGAACAGCAACACTTTTGGGAAGATGGCGACTGAGGGAAGCAGCACATAACAATCTCGCTGATACCCAATCTCCATTGCCTTAAAAACAGCATTCTACAAAACCAGAAAATGCTACCTGTAGAGGAATAACATGATAGGTATAAGGCAGAAAGAAAAAAAAAGGCTAGAAGACCGATCAGAGTAGAAAAGAGACCTGCCTGCCTTGCAGCATTGGGCACCATGGCAGTGCCATCTTGCCTCACTGCACCCAACTCCAGAGACAAACATGAAAATAACCAAGGACCTGAAGTGAGCAGCTGCAGATTATCAGAGTTATAAGCCATCAGTTCTTCCTGTACAAACACTGGCTACAACTTGCAGCAGTGGCGGCCAAGCTCACCAGGTTTCTAGGGAACCAAATGGTGCTCAACACTACAAAAGAAAGCCACCCACGTTGACGCCACGGGTGCCATGGAAGTTCCATCTTGCCTCACCATACCTGATTCTAGAAACAAACAGAAAAACAACCAAGGACCTGAAGTAAGTAGCTGAAGATTATCAGAATTGTAAGTCATCAGTTTCTCCTGAGCAAACACCAGCTACAACTTGCAGCAGTGGTGGCCAAGCTCACCATACCCTCCAGAGATCCAGAGTGGCACTCAAAAACACCATAAGTGAAGCTGTGGTCCTCATGGGAAAATGCCCACCATGGTACCCCCAGAGACTCACAAAGTCGCAATATATGCCCTGGGTCTGAGACTTTAAAGTTCAACTCAGAGAAGGAAGCAATAGAATCTATAACTTGCATCAGTGGTGGCTGAACTCACCATGCCCCCCATAGATCCAGAGAGACACTCAACACCACCACTATAATGGAATAAAACTAGAAATGAACTATAAGAAGACCCAGAGAAACCACATAAACATGAGGAGACTGAATACCACACTGCTGAATGAAGAATGGGTCATAGAAGAAGGGGTGAAATTAAGAAATTACTAGAAATGAAAAGAGAAATAGATCATATCAAAACATCTGGGACATCTTAAAGGAAGTATTAAGAGGAAAATCCATAGCACTGAGTATCCACATACAAAGAAATTAAAAAACCAAATAAATAACCTAATGACACACCTCAAAGCCCTTGAAAAACAGGAATAATCTAACTCCAAAGCCAGTAGAAGACAGGAAATTATTGTACTCAGAGCAAAAATCAACAAAGTAGAGAACTAAAAAGTAATATAGAAAATCAACAAAACCAAAAGCGGGTTTCTCCAAAAAAAATTAGCAAGATAATAAAACCACAAACCAACCTAACCAAAAGAAAAAAAAATCAACCCAAATTATGAATATAAGACATGAAAAAGGAGATATTACTACTGACAATGTAGAAATCCAGAGGATTATCAGAAACTACTTTGAAAAACTATATTCCATCCATTTCCCTGAAAATGATGTAATTGAGTTTTTTTAATGGCTGAGTAAAATTCCACTGTGTACATATCCCACAGTTTTGTAATCCATTCATCTGTTGATGGATGTGTTGGCTGATTCCATAGTTTGGCTATGGTGAATTGTGCAGCTATAAACATAGATACACATGCATTAGTTTGGAAGTTTGATTTCCTTTCTTTAGGGTAGATACTCAGAAGTGGTATTGCTGGATCAAATGGTAGATTTGTTCCCATTCTTCTGAGGATTCTCCATACTGTTTTCCAAAGTGGTTGCAGTAATTTGCAATCCCACCAACAATGTTTTAGAGTTTCCACTTCTCCACATCCTCGCCAGTATCTGTTGTTGTTTGTGTTTTGAATGATTGCCATTCTAGTTGGAGTTAGGTGAAATTTCAGGGTAGTTTTGATTTGCATCTCTCTGATTGCCAATCATGTTGAGCATTTCTTCATATTAGTCAGTCACAAAAAATAAGAAATCAGATGCTTTCCCTAATATGTGAAAGCTAAGGAGAAATGTGTCATAGGAGGAACTCTAGATGAAAAAGGAACTCCTATAGAGAAGCAAACAAGACAACCTAAATGAGGAGATGGAAGGAGAGAAGAAGGAAATTCTCTAAAACATGCAATGTACTTAAACATATCGAAGTCAACCACTAAGCCAAGCAGAGGAAGGAGGAATGGGGAGGGAATAGGGTGGGAAATGGATAGGGGTTAAATCGGTGATGTGTACATGTATGTACATGCAAGTTTTTTACCCCAATATGATGTAAGAATATAATGCACCAATAAAAAATTTAAAAAGACTATAATAAATGAGGATTAGATGGTAAAAAAATAAAAAATAAAAAATAAGAAACCTCAATTAAAAAAAGAAAAAAACTAAAAGAAAAAAACTAAAAGAAAAAAAAAGAAAAACTATATTCCAATAAAATGGAAAATCTGGAGGAAATTGACAACTTTCTAGATAAATACAACCTGCTTAAACTGAGTCAAGAAGATATAAAAAATTAAAACCAACCAATACCAATTAAGAGATTGAAACAGCATTAAAGAGCCTACCATCAAAGAAAAGCCCAGGACCAGATGGTTTCCCAAGTGAATTTTATAAAACCTTTACAGAAGAGCTAATCCTGATACTCCTCACTCTATTTCATGAAATAGGGAAAAAAGGGACTCTCTCAAATACATTCTATTAAACCAATATCACATTAATATCAAAACCAAATAAAAACAGTTCAAGGAAGGAAAACTACAAGCCTATATCTTTGATGAACATAGATGCAAAACTACTAAACAAAATTCTAGCAACATGCATTCAAAACCACATCAAGAAAAGAACAGTAACAAAAAGAATGAATAAATTACGTCTGATTTTGTCAAATAATAACCACATTGCACCTCAGCTCCAAGTTCTTTCATGTCACTGTAGCAAAATGGACAGATTATTTCTTCTTCTGTTCAAAGTAATATCTGTCCTATAAAAACAGGACTATGCTAAGATCAAAATATTTTGCTTTGAGTTTCTAGGCTATGCTAGCTGGAGTTCAAGAACAAATCATGAAAATACCTCTGGCAATAGTCCTTTTATAATGAAGAAATTATTTTCTATCTCACAGATATGATCTAAGAATTAAATGATATGACACAGATTGAAGTAGTGAATTGGCCATTGTCTTACACAAATGTTAAGGTGCTGCTGCATTTAGATATAAAGTGTCATTTTGCTTCTGCATCTGGTAACATCTTTCATTTGCACTTTCAGCAGTAAACCACGGTGTTTATTTACTGCTTGGAAGCCACCAAATACCACTCACTCAATCAAACGGCAGTAACACTCAGTTCTCAGAGATAATGACAATGAACTGAACCTAAATGGAAACATTTTTTGCTAAATTATGATCACAACTTTACAAATGAAGAAAATGAAGGTTAATATAGAACCATGGCTTTAAACAGACAAATGCACGATATTCTAACTGAAGCATCTGACAAAAGGCAGTATGTCATTAAGTGAAAAATGTGTTTCATCTGTTTTCTCCTGAAAACAGGCATGGATGCAGCCTCATGTCTGTTGCCTCCACTATAGGTCAAGAACTATGAAGACACGTACACACACTGCTTCATCCTTCTATTCATCACAGGTAACATAAGATGTGTCCCAGGATCACATGTATATATGTTGTTTTGTTTTGTATTGTATTTTGTTTTATTGGTACTGGACATTGAACCCAGAGGCATTTACTTCCAAAATATAAACTCCTGCCATTTTTATTTTTCTTTGAAACAAGGTCTCACTAAGCTACTAAAGATCTTGGGAAGTTGCTGAAGCTGGCCTTAAACCTTTATTCTACTGTCTCGTGCTCCCCTCCCAGGTACTGGGATTATGGGTGTGTGACATCATGCCTAGATAATTTATCATATTTTTATTTTTATTATCATTTTTAAACACAAATCTTTTTTATAGTAAACAACCTGGAATCTGATCTAATAAAGAAGATGATTTCTTTGGGAAATTTGTATAATTTATAAAATACTTAATTGATTTGTCAATTGAGAGCAAAGCAAATTTTTATAAAGCAATTTCAAGCCATGCCTCCTTACCAACAATGAAAACTTATTTTATATAATTTAAATGCATAGAGAAAGAAAATAAAAGAAACCTTATATTATAAAGTGCAGGATTGTTTTTCATTCTATTAGTGCTTTCCCTAAGTTCTACTAAAAAAAAATCCCAGTTTTTAGGAAAATAGATGTATATGTACTCATACATATTTCACAGTAGAATTAACCATGCCAGCCGGGCGTGGTGGCACAGCCTTGTAATCCCCGCGCTTGGGAGGCAGAGACAGGAGGATCGCGCTGGTTCAAAGCCAGCCTCACTAGCTTAAGAGACCCTGTTTCCAAATAAAAAATATAAAATAGGTCTGGGAGTGTAGCCCGGAGGTAGAAGGGTTTCCAGGATCCCCAGTACCACCAAAAAAAAAAAAAAAAGAATTAACCATGCCAATCACACTTTTGGAGGTAGGCGCATGGCTATGACAATGTTAAGAAAGTCTTTTTCAAGAATATTTCAAACAGTGAACTTAAAAACTAGAATAATTTTCTCTGCAATTCCAGTTTGCAACAAGAGGAAAAGAGAAAAATGGAGAGGGAAAGAAGAAGAGAGATAGGGAGAGAGGAAAGAAAGGAGAGACAGCGAGAGCAAGAACAAATATGAATTGTGAGGGGTTGATGTAAAATACTAGATTTAAAATTCTCCTAGACAGCACTATTAGGAGGAGATTAATTCAGACACTAAGAACAAAAGGGGAAGAAAAACATGAGGAATAAATAAACAGAAATAAGAACGACTACATTAAGTAGTTTATTAAACCCAAAGGCAGGCCCAGGGAAATGAAGCATGTTCTAGAAGATGAGGAGGTGTTTTTGTTCTTCTGACCCAAGCCATCATGTATATCTAAAGGCTCTAAGGTCCACTGTACTGTCCTGAAGATGAAATCACTCAGCATCAACCGCGTGACAGCATCGTCTCCATTCTTTGTCATACCATGTGCTTTGGTTCTGCTAAAAAACCAAACAGTCCCTACTCTTCTCTAAGAGGTGTGAATGCAAGCACTATAACAGTCCTCAACTTGAATCCTGCCAGGTGTGGTCACATCATCTGTGGACAATAAGACATAAGTGGATCTTTCCAAGGTAATTCTGGAAAAGCTTCGGTGTGCATGCCCCTTTAGTTACTCACCCTTCTTTTTTTCATTCTTATTTTCTGCTTGGACAAGGGATAAAATGGCTAATGATATAATAGCCATTTTTATACTATAACAGTGGCAGTAAGATGACCAGCATGTTATACAGGGAGATAGAAGACTGAACCCATGATAGTACATTTTTAGTAGCACCGGCCCTGGACAGCCTATATTCAGACTTCTTATGTCAAATGAAAAACCTTCTGAGCTTAAGCCACTGTTAGTCTGGCCATCTATTGCTTACAGCCAAATGCACTCGCATTACATGCACAATGGTTTAGTTTCCTGCCAGATTCATCAAGCTCTATGAAACCTGCCTTTAGACCCTTTGTCCTGCTATAGAAAAGTACCCGGTACTGAGTAATTTGTATAGAACAGAAATTTATTATAGTTTTGGAGGTTGGTAAGTCAATATCAAGATACCATCAGATCCAGTGTCTAAAGAGAGCATATTTCCTCCTTGGCATCTCCTGGCAGAAGGGAAAAGAGGGCCTCAGCTAGTTCCCTCTGGCCTTTTTATAAGTTACTGATACATGATGAGAGTAGAGCCTTTGTGACTTAATCATTTCCTCAAAAGGCCCACTGTTTCAAACCATAATAGGAAGTAAGTTCCAACAGGAATTTTATAAGGGACAGATTTTCAAACCACAGCAGGTACTTCTCTTTCTACCCATAGCATCTCCAGCATTAACACAGGTATCTACAAAACCCCAAGAAGCCCTCTTCTTGTCTTTCTCCTAATATTTTTAAGTGTCAGGTGGAAGAAAGATAATTGTGTCTGGCTGAGACCAGCTTCCCCTCTTTTGGAGTGGCAGATTATAATTTTCTAAAATTGTGACTGTTCAGTATGTGTCACCAGGGACCGAAATATCAAGAAATCAATATATGATTCAAATAGACTTACTTGATTGTTATTATATAATTAGAAAATTATAAGCCATTTCATTAGACTATTAAGAAATTTTAAAATTTTCCACATCTTTAATCTTAATATTGTTTTTAATAAGAATGATCAAGTATTTTGTAATTAATTTTATAATATAAGTCAATGTAGTATGGAAATAATTATTAAAAGTTGATTATAGCCTTATACCTATTATAACTGATCTAATATTAAGTATGATTTGAGGCTAAAATATATAAATAATTTATTTTTATAAATAGTTTCTAGACTGTAATCCCAGTACTTGGGAGGCTGAGACAGAAGGATTGCAGGTTCAAGGCCAGTTCTTGCAACTTAATGGGATCCTGTTTCAAAATAAAAATTAAGAGCTATAGGTGTAGCTCTGAGGTAGAATGCCTGAGGTTCAATCCCTAATATTAAAAAGAAAAAAAAAAGTTTATAAGATATTTAAGACGAAAGACTGTTTTTTGATAGCATTTTTTTTATTTTTAAGAAACTATATTCCATAAAACAAACGTGGTAGTACACACTTGTAATCCTATTACTTGGGAGGCTGAGACAGAAGTATCACAGGTTTGAAGCTAGCCTGGACAACTTAGTGAGGCCCTCCACCACTTAGTGAGACCCAGTTTCCAAATAAAAAATAAAATCAGGCTGGAGGTTTAGCTCAGAGGTAGAATGCCTCTTGGGTTCAGTTCCCAGGGTCAAGAAAACAAAACAAAACAAAACAGAAACAAAAAGAGGAAAAAAATCAATATTCCATGAAAAATAATGGTTTTTCCTCTATTGGGCATTTATAAAAATGGTCAGGTCACCTCAGAGTCATTCTGTGAGTTAACATTAGTTAACTTATTTTTTTAATTACCATAATGGATTTCATTAACTTTTGTTTCTCTTTTTTCCCAATGTTTCATATACACTAATGCTCATGATATTCTATAGGTATCACAATGATGTTTTCTTTTTTAACACCATTATACTTCCCTTTCTCATAACATTAAAATTGTTGAGTGATGGATTCCTTACTCATTACCATTCTCAAAGTAGCATTATAGTTGAATTTAAACAACACAGTAGTTAGGGCCACAAGCTCCCCAGAGCAGTAACAAAACTCTTCACAGCTTTCAATTCTGAAAAAATTAACTATTAATAGCTTACTGTTGCCTAGAAGCCTTGTTGATGACATAAATAGTTGATTAGCACATAGTTTGCATGTTATATTACTGCATATGGAAAAAATTGTGAGAACAGGAAGACATCACTTTTCTCTGTGATAGGCAATTTATAGGAGAGATAGACTGCTCATTTGGAGACGATTAGCATCCTCTGCTCAAGAAATGTGTGCTTACTGCAAGAGCAATAGGAGGTAGCTACCCAATTATTACGGTAGTACACTATCTATTATAATTTTATGCTGTTATAATTTAATTTTTTACTTTTGTTCATATTCATTTATTTTTCATTAATTTTTTACTTTTGTTCATATTAGCTATGAATGGTGTCATGTATGGTCTGCAAGTGTGTGCATGCACAATTTTTTTATTGTTTTATCATTTTATAATGAATTTTGTATTTTTATATAAGCAAATGAGTTTTTTTTCAGATTATTGCAAACCTCTACACACACACACACACACACACAATTTGAAATTACTTGGGCCAGTGCAGTTCAAGCCTGTGTTGTTCACGTGTCTACTCTACATGATTATCTTATAGTAAGAAAATCAAAATCACATTTTCATGCCGGGCGTGGAGGCACACTCTTATAATCCCCATGCTTGGGAGGCGAGACAGGAGGATTGCGTAGGTTCGAAGCCAGCCGCGCTGGTTTAAGAGACCCTGTTTTCAAATAAAAATATAAAAAAAATAGGTCTGGGAGTGTAGTCCGGAGGTAGAAGGGCTTCCAGGAACCCCAGTACCACCAAAAAATAAAAATAAATAAAAAAATTTTAAATCACATTTTCCTCATTCCTCAAAATTTTTATTCTTGTCCTCTTCACTCACATCTAATTATTAAGCAAGTTTCTATATAAATTTATTATTTGGTTCTGGGAGTTGTAGTTTTCTTGTAGGAAAATTAATATATTTCTTTTTTGTTTTGTTTCACAAATAGTCTATCGAATTGCTACCTAAGTCTGAAAAATCAGCTCAATTGTCATGGGTTTGTCTTATTTCTCCATATTGTACATATAAAATGATAAGTATCCACTGCTTTAGTAATCTTCTAAGACATTTCAAACTATAGTACTTAATACTGGGTGTGGTGGTGCACACTTGTAATTCCCGCGCTTGGGAGGCAGAGACAGGAGATTCGTGCAGGTTCGAATCCAGACGCGTTGGCTTAAGAGACCCTGTTTCACAAATAACAACAGATGCTGGCGAGGATGTGGAGAAGTGGGAACTCTAAGACATTGTTGGTGGGATTGCAAATTAGTGCAACCACTTTGGAAAACAGTATGGAGAATCCTCAGAAGAATGGGAACAAATCTACCATTTGATCCAGCAATACCACTGTTGGGTATCTACCCAAAAGAAAAGAAACCAAACTACCAAACTAATGCATGCGTATCTATGTTCATAGCTGCACAATTCACCATAGCCAAACTATGGAACCAGCCAAGATGTCCATCAACAGATGAATGGATTACAAAACTGTGGGATATGTACACAATGGAATTTTACTCAGCCATCAAAAAAAAAACTCAATTACATCATTTTCAGGGAAATGGATGGAACTGGAGGACATTATGCTAAGTGAGATTAGTCAGGCACAAAAAATAAGAAATCAGATGCTTTCTCTAATATGTGAGAGTTAGGGAGAAAAGAGGAGCAAACAAAACAACCTAAAGGAGGAGAAATGAGGGGGGAAGAGGAAAATCTCTAAAGTTCACAATGTACTTAAACATATCGAAGTCAATCACTAAGCCAAGCAAGGGAGGGAGGGACGGGGAGGGAATGGGGTGGGATTTGGGTGGGGGTTAAATCAGAGATGAGTACATGTTTGTACACACAAGTTTTTTACCCCAATAAGTTGTATGAATATAATGCACCAATAAAAAAATTAAAAAAATAAAATAAAATAAAATAAAAACATTTTCTAATCACCTAAAATAAAAAGAGACCCTATTTCCAAATAAAAATATAAAATAGGTCTGGGAGTGTAGCCCGGAGGTAGAAGGGCTTCCAGTAACCCCAGTACCACTAATATATATATATATATATATATATATATATATATATATATATATATATGTGTGTGTGTGTGTGTGTGTGTGTGTGTGTGTGTATACTATGTATAAATATATATTTATATATATAAATAATGTATATTATATATAGTATATAATATATATATATATATATACATATATATATAATTTACCCACTGTAATGGGCTTTTGTGTTCTCATATCTATTCCTGAACTAGACTGCCATACTTCATCCCAGCATGGAACTGAGTCTGGCACATAGAAGCTTTTCAATAAATAAATTTTGTCAGAACTTGACTATAATAGACTTGGGGGCTGGAGTCTTCTACTCTCTTTATAAACAGCCAGAGAAGCTAATAGAGCAATCAGAACATATTTAGCAAATGTTGAAAAACAGAACATTAGGCCAGGACTGAAATTTGGCCATAAAATTGACTATACTGGTCTTTCCCTTTTGAAGTAGGAGTGAGTGCATTGTCCTTTATTTCTCTTACAATTTACAATTAAAAATTCTAGACAAAGTAAATATCAGGGTATCTGAAAGAAGTAAAAACAAGATAATCGGAGATTTTGTTACTTGAGAAATATTTTGCTTGTTTGTTTGGCTTCATTTGTATTCTTGCCTGGGTACTAGAGAATGCTGCAAACCATAAATGCCAATAGAGGCCAACAAAATTAAGAAGGTGTAAAAAAGTGTATTGTCTCTAGAAAAAGACTGAGAAAAACATGGCACTGCATGCATAACCCTTTTGACTATGCCCACCCTGTTCCTGGTGGATAAAAGGTAAAATTTGTGCCTCACGGCTTCCCCACTGGGTACTGCACTCCCACTGTTCTGTGGACAGAATCCTGTCTTTCATTCCTGTAATACACTAAGGGGTGCCATCTCTGTTTTCCATTATTCACTGTCACAACTATATCTGAACCCTATCAACTATCCATTGTACTAACTAGAACAGAAGTACATCCTCTCTTACCCATTATGACTTTCAGAATTTTATAGTGAAAAAAGCTCTATTGATCATTTCAACCCTGCACTAACTGAAAATCAACAAAGAGCATCATCTTTTCCTCTCTTTGCCCTCGTCTATAGAGACTGAAGTGGATTTCTGTTTACCAGACTAATCTTGCAATAACTAAATTATAGCAAAGATGAGGCACCCAACTTCCATCCATTTAGGAAGTGGAGAATATGCTTAGGGGAAGAAGGCATTGTCATGATAAGATTCTACAGAATATTATCTAAGCTAACTCCAGAATGGGTCATGCATGAAAGCAAACACAAGATTTTAGAACTGGAAATTTATTGAAAACATATAAGCTGGGCGTGGTGGCACATGCTTGTAATCCCTGTGCTTGGGAGGCTGAGACAGGAGGATCGCACAGGTTCTAAGCCAGCCTCAGCTACTTAGTGAGGCTCTCAGCAACTTAGTGAGAACCTGTTTCCAAATAAAATATAAAATAGGGCTGGGAGTATAGCCTGGAGGTAGAAAGCCTCTGGGTTCCACTCCAAGTACCACCAAAAAAAAAAAAAAAAAAGAAAAAAGAAAAAGAAAAAGAAAACATATAATGTGTTCCAAAAGGTTTTGACTCTTAATTTAATTTAATTAAACTATAATCGACAACTTAATTTAATTTAAACTACCATCCACAGAAGTAGGCCAGGACATGCATTCTAGAATTTAGTAGGAGTATTGCTTACATAGCAAGACAAATATAGGAAATAATCAGACACGACTTAAAATTTTCAAAATATATTTCAACATTATTCATCATATCAATAACCAAGAAATAAAACAAGTGAGGAAAAAATTAGTAGATATCCACCACAAGATACACATGATGTAATTATCAAGGGAAAATATCATTTAGTATAAAAGACATATGATCATATCAAATGATACAGAAAAAAGTATTTGCAAAATGTGGTACTTGTTCACGTAAAAAGCTCATAGCTAACTAAAAACAGAAAGAAACTTTAACTTAATTAGGAGCATCCATTAAAATATACAGTCTTTGTAATCCAAGTACTTGGGAGGCCGAAACAGAAGGATCATAGGTTCATGGTTAGCCTAAGCTACTTAGCGAGACCCTCCACAACTTAGTGAGACCCTGTTTCAAAAGAAAGAATAAAAATAAAATAGGGCTGGGGTTGTAGGAAGGAGGTAGAATGCCCCTGGGTTCAATACCCAGTTTTGAAAAATATATAAATGTATATTTACATATGTATATATACAATTTAATAAATATATTTTATATATACATCTATATGTATATATTTATATGCAGTTAACATACCCTTGCTGAGGAAAGGCTATTGTTTTCCCACTATTAGAAGGAGAGAATTATTGAAGGAAACACGTCCACTGATGTTATATACCTATGTGAGAATACTAGTGCCAATCTCAATATCATGTATGGGGAAGGGGAGGGAGTGGAGAGGGAAAAGGGAGGGAGCCAGGAGAAGCTCCCAAGTGCCGTGTGCATGAACATTCCTATTATTCTGAACCACATTATGATGTGAGAGTACAATACACCAATAAAAGTATGTGTGTGTACATGCATAAACATATATAGAAAATTTTAGGATGATTTTTGTAGAAATGCTCAAAGTAATAATATTTTATACAAAAAATTATAAAGGACTAAAAGTAATTTAAATTATCTAAAAAGTTAGAGAAATTATGTTATCATATTTTAATTTTTCTATATATTTTACAGCAAGTACAATAGAAATGTGGGTGTTTCAAAATAAAGAATAAAAATAGGACTGGTGGTGTAGCTCAGAGGTAGAATGTCTCCAAATTCAATCCTCAGTACCACACATATCAAAAAAAAAAGATTTCTAAAGATTGCATAATTCATAATTTCATTTATATAGCTTTTTAAAATAAAAGAAATTTTAGTGACAAAGAACAGATAAGTGGCTTTTGGGGCAGTTAAGGGGGGGTAGAGAAAGTGACTACATAATTATATAATTATAGCATGGGGAAATTTCTTTGCGGTGCCAAAATAATTTTCTATTCTAGGTTTTTTGGTTTTTTTTTTTTGGTGGGTATGGGGATGGAATCCAGGTGCATTTGACCTCTGAGATACACCCCCTGCCCTATTTTTTTATTCTTTATTTTGAAACAGGGTCCTCCGGAATGCTGGGATTACAAGAGTCCGCCACCACACCCGGCTTCTAGTCTAGTTTTGGCAAAGATTATACCAAACTATACATGCAATAAAATTTCATAGAAATTCACAACAAAAACAGCAAGTACACACAAAAAAGAAAAATAAGCACATATGAAAACAGTGAGATATGAATAAAGTCTGTAGTTCAGTTGATACTATTATATCAATTTTATGATTTGGCAATTACACTGTGGTTTTTATAAGATGTCAGCAATGGGGGAAATTGGACAGAAGGTACACAAGACCTCTCTATACTATTCCTACAACTCTTTTTAAATTAAAATTGTTTCAAACTCAAGTTTTTAAAAAATGACTTAGAGTGTTATTCAGTGTGAATTCTTAACTCAGAAGTCTTTTTCCTGCTCCTAGCCTATGTTATCTGTTGCCTAACAACCTTATTTCTCATTGAGAAGCATTACAAATGAAAAAGTGCCACTGAATTACTTTCCTCTGACTGTAAAGCAATCACATTATTGCTTGGCAACCAGCCCAGGGTTATGGACAAGCAGTAAATGAGAAGAAGAAAAAAAAAGCTGGAGTGCAATTTTTTTTTCAAATTTCCCCTGAAATAGAAAGATTTTCATCAACATAGGATGGGAGTATACATGATTTGAAAGAACATAAAACTCTATGTAATTTTGCTGAACTCATATAGAAGATTTTTTTTATCAAGCTTCCAAGAATAGTATTAAAACTAGTAGTCTAAAGCATCTAATTCATGTTTAGCCAACATCATCATATGAACAGATCAAATTTAAGCAAGCACTGTAAAATCATTCTCTAAATGAGCTACTATTCTCTTTCAACTGAGGAACTGCTTATATTTGGTGGGAGTGTAGCCAAAGAGTGATTAGTAAAACTCTGTATGTCAGCTATATAAATAAAAAAAGACACAAAATGCCAAATTTACTAAAATAATGTTTCCTTCAGTCATGAACATAAAGCAGATGGCTTTATATTCCTGCAAATCCCAGACAAAACAATATTTGTTTCCATTAGATTAACTTCCTCAAACTTTGATCTATATTCAAAAATTCTGAAATTTTAAATTGTGACTATTTTGCAAACAATTGATTACTAGGAAGAAGCATTCAAAATATTTTAATTTGATGAATTTAGTTTACTTAATTCAA
This sequence comes from Muscardinus avellanarius, assembly GCF_963383645.1. NCBI lineage: Eukaryota > Metazoa > Chordata > Mammalia > Rodentia > Gliridae > Muscardinus > Muscardinus avellanarius. The sequence goes on along the minus strand of NC_137787.1, from coordinate 49,193,100 downwards.
GTCAAAATTTTCAATTCACACATATAAAATACTGACAATGTTGAACTTTACCTGGGCCCCGTTTTCCCAGAAAACAGTAATGATTTTTAAAAAATCATACTCAAGCATTTGTTTTCTAAAATCTCTCTAGTCCTTTGGAGCTGGGCGTGGTGGCGCACGCTTGTAATCCCTGTGCTTGGGAGGCTGAGACAGGAGAATCACACAGGTTCGAAGCCAGCCTCAGCTACTTAGCGAGGCTCTCAGCAACTTAGTGAGACCCTGTTTCCAAATAAAATATAAAATAGGTCTGGGAGTATAGCCTGGAGGTAGAAAGCCTTTGGGTTCCACCCCCAGTACCACCAAAAAAAAAAAAAAAAAAAAAAAAACAGAAAGAAAATCTCTCTAGTTCTTTGTGTTCCAGGAATCATTTTGCCATAAAGAACCACATATCCCCAGAAGATACAGATAAGATTCACTGCCCACTCTTTTATGGATTCACATAAGACATGCACATGATTCCCTTTAATACCTGTGACGTAACTAAACACAGGCCCTCCAAATTCTTATTTGTCTCAATAATGATTTGCTGAAGTTCTCCCCACCTGTGAATTGTCTAGTCTTCCCTATACAAGTCTGTAGCAAAAGTGTCCTGCCAGGACTCACTGATCTTCAGATCCCAGGTGCTCTGTCTATGGCTAGACTGAACAAAATCATTCCTTAATTTTCCAGTGCATTATTATCTTTGATGAAGTAAAATGCAATAAGTTGTTTAAATTTTTATATTATAAACTGTTATATCTGGCAAATGATTCAAATTCATGATTTAAGTTGGAATGAACCAAAAAACTAGTGGCATAATTTTTAGTGGAAGCACTAATAAAAACCTACCTCAAAGCCAGTTTGGATATCAAAATGAAGTCATTTTTAGGCAATTGGAATATGTCACCAGAAAGCAGGTTCATATGTAGGCAAACAGAAAAGAGATTTTCCTGCCAATTCAAGGCTACACAATTAAATTGGAGATCACTTCCTAATATTGAATTTGTAATTCTACAATAATTATTCTGAGTATATATAAGTTTAAACTAAGTCCATTATATCAAAAAACAGAATTAAGTAGATACAAATAAACTATATCATTCTTCTCCATGCAGTAAAGATATGAAACAGCCTAATGACGAAATCTTTTGATTTGGAGATGTAATTCAGTGGTAGAGCACTTACCTAGTCTAGGTGCAAATTCCTGGGTTCAATTCCAGAACTATACACACCCAAAAAGATCTCATTTGTTCTATTTTCTTTTTCTTTCTTTCTCTTTCTTTTTTTTTTTTTTTTTTTTTTTGTGGTACTGGAGTTCCTGGAAGCCCTTCTACCTCCGGGCTACACTCCCAGACCCATTTTATATTTTTTGAAACAGGGTCTCTTACGCCAGCGCGGCTGGCTTCGAACCTGCGCGATCCTCCTGTCTCCACCTCCCAAGCACGGGGACTACAAGTGTGTACCACCACGCCCGGCTTGTTTGATTTTCTGAAGACAAAAACAAGTAGACAAAGTGGAATGAGCATTGGGGGTAGGGGGGGTACCAGAAAAAAAAGTGATACAATGCACCTAATACAGAAAAAAAAGAAAAAGATTATGTTTATGTTTGATAGAAAAAGACAGAACTGGCAAAGGTTATTAAATTCAAAGATTAGAGATAATGAAAATTAACAGATAAAAATGGTGAAAATTATTAATTGAATATAGTGATTTTTTTTTTAGCCATCAAGAATAAAAGATCATGGTTTGCAGACAGCCTCGGCTACTTAGTGAGGCCCTTTGCAACTCAGTGAGACCATGTTTCAAAATAAAAAATTAAAAAACATAGGGCTGGGCTATATCTCGGAGGTAGAATGCACCTGGGTTCTATCCCCAGTGCTGCAAAAAGAAGAAAGAAAGAAAAAAAGAAAGAAAGAAGAAATTAAAAAATTGAATAAAAGATTACATTTTTACTTTATATTGATGTTAATTTTGTAAACTCTTTATCATTTTTTTCTCAGCCACCAAATCCTGTAGGTTCCATGCTTCAATATTATTTATAACCACCGTCTTTCTGTTTCTCTGTTCACAGAATTCAACCTAATATTACTGCTCATTGAAATCATCGCCACAGTTCCAGATCAGTTTCTGAAGATCCACTTTTGCCCCTCTCTCACCGAATCATTTTTTTTCCATAATAGTAAGATATTTTCCTCTTAATTTCTAGTACATTTTTTCATTTTTACAATTAAAGGTCTTAAATGTTTCACATTGTTATAAGAATTAAAATGTATCTTTCTTAACCTGTGCCAACTGATGCTAAAATTCTTGCCACTTCTCCCAAGGTCCACCAACGACTCCCATTGCCGAAAATACTCCCTCTCTCTCTCCTCTCTTCTCTTCTCTTCTCTTCTCTTCTCTTCTCTTCTCTTCTCTTCTCTTCTCTTCTCTTCTCTCTCTCTCTCTCTCTCTCTCTCTCTCTCTTCTCTCTCCCTCTCTCATCCCCTTCTCTCCCTCTTCTCTCTCTGTCCCTCTTCACCTTCTTCTTCTCCTTCTTCTGTTTTTCTATCTCTCTCTCTTTTATTTCTCTCCTTCTCTCTCTCTCTCTCTCTCTCTCTCTCTCTCTCTCTCTCTCTCTCTCTCTCTCCTTCCCTCCCTCCCTCCCTCCCTCGCTCTCTCTCTTCTCATGCTAGTGATTGAGCCAGAGGCATGCTATTCCTGAGATACATCCCTAGCATTTGAACAAAGGTCCCTCTAAATTGTTGAGGCTGGCCTCAAACCTGTGATCCCTCTGTGTCAGCCTCTCAAGTCGTGGGATTTCAGGCCTGCGCAACCACCACCACTTGTGCTTTCTCTTTCTATATTACTGCTTTTTCACTGTTCTTTTTCAAGGTCTTCACACATATTTTTCTGTTATGCCTAGAGTGACTTTTTTTTCCATCCTCTATTCCTCTACCTTAGTTTATTCTACATTGACCTCAGCCTTTACTATTATTTAAATTTTGCTAGGGAAGATTTTCCTAATTATTACTTTTACTTCTAAAATTAGATTTAGTTTACTGTTAAATAGCAATTTTCATCAAGTTATAAATCATTAAATTTTTTAGAGCATGATATCCAAGCAAACTGAGAAGAGTTTTGTTTGTATGCCAAATTTTTAGAAGTCTGCTTAATAGTGAAGAAAGCTTGAGTATTATGATGCTAACTTTAAGAATTTTCATAAAATTCAGAGGAGGTTATCAAAAGAAAAGTGCTCCATGTGAGTATTATAAGATTAAAGAATGACCACTAAATTGTTCTGTGGTATACATAGGGAAAATTGTTCCATGTTATTAAGTGAATAAGGAGGATTGTAAAAAATTCTAAAAGGAAGTTATCCTTTGCAGAGCAAAATGAAATATTTGTAAATATTGGCAAAGTGAGAATCTCCTTGGCAACATTAAAGACAAAATCAGCATTTTAGAAAAAATAGCATTCCAAATGACAATAAACTGTAGTACAAAACCAGAAAAGCAGACAGAAAAATTTTACAGCCATTCCTGGGAGACATTCTCGACCATTCCTAAGGGAGGCTTGGAAATTGTTATGAGTCATTAATTCTTTTGTCTGTTTCTTTTTAAATTATCATTGTGTTAGAATTCTTTAAATATAATACTAATCAATTCAAAATGTTATGTATTAAAAGAATTGCTCAGATAACTAAAGAAAAATATTTTTTATTTTCATTGTAACATGTATGCTTAGGGATTTGTCAACATGGAAAAGTGGATAAACCTTGAATAAATGAATTTTGCTGATAGACTGAGTTGGAGAAACGGAATATACAAATACAGCAGACCAAAAAATAAAAAGTTAGAGTCTGAGATTGAAGTAGTAAACATAAGAAATAGGAAAAAGTCCAACAACATGGTTGTCTATGAGAAAAGAGGGCAATTAACCATAGGTAACCCATGTAAGCCAGGAATCTAAAGGGGCATAGGTAGTATTTAAGGTAGGTAATACTTACTGGCTAAAAGAGAAAATAATTCTTCAAATGAAAGTATTTTCAGTATCTTCCTCAGTTTTCACATGCTGAGATCAATCAAGCATGGTTTTAATACTTATTAGAAAATAATCTTGTTTAGAGAAAATAAAAAATATTACTATTAATAGTAAATGCATAGAATATTGGAAGACAAAATATACAATTATACACATGTAATATGTTTAGAGATACAAGAAATACATTGATAAACATGAATAAAAATGGATAAAATGATTGGATGTATTTGAATCAAACTGTATACACATATACACACACGTGTGTGTGTGTGTGTGTGTGTGTGTGTGTGTGTGTGTGTAGAAGAGGACAAACTTGTTAGACTGGCCCAAAATGAATGGAAACATATATTTCAATCTATTTAAAATAGTGAGCTAGAAGTTGTACTTAAGATATTATTCACAAGACAGAACAGACAGAAAAGAAATTATAAAAATATAAAATATTTTAAAATTAAAAGTAGAATAAAATTGTTCTCCATATGCTTACTTCAAGCCCCAGACATCAAACTAGAGGGAATTATACAGACTTAATCTGTGACTAAATAATAGCTAAATAATAGCTGGAAATTGTTCAATAATGATAAATGACATAAATTCACATATATAGAAGGTATTATGTGAACAAAAAGGGACAGATAAAAGGAAATCCATACACAGACACATTGTAGTGTAATTGCAGAAAATATTCTGATCATCTGCAAAATAATGGCAACATGAAGAATTCTCAGTAGCACAATTGAAAGCCAGAAGAAAGGGGACATACTGAGAAGATGTAATTGACAACCTGAAATGGAATGCCAAGCATAAATATCTTTCATGAACAAGAGTAAAATAAATACATTGTCAAACAATCAAAAACTGGAAGACTATACCAACAGATGAATGCTAAATTTATTTCTAAAGGGCATACTTCAGAAAGATGGAAATATATCTATCCTGGAGTGAGAAGTCTATGGTTCGCAGCTGACAAGCAGCTAAATAAGCTGATAATTGGTCTTTGGAGTAGATCTTGCGGGACTTGATAGGCATCACTTGGTATTTTTCTTATCAGCTATATGTAAAATATTCCAACTGCATTTAAAATAGGCTTACTCATGGATAGAGCTTCATGGTATTCTGTCCCTCATGGAAGGGAGTGAACTTAAAAATGTAAAGGACCTTATCCTAAATAACACCTAAATACCTCAATACCGTATAAACAATCTATTGCAGTGGGGAGAAATCTATTTTTTCTTTGTTTTTTAAACAAGGTTTTGAAAATTTCTCCTAAAATAAAAAAGGCAGTAAGCTCTTAAAAACATCTGAATCCACTGAAGTCCAAATACATAAATTAAGCATTCACCAGAAATCTTCAGCAGTTATTGTCATAGCTAGTAGGTTTAGAAGACTATCAAAAGAATGAATAAATAAAAATATTGTTTCATCACATGCATAAAATGTGTTCAAAATATTTTAAATGTATGATGCTATACCATAAGGAAAAAATAATCTTATTTCATATTAGTGCCATAAAGCTAATTTATACTTGCTGAGCCCCATGGTACCCAATAATCTACTAAAGAAGAGGAAACGTATATATGGAATGTGTGTATATATATTATTTCTAGCAATTGACTCATGAAAGGAAACTCTTTTCTTAAGATTACAGATAAGTTGCACAGATTAATCTCAAACTAAAATAAATAAATAGGGTTATTTTCCCTAGTTAGACATTTTTTGTTTAAGAATGCTAAGAACATTCCATTTCTCTTTATTATTTTGCTCTAGAGACTAAGCAAAACTTGATTTAATTACATGTGTTAAGATGGGTATTTCTAACATTTCTAATGATTAAATTGGCCCACTATTGATTGTCTTAGTTTTCTCTAGATGAACCAAGAGACACTAGGGGATGATTTTCTATTAGAAATAAAGGAAGTGAATGAGGCTGCCAGAAATTGTAAACTCATAATCCAATATTTAAATCATCTTATTTTCTACAAAACATAGTTGAAATATTTGTAAAAAAAAATAAGAGAAGAGAAAAAATCTCCAAAATGTCTTTGAGGTAATAATAAAAAATATTACTCAAGACATTTTATTTAATATTCTATTGCACTGGTAAATTAGATTAATTTTAAATTGTTTGATCCCTAAAACATAATCATTTAAGTCAAAGTAATCTACATGTAATACTTTAGATGATTTATTATTTGTTAGTAAACACATGCTTAAAGCAATAGAAGTGCTAAAGATTATCAAGATTATAAGCAGGAGTCTAGGAAGAAGTTTACTACCATAGTCTGTGCACATCATCAGATTAATGAGCATAGTAAAAAGGAATTAGTCTAGTATGTTTTTGAAATTGCAATCCCAATGTGTGTTCTTTTATAAAATATGGATGTGGAAAAATATGATTCAAGTACTATTTTCAAGTATTTTGGCTTTAGCACACAAGCAGATAGTAGTGCTATTCACTGAAGCATGAGACTATTGTGGTAGAATCAAGTTTTGGGGTATGTTAAATTTAAGATATCTGCTAAACATCTGAATGGAGGGGCTAAATAATTATTTGGATATTGGATAAATGTCCAGATATTACGAAAAATTTAGGACTAGAGAGAAAAAATAATTATCACTTAATTATTACACTTAGAAGTAATGTAGATGCAATGAGAGGCCATGTAACTGTAAGTTTCATGTAGGACTTAAAGTAGAAGGAGAGAAGAGTCAACTATACACATATGGAGAGAAGAGTCAAATACACACACACACACACACACACACACACACATATATATGAGAGAGAGAGAGAGAGAGAGAGAGAGAGAGAGAGAGAGAGAGAGAGAGAGAGAGAGAGAGAAGAGCAAAATACATAGAATGAGACAGTTAAGTGGTGGCCCAGTACAAACATTTTTGGGATGAGACACAAAGATAAAACAGTAAATAAGCAAATCAAAATCAAATAAGTCCTAGTTTTAATAAATATTCTCAAAATTAGAAGAGATATTTTGTTGAAAGTGAGTTAAATTTTATTTTGCTTACCTTTCTAGAAATTTATTTAAAATATTGTAATGAGCCAGGTGTGGTGGTACATGCCTATAATCCAGTACATGAGAGGCTGAGACAGAGAACTGCAGGTGTGAAGCCAGCCTCAGCAACTTAGTAAGACCCTGTTTAGCCAGGTGTAGTGGCACACAGAGACAGGAGATCCCTCAGGTTCAAAAGCCAACCTCACTGGTATAAGAGACTCTGTTTCCAAATAAAAATATAATATAGGTCTGGGAGTGTAGTCCAGAGGTAGAAGGGTTTCCAGGAACCCCAGTACCACCAAAAACAAAAACAAAAACAAAAAACAAGACCCTGTTTACAAAGAAAATATAAAATAGGTCTAGATGTAAAGCCCAAAAGTATAGGACACTGGGTTCCATCCCCAGTACCACAAAAGAAGAAAAAATTGTGATGAGACTGATTTTTCTCCAACTGAAATTGCAGCCTAACTCGGAGAATTTATCAAAATAAAACAAACCTGGAAAACCTACTTGGCCAGATATAACTATTGTTAGGCAAACAGATGGAACTATTCATGGGAGTAATGATTTCAGTGAAAACCTTTAAAACCAAATAAATTTTAAAAAACACCAATCTTATTTAACTGAAGATGGGCCATATTTATTAACGTAATTACATTCCTGGAAGTGCTCAAAGTCCAGGACTTAATTAAAATAAGTAATAAAATTCAAATAATTTTCTGAGATGTTAATATATAGACTTGAATCTATAAAGGAAAAAAGGAGGTAAATAATGTATATATTCCAAGTCCAAAATTAAGTAACTGAGAATGAAAGCAAGATCATTTAAGTGAGTCAAATGAATGTTTATTGAAAAAATCAATTATAACTTTCAGACAAATCAAAAAGATAATCAGTACTGCTTTGGTGCCCTTTGAGGCCCAGAGGAAGAACAGAGTAGCAGTGAGGACATGATCCCACTCATCCTACATAGCCACAGGTATATACTTAGTCATATAAGCATGACTGGGAAAAACGCAACACATCTCTGGAGGCAGCTTCTTTACCCAAACAAAAGATACAATTCTTTCCCTCCAAAATTGGTTAAGGTTCAAAAGGTATGTGGAGCTGACTTTCTCCAGGACAAGGGTCTCAGCTAGAGTACCCAGTTAGTAATGGAACTGGCTTACCTGGGTCTGTATGTGGTATTGACTATTTACCAACCACCCACATTGCGCAAAGGATCCTGGACTAGTTAATATGGGAGCAGAAATCACCAGACTCTTGACAACTCAGACAAGTTCACCAGACCTAGACTGCCATGGAGGATTATGGAGGCCATCTCATTACAGTTTGACATGTCCCAGTGACTTTGGGAACCAAATGTCTGCTCCTAAACAACATGGCCTGTATATATCCCTCTTCACTGAGTGTTTCATGGGGTTGGTCACATTACAGAGATTGACTGTGCAGATGACTATTGGAGAATTCAAGCTAAAGGAGCCTGTGGTAAAGGCCATGACTAGAGGGCACCCTCATTATGCTCCTTTACAATTCACCCAAGCCACAAAAATTGTGAGTGCATGAAAGTATTTGTTACTGTGAAAGCATGGAGAAATTGGACAAATGATATTTAAATTAGATGAGGCAAGTGTAATCCAACCAACTAATAACCCATTAAACTCTCCCATATGCCAGTATGAACTATCAGAAGCTGAATAAAGTGACACCACCCTTGCATGCATGGTACCCAATACTTCAGAACTGGTAGGCCATCTGTCAAATGCACTGAGGCAGTTTCATAACACTGTAGACTTCTCAAATGCCTTTTCACCACTGACATCAAGCCAGAAAGCCAATAATTTGCCTTTGCCTGGGAAGGCTGGCAATGGACTTTTTGGGTATTGCCCCAGAGTCACCCACATAGTTCCACCTTGTGTCAGTTTGGTGGCACGGGATTTAGTCTTTTGACAGAAGGCTGAGGCTGTATGGTTGTACTGTTATGTTGATATTATGCCAACCTCTGATTCCCTTGCAGAGTTAGAAGCAGCTGCAAGCAGCCTCTGAGCTGCTCTCCAGGAGTGGGGGTGGCTGTCAATGAGGACAAGATTCAAGGATCTAGGTATTCTGTCAAATTCCTGGAAGTTATCTGGTTGGGTAAGATAAAAATTATACCTAAATCAATGGTAGATAAGATACCAGTGTATCCTTATATGGAAATGGTCAGACAGTTACAGACATATCTGAGTCTTTTGGGATTTTAGTGAATATCCATACCCCACTGAGCTACTCTTATGCACCCTGTTATAGTTAGATATAGGATGTACCCTAAATAGTCAGGGTTTATATAGTTAAGTCATGATAGTTGTAATCTCAGCAGTGGGTAAAGCTGTTTTAATGTATTGATCTGGGTGTTGGCCCAGGCTGGTAGGGTGTGGCTGCAGAAGGTGGGTCCCTAACTTTGCAGCCTTGGGGATTATATATGATTCCTCTTCCCACAGCTTGCTCTCTTGCCTCCAACCTCCTTGATGTGAAGAGCAAAGCCCACGTGCACTCCCTCTCTCTACTTCCTGACTTCATGCCCTGAGATTCACAGACCCTTTCCTCACATGGACTGAACCGAAAACTGTGAGCAAATAAACCTTCCTTCCTCTAAGTTACATGATCAAGTCTTTTAGATTATAGCTGTGAATATACTAATACACACTGTCTTGTCTATAAGTGGGTAACTTGGGACTGAATCCCTGGAATGGAAACTGCATTTACTGCCACCAAGAGGGTGGCAACTCGGGCAAAAATTGCAAGTAGTCGAACCCATCCTTCCTTTTCTGCTAACAGTCTAAATGAAAGATGCAGATTTTGAATGAGTTTTATGACAGAAATAAGGTCCTAGGAATTGCCCAACTGGATTTTGGTCACATCTATGGAAAGGGGCAGAGGCACACTACTCTCTCATTGAAAAACAGTTAGTGGCCATATATATATAGCCCTCTTAGCTTGTGAATCCATTACAGGTACTAAGTCAGTAATGATGTAGACCACCTACCCTATTGAAAGCTGGCTGAGATCCTGGACTCAGGTCCCCCAGACAGAGCTAAACCAAATGCCCATTCTGATAAAGTAGGATACATACTTAAAGCAACAAGTATGATTCTCTAGTAGCCCTTTTTCTGAGCAGCTACATACACTGCTGGGGTTAGTACATTTCCAAGTGATAGCACCAATTGCTGCAGAAGCATAATATTGGAACCCAAAAAATGTGGGAGATGCCCTAAGTCCCTATGAAGCAAAGAAAGCCTCTATACCCATAAAAGCATGGTATACTGATGGCTTCTGTCACAGGCAGAATGTGGCAGCTGTGGCCTTATAACCCACCACAGAGACTTTTTGGTATAAGATTGGTTCCAGAAGCTCCAACTAACGGTCTGAGCTTCAGGGCAATCTGATTAGTTCTCATAAAGGAAACTTGGCCATTGTGTATGTAGAGACAGCTGTGTCTACCAAGACCTAAACTTGTGGCTGCCGTGATGGCTGGCACAAAACTGGTTTGATTGGACATTGCCCATTGTAGGGCAAGTAGATGTGTGAGGACCTATGGAAATAGGGCCTCTGGGTAGTAGCTACTATATGTCATTTTCTAGGACATAGACCTTTACAGGCCCCTGGTAATGCTGCTGCTGGTGACTTAGCCCAAGTTCAGGCTCTCCAACTACCCCCACAGCCCTTGTCAGTAGCACAAAGGTTGCAGAAGCTAGAAAAACATGTAGGTACCCACACCAGGTGGATCATAGCCCAGCAGTGGGCATTGCCTCTTTCCCACACTCAAGCACAAGACATTGTATGACAGTGTCCTTGGTGTGCAGAACACCACTCACAGTCATGTACGGCTTGTACAACCCTGGGACATGTTTCCTGAGGTGCTCTACCATTACAGGAATTGCAGATTAACTATATTAGACCACTGACAATGGATTAGAGACTACAGTATATTCTGATGGCTGTGGATAAGTGCTACCCTGTAGCACAGACCGACCAGCAACATACTGGAGTTGCCTTTATACAACTGTGAATGGCCTATTGTCAGTCCCTGGTTAGTAGCAAGTGACAGAGGTACTCATTGTACAGGCCAACAGGTACAGACCTGGGCTAAGGACAATGACATACATTAGTAGTTGCATGTTCCCTACTGGCCCCAAGGAGCCAGAATAATTTAACACTTTAACAGACTCCTATAAAATAAGTTGCAGGCCTTGGCCCCATATTGGGAGAAGTGGTGAACACAAGTGCCCGTAGCAGTGTGACTTTGTGTGTGTGTGTGTGTGTGTGTGTGTGTGTGTTACTGGGGTTCCTGGAAGCCCTTCCACCTCTGGGCTACACTACCAGACATATTTTATATTTTTTTGAAACAGGGTCTCTTATGCCAGCGCGGCTGGCTTCAAACCTGCGCGATCCTCCTGTCTCCGCCTCCCAAGCCCGGGGATTACAAGTGTGCACCACCACACCCAGCTTCGCAGTGTGGCTTTTAAATGAGTAACCTCACTGCACTAGGCAGCCCCCCTTGGATAAGGTAGCATCAGGAATGCTTTGCACATTGAAGGTTACAGGAAGCTTTAAGGAAGCCATGTGGCAACTAGAGGTAAGAGGAAGAGTCCTCTCCCTCCTACACTTAAGACTTTGGCCCCAGGGCAGCAAGACATCTGGAAGCGACCCTGGTGTGTGGAAGCTTCTCAGGAGCTGTGTGTTGTACTCCTGTGAGCATAGGGCCTGGGACAGAAGGCCCAGTTACAACTTGCAAGGCCCTGTGTGGTACAGGCTATGTTTTACCTATAAACACAAGGCATGGTTTAGAAAGGTATACAGGTTTTAAGACTATGTATGTCCTATTCTCTTTTATTTCATGGAAGATCTTCCCAACCAACCAATTTTCTCCTACATAGCATGTTTTGGTATGGTACCATTGACCTGGAGCAGCCACTATTCAGGACACTGCTCTCTCATAAGATGAGCATGTTGCTTACATCCTCCCAGAAGAGAAGGTCTTATATATAATAGTCTCTTTCTCTGCCCTGTTCTACTATCTAGGTTAATGGCAGTGTAAATAGCCTGGTAACACACTTTTTTCGGGGCACACACTTTTGCAAAACTACACAACACCTCCCATTGCTGAGTCTGCACCAAGCTACCAGTTGACACAAACAAAGGTCTACCATGGTGAATTGCCCCAGCTACAGCAAACAACTGGACTACCTTACAAACCTGGAACCATGTCACCCCCAAATAGGGTGAGCAATGCAGTCTAATAGAGGACTTTTTGTGCTGAGCCATAATAATGCCCTCCTCTCCTTGTTGGGATATACTACAGAAAATGGGTGGGGCTGATTCACAAGAGAGTGTATAGAGCCTGTAAGCATAGCACCTTTTTTTAAAAAATAGAACAAGTGAACTGATCTGTAACTAATCAAATACTGGATAGTTGCCCCAAGAACTCTGTCAGAATGTCACTCATCTACCAGACATCAACCAGTGATGAGATGAATCAAAACTAACAGAAACCAAGCCCATTTCCTCCCAGATGGCTGTCTCTGGTAGACATTATTGAAGTCCATACGTCTGTGCCCATTGAATGGGAAAGTGTAGTACAACATGTTGCAAAAGCATTAAATTATTCCTATCAGTATCTTTCTCTTTTAATGAATGAAACCACTCAAAATCAGAAGGTGGTTTTTCAAAATAAAATGGCACTATATATGCTCACTGCCACCCAGGATAGAATGTGTGCTTTTGTCCATGTAGAGTATTGTTTATAAATTCTGAGCAACTAACAGCAGATGCAGCAAGCCTTAGCAAAATTGGATGCCGAAGTACTGGATATTCAGACTTTTCAGGAGGAGCCATTTACAACTTGATGGAACTCAAGATTGGTACTGACTATCCTTACCTGTGTGGCTGGAAGACTAATAATCCCCATTACACCTTCAATCGCTGTTACAAGCTTGGGGTCCAATGTAATGCTGAGTCGAGTCACACACCACCATTTTGTAGTAGGTGACATGTGGGGTCCAAAGGAAGTACAGAGAGAGCAGCAGTGAGGGCATTACTCCATGCACGTCATGCAGCCACAGATGTGCGTTTAGTATTGGGCATATTGTGCTGGTGCGTATGTATGCCATTTTCTCTACAACCCTATAATAGATACAGTTCTGTGAAATAAAGCTATTGTTTACCTCCTGATAGTGAATACACGTGCTTTCTTCTTTCTGGCAATCTCACTGCTGAAATCTCCCCTGCAACAACAGCTGACCATGGGCATGTCCATTCACAAAAAAGGAAAGAAAGGGAGGAAGAGGAAGAGAGAGAAGAGAGAGGAGGAGGAGGAGAGAAGAAGAAGAAGAAGAAGAAGAAGAAGAAGAAGAAGAAGAAGAAGAAGAAGAAGAGGAGGAGGAGGAGGAGGAGGAGGAGGAGGAGGAGGAGGAGGAGGAGGAGGAGGAGGAGGAGGAGGAGGAAGAAGGAGGGAAGAGAAGGAGAGGAAGGAGCTCAGAATGTTTTCTCCACATTCACTTCCTTTGACCTATCGAGGGTTCACACAACCACTTCCACTTATTTATATTTACCAACAGGCACTAACAAACAAATCAGGGAAAAGAAAGAAACCATCTTCAGCAACTCCAGAAAATACTTTTTTACCCTAACACACACTAAGAAATTTAGGAGCTCCCCCATGTAGAAACATCCCACTCTTCCCCTTAATACAGCTGGCTACATGCCTCTGCATCTCTGTAAGAAATCATCATTATTTAACAAAGGCTAGGCACTGGTCTTATCAAAACTCTATTATATAGAATGTATCTGTGAAATATGGAGTGGAAGAGAACGAGAATCCCTACAAATGAGGACTTGAAGGTTCTAAGAAGTTTGAAAGTCACAATTGTCCAGTGCAGAAACCAGTGGATAAATAGCCCATCATTTGCTGTTTAGTGCATTAAAAACAGAATTGCCATATTTTGTAAACAATGCAGTATTCCAAAAAAAATAAAGAACCCTCATCTTAATTTAGATTTCAGATAAAGACAATAATTTTTAGTATGAGTATGTCCATTCAATATTTGGAGCATAGTTATTTTAGCAAAAATACTCATTGGTTATCTCTAATTTAACTGAGTAGCCAGTATTTTATCTGGCAGCCCTAGTTATAACCTCAGACTTATCAGAAGAAACTTTATACCATGTGTATTGGTCTAATTCTATATTTTTTCAACAAAATTAAAATGCAGAAAAGGCATGGGGATTGGATAAGGGCTAATTGTGTGATGTGTGCATGTATAAGATGTATGACTACAATGCACCAATATAAATATGTTTTAAAAAATATTTTTCTCCTCAAACAGGGTAGAAATAAAGTAGCTATGCAAATGTTGCTATAATGTTTGCTTTGAAGCAAAGCCAATTTTAATATTTAAAATAAATTTTTCTAACCATTTCTATGAATGACAATATATGCAACAGTGAATTTTATAAAATTTTAAAAAATGCTGTCATATTACCAGATACACCAGAAATCATCTTTTCTTTGTTCTTTTTTTTTTTTTTTTTTTTTTGCAGTACTTGGAATGAAACTCTGGGGCATTCTACCCCTGAGCTATACTTCCAGCCCTAGATTTTTATTCTTTCTCTTGAAATAGGGTCTCACTGAGTTGCAAAGGGCCTCACTAAGTAGTAGCTGAGGCTGGCCGTGAACTGCGATCCTCCTGTCTCAGCCTCCCAAATGCTGGGATTACAAGTGTGTACCACCATGCCGGCTCATGTTTTCTTTTATAAAGACATAATTGAAAGAATGATTACGATAAAAAGTTCTTTTCGGCATTTCTTAGTTTGATATTTATAAATCAGATGAAATAATATAGTTAGTATCTTTGGAACTTTCAATTATTCAATCTTAAATCCCAAACTTTATGTCAATATAAAGAAATTTTTGTGTGTAGTACTGGGGATGGAACCCAGGGGCTTTTCTACCTCCAGGCTATACTCCCACACATATTTTATACTTTATTTGGATACAGGATCTCACTAAGTTGCTAAGAGCCTCACTTATCTGAGGCTTGCTTTGAACCTGTGCAATCCTCCTGTCTCAACTTCCCAAGCGCTGGGATTACAAGTGTGCGCCATCACGTCTGACCAAAATAAAGAATTTTATAGACAATTGTTCTGTGCCCCGGAACAGGTAGAAAAAAAAATCATATGTCTTCTAAGCATACAAAGTTTTAAGACCTTGATATTTTTATCCTAATTTATTAATACCTTAGCAAAATAATTTCAGGGTAAAGATTTCATTACAGTACCTGCAATTAGGTGTAACTATGTTATTTTTTTACTTACTATTTAAATAACATCATCCAGTATATGCTGCTTTTCTAAGAAATTTATATTTTTATCTAAAATGGATTAGGCAATTTTGTGTGCGTGTGTGTGTGTGTGTGTGTGTGTGTGTGTGTGTGTGTGTGTGTGGTGCTAGAGATAGAACCCAGTACCTTTTCTACCTCTGAGCTATACACCCAGACCTCTTTTTATATTTTTTTTGGAAACAGGGTCTCACTAAATTGCTGAGAGTCCCCCTAGGTAGCTGAGGCTGGCCTCAAACCTGTGCGATCCTCCTGGGGTTACAAGTGTGCTCCGCCATGCCCAGCTAGGCAAAATTTTTTTAAAAAATCACTTTTTATTTAGCCAGGTGTGGTGGCGCACACGCTTGTAATCCCAGCGCTTGGGAGGCGGAGACAGGAGGACCACGCGGATTCGAAGCCAGCTACGCTGGCTTAAGAGACGCTGTTTCCAAATAAAAAGTTTAAAATAGGTCTGGTAGTGTAGCCTGGAGGTCGAAGGGGTTCCAGGAACCCCAGTACCGCCAAAAAGAAATAAAAATAAAAAAATAAAAAAATAAAAAAGTCACTTTTTATTTAATCAAAGTCAGATGAAATAAAATATTAATTTATTCAACATTTTAAAGACTATATGACTATGTGGAATATAAATATTGGTTACATTCACGTTACATGAGTAAATCACTAATTGTAACTTAATAACATTACCAAACATCTTTTTAAAAGAAGCTGCCATTACATAATGTCAAAATAACTGAAAAATATATTTTTGTTTGATCACTTGTATCTGGTATCTTTTTTTTGTTTTTTGGTGGTGGTACTGGGGTTGGAACCCAGAGGCTTTCTACCTACGGGCTATACTCCCAGACCTTTTAAAAAATATTTTATTTGGAAACAAGGTCTCACTAAGTTGCTGAGAGCCTCACTAAGTAGCTGAGGCTGGCTTCGAACCTGTGCGATCCTCCTGTCTCAGCCTCCCAAGTACGGGGATTACAAGCATGCGCCACCACGCCCGGCTATGTATTTGGTATCTTTAATCCAGCTATACAGTAGTATCGTACACACCCACATTGATTATGTATATTATACATATATATATAGCTTAAAGCATTAATGAATCTTATTCAGTATGGTGCCATGTTGATTAAAAAGACACTTTAGTGTTATCAATCATAGAACAGAAAGGAGTTTGAGTAATTATAGAATAATTTTTGTGGAATTAATTTTGACTTAATAAAAGTAAATTTTGCTTAATTTTTAAATAATTTTAAATATAAGTACTTAATATAACAGTTCAATGTGAAATATTTAAAGAGTGTGATAAAGCCGGGCATGGTTTTGCACGCTTGTAATCCCAGTATTCGGGAGGCAAAAAACAGAGGATCGTAGTTCCTGATAGCCTCTGCTACTTAGAGAGGCCCTTTGCATCTCAGTGAGATCCTGTTTCTAAATAAAGAATAAAACAAAGGGCTGGGGGTGCAGCTGGGAGGTAGAATGCCCATGGGTTCCATCCCAGTACTGCAAAATAAGTAAGTAAATAATTAATTAATTAATTAATTAAAATTAAAAAATAAAAAGACTAAAAATTAGGGCTGGAGGTGTAGCTCAGAGGTACAAAATGTCCCCAGGTTCAATCCCTAGTATCACAAAAAAAGTGATGATTATTATATTTCATATTTTAGTTTTTTATTGATTTCAACTACCAAATCTTTTTTTCTTTTTTTTCAGTTTTGGGGATGGAACTCAGGGGCATTCTGCCTCCGAGCTACACCTCTAGCCCTATTTTTTATTCTATATTTTGAAACAGGGTCTCACTGAGTTTCAAAGGGCCTCACTAAGTAGCAGAGGCTGTCTTCAAACTGCAATCCTTCGATCTCAGCCTCCTGAATACTGGGATTACAAGTGTGCAACACCATGCCTGGCTTAAAATCATTTTTGAAAATAGGATGAAATAAAAATGTAAATGCACTGAATCATGTCTATGGAGTGTCTCCTATAATCTAGAGCTGTGGGAATATAGTATTAGTTATATATCATTTAAGGTTTTTTAATTACCTAGAGAAATATGATTATATCTATATTTTTGTACAGAAAATTTATTCATATATAAATTAATTCATAGATGACCCAGGACTCTAGATTAGCATTTTTCACTTAGGTTTTTACTTCTTTACTAGATCATGTTAGAAGAAAATCTATAAAAATTAAATTTCAATATCAAATATAATAATTAGAAGCCATACAGAAGTTTAATGAATACTAATAGATATTTTATATTTTTGTAAATAAAAAATATCTGGAATAAATTGCTAAATGTTATGATAAATCCCCATTGAAAATAAGCTCATAACCTCAAACTGATGACCTTAAATTTTATATGAAGAAGCTGGAAAACAATCAAATGCATTTTCTACAGAACTTGAAAAAAATCATCCTAAAATTTGTATGGAACAAAAAAAGAAAAAGAAAAACAAAACAAAATACCTAAATAGCTAAAGAAATCCTGAGAAAAAGAATAAAGCAGGAAGCTTTATACTACCTAACTTTAAAACCTTCTGCAAGGTATAGTCAAACGACATGATATTGGCATTAAAAGCCAAAGGAACACAATAGAGAACTTAGAAATAAACACACAAATCTACAGCCAACTGATTTTTGACAAAGGTGCTAAGAGCAGACATGAGAAAAAGGATAGTCTTATAAGTAAATGGTGCTGGGAAAATTGGACATCCACAAAATAAAGCAAAAAATAAAACTAACTCCCAATCTCCCACCAG
The DNA here is from genome assembly GCF_963383645.1 of Muscardinus avellanarius. Lineage (NCBI taxonomy): Eukaryota > Metazoa > Chordata > Mammalia > Rodentia > Gliridae > Muscardinus > Muscardinus avellanarius. Next base: position 49,174,923 of record NC_137787.1, on the reverse strand, counting down.
TTACAAAATTTAATTCAAAATGAATGAAAGATTTATGTGTAAGACCTGGAACTCTAAAACTACTGAAAGAGAATGCAGAGGAGATGCTTTAGGACATTAGAATGGGGAAAGATTTTTTTCGATGAGTCTCTTAAAAGCACAGGAAACAAAAGCAAAAATAGATATAATTTTTTAGATTGATATAGTAAGATTATATCAGCCTAAAAATGTTTAACAAAGAATAATCAACAAAGTGAAGAGTCAACCTACATAAAGAAAGAAAATATTTACAATATATACATCTGATAAGTGTTTATATAATATATAAGAATTCTCAAAAGAAACTCACCTTATAAATTTTAATTACCCAAATTAAAAAATGAGCAATAGATTATACATTTTGCAAAGGAAGGCACACAAATGTCCAACAAATATGTGAAAAAGGTCTAACATCATTAACCATCATGAAAATGTAAATCATAACCAAAATGAAATATCATTTTACTCTAGTGGGAATTGCTATTAATGAAATGACAAAGAATAACAAATGTTGGCCTTCCAAACTGGTGGTAGAAAAGTAAGTTAATACAGTTATTATGGCTCTGTAAAAAAGTTTCTCAAAAAATTAAAAGTAGCATTACCATGTTATCTAGCAAGCCCACTATTTGGTATATATCCAAATTTAATGAAATCAGTATGTGAAAGAGACATCTGTACCCCCATGTCTACTATAGCACTCTTCACAATAGCCAATGAATGTAGACAACATAAGTGTCCCTCAACTAATGATACAGAAAATTTATGTATATATCCACAGTTGTATAGTATTCAGCCATAAAATAAAGAGAAATTGTGTAATTTGTGGCAACATGGATAGAACTGGAAATCATTAGGAAAAGAACTCAGGCACATTAAAACAAGTACCACATGGTCTCATCTGCAGAATTGTAAAACTTTGCATAGAAGTTGTGAGTAGAATAGTGGTTATAAGAAGCTGTGAAGAGTTTCATGGGTGGGAAATGGGGAAATGTTTGATGGATATTTAAGTTAAATAGGAGCAAGAAGACATGATAGGCCATTACACAATAGGTAACAATCACTAACAACAATGTACTATGTATTCCAAAAACTAGAAGAAAAAATTTTGAAATTTTTCAATATAAGGAAATAATGGTTAAGTAAATATGTTCAACCTGATTTAAACATCACACAGTAGAGACGTCTTTTAAAAATGTATAGTACTCTATTACCATGTATAATTTTTGTTCTATGCATCAGTAAAAAATAAAAATGAATAAGATAATATAATAAAAACTCAGATCCAAAAATTTATAAAAGAAAATTTGGTCCACTTATAACGTAATACACTAGCTATAAAAAATACAGTCCTGTCATTTACAAAAGCAAAATAAAAGCAGTGATCTATATGTGAAATCAAGAAATCAGGCACAAAACAAGTGTCATGACGTAATTCATAGAAACCAAGAGTAGAATGGCAGTTATCAAAAGCCAGAGAGGATAGAGAGAAAGGAGGATTTGCTCCACTAGTACTAAGTTATGATAGATAGGGGAGTAAGAAGTTCTGGTGTTCAGTTACACGGTGACTAGATAATAATGTATGTTTTAAAAATCCAAAAGAAGCCAAGCGAGGTGGCACACACCTGTCATCCCAGTACTTCAGAGGCTTAGACAGGAAATTTGCAGGTCTGTGGCTAGCATCAGCAATTTAGGGAGGCCTTACACAACTTAGTGAGACCCTGTTTCAAAACAAAAAATTAAAAGTAGGCCTGGAAGTGTAGCTTCATGGTAGAATGCCTCTGAATTCAATCTCCTCTAGGACAAAAACAAAACAAAACAAAAAAGAGATAAATCTAAAAGAAAGGAATATGAATGTTTTTGCCATAAAGAAATAAATGTTTAAAGAATATATGTATATATTAACTATATATATATATATATATATATAGGTAAATATATATATGGTTAACCTGATATTTCACTCATCAAATATTATATATTAGTGAAATGCAAATGAAAACACAATGAACCACTTATCAGAATAACCCACTTCAAGCACTTAACCTTTCTAAAACTGACCAGGATATGGTGTAACTATAACACTTGTGCTAAATTAGTAGGAATGTAAAATGGTACATGCAGCTACTTTATTTTCTTTTTTATTCTCTTTTTCTGTTCAATTTTTCATTTGTTTGTTTGTTTGTTTTGGATACTGGAGGCTGAACTCAGGCACATTCTACTCCTGGCTGGGCTACATCCCTAGCCCTTTTTTTTTTTTTTTTTTTTTTTTTTTTTGTGGGTCGGGGGATAGAACCCAGGGGAATTCAACCTCTGAACTACACCTCCTGCCCTATATTTTTTATTCTTTATTTTGAAACAGGGCCTCACTAAGCTGTGCAGGGCCTAAGTAGCTAAGGCTATCTGCGAACCACGATCCTCTGATCTCAGACTCCTGAATGCTGGGATTACAATTGTGTGCACCACACCCAGCCCTGTTTTATTTTTTATTTTGAAACAGAGTCTTACTAAGTTGCCGAGGCTGGGCTTGAACATGCAATCCTTCTGTCTCAGCCTCCCAAATATTGGTATTATATGCATATGCCAAAACACTTGGCTGCATTCTCAAGTTTGAATTAGCATTTTATATGATAATTTTCTGGTAATTCTTTTATAATCCTTTAAAATATTTCCTTCAGTAATTGCTCGGTGTTTTACAATTCACTTTAAAATAACAGTTCACCTTCAAATAACACTTTATCACTTTGTGTGTAGTATATGGCCCTCATAACAGTATTCTCTGTGCTCTCATTCTGACAACATTGCTGTTAATTTAATTCATTTTTCCATACATCAAATTACCAGTACATTTCTGCTATTATCACTTCAAACAGCTCTTTTAGAAAACTAAAAGAATAAGAAAAATGAGCAATGTATTTTTCCTCTATTTCTTTTCTGATGTTTTTCATTTCCTTACATAAAAATACAAGTTTCTGACCTATATCATTTTTCTCCCACCCAAAAGATATTTGCTACTGATGCACTCCTACCAGTTTTGCCTTGTAGGAGAAAGTCTTTATTTCATATTAACTTTAAAAAGATATAGATACATTTTCACTAGATATGGATTACATGTTGGCAGAATTTTTTTCTTTCAACATTTAATAAAGATTTTATTCAACTCTTTTTAATGCATGATTTCTGATAAAAATGTCCTCTAATTCATATCTATATTTCTCTACATATAAAATAATTTTTGAAGTCTTTCTTTTATCCTTCACATTTTATAGTTTGAATATGATATTCTTTAGGACTTTGAGTCTACCATTATTTTTAAAAAATTCTCAGTCATGATTATCCAAAAGTTTTCTTTTTTCTGGTATTTCAATTATGCATATTTTAGCTCTTTTGAAATTTCTAAAAAATCCACAGGTGTTCTTTTTTATTTGTTTGGTTTTCTTTTTTTTTTTCTTTTTCACAATTTGAGTAGTTTCTATTGATATATCTCAAATTAATTAATTCTTTTCTTGGTTATATCAAATTCACTGAATAGTGAATTAAGGCTCTTTATTTCCATTACTATGCTTGTTATTCTATCTTTTGGTTTTTCTTAAGGTTTCTGTTTCACAGATGACATCACTATAATTGTGTATGTCTTCTACTTTTTCTATGAGTCCTAATATATTAGTCATAATTACTTTTAAAACTTGTCTGATAATTCTAATATGTGTCACAGCTGAGTCCTGCTCTGATGATCACTTTATCTCTTTATACTGTTCTATCTCACTTTTCATAATGCCCTAAACTTTTGTTGTTGTTGCTGTTAAAAGCAGGACATATATTAAATACTGAAGTAAATCAAAACAAGAGTGAGAAGATTTATGTGAATCTGGGTAGGACATATGTTTAATATATCTGTATTTACAGTTACTAGAGACTTGAAATTCATAAAGCATCCTAGTCTTTCTCTTCTCTTCTGGCTTTGGACCTAAACTTCACATTGCTGCTTGGAGAGAGTCCCCACATTTGAGCATCTTCTACTGCATGTAAGCAAATCTTGAATATTGTATCTAAATCCACCTGTCTCACTAGATTTCAAGATGGCCATTTTCTCTGAAGCATTTGGTTTCTGATGAGTTACGGAAAAGTCATTGATTATCAGTTTATCCAAAATTTTCTTGTAAGAATGGGAATGATAGTTTTCAAGCTCATTCCATGTCAAAAGTGAAGATCAATTGGTTTATCTACTTTGGGAAACATTTTGGCAATTTTTTAGAAGTTAAACATGGACTTGCCATATAACCAGACATAATACTCCTAGGTATACATAAAAAATTATAGTATACATTTACAATAAAGATTTGTACCTAAATATTTATAATAGCACTATTCGTTGTATCTAAGAGTTTTCTTATAAAAGATGCTAAACATAGAGGTAGTCTACCTCTGAGCTGTACCCCAACCCTAATTTATTTTTAAATCTAGAACATGATCTTGCTAAGTTACCAGACATTGATCTCGAGCCTGTGATTCCCCTGTCTCAGCCTCCCAAGTACTGGGATCAGGTCTTCCCCATCCCTCATAAAAATGGGTGGCAATGTTAGAAGCAAGGCTTAGTTGTAATCTCAGCAGTGGGGATTGCTGGATGGCAGTCCATGCTGGTAAGATATGGCTAGAGAAAATGGATCCCAGGTTCTGTGGTCATGGGGATCATATATAGTTCCTCTTCCCCTCCTTTTGCTTGCTCTCTTGCCTCTAGCCTCCAAGAAATGAGGAATAAATCTTTGTTCTCTCCCTCTCTCTGCTTCTCACCACCATTCTCTGAGATCCACAGTACCCAGCTTCACATTGACTAAACCCAAAACCAGGGCAAATAAATCTTTCTTTCTCTAAGTTATATGGTGAGTCTTTAGATTTTATCTTTTAAAATGCTAACACTATATATGCATATATATATTTGTGTGTGTTACATACAAACATACATACATATAAATATATCTAAGTTACATGGTGGGCAAGTCTTTGGATTATAGCTGTGAAAATGCTGAAAAATACAAAAATTGGTACCAGGAGAGGGGTCTCTTCTAAGTCTGACCAGGTATTTTTAAATCTGCTTTTTTTTTTTTGTGGTGGTACTGGAGATCCTGGAAACCCTTCTTCTACCTCCGGGCTACATTCCCAGACCTATGTTATATTTTTATTTGGAAACAAGGTCTCTTAAGCAAGTGCAGCTGGCTTCAAACCTGTGTGATCCTCCTGTCTCCACCTCCCAAGCACGGGGATTACAAGTGTGTGCCACCATGCCCGGCTTGAATTTGTTTTGAGAGAGAAAATTGGAAGGGCCAGAATGTGTTAGAAAGGTGGATGGCTAACAGACTGAGCTCAGAAAATTTTGGAGGGCAAAGAGAACTCCAGTGGAAAATGGAGTAGAGACCACATGTGTTACACTTTGGCAAAACCTTATCAGCATTTTGTCCATGTCCTGAAACTATGAGATGCCAGATTTGATGATGGGCTGATAAAACTGGGAGAGAAAATTGCAAAGCAGTGAAATATTCAAAATGCATCATGGATGTTGATGTCCACATCCAGTGAATTATAATTATACACTGAATTATAAAAATAGAAAGTAAAGCAGAGATACTTTATAGATTTTCGGTTTGACCAGAAAAATGATGCTGTGGAAGATAGTAAGATGGCTTAAAGAAAGGAGGAAGTGGTGGCTGTAATGAGGGAAGAACCACCAATGGCCATGATGGAGGTGGTAGATGTAGTTGGAACCAGGAGCAGACCAGATAGAGTTGAATCTAAGAGCAGCACAGATGAAGTCGGTCCAGTGGCAGCCTGGATAAAGCAGTCCCTGTTTTTGGAATTGCAAAAGGCCCAGCAGCAGTAATTAAAGAGATAGTGAACAACATTCCTGCTGATGGTTGATCTTGGAACTCACTAATGCTTTCTTTGCTGAGACAAAAAGGATCAATCCCCACGCCCAGATTTTAATGGAAACCCTTGGTACCCAGGCAATATATGGCAGGATCACAATTCCTGCAAGCCAGCCCAAATGGAGCAATTTCTGAAACTGTGACGGTGAAGCCAAGTTTGCAGAAAAACCTCACAAGATTGATAAATCCCAGAAATTTAGAATAACTCTCCCAAATTCCTTCTATGAGGCCAGTATCACATTAATCCTCAAACCAAATAAAGATACCTCAAGAAAGGAAAACTACAGACCAATATCCTTAATGAACATAGATGCAAAAATTCTAAACAAAATACTAGCTATATGCATTCAAAACTATATGAAGAGAATAATACATCATGACCAAGTCGGTTTCATCCCAGAAAAATAAGGCTGGTTCAACATACGCAAATCAATACATGTTATTCACCACATAAATAGAACCAAGAACAAAAACCACATCATCATAGCAATAGATGCTGAAAAAGCATTAGACAAAATCCAATACCCATTTATGTTAAAAAACACTGCAAAAAATTGGGATAGAAGGAAAGTACTTCAACATCATTAAGGCAATATACTGTAAACCCAAAGCCAACATTATATTGAATGGGGAAAAACAGCAAGAATTTCCGCTAAAGTCAGGAACAAGACAAGGATGCGCACTATCACCACTCCTTTTCAATATAGTCCTTGAGACTCTTGCTGCAGCAGACAAGAGAAGGAAATCAAAGGAATTCACATAGGAAGAGAGGAATTAAAATTATCCTTATTCACAGATGACATGATCCTTTATCTGATAGACCCAAAGAGCTCAAATAAAAGACTACTGGAGCTGATTGACAAATTCAGCAAAGTCGCAGTATACAAAATCAACCTAAAGAAATAAGTGGCTTTTCTTTATACCAACAACGAATCCACAATGAAAGAAACAAAGAAAACAATTCCATTCACTATAACCTCAAAATCAATAAAATACCTAGGAATAAACCTAACCCAAGATGTAAAAGACCTCTACAACAAAAACTATAAAACATTAAAGAAAGAAATTGAAGAAGACCTTGGAAGATGGAAGATCTCCCATGCTCATGGATAGGCAGAATAAATATCATCAAAATGACCATTCTGCCAAAACTGATCTATAGATTCAATGCAATTCCCATTAAAATACCAGCGATATTCTTCAGAGACCTAGAAAAATCAATCATGAACTTTATATGGAGAAAGAAAAGACCTAGAATAGCCAAAGCAATTCTCAACAATAAGAAACATGCAGGAGGCATTACAATCCCAGACTTCAAACTATACTATAGAGCAATAGTAGTAAAAACAGCATGGTACTGGCACAATAACAGATATACTGACCAGTGGATTAGAATAGAAGATACAGAAACAAACCCACACATCTTTAGTCAATTAATCTTTGACAAAGGGGCCAAACACATATGCTGGAGAAAAGACAGCCTTTTCAACAAGTGGTGCTGGGATAACTGGCTAACCATTTGTAAAAAGATGAATCTAAACACCTATATCTCACCAAACACAGGAATCAACTCGAGATGGATCAAAGACTTAGAAATTAGACCTGAGACTGTGAAGTTAGTAGAGGAGAGCATAGGTTCAACATTACAACATATTGGCACAGGCAACTTTCTCAACAAAACCTCCAAAGCTCAGGAAATTAAAGCAAGAATAAACAAGTGGGATAGCATCAAACTAAAAAGTTTCTTCTCATCAAAGGAAACTATCAATAACCTAAAGAGGAAGCCTACAGAATGGGAAAAGATCTTTACCAGACACCATTCTGATAGAGGGCTAATATCCAGAATATACAAAGAGCTCAAAAGACTCTACACTAGAAAAACAAACAACCCAATCAAGAAATGGGCAAATAAACTAAATAGACACTTCACAAATGAAGAGATACAAAGGGCCAATAGATACATGAAAAGATGTTCTACATCACTGGCCATCAGGGAGATGCAAATCAAAACTACCCTGAGATTCCATCTAACCCCAGTCAGAGTGGCAAGCATAAAGAAATCAAATAACAACAAATGTTGGCGAGGATGTGGGGAAAGAGGAACTCTTTTACACTGTTGGTGGGAATTCAAACTAGTTCAGCCACTATGGAGATCTGTGTGGAGATTCCTAAGAAAGGTGGGAATAGATCCACCATATGATACAGCTATACCAGTCCTGGGTATCTTTCCAAAGGGGATGAATTAAGAGAAACACAGCAACATATGCATACCTATGTTCATAGCAGCACAATTTGTAATAGCCAAAATATGGAACCAACCCAGATCTCCATCAACAGATGAATGGATAGCAAAACTTTGGGAAATACACACAATGGAATTCTATTCAACTATAAAGAAGAGCCAAATTATATCATTTGCAAGAAGATGGAAATCCCTGGAGAACATTATGTTAAGTGAGATCAGCCAAGCACAGAAGGAGAAGGTACATATGTTTCCTCTAATATGCCCAAACTAGGAAACACAGAGGATACCAGTGGGACTCCAGATAATGGAGGGGAAATATCAGCAAAGTTTGAATGGAAAGATAGAAGAGGAGGAAGGCTGATCTTGATTAATGAAGATCTACATCTGAATATGTGTAAAATTATGAATAAGACATGGTTAACCTGGACAACCATTGGTTGGGGGGGAGGGAAAATGGGGGCGGGGGAGAGGGCACCAAATATAGTTTAAATGTATGCTATTTATGTTCAATAAAAAGTTGTTAAAAGAAAAAAAAAGAATAACTCTGAGGAAAAGCTGCAAGTCAGGAGCTATGGAGCCAGGCTGGATGATCCAGTACATTACTGTTTGCCATCAACCAGGTCACAATGATGGGGCTACCAAGGCCCCTTGAAAATTACTTCTCACTTCCATGGGACTAGAATGCCAGAACTGGAGCTTCAGAATCAAATACTTTTCCTGCCATATTTACATACTGTTTTGCTCCCTTTCCTTCTTTCTTGCTTCTGGCCTCCATGATGTGAGAAACAAAGCCCTGCTCATTCTTTCTCTCTCTTGCTCTCTCTCTCGCTCTCACTCTTTCTCTGCTTCTTGTCACCATGCCCTGAAATGATCCAAAGTTCTCTTCCTCACATAAACTAGATCTGAAACCCTGAGCAAATAAATCTTCCTTCCTCTAAGGTGTGTGGTCAGGTCTTTGGATTATATCTGTGGAAATGCTGATTAACACCATATGTATGCCATGGTCAATCTCAACGTAATTATTCTGAGTAAAAGAAATTAGGTAACAACAAAATACTACTGTATGACCTCATTTTTATAATATTTCAGAAAATAAAAGCTAGCATTATTATATTGACAGGAAGCACATAGATGATGTCTACCTGTGGATGGGGTGGCTGAAAAATTTAGGTGGGATAAATTACAAAAGACACAGGGAACTGATGGGAGTTATGACTAATTTGATCTTGATTGTAGTGATAGGTTCTAAACACATATGTTAAGACATATAAATTAGAATTTTAGTATTTACATTTTATTGTATGTTGTATTCAATAATAGTGCAAAAAATAGAGATGTAGATTCTCTTATACTTGTCCCACTATAGAGTAGAATTTAAATTCCCATCTCTATCTTATCAACTGGACTTAATTAATTAATTATAACCAATATAATACTCAATATTTGTGGCTTCATGTTTATCAGGTTTGCTCAGAAAGTTGATACTGCTTTAGTCTTTAGTAAATTGGATCCCAAAAGACTCAAATTCATTATTTTTAAACTGCCTCAAGTGACACTGATTGGAGCTATAACATGCTATTTCTGGAAAAAAAAAACTGCTGAAGTTGAGCTTTGATTAATAAAATAAATATGTTGTTTTTAGTATTAATATTGGTATTTGGGGAATTTTTGTTCAGTCATTAATTACTTTTCCTTTCTCCATTTTCTGTTGATATGGTAAGTAATAAATGACTTTTGCTGAGTGAGTGTGTGTTTGTATGTGTGTGTGTGTGAGAGAGAGAGAGAGAGAGAGAGAGAGAGAGAGAGAGAGAGAGAGAGAAAATAGTCCTTTAAAATTTACAAAAGATTATAAAGCCGGGCGTGGTGGCGCACGCTTGTAATCCCCGCGCTTGGGAGGCAGAGACAGGAGGATCGCGCAGGTTGGGAGCCAGCTGCACGCGCTGGCTTAGGAGACCCTGTTTCCAAATATAAAATGTAAAAATAGGTCTGGGAGTGTAGCCCGGAGGTAGAAGGGCTTCCAGGAACCCCTGTACCACCAAAAAAACAAAAAAAAAATTCACAAAAGATTATAAAATATATTGCTATATACCCTTTCAACCTGATGATTTCATGCAAATCTTCTCTAAAGCTTTTATTTCGATTGCTTAGATATTCTTCAAGGAAAATCCTATGGGATACTTATAAATTTAAATTTCATTAAAAAATAAAGCAGGAAAGATTTATAGTCACACTGGACTTAATGATAATCAAACCTTCCCTCTAAATTTTTTCAGAGTTAAATTAGATTTACAATACTCTTCTAAGTCCAGATATTATATACTTACTCATAAGGGAAAAGACACTTGTCTATACATACTCAATCTCAAATGAAAGTAATGTATTCTACCATATTCATTTTTAAGACCAACATTTGAGATACTTAAGACAGACTGATTAAGTTATTTTGAGGTTAGATTATATTTTTGTCATAATTTATTAAAATATATTCAGGAATTTTTCTCTGATCTAATAAGTATATTCTAATATCCTTCTACAAATATAATTTCTAGCACCAATAATTAGAAGTACAACTACATGTGTGGCAACCACTCACATCACCTAAACTCAGTAGTTATCTTCTGGACTATTAGGCTTTAGGTTTCTTGGTGGTTTGGCAATTTCCACTCTTACCTGGCTATGTTTGTATTGAGGTAACTAGAAAAAAAAAGTTTACATAACATATGATATTAAAATCAATTTTTAACTGAGAAAAAAACTTTTAACAGGTGTTTTCTTGAAACGTCACCATTTGGCATTTCTTGAGTCAAAAAATGACTAATGTTAATTTTATCTGGTTTTAATCTAATTCATAGAGGGAACCCTAGTTAGAGTAAAAGATTAAGAAAAAGTACAAGAGTGAGAAGGTATATGTTTTTAAAAAGAGAAAAGTATATTGTTTTACACATTCTAATAAAATACTTTTTGTTTAGTTATTAATATTTGAAAACATATGTCAAAATTATTCCAATGGAAATCAAAGGGAATTCAGACAATTAAAACAATGAAAGTTATTATCATTTCTTAAATCTTGACATACCATCACAGACAATTCAAGAACACAGGTGTTAGTGACAAAATCATGACTATTCCTATAGTCAGCATTTTCAGAGCTATAATTTAAAACTGAGCATGTAACTTAAAGGGAAAAAAAGGAGAATTTGATTTTCTCACAGATGGGAGACTTTCAGTTCAGTCCATGTGGGTAGAAACAGTGAATCTCAGTGCTTGGCAGTGAAAATGGAAAGAGGTAGATAGCAAGGATTTATTCTTTATATCTTTGAAGCCTGATGTAAGACCATTTTTAATCCCCAAGACCACAACCCCAGGGACCCACCTTCTTCAGCTACACCCTTACCAGCCTAGGCCACCACCCAGATAAATTTATTACAATGGACTTATCCACTGCTGAAATTACAATAAAGCTCTGCTTCCAATGTTGCCACCCCAGTTTTGTGAGGGCTGAGGGACACCTGAAATTTAAACCATTGCAATTATCTAAAGTATAAATTGACTATATAGAGATATGGATACAGATATCTAAAGTATACCTACTTTATCTAGAATATAAATTGACTATTTCTATCATTATGTATCTCTCTACCTACCTATCTGAAGTTCACCTATCCTGTTTGTATTGATACATAAGATATAATTTAGCATGGTTGGTAACTGTTCTGTGGACAGTCCAAAACTATTATAGATTATTGAGACAGTTATATAGGTCAATAGGCAGTCACATAGATGATAGATAGATATATACCTAGACATGGAATTCCCTTCCCATGTATATCTACAAGAGCAAGAGCAACTCTGAGTCATTACCCCTTCAATATATGTACACATGAATGTTACTTTACTCTGGTTGGCTTTAAATTTTTATTTTTTATTGAGAAGGAGTAACCCTATTTCTATCTGGCAGGCATATTTAGTGCAAACAACTTTTCATCTTTAAATGAACTTTGAATTTCAGTGATTATCTAGTTTGAGTTCTAGGTTTTATTTCTTTTCATATTGTCATCTCTTAATCTTCCTCCTGATCCCTAGTTAATTTTATAAAATTTACTTCTGCCATCTTGAGACCCATGTTAAAAGAAAGAGGAGTCAGTTATATGGGTCAATGTCTGTCTATAAAAAAAACATTATGTGGCTGGATCACAGTGAACTTAGGCCACTGAACATGCTTGCTTAAAACTGGTTTTGTGGTTGGTTATAACAAGGTGATGCATCTATCAAACAATATATTCAAGATCTTCAAGCAGGCTGCTGAGTATCCTTTGTACAATTTTCAATGTCATAAACTCTGATCTCTTAGTGGGAGGTTCTCTTAGTCTCCTTTACCAGACACTATAGTGGAGTGAGGAGGTTCCCAACAAATATAATTCAACCCCATCCACCCTCTTGAGTATTTTTGTAAATCACAGGAAATATATGAGTGGTCCACCATTCACTACTTGTCTGGCTATGGCCAGGTGACTTGTCCTTTCTGTGACTCAGTTCTGGCATTAGGTATTACTAAAAGCAAGAAATATTTCATTATTGTTTTCAACTGTGAGCTCTTCCCGAAATAATCGAGTACCTTCCCATTAGCTGATGACAGAGAGTACATCAGAAACAAGATATGCTATTTCATTCATGTACTGTTAAAAAAGTAGAACATTAGAAATATCTTTACAGAATGATGAATTATGTAAACCTCTGCTGCACTGACATAAGGTTAAGGAGACCACTCTAGTCTGTAACACCAGCATTAAAAGGTGATGATCCTGGGTGTTGAGTTGAATCCACAAAAACTGAATCCTGTTCAACTGCTTGCTGTGTGTCCTAATAAAGAAATTTATTTACTTTATCCATGTAGTGAGGGTATCTATAAAGCCCCCATCATAAGGCTATTGTAATTATTTGAAAGTTAATACCAACTGCTTAGAAAAATGCCTGACACATAGAAAATATTAAACAAATAACTCTTTTGACTGTTAAAATAAGAACTAAATAAGTTGATTATTTTCATTAATTACACAAAGGATCCCAATAGTGATCTGATAAACCAATTAAGTATGCAATTTATGAGAATTATGAGACAACTTGAGAAAGGTAATGACATCTATGGGACAGTAAGTTTTGCATCACAAAATGGGTCTTATTTATTAAGACTAAATGCTCAATTTCTTCACTTAAGTGTTCAAAGAGACAGTATTGTATGTTAAAATACATTATAATTATAGAGGACTAAATATATTACTAATTACATATTACTGTCTAATATATACTAATTATTACATTTTACTAACCTATTAACTTACAATATATTCCAAGTAGTTAGTTGTTTCTTGGATGTCATATTAAATGTAGGTGAAGAATCAAGATCTAAATGTGTGTCTGAGCTGGGCATGGTGGCGCACACTTGTAAACCCAGCATTTGGGAGGCTGAGACACAAGGATCTGGGTTCATGGCCAGCCTCAGCTACTTAGTGAGGCCCTTTACAACTCAGTGAGACCCTGTTTCAAAATTTAAAAAAAAAATAAGGCTAGTGGGTAGAGCTCAGAGGTAGAATGCCCCTGGGTTCCATCCCCAGAATTGTAAAAAAAATTTTTTTGAATTTGAGAAAGATTTAAGTCATATATAAAAGTTTTAGTTTCCAAAGAAAGTAAATTTAGTTTTATAATGGTGATATATAAACGACTGCTTTAAAGTAACTGAAAATTTTTTAATCAGAAAGATTTTATTTTCTACAGATATCTGAAAGAAAAAAAAAGGGAGAAAGGGAAAGAGAAATAAAATATTAAGAAGTAGAACATATACCTAAGCTCCCTTTGGTCTAGATTTTACTAACCTTCTTTATATAGATTTAAAGAAATATCAACAAAAACACTCCTATTGTAGTCTACCCACAAGACAAAGCTAACTAAAGAAAGGCAGTACAATTACCAAAGTTACCCCTTTCCAACTGGGCCCACTTATGAGGAAATTATCACCTGGAGACTTACCCAGCGCACCCACTCTATGTACATAAAGTTCCAGGATTGGTCCCCAGCACTCAAATAAATATATAAGCACTGTAGAGATCAGTTTGAAGATTTCTTAGAGACGAGGAATGGATTTATTATAGGGCCCAGCTATAACACTCACAGTATTATGCCAAAAGAATAAAAGTCAGAATATATAAATACCCATGTTAATAGCAACACAATTTACAATAGCCAAATTGTGAAAGCAATCTAAGCGTCTTCAAACAAATGAATAGATTAAAAATGTGGTATATAGCCAGGCGTGGTGGTGCATGCTTATAATCCCAGCATTCCAGAGGCTGAGACCAGAGAAAAATAAACAAGATCCTGCTTGACACGACTCCCGGCTCTGTGTGTTGCTGTTCGGGGCTGTTGGCACTAATCTTCTTACTCAACCCCACCACTGTCAGGCTGGACCCGTCACATCATGTACATTGCCTTTGATCATATTGAAAATCAAAATTCTGAATTCTCCTTTTAGCATTTTCTGCAGCTCATTATCAGTTATTTCCCTTGCTGTTGAGTTGTGAGCCTTTGTTGTTTCCCTATTTGTCCTAATTCTCATGTTTTCAGAATTCCCAGGTTTGTATTTCTGTTGTCTTAGAATTATCTTCCTCTTTGTGTGAATATATATACATATGTATATACATATGTGTCTATCTAGCATATTTGTATCCGTAAATTCATATCATAAAATCAGACTTTTATCTTTGTCCCCCAGAACCTCTTTAATAAGACATAGTTTTTTTGTGACTGGAGGAAAATGCAAGCCTCTGATTGGCTGTATGCTACTGTGCACACCAGGCCCAAACTCACAAGGCAGCCTATGATGTTATATTCAGAGCTTATGACCTACTGGTTGGGATTTAATGAGCTTCAAAGACTACTACTGCTCTGTTGGTTGTGAAACTGTCAAATACTCAAAGCACTGAGCTCTGGCCTCTGTAGTCATTGAATATAAGCTCATCAGGGCAAGTGCTTCCTATGTTCTAAGCTTGTGGCCTTGCTGGCTGAGATTAATGAACCAGAGATACACCATCACTGATCTGCTGGTTGAGATTACATTAATCCCTTCAGTCACTGACATGTGTGATTGCCAGGATCAAACTCTGTTGCATTCCCAGCTTCTACCCGCAATCACATGAACCTCTACTAAATAGACCCTGGCCTCCCTACTCTCAGGGCTTATACTTTGGCAGGGAGATATTGTACTGTTGAAGAAGGGCTTGGGTGGCTCAATTATTTAGCCCCAGAGGCACTACTGCTTCTCTGAACAGCTGCAATCATGTAAGATCTTCTTGGACTCTGGCCTTAGTGCTTGTGGAGTCCAAACACCACCAGGCATGAGTTTATTGCCTTTAATCCTGTAGTACAGTTGGCTGGATTATTTCAACCACAAACACAACTGCTGGTGGTCCTTTATTGATTGCTATAGACCCTGCAGGGGCACAGTAAACAGCAGACTGCTAATTCATATTTCTGTTGTTTCCAACCATAGCACTACCACCTCTGCAGAGCTCACCTGCTTTGTAGATCTCCTCATTTTTACACGAGTCCCTGTAGCTACACAGGCTGCTACTGGGATAATTTATAAATTCGTGGTCTTGATGTATGCCACTCTGGTTTCTGTAGGAAGGGGTAAATTCATCTGTAGCCACAGGAGTTCACTTGAGGCTTTGTCTTGTTTATCTGTAGATTCACAATGGTATTGAAAAGGCAGGATATAGCCACTGGGGTCTGCAGGAAGATCCTATCATTTCTTTGCCCAAGTTCAGCTGCAGCCAAAGGTGTTCTCTAAGTGGTTTGGCAGGGAAGTCTGAGGAATCCCAGTGATAAAGTATTCCAACATGGAGAAAAGAATGTGATTGCTTTTGATGCTTGTTTTCTGCAATCACTGGCTCAACAAGATTTGAATTCTTGCTAAAGATGGTCTGAGAGTCACAGGTCCTGAAAGATACCAGCTCTGGTACAGGTTCACCAATATTAACATTATTTCTTTGAGATTTATTTCTTACTTATCTTCAAAGATATCCTCCCCCTTTTACATTTTTAAATAAATTACTAAATATTCTTAATGATTATAACTTTCACTGTTATAGAATAAGCAAAACATGATTTGTGAGAAATATTTTACATAATTGTAAAATGTTTTGATATTAATTTATGACATATCCATGATTACCTATTATTTTTCCTGAAATATAGGGCTATTCCCTAAAATAATATATGTTAATTCCAGCCATGACTTATCTTAGTAGCTTATGGAGAGCCAGGCAGTATTCTATGTGTTTAACCTAGTTAACCTTTCGATTAACATTTATATTACTCTATGAGTCACATGTTATGAGTTTTTTTTTGTTTTGGTTTTTTTGTTTTGTTTTGTTTTTTGTTTTGGTGGTACTGGGGATTGGGCCCAGAGGCCTTCTACCTCCGGGCTACACTCCCAGACCTGTTTTATGCTTTATTTGGAAACAGGGTATCTTAAACCAGCTGAGACTGGCTTCGAACCTGTGCGATCCTCCTGTCTCAACCTCCCAAGTGCAGGAATTACAAGCATGTACCATCATGCCCGGCTATATCTTGAATTTTAATAGAAGACATTTATTTATTTATTTATTTATTTATTTATTTATTTATTTATTTATTTATTTATTTGAGGTACTGGGGTTCCTGGAAGCCCTTCTACCTCCAGGCTACACTCCCAGACCTATTTTATATTTTTTAATTTGGAAACAGGGTCTCTTAAGCCAGCACAGCTGGCTTCGAACCTGCGCGATCCTCCTGTCTCAGCCTCCCAAGCACTGGGATTACAAGTGTGCACCACTATGCCCAGCTAATAGAAGACCTTTAAAGACACTTTAGGGATAGCTCAACTAGCAGCAACCATGCTAGGGTTTAAATTCTAGCAGTCTAGCAAAATGAAATGCCTTACCAGATCTGTAAGCAGAAGCTACTGGCATCCTATATAAAATACAGAGCTGAAATAAATTTAAACTCTTAATTTATGGGATTTTAGATTTTCCATGTGGGTAACTGTTCAGAAGAATCCTGGTAGCAGTCATTTAAAATGGCCATTTCTCTTCTTTTCAGAGCTAATCACAGCCTTTAGAATAGAAAAAAATGTAGATGGTTATAGAAGCAATAGTTATTGAGTATTATCTCAAAAGAAGAAGGTTTTTATTCTCTTTGAGGGGGGAGGATATTTTGGCCATCCTGCAGTAATCTGGAATATCAACAATAGGTATAAAACAAAGTTAAAAGATTTGTCCAGTTCTTCATTTAACTTTTTAGAGTTCACTCAATATTCTATTTTCATGATAATATTCTTTTTATTGGTGCATTATAATTATACATAATAGTAAGATTCATTGTGATACATTCATATGTGCATAGAGCATAAATTGGTCAATTTTATTTTCCCTTATATCCCTTTCTTCTTCCCTCCCTTTTTCTCTACTGTCTTCTGTTTTCATGAGTTCCTTTTTCATTCCTTTGAAATCTCTAGTTTTCACATGATGGAAAATATACAGCCCTTAACTTCCTTGGTCTGGCTTATTTTACTGAGTAC
Organism: Muscardinus avellanarius; assembly: GCF_963383645.1. NCBI lineage: Eukaryota > Metazoa > Chordata > Mammalia > Rodentia > Gliridae > Muscardinus > Muscardinus avellanarius. Next base: position 49,157,129 of record NC_137787.1, on the reverse strand, counting down.
GATGTCCTTCAGTTCCATCCATTTTTCTGAAAATGACAAAATTTTGTCTTTCTTTATGGCTGAGTAAAGCTCTACTGTGTTGTGTGCCACATTTATCTATTTCTCTGTTAACGGACACATTAATGGCTTGGAATAAAGGGCATTTATAATCAGAGCTTATCTCAGGCTTAAAAGACAGACCCTAGTTATGAAAAAGAAATTTGAATTACCCCTCCCCAGAATATTGATTGTATAACCCATTTGTTATAGAAATGACTATAATAGTATAGAAAACTTGTCTAAAATTTAATATATTAAATTTGAGGCAATTAAACACAAACAGATTTTTAGTAAATTTTTTTTTTTGGTGGTACTAGGGTTCCTGGAAGCCCTTCTACCTCCAGGCTACATTCCCAGACCTATTTTATATTTTTGAAACAGGGTCTCTTACGCCAGCACGGCTGGGTTCGAACCTGCGCCATACTCCTGTCTCCGCCTCCCAAGCACGGGGATTACAAGCGTGTGCCACCACGCCCAGCTTTAGTAAATTTTTAAGAAATATTATTCCTAACTATAATTGTATGGCTATGTTGCAATATTATTCAGCTGCTTGGTTATTTCAAATTCTGAAATGACTAAACAGAAAAACAAATGATCTGAAAGCATAGTTTTGTTTACTTGGCTAATGATAAAGATAGTATGTTTTTATAACTGGTGGACTTCCTTGTCAATATATCTACATGACAGCTGTGTTTGTAACATCTAAAGAGTAATGACCATGAGTCCACAAAATAATATTCTAAGATTATCATTAATGTAAATATCAACTTTTAAATGATTGGTGTATAGTTTATATCTTAATTCTTTTTTATAAAACTTCTAAAACTGTAAAAAAACAAATGTAGCCAAGCATGGTGGGGCATGCTTGTAATTTCAGTGCTTGGAAGGCTAAAACAGGAGGATCACACAGGTTTGAATCCAGCCTCAGCTACATAGTGAGGCTCTCAACAACTTAGTGAGATCCTGTTTCCAAATAAAGTATAAACTAGGTCTGGGAGTATAGCCTGGAGGTTAAAAAAAAAAAAGCCCTTGGGTTCCACCCCCAGTATTCCTCCAAAAACACAAAAATAAATAAATAAAAATGTAAAAAAAAGTAGATCTTTTAAAGCTAGACTATAATCTTATTGCTATTGCCATGTGGAATAATAATCAGAGTCTGTCAAATAGTAAACTATTAATGGGACTAACAATAATATGGATGCTAAAATGCATTCACATAGCCAATTGGCAAGCTATCAATTAACAATCAACCAAGACAAACTTCTGCTTTAAAATGTTCAGATAAGAGGACTTCCGGTAAGATGGCGACCGAGGAAAGCGGCACTTACAAGTCCCGCTAACAATCGAACTCTATTACCACAAAACCAGCGCCTTTCAGAGCCAGAAAACACCACCAGCAAAGAAATAAAAACGGTAAATACAAGGGACAGAGAAAAAGGGCTGGAAAAACAAGACACCAGAAAAAAACCAGCCCGAAGGACCGCGCCCGCCGCGGCGCGGAGCAGCCGGAGGAGCCTGAATGGCCAGAGCCGCAGCGCAGAGAAGTCAGAGCCGCAGCGCGAAGCGGGGCGGCCGGAGCAGCCAAGCGGAGCGGCCAGACCAGCCAGAGAGGAGCGGCCAGAGCAGCCGGAGCAGCCAGATCCGCTTCGCGGAACCGCCGGAGCGGCCGGAGTGGCCAGACCCGCAGTGCGGAGCAGCCGGATCCGCGGTGCAGAGCAGCCAGAGAGGCCAGAGCGGCCAGACCCTTGGTGCGGAGCAGCCTGAGCCACAGCGCAGAGCGGCCGGAGCGGCGTGGCTTACATCTCCCCTAGCAGCACCAGGCTCCAGAGAGGAGGGAGACTCAAAACAGAGCTCAAATCCAGAGAGGAGGTACTCTGGCCTCGCAGCCTAGGATGCAGAAGCAGCATCTTACTGCTGGCGGCAGCGGCGAATTCACCAGACGGCCCTAGACCAACCCACACAACCAGCCACCAGACGCCTGAGAGGAGGGGTGGACAGCGAGCCAAGGTAAGCTGCTGCTGAACAGCCGGGAGGCAGTCAGCAGTTTCTCCAGTGCAAGGAGCGTCTAAAGCTCCCAAGGGCCGGGCACAGCACACCTGGCAGGGACTCAGCGGAGCTCAAAACCAGAGAAGAAATAGGCCACATCACGGCCAAGGGCGTGGCAGTGGTGCCATATTGCCAGTGGCGGCAGCAGCGAATCCACCGAGTTCACTACAGCTCCATAAGCGCACTCAACAAACGTGAGTCAAATTGCGGCCCCAAGGGGAGAAATCCCAGTACTGTACTCCCAGGGACTTGCGCAGATAGTCTCCCTGGTTCGGAGATTTTAGCAGTGCAGCCCAGTGGGGGAGTGGCAGTGGCAGAGATATCATACCATAGTCACAACTCCCCGCTAGAGAACACCCAACTTGGCACCCCCCACGGTCTAAGCAGCCTCAATTAACTCCCTGGGTCTGATACTTTGTGAAACAACTCAGTAAAGGAGTAGTGGTGACTGAGATACCACAGACTCGAGATCCAGAACATCTTAAGTGAACTCGTAGTGACTCAGGGAAGAACCCAGAGAAGGCACAAACTTCCAAAATCATGGGAAAGAGAAATAACAATGGAGCAGTGAATGCCCACAACCCCACAACATCAGAATCTGATAACACAGAAATCCAAAGATCTCTAGAAGATCAAATTAGGAAAATAACTCTAGAAATAATAGAGGACTTTCGAAAAGAATTTAGAGAGAGTCAAAAAGAGATAAAGGATGCAATTAATGGAGTGAAGGCTTCAATTCAAAGTATAAACGATAGACTAGACGACATGGAGAATAGAATCTCGCTTCTTGAAGATGACCATTCCAAAAATGAACGCATAGTTTCTAATTTAGAAAAAAAAACCCGACAGCAGGAATCTGACATTGAAGAAATATGGGCCCATTTCAAGAGAGCTAACCTAAGAATAATTGGAATAGAGGAGGGAAAAGAAGGTGAAACCAAAGGGATCAACAATCTCTTCAAGGAAGTAATAGCAGAAAATTTTCCAAACAGAGCAAGAGGTTGATACACAGGTCCAGGAAACTTATAGAACTCCCTTTAGACAGGATCAAAGAAGAGGATCCCCACGCCACATAATTGTCAAAATGACTAATGTGGAAGCCAAGGCGAGAATCTTAAAGGCAACAAAAACAAAAGGCCACGTGACATACAGAGGCAAACAAATTAGAATCACTCCAGACTTCCCAAACCAAGTTATGAAAGCCAGAAGGGCATGGAGTAACATATTTCAAACTCTGAAAGAAAACAACTTCCAGCCAAAAATTTCCTACCCAGCAAAACTATCCATCAAATTAGATGGGGAAATAAGAAGCTTCCATGACAAACAGCAACTGAAGGAATTTATGTCTTCAAAACCAGCGCTAGAGAAAGTACTCAAGGAGATTAACTGCAAAGAGGAAATGGGTAATATACGCCAGAACCAAAGAAACAAGAATTCCCATCCAGCAGACAACTAAGCAAAGAAGAATAAACAGTATCTCAAACAGAAATAAGATCTTAACATGTTGGGAATTAAAAATTATCTCTCTATAATCACACTGAATGTAAACGGCCTCAACTCCCCAATAAAAAGACATAAAGTGGCAAAATGGATTAAAAGCCAGAATCCATCCATCTGCTGCTTACAAGAAACACACCTTACAAGTAAAGATAGGAACAAACTCAAGGTAAAGGGCTGGAGCAAGGTTATCCATGCTAATGGTACTCGAAGACAAGCAGGAGTAGCAACTATGATATCAGACAAGTTAGACTTCAAACCCAAACTTATTAGAAGAGAAAAAGAAGGTCACATTTTACTGGTAAAAGGAATAGTCCAGCAAGAGGAAACAACAATAATCAACATCTGTGCCCCAAACATAGGGGCAGCTACTTTCATAAATCAAACTCTTTGTGACATGAAGTCACACATAAATCCCAACACAATAATACTGGGAGACTTCAACACACCTCTCACAATACTAGACCGATCTTCCAGACAAAGGGTCAGTAAAGATGTCTCAGAACTAAAGAACACCATTAACCAAATGGACCTGTTGGACACATATAGAATATTTCACCCAACTACAGCAGAGTTCACATTTTTCTCAGCTGCTCACGGAACCTTCTCCAAAATAGATCACATCCTGGGACACAAAATGAGCACTAGAAAATTTAAAAAATGTTACATACTTCCCTGTGTCATTTCAGACCATAATGGAATGAAACTAGAAATCAACTATAAGAAGACCCAAAGAAACAACATAAACATGTGGAGGCTGAACACCACACTTCTGAATGAAGAATGGGTCATAGAAGATGTAAGAGGTGAAATCAAGAAATTTCTAGAAACAAATGAAAATAAAGAAACAACATATAAAAACCTCTGGGACAATTTGAAGGCAGTATTAAGAGGAAAATTTATAGCAATGAGTGCTCACATAAGAAAAACAGAAAATCTTCAAATAAATAGCCTTACGACACACCTCAAAGCCCTTGAAAAACAGGAACAATTGAACCCCAAAGCCAGCAGAAGATGGGAAATTATTAAAATTAGAGCAGAAATTAATGAAATAGAGAATAAAAAAACAATACAGAAAATCAACAAAACCAAAAGCTGGTTTCTTGAAAAGATTAACAAGATTGATAAACCACTGGCCAACCTAACTAAAAAAAAGAGAGAATCAACCCCAATTATGAGGATAAGGGATGAAAAAGGAGACATTACTACTGACAGTATAGAAATCCAGAGGATTATCAGAAACTACTTTGAAAAACTATACTCCAACAAAATGGAAAATCTGGAGGAAATCGACAACTTCCTAGATAAATACAACCTTCCTAAACTGAGTCAAGAAGATATAGAACACTTAAACCAACCAATAACAATCAAAGAGATTGAAACAGCAATAAAGAGCTTACCATCAAAGAAAAGCCCAGGACCAGATGGTTTTTCAAGTGAATTCTATAAAACCTTTACAGAAGAGCTAATCCCAATACTACTCAAACTATTTCGGGAAATAGAAAAAACCGGGACTCTCCCAAATACATTCTATGAAGCCAGCATCACACTAATACCCAAACCGAATAAAGACAGTTCAAGGAAGGAAAACTACAGACCTATATCTCTGATGAACTTGGATGCAAAACTATTAAACAAAATACTAGCAACACATATTCAAAACCACATCAAGAAAATCATTCATCACGACCAGGTAGGGTTCATCCCAGGGATGCAAGGCTGGTTCAATATACGAAAATCAATCCATGTAATTGATCATATAAACAGAATCAAAGACAAAAACCACATGATCATCTCAATAGATGCTGAAAAAGCATTTGATAAAATTCAACATCCATTTATGATAAAAACACTGCAGAGAATTGGAATAGAAGGAACATATCTCAACATTATTAAGGCAATCTACAATAAGCCCACTGCCAGCATCATATTAAATGTGGAAAAACTTCAAGAATTCCCCCTAAAAACTGGAACGAGACAAAGATGTCCACTATCACCACTTCTCTTCAATATAGTACTAGAGACTCTAGCCAGAGCAATAAGGCAAGAAAAGGAAATCAAAGGAGTACAAATAGGAAAAGAAGAACTTAAGCTTTCACTATTTGCTGATAACATGATACTATATTTAGAAAACCCAACAAACTCAACCAAAAGGCTTATAGAACTGATCAACAAATTCAGCAAAGTATCTGGATACAAAATCAATCTTAAAAAATCAGAAGCTTTCCTGTACACCAACCATAAATTCACTGAAAAAGAAATTCAGAAAACACTTCCACTCAGGATCTTCCACAAAAAAATAAAATACCTAGGAATAAATTTGACCAAGGAGGTAAAAGATCTCTACAAAGAAAATTATAAAACACTGAAAAAAGAAATCGAAGAAGATCTTAGAAGATGGAAAGATCTACCATGTTCATGGATTGGCAGAATAAATATCATTAAAATGGCCATCCTCCCAAAAGTGATGTACAGATTTAATGCAATGCCCATTAAACTACCAAGACCATTCCTCACAGACATAGAAAAATCAGTCCTTAAATTTATCTGGAATAACAAAAAGCCCAGAATAGCCAAGGTAGTTCTCAGTAACAAAAACCACGCAGGGCGCAGGAGGAATCACAATACCTGACTTTAAACTATACTACAAAGCCATTGTAATAAAAACAGCATGGTACTGGCAAAAGAACAGATATATAGACCAATGGAGCAGAATAGAAGACCCAGAAACAAGCCCACACACTTTCAGCCAATTGATTTTTGACAAAGGGGCCAAAAACATACACTGGAAAAAAGATAGCCTGTTCAACAAATGGTGTTGGCAAAACTGGTTAACCATATGCAGAAAATTGGATGTTAATCCCACTTTTTCACCCTGTACAAAAGTCAACTCACGATGGATCAAAGACTTGGAAATTAAACCAGAGACTTTGAAGCTCCTTGAAGAGGGCATAGGTCCAACACTACAACACATAGGCACAGACAAACATTTCCTCAATAAGACCCCAAAGGCACAACAAATTAAAAGGAGAATCAATACATGGGATTGCATGAAACTGAAGAGCTTCTGTTCAGCAAAGGAAACTATCAAGAACCTCAATCGAGAGCCAACAGAATGGGAGAAGATTTTTGCCACCTACCCCTCTGATAGAGGACTAATATCTAGAATATACAGAGAACTCAAGAAACTCAAAACTAAGAAAACAAAGCATCCAATAACAAAATGGGCAAATGAACTAAATAGACACTTCACAAAAGAAGAAATTCAAATGGCCAATAAATGCATGAAAAAAGGCTCAACATCACTGGCAATCAGAGAGATGCAAATCAAAACTACCCTGAGATTTCACCTAACTCCAACTAGAATGGCCATCATTCAAAACACAAACAACAACAGATGCTGGCGAGGATGTGGAGAAGTGGGAACTCTAAGACATTGTTGGTGGGATTGCAAATTAGTGCAACCACTTTGGAAAACAGTATGGAGAATCCTCAAAAGAATGGGAACACACCTACCATTTGATCCAGCAATACCACTGTTGGTTATCTACCCAAAAGAAAAGAAACCAAACTACCAAACTAATGCATGTGTATCTATGTTCATAGCTGCACAATTCACCATGGCCAAACTATGGAACCAGCCAAGATGTCCATCAACAGATGAATGGATTACAAAACTGTGGGATATGTACACAATGGAATTTTACTCAGCCATCAAAAAAAACTCAATTACATCATTTCCAGGGAAATGGATGGAACTGGAGGACATTATGCTAAGTGAGATTAGTCAGTCACAAAAAATAAGAAATCAGATGCTTTCCCTAATATGTGAGAGTTAGGGAGAAAAGAGGAGCAAACAAGATAACCTAAAGGAAGAGAAAGGAGGGGGAAGAGAAAAATCTCTAAAGCACACAATGTACTTAAACATATCGAAGTCAATCACTAAGCCAAGCAAGGAAGGGAGGGACGGGGAGGGAATGGGGTGGTATTTGGGTAGGGGTTAAATCAGCGATGAGTACATGTTTATACACACAAGTTTTTTACCCCAATAAGTTGTATGAATATAATGCACCAATAAAAATAAATAAAGAAAGAAAAGAAAAAAAAGAAAAAAAAAGAAAAAAATTTTCAGATAAGAGATTTTATTTGCTCAAATATTTATCTTGCATTTATAATTGCCATTACTAAAACAATTTTTCCTTTACCATCAAGAAATGTTTTCTTCCTACATAATTTATCCACACTTCTTTGATTATATGCTTTAAGATAATAACCTCAGTTGCCAGTAGAAGCATAGAGATTTTATAAACATCAATCAATGTCATAGCTAGAAGTAGATAAATCAAAGTATATTGTAATATAGTGCCTTCCCTATGATACTAGTCAGTTACTTCATAAAGGGTCATTGTAGATTAAAAATAAAATGCACTGAGTTTTTTCAGGGCAGACAAAGGAGAATATCAACTCTTTGGAGTAAGAGAAAAAAAGAAAGACTACATTTTTTCAATATCTTAAAGGAATATAGTCATGTCCCTAATTCTTGCTTCTTCAGCTTTAGACTAACCCAGCATAATTCTTGAGCTCTAGAAAGTCTAGTGAATGGAGAGAGACAAGATTTAGGATTCCTTTATGTCCGCAGATTAGACGCAGGTTGAACAGTTTTCTCTGTAATCCACAGTTAAGCCCCACCTTAATTCTCATGCATTTTAGTACAAGGGAGACAGTAGAAAATAGGGGCCGGCTTCTTCCCCTCTTAAAGAAGAATTATTTAGTGCAGTAGTCAAGCACATGGAGAAGTAACCATACAAACAGAGCAACTCTACAAGAGACCATCTGAAGAGGGTACCTTTAGAGGACAATAGTGCCTTTGAGTTATTTGTTCCTTCAACTCTAGAAACCCAGTTGTATCTTTGGTTCACATGAGAAACTGGGTAGACAAAGGACCCTTGAACTCTCCACAGTGATCATAATGTGTTATTTAAATTCCCTTCATTTATAGCTGAGGCACAGGGTCTACAAAGCATAGGTGTCTCGGTTTGAAAATCAGAATCAGTGAAATTCTTGATTGGTAGAATAATACTTTCAGTGGAGTGCCTAGATTACCTTAAATATTCCCATCAGTTCTTGTACATCCTGGAATTTATACAGCATGAATTATTCCTAGCACTGATCAGGAAGGTAAGATTCATGAAGAGAACTGGTATACCATCTCTCTGAATGTTTTCTAAAAATGTATTCATTTTAAATTCAATAGTTGTTTCAAGAAGCAAGCCAGTATCACAGTATAGGGCTGTATACACCTAGTTCACCAGGTCACTGTCTGCTAACTTTTAGCTCAGATGAGCTTTTAGAAGCCACAGTATAATATGTGAATATTTTTAGTACCTTCTTTGCCTAAAACAGTAGTTTCTATGGAGACACTATCATTTTCTGCTGGCATAGTTGAAATATCTCAAGTCTCTTGATAAAACCAATGGATTCTTCTCACATATCCTCTCTCCCCAATAAGGTAATAATTCACCTTGTATCATAAGTCTTCTAAAAACAGCAAATGCAGAACTGGAAAACACTATAGATATAGATATATCGTGTTGTCCATTTCTAATTCTTCTTTCACTCCAGGGGTCAACATTTTTTGGTAACAAAGTGAAGATCTCAAATATATACCTAGGATAATGCTGAATTAGATATTTCAATATGTCACAATTACTTCCTTAATGTATTTATGTTTTCATAAATTCCACCCTACTTAAATCTACATAAGGTGAGGCTTAAATATGAGAAAGAAGAGAAAAATACTATGAAACCAAGGGCTATTTTTAAATAATTGTTAATATCTTTATAAGTAATGCAGAATAATTCAAAGGAATTCTGTCATAAGAGATTTCAAATGGAGTGTTTTGGTTCAGTGTCCAGTGCCAATGCTCGATTTGGAAACCCTCATCTCACAATGAAAACTGTTGTACTGTTGATTAACTTGGGTATTTCATTCAAATTGATAGCTGTTGGATGATCTCTCTGAATATTTTATATCTTTGGATCTCAATAATTTCATATACTATAAAATGCATAATTTTCTTAAACTGAAACAGCCAAACCAAGGAGCTTTATCTTCCCCTGAAAGATTAACTTCTGTCTGCTTCAAACTATTCTAACAGCTTTTTAAAGAGTCTCAAAATACTGTGTAATTTTCATGAAAATAAACATTTATCTTCTCAGATTCTAAAAGCTTTCATATGTTGAACAGCACCTTAATATTTATATGTAAGCTTCTTTCTCAACAGATTAGAAGGATGAATCATTTAACTGAATATCTTTCATAAGAAGCAGGCAGATCTTAGACAAAATTATGCCAGCAGTGCGTTTAACCTCTTTCTCATCTTATCAAGAAGATGGCTAATAATAGAATAAGCTCTTCACTGGGCTCACTGATCTTACCATGACTCCACAAATAGATTCCCACTGTGTTCCAGAATGTACAGTCTTCATATATCGATCATATGCTACTAATGTATCAACAATGCTTTGCCATAAAATTCCTCTAAGATTCAGACTTCCAAGATTCTGAGGTAAAATTTTCTTATGATATGGCAGAGTACATGAGTTAGCTCCACACCTATTTTTATATATTTAAATAATTTTCAAAGTATTTTAGATTAGTATCCTATAGGAAGTAGACAAAACAAGTGTTCCATGTTGACAGTTTGGCTTATTATTTTTTAAAAAGTATAAGAAAGCATATGAAACTGTTAAGTAAGTCTTTTACAATTTTAGTAAGAATAAATTAAAATTACATCATGATTTTTGACAGAATAAAATTTTAGTACTAAATTCCACTTTTCAACAAGACAACTAATTCCATAAAATTGGGCATTTTGCTATAATTTGTCCTAAAATATCCACTAGCTGGACTTCCTCAGAAAAGCATTGGAAGACAGACATTTGCAGGTATTAATAAGAAACAAGTTTATTAAAGAAGGATAATAGCATAACCCTTTGGTTTTGGTTTTGAGGTTGTATATAAGTGTGTGTGTGTGTGTGTGTGTGTGTGTGTGTGCGCGCACTTGTTAGTGTGCAGGCTTGGGATTCAATGCATGCTCTCACACGTGAAAAGTACACACTCTACTACAGAGTTGCAAACCCAGCCCTAATATGGCATATCTTTAAAAAAATTGTTCAAAATAAACTACATTGAAATACACTGAAAAGTTTCCCAAGGAACTTGGCAATGAAAAAGCTCTTTTCTGAAAATAAAAATACTCCTAGCCACAGATTCTGCTATAGCTCAATTCTCTTTGGAAATAAGATGGCCCTTTAATACCTGGTTATAATTATTTATAATTACTTTAACCTGATCTATACTATCAATATAATTATTCTTTTTGAGGATACTTACCTTGCTTATTTTAAATATTAGTAACATTTCTGGCCATGTGGTTCTGGTTTATCACTTTGTAAGAATATTCCTTTGTTTTATATATATGTATGAATATATATATACAAATATATATATGAATATATATGTATGAATATATATATACTTATTGATTTAGTCTCATGGTATTTGTTGAAAGAATATAACTTGCTCAGGACTAGATACTGAACAAAGAAGATCATACTTACAAAGCTTTCCCAGCCAGGTGCAGTAGCATGTATTTGTAATCACAATATTTGGGAGGCTCAGAAAGGAGAATCATAGGTTCAAGGCCAGCCTCAGCAACTTGTGAAGGCCTTGTTTCAAAATAAAAAATAAAAAGAGGTTGAGGGCATATATAGTCAGAGATAGAATTCCCCTGGGTTCAATCCCTAGTACAAAAAAAAAAAAAAAAAAAAAAAAACTTCTCCAAATTTATGGCGACACCCAGAAACCCCTGACTCTGTGTCATTACACACTGGACCAGAACACCCTCCATGTCCCCTGGGGGTCTCTGTAGTTTTACGTTCCCCAAGAAGCATGTGCTTTCCCCTCTTTCTGGAGAAGCTTTAAGTTTGTTCTTAAATAAGAAGCCACAAATAGAAAGTCTGTGATCTTGTCAGTTCCTTACCACTTATACATTTTAATATTGTGAGTCAATTTAAAGCCATTTCAAAAACTAGTCATGGTCTAACTCTGTTTTCCTACAAGTGCTGAAAGCTATATTCTATATTTTCCCCGGTCCTTTCAGAGTATGCTGTGCTTGAGTCGGGCCACCCACCTTCACCATCACCTTGTACCCATCAGTGCCTGAGCGAGACAGTCTCTGATGCTTCGTCAGTAAGGTGACTCATCACTGAAAACAATGATCTTTTCATCATACCTGTCCCTCTTGCTCAAAGTATAATTCAGATTCAGATCATCCACACATCAGAAAGTATAATGGCAAAACTGAACTCTGGCCAAAAGAAAATAGATTTTTCTCTAGGCTAGTGTGAGAGGGGAAGGGGAGAAAGATTTATTTATGCAAATCACAACAATAATTGAATTTGTGCTATTTAGATGTTTTTCTGAGTAATATAATGTGAAAAATGCCCTAATTTTAATAATATCTTGGAATTGAAATATTATTTATATTGCATAATTAAGATAATTAAAATGATCATTTTGGTTGAATTGTGTTCTTATAAGTTATCTACTGGATATATATTTATAAACAGCAGTTGTTCAGATTGTGTTAATTCCTAATGAACTCACTAGGTAGAATTAAATTTTATTTTCTTTGTTTATAGTTTATCAAAAGGATATGCAGATTATTGATATAATATTCAACAAAGAGGTAGAAACAGACCAAATAAGGTCATGTGCACATGCGAATGTATCATTATGAATCTTACTATCATATATAACCATAATGTACCAATATTTTTGAATGGTGTGCTCCTATTACTCTCCAACTTTTTTTAAAAAATAACTTTTATTCATATTGATTATATCAGATTCAACCTAAAATATCCTGACACTTGATTTGAAATATGTAAAAATCCAATTTGAAAATAGTAGTATACTATTTCTAAGAAGAGCACTAGAAAGGTAAAATCTTTTCCCGTGCAATGTCTAACTTTCTAGCATCTCTGTACTTGTGGGGGTTTTAAATATTGCAGTCCTCTTGCTGTTTACTTGCTGGCTTCACTCTGTTATAATGGAACTATAGAATTTTCAGTCATTCTTTTACTCATCAATCATTTATTAAATTCCAACTATATGGTAGGTGTTATATATATCACAAATAATATTGAGACAATTGGAAAGGAATATATTTTAAGCATATTAAGTATCATGAAAGTACTATTTTAAATCTGTCATATGTAGCCGGGCGTGGTGGCACACGCTTGTAATCCCAGTCCTTGGGAGGCAGAGACAGGAGGATTGCAAAGGTTCGAGGCCAGCCTTCTGGCTTAAGAGACCCTGTTTCCAAATAAAAATATAAAAAATAGGTGTCTAGGAGTGTATCCCAGAGGTAGAAGGGTTTCCAGGAATCCCAGCACCACCAAAAATAAATAAATAAATAAATAAATAAATAAATAAATAAATAAAGCTGTCATGTGTAATATTTTATAAAGTATTATAAAATACTTCCAATGTATAATATAATAATGGTTTAATAAATGTCTATGGAGTCATTGCTCAGCTTTAACATCATTTACAATTTTAATGAATCTGCTTACATTATCCAAAAAGTTAATCATTACAAGTAAAATTGAAGATTTCTGTACAACTCTGTTGGGATTTTTGCCTACTTTTTATTCCCCTAAATTTCTTTATTTCCACTCATGGTTTTGTACTTTTAATATGCATAGGTCCTGAAGCAATACACACCATTTATTTTCATACTTTTATAAACAACATCCTACTTTATCTCTCATTACTAAATATTTATCCATATTATCAAAATAATTTCAATAATTTTCCAATAAAATCATTGATTTTGTGAGCAATCTTCTAAACATATATTCCCTGTTATCATGTCCAAGTATTTCTCTAGGATATATTCATCGAAATGAAACTGGTAGTATAGAATGGAAATTTATCTTGTAACTTTTTCAAAGTAGCTGTACCAATTAAATCTTGTTCCACCTTGTATAAAATTATATTTTCTCTTGCTAACTATGCTATTTTCAGGCTTTATGTATTTGTCACACTGATGAGAATAAAACACTAACTTCTTGCTTTATTTTTTAGAAAAATTAATCTTTTATCTAGATTTATTAGCTTCTTGATTTCCGACATCCAAATATTTTCTATTTATATTCATAAAATAGTTTTCCATCGGACTGTCATTTTTTAAATGGAATTCTTTGCATATTTTAACACTAAAAGTCTAAAAGCAAAGATGCACATTTATATCAAATGGAATACCATAGTAATTTATATTTTGGGTTTTAGAATTCTTATGGTTGTCTTGAGAATTAAATAAGAAGTATATAAAACATTTATAAACTTTGGCACATAAAATACACACAGTAACATTAGCCACCAGTATCATCATCATGAGCTTTGTTATTAGTATTATATATCAAATCACCATATATATGTATCTTTTTCTAGACTGTATTTAATCTGTCTGTGTTTGTTTTGTTTATTAGATGACTAGTATGTTTGTCTTTTTTTTTTTCATTTTTTTTTGTTACTGAGGATTGAACCCCAGGGGCATTTTACCTCTGAGATACACTTCCCCCTTTTTTAAAATTTTGTTTTTATTTTGAAACAGGGTCTCACTAGTTTTCTGAGAGTCTAACTATGTTGCTCAGGCTGTTCTTGAACCCTCAATCCTCCTGTCTCAGCCTCCCAATACTGGGATTAAAGGCATGTGCCACCACACCCACCTCATACAGTCTTAACAATTTTTTATTAGTGCTTGAACCTCATTGCTATTTTTATTCCCCTTCTGAACAATGCAAGGATCCCAGCATGCTTTAATTATTAATTGTGTAGCCCTTCAATCTTGACATTTTCATCTGTAGTTTTATTTCTATTTTGATTAACATAGAAATTTAATTCTACTTTTAGTCAAAAGTTAATTGAATTTACTAAGTGATATTTCAAATTCCTATGCTCATGATTTATTATTCTTCAGCTTTCTCTGGCTTCATTCATCTTTTCTTTTTTTGGTACATATATAATAGCTTTTTTAATGAAGGTTTGGGGGTAATAGACATTCTTAACCTTCTCATTTCTGAATATTTTGCCCTTATACTTGAATGACTGGTTTATTAGCTGTATCATTCTACATTAACAGTTATTTTTACTCAGTAATTTGAAGACATGCTTCTCCTATTTCCTGGCACCTATGATGGCTTAAGAAGAGTTCACTCTCATTTTATTTTTACACAAGTAATATGTATTTTTTCTATTGATATAAATTTTATTATTTGCAACAAAGGTCTATTGATTAACTATATGTCTATGTATGAGTTTTATTTTAAAAATTTAAATATTTTAATTGGGATGTACTTACTGACATGTCACACTTCTTCCTTCCTTTCTTTCTTTCTTTCTTTCTTTCTTTCTTTCTTTCTTTCTTTCTTTTTTTGTGGCACTGGGGTTACTGGAAACCCTTCTACCTCTGGGCTACACTCCCAGACCTATTTTTATATTTTTATTTGGAAAGAGGGTCTCTTAAGCCAGAAAGGCTGGCTTCAAATCTGCGCAATCCTCCTGTCTCTGCCTCCCAAGTGCGGGGATTACAAGCATGTGCCACCACGCTGGGCATGTCACACTTTTTTCAATTTTCGGTAAATTTGCAGCTCTTGTCCCCTCAAATATGCTTCTCCATCTCTGTCTTTATAACTAATATTAAATATAATCGTAAAGTATGTTCTCTAATCTCTGTGCTACTTAATTGCTTTTTTACTTGTTGAACTTCATTCTAGGTGAATCTATCAGCACTGTGTTCAAGTTCACTAATTATTCCTTCTTTCATGTTAATCTAAGGAAGGGCTGATGGTATCTAGGAATTTCCTCAGTAACAACAATTTTATTTATTCCAATTGGGTATTTATATTTCCTTTTCTTTTTTATAACTCAAATTTTTATCTTATTTCTGCCCATTTGATCTCATAACATTTTGGGTTTTTTTGGAATTATTTATGTTAGATTGATTGACTTTTATAGCATTCTGAACATACTTATATTAAATTTGCTATCATATTATTTCTAAAGATTGATTTCTTCTTGAATTATTACATTCCTTGCTTTTTTATTTTGCTAGCAATCCTCATTCATGATAGGTTTCTTAGCCAGATGTGATGTATACATCTATAATTTCAGCTACTCCGGAGGTTAAGACACGTTCAAGGCCAGCCTGGGATATTAGGGAGATTCTATTTTTTAAAAACATTGGAATATAGCTCAATGACAAAATGATTCTGGGTTCAATCTCTAGTTCCAAAAAAACTTGGTAAAAATCAAGTTTCATTATGCATTTCAAAATCTAGGCTCTTCATATTTTCAGTTGGAAACTTTGGATTTGTATTTTGCTTTTTTCCTCACATTCAGTCTTTATTATGGATAGTTTCTCAATTGTCTCTATCCCTGAGAACTTTAAGTTCAAAATAAAACCTAACATTATGTGTTATGAGTTCCTATCTATGGTGATATTGGAGGTATTGCACATCCAGTCTGCAGGATCTGGATCTTTCTTTCACTCCCCATTCCAATCCTGCCTCACTAGGCAGCAATTCTTGGACAGAAGTATCTACAATGTTTCTGGATCCTTGCTTTACAAGTAGAATACAGTAAGTCATTCTATACCTAAGCTGAAAACTGTGAGCTGAACGCTCATCACCACCAAACTTCATGTTTTGCTGGAATTTTAAGATTTATCATTATAAAGGGGCCCAAACCAAAAATACTTTGGCTGATTTCCAAACCCAGAGCTCTTAGCCCTGTGGCTTCAGACTCATTTTACTTCTAGTTCACAGAGATATTGTTTGTTTGTTTGTTCTTAGTGTGGTTTTTTTAATATGTTTTTGTCATATTTCTCTACTTTGCTTTGGGGTCTGCAACAGAGAATAAGCATTAAACCAAGAATATCCTGTGCCATTGTTAAAAGGTCTTGAACTGGTTTCTTCTATGTCTACATATGTTTAATATTTTAATTCAATACTGAGGGGAAAGTTATATCTCATATTTTTTTTATTTTTCATAGTACTAGAGATTGAACTCAGGAACATTATACTTTTATCCTACACTTCCAGCCCTATTTTATTTTAGTGCTTTATTTTATTTTATTTTTTTGTTTTGTATTGTCTCTCTAAGTTTCTGAGGGCCTAAGTTTATGAGGCTGGTCTAGAATCTACAATCCTCTTGTTTGAGCCTTCCTAGTATTGGTATTATAACCATGTGTTAACTCACCTGGCTTATATTTATTTATTTACTTATTTATTTAATTTTTTGCAGGTCTGGGGATAGAACCCAAGGGCATTCAACCTCTGAGATACACCCCTTACCCTACTTTTTATACTTTATTTTGAAACAGGGTCTCACTAAGTTGCAGAGGATCTCACTAAGTAGTTGAGGTTGTGAACCACTATCCTCCTGTCTCAACCTCCCAAATGCTAGGATTCCAAGCATGTGCCACCACATCTGGCTCTTATATTTTATTTTAAACATGATATCTAGCATGTAAAACTGAAAGGCTTTGGTAATAACGTTGATACTGTATAGAATATAAATAAAATTTTTGATGGATATACTCGTGTTTATATTAAGGCAAATACTCTTTTTAAAAATTACATCTTAAAAAATAAAATATCTCATACTAACTTATCATAGATATGGAATTGCCCAACAAGCTTAATGCATTATAAAATACAGCCATGGTTAGATTAAATAGGAGAAAAATAGTCAATATTGTTCTATTTACTTAAAATATAATGGCTAGTTTTTACCATGTAACATTTATTTTAGTCCAGGACACATATTTGCTTACTGTCTCTTATACCCAAAACCAGATATAATATTTTTATAGACTACTCTCATCCTACAATCACCAATTTAAATAAGTTCAACTTTATTTCAAATGTAGAATTGCTTTAATCATGTTTTTAAAAAAGTCTGGAGGCTTCCGTGAAGATGGTGACCAAAAAAAGCAGCATATATCAGTACTGCTGATGCTTGGTCTTCATTGCTGTAAAAACATCATCCTGACAAAAGAAAGAGATTATCATAACCTTAAAAAGAATGGTGGCAGGAAAAAAAAGCTAGAAGGCCAATCGATCAGAGAGCAGGAAAGGACCCAACCCATCTCCTATGGCTACAGCTGGCATAACCTTACCTCACCATGGCCAACTGCCAGATAATCACAGGAAAATAACCAATGACTTAGAACAAAGTAAGCAGCTGCAACTCATCAGAACTGTAAGCCCTCAGTTCCTCCTGTACAAACACCAGCTATGACTTGCAAAAGTAGCAGCTGAGCTCACTGTGCTCTCCAGAGATCCAGAGCCGCACTCAACAACACTATAAGTGAACCCACCAGCCTGCAGGAGAATATGCAGCTGTGATAAACTCCCTGGGTCTACGACTTTGTGGTTTAACTTGGCAGTGATGGGGGTGGAGTCTGCTGTTGGACACAGTGGAGGCTCAGAGAGACTCTGCTCTGCATCAGTGGAAAGTGTGGAGGGAAGCCTACACTTAACACTAGATTCAACTAGTAGGATCTCTGGGATCATCACAGACCACCCAATTGTGGTGAAGGGGAAAAGTCAGACCAACCAGCACTAGCTATGGAAAAGAGAGACTCCTCATACACACTGGGTTTGATCCCAGAGGCACCCATAACCTACAAAGGCAGGGCGAGACTCAGGCTCTCCATTTATATAAAGCATGGAGGGTGACCTACACTTAACAATAGATCCAGCCCCATTTATACCAGCCATTTGGATAGACTGAGAAAGACCCAGAGAATCAGACTTGCCACAAGAAAGGTGTCAGCAGCACTTTGGCATCTGTACAGACAGTGACTGCAGAGGCCAAGCCTGCTGAATATATTTATTAGATTGCATAATTTTGTTGTTTTGTTTGTTTTGGTGTTTTTTATTTTTTTGTGTATGCTATTTTGTTTGCTCTCTGCTCTAACCCTTTCACAAGCCTTTTTCCTTCCACATACATAATTTTTCATTGCTTTTCATTTTCTTTTTTATGCTTTGTCTTGTATTGAAACCACTTCATATCATTATATATATTATATATGTGTGTGTATATATATATATATATTTTTTTCTTTTTGCAGGTCTTGTGATGGAACCCAGGGGCATTCGACCTCTGAGCTATACTCCCTGCCCTACTTTTTATTCTTTATTTTGAGACAGGGTCTCACTAAGTTGCAGAGGGCCTCACTAAGTAGCTGAGGCTGTCTGCGAACCCCAATCCTCCAGTCTCAGCCTCCTGAATCCTGGGATTACAAGCATGCACCACCACGCCCAGCTATATTATTATATTTTGACAAAATCCAACACCCATTGATGCTAGAAACACTGTGTAGAGTCAGAATAAAAGGAACATACCTCAACATCATAAAAACAATCTACAATAGGCCCACAGTCAATATCATATTAAATGGATAAAAACTGTGAGAATTCCCCCTAAAAGCAGGAACAAGACAAGGATGTCCATTATAACCACTTCTTTTCAATATAGTACTTGAGACTCTAGCCAGAGCAAAAAGGCAAGAAAAGAAAATCAAGAGTACAAATAGAAAAAAATACGAACCCAAACTTTCATCATTTGCAGATAACATGATACTATACTTAAAATAACCAACAAATTCAACCAAAAGGCTTATAGGGCAGATCAATAAATTCAGCAAAGTGTCTAGATACAAAATAAATCTTTAAAATCAGAAGATTGTTCTATATACCAATAATAAATCCACTGAAAAAGAAATCCAGAAAACATCAGGATATCCCACAAAAAATAAAATACTTAGAAATAAACTTAACCAAGAAGGTAAAAAACCTCTACAAAGAAAATTATAAAACATTAAACAAAGAAATCAAATAAGATCTTAGAAGATAAAAAAAATCTTCTATATTCATGAATAGGCAGAATAAATATCAAAATGGTCATACTTTCCAAAAGTGATCTACAAATTTAATGCAATACTCATTAAATTACCGAGATCATACAGCAGACTCATAGAAAAATCAGTTCTTAAATTCATTTGGAACAACTAAAATCTCAGAATAGTCAAAGTAGTTCTCAGCAACAAAAATCATGCAGAAAGCATCACAATACCTGACTTTAAAGTATATTACAAACCCATAGTAATAAAAACATCATGGTACTGGCACAAAAATAGATACGTAAACCAATGGAGCAGAATAGAAGACTCAGAAACAAATCCACACACTTACAGTCAATTGATTTTTGACAAAGGGGCCAAAAACATACACTGGAAAAAAGATAACTTGTTCAAAAAATGGTGTTGCAAAACTGGTTAATCATATATAGAGAACTGGAAATAAGCCTTACTTTCTCACCCTGAACAAGAGTCAATTCAAGATAGATCAAAGATTTAGAAATTAGACCAAAGACCTTGAGGCTCCTTGAAGAGGCATAGGTCCAACACTGCAACACATAGGCACAGACCTCAAAGGCACAAAAAACTAAAATGTGTATCTATACCTGGGTTGCATTAAACTGAAGAGCTTCTGTACAGCAAAGGAAACTATCAAGAATCTCAACCTAGAGCCAAAAGAATGGGAGCAAATTTTTGTCATCTACCTCTTTGATAGAGGACAAATATCTAGAATATATAGAGAACTCAAGAAACTCAGTACTAAGAAAACAATCAATAAATGGGTAAGTAAACTAAATATACATTTCAGAAAAGAAGAAATTCAAATGGCCAATAAATGCATTAAAAATGGTCAAAATCATTAGGAATCAGAGAGATGCAAATCAAAACTACCTTGAAATTTCACCTAACTCCAACTAGAATGTCAGTCATTCAAAACACAAACAACAACAAATGCTGGCAAGGATGTGGAAAAGTGGTAACTCTCATACATTGTTGGTAGGATTGCAAATTATTGCAACCACTTTGGGAAAGAGTATGGAGGATTTTCAGAAAAATGGGAACAAACTTACCATTTGATCAAGCAATATCTTTTCTCGGTATCTACCCAAAAGAATAGAAACCAAAATACCAAACTAATGCATGTGTATCTATGTTTATAGCTACACAATTCACCATTGCCAAAATATGGAACCAGCCAAGATGTCCATCAATAGATGAATGGATTCCAAAACAAATGGATATATACACAATGCATGAAAAAACACAATTACATCATTTTCAGGGAAATGAATGGAACTGTAGAACATTATGCTAAGTGAGATTAGTCAATCACAAAAATAATAAATCAGATGTTCTCCTTAATATGCAAAATCTAGGGAAAATTGGTCATAGGAGGAATGCTAGACAAAGAAGAAGATACTACAAATGAGCAAATAACACAACCTAACTGAGGGGATGGAATGGGAGGAAGAGGAAAATTTTCTAATGATCATGATGTACATTAATAAATATATCAGACTCAATCACTAAGCCAAACATTAGAAGGAGGAAGGGGGAGAGAATAGGGTGGGAGTTGGGTAAGGGCTAATTGGGTGATGTATGCATATATGTCTCCACCATCTTGTACCCCATTAAGATGTATGACTACATGCACCAATAAAAAATATTAAAAAGAAAGTCTGTTCATAATTAACAATGGTCTTTTTAAAAATTACTTTGGCAAATATTTCTCATTATATATATATATATATATATATATATATATATATGGCATAGTTTTATTAAATACATCCTTTTTCTATACTATATTCACATATTTGAAAGCAATCATGTTAATATTAATTATAGATACTGCTGCTGATTCCAAAAGTTATTAAAATAATAACATACTGTATCACATTCATTCAAAATGCTGAAGCATGAATTATCTCACTGGATTAAAAAAACTGCAACTTAAGAAAGGTACCTGGGAACAGTGGCATAAGTCTACAATTCCAGTATTTGGTAGGCTGATACAGGAGGATAGCAGGTTTTCAGACAGCCTCAGCAGTAGTGAGACTTTCAGCAACCTTGTTTGGAAACAGGAACCACCTGTTTAAAAAAAAATTTTTTTTTAAAGGCTGGGTTATAGGTTAGAGGTAGAATGCCCCCGGGGCTTCAATCCACAATGCCACAAAAAATGAAATAAAAAGAGACAAAGGCTTAGCATGCCCCTTTTTAAAGTTTATAAATAAATCCCAATGTTCCCAGGTATTAATCTGTCTACCCACCCAAAACAATGATTAAAAAACGGAATCCTGATAGGTTGGTTCAAAAATATTTTCTGAATTATATAATATTGAAGCACAAATGAATATAACATTACAATCTCTGATATGTATGAAATATAAATGATAATTTTTTTCAGAATAAATAATACTGGAAAAAACAAAAGTAATCAACTAAACCAACTCCTTCTGTCAACATTAAAAAAAAACTTATGAGAATGGCAAGCACCAGGCATCTGAAAAATTATTATGAAAGAAAAAGGTTTTCAGTATTTTTATATTATAAATTAGTTTATGTTGCTTTATGTAATATAGATTTAATAATTAGACTCATATTTGTTAAAGCAACAAAAACTGAGTTCAATGACAAGTACATAGAAGTAATTTTGATCATATTTTCATCAGGTCTATTTCCTATTACCTTTATGAATGCATACTTAATCTTAAAGCTCAGATATTTCTCTTAGTCTTTATTATTTTTATTTGCATTATTGGGAAATTAATTGAAAAGTAATCAGATATATTAAGATAATAAAGTAATAAGATATACTAAGTACACTATGTTTGATGACATAATATTGAACACAATCTATACTTTTACCATCAAAATGAACATTAGAATCATACTGCTACCCTGGTAAGTTGATGAAGAAAAATTTCTAATAGGCTTACCATAAAATGACATATAATTATACTGACCTCATAAGTTTTCTACAGAGATCTAATAAACTATTGAAAACTCTATTCAAATTTAAAGTTCTTCAAGACTATCTTATAATCAGGAGTATTATCAGAAACTGTCAAAAATGAATATGATTTTTTTCACAGAATTAAAGCTGAAAATGAGAAAAATACATAATCTGTTTACATTTCATTTCATTTTTTCAAGTAATAATCACACTTACTTGATAATAAATGTTCAGGTCACATTCACTCTAAAAGTGAATGTGGCATAAACAGATTTAAAGTCAAAGTATGAATAAACAAAAACAACTACAGCAATTATTGTTGTTACCATCATCATTAATGTTGAAACTTTTGAATAACTAAATATTAAAACTCTACTAGGTCAGCCACTATGCAGATCATTGTGGAGATTCCTTAGAAACCTTGAAATGAATCCATCATATGATCCGGCTATGCCATTCTTGGGTATCTTTCTAAAGGGGTTGAATTCAGAGAACTACAGTAACATATGCATACCCATGTTCATAGCAACACAATTAGTAATAGCCAAAATATAGAGCCAACCTATGTCTCCATCAACAGAGAAATGGATTCCAAAATTATGGGAAATACACACAATGGAATTCTACTCAGCTATAAAGAAGAACAAAATCAGGTCATTCATAAGATGAAAAGACCTGGAGAGCATCATGTTAAGTGAGATCAGAAAGAGAAGGAACATATGTTTTCTCTAATATGCAGAAACTAGGGAGTATTATGGATACCAGAGGGACTCCAGATAAGGGAGGGGAAACTTCAGCAAAGCTAGAAAGGAAAGGTAGGAGAGGAAGAAGGCTGAGATTGATTAACTGGAGGAGCTACATTTGATTATGTATATAAGTGTGAATATAGCATGGTTAACCTAGACACTAATTGTTGGGAGAAAGTGAAGGGGAATGAGAAGGGAGGGCACCAAGCACTGTGTGAATGTATGCCATTTTCAGTATGATCTACATAAAAATTAAAAAAATCTCTACACATTGAAATATAACAAAATCCTATGACTAAAAATGTACCATTGGCCTTAAAACAATGTAATTAGCATGTCTCATTCTAACATTAACAGCCTTGTCAACATTTTTCACTGTCCATTAAGCTGTAGGAATAAGAAGAAAAATATCATTAATCAGATTTATGTCATGAATATATATTTATAAATGACAGATGTATGTGTAAGAAAATTTGAATGGATGTGTAGGTGAGAAATAGATAAAAAATATAAACTGTAAAGTAATTTAAAATTTTATACATTAAAAATTCAAAAGATAATTTTTATTTTTTTTATTTTTTTTCCCAGAATAACCATAGACTTTTTATTTTTTTTATTTTTTTAATTAATTTATTTTTTAAATTGGTGCATTGTAGTCATATATCAATCACATTGGAGTACAAGACTTGAGAGGATATACAAGCACACATCATCCAATTAGCCCTCCACCAGCCCCCGTCCCATTCCCTCCCCCTCCCTCCATCCCACACTTCTTTGGTGATTTACTTTGATACATTTGTTTATGTACCTCCTGCGTTTTAAAGAGGCTCCGTCCTCCAGTATTACATACCCTCTGATTGGTCACATTAGTTGCTTCACTATAGGGCCCTTTCTATAGCTCAACCTCTTCCTGTTGCCCTTTTCCTCCTAGTTATTGCTGATTAAGAGAAGCGTCTGATTTATATTTTCTGCGATATTTCTCTGTGCATGCTGCGTTGCAAGTACCAATCCCACTCTTGATGGTCCCAGTAGTGGCCTGGCTACTCAGTGGACTGATCCAGACCTCGCTGGCTCAAGCAGCGGCCTTGCCTCATGGGAGGACCCAGTTCTGGTCTCGCTGGCCCCTGAACCGGTCAAACCCCTAAACTGGCTTTGGTCCCGACCTTGGAGGCCGCAGGAGTGAACTTGCCTCACGCCAGGCTCCGATGCTGGCCATTGGCCCCTGCACCGGTCTAACCCCTTGGCAGGATTCCAATCCCGGCCTCGGAGGCCCCAACACTGGTAATGCCTCACGGCAGGCTCCGATGCCGGCCTCACTGGCCCCAGCACCGGCCTAAGCCCTTGACAGGCTCTTATCCTGGCCTCAGAGGCTCCAGTACCGGCCTTGCCTCAAGGCAGGCTCCGATGCCGGCCTCGCTGGCCCCAGCACCGGCCTAACCCCTCAGCAGGCTCCGATCCCGGCCTCGGAGGCCCCAGCACTGGTCATGCCTCAAGGCAGGCTCCGATGCCGGCCTCGCTGGCCCCAGCACCGGCCTAACCCCTCGGCAAGCTCTTATCCTGGCCTCGGAGGCCCCAGTACCGGCCTTGCCTCACGGCAGGTTCCGCTGCCGGCCTCGCTGGCCCCAGCACCGGCCTAACCCCTCGGCAGGCTCTTATCCTGGCCTAGAGGCCCCAGTACCGGCCTTGCCTCAAGGCAGGCTCCGATGCCGGCCTCGCTGGCCCCAGCACCGGCCTAACCCCTCAGCAGGCTCTTATCCTGGCCTCGGAGGCCCCAGTACCGGCCTTGCCTCACAGCAGGCTCCGATGCCGGCCTCACTGGCCCCAGCACCGGCCTAACCCCTCAGCAGGCTCTGATCCCGGCCTCGGAGGCCCCAGCACTGGTCATGCCTCAAGGCAGGCTCCGATGCCGGCCTCGCTGGCCCCAGCACCGGCCTAACCCCTCAGCAGGCTCTTATCCTGGCCTCGGAGGCCCCAGTACCGGCTTTGCCTCAAGGCAGGCTCCGATGCCGGCCTTGCTGGCCCCAGCACCGGCCTAACCCCTCGGCAGGCTCTTATCCTGGCCTCGGAGGCCCAAGTACCGGCCTTGCCTCATGGCAGGCTCTGATGCCAGCCTCGCTGGCCCCAGCACCGGCCTAACCCCTCAGCAGGCTCCGGTCCCGTCCTCGGGGGCCCCAACACTGGCCTTGCCTCACGGCAGGCTCCGATGCCAGCCTCGCTGACCCCAGCACCGGCCTAACCCCTCAGCAAGTTCCGGACCCGACCTCGGAGGCCCTAGCACAAGCCTTGCATCATGGCAGGCTCCGATGCCGGCCTCGCTGGCCCCAGCATCGGTCTAACCCCTCTGCAGGTTCCAATCCCGGCCACGGAGGCTTCAGTAGTGGCCTTGCCTCACAGCAAGCTCCGATGTCGGCCACTGGCCCCGGCGCCCGCCTAACCCCTCAGCAGGTTCTGATCACTGTCTCTGTGGTTATTATTTCAAAGGTTCCAGTTGTAATGTATCAGATCTCTGCCTCCCCCGAATATTGGCCACTGGCATTGCCACTGCCTCCACCGTTTCAAATCCTTCCCAGGCTCTTTTTCCACTCTGAATGTTGTCCAGTGTTCCTAAGCATGCGTGATGGTAGCATTCAACATTTGGTGTAATTTCTCCAAAAAAATAAAGTTGGTAAGATCCGGTTTCTGCTTCTCCTGAATACAAGTCTCCACCACCATCACGAAGAACTCTTTCAACACCGCATTTCTCCTTGGTCTCCGCTAAACTCTCTCCTTATATGTGATGTCTGAGATTCTTAACAATATAGAGAAATAGCAGTCCTCTTTCACGGCGAATTTTTCCATAAGTTCCAGTGCATTTAGATAAGTTTTGTCTGCATCTCCAGTGTCCTGGCATCCATAACGGCTTTCTTACCACCTCTCCGATATTTTTCTTTATCTTTTTCTGTTCTGGGCCCGGTTTCTCCAGGGGTCTGGCGTGCTACTCGCAGTTCGGCCGGGACCAAGTGTCCCGCGATCCGGGCCCCAGCTGGCGTGCCCTGTGCTCGACCCCCGCCCAGAACCCAGCGTCTTACTGGGCCTTGTTTCTCCAGGGGTCTGGCATGCTACGCGCAGTTCAGCCTGGGGCCCAGAGTCCCGCGACCCGGGCCCCATCTGGCGTGCCCAGCCCGCGACCCCCACCCAGAACCCAGCGTCTTACTGGGTCCGGTTTCTCCAGGGGTCTGGCGTGCTACGCGCAGTTCGACCGGGGCCCAGAGTCCCGCGACCCGGGCCCCATCTGGCGTGCCCCGCCCGCGACCCCCGCCCAGAACTGGGCCTGGTTTCTCCAGGGGTCTGGCGTGCTACTCGCAGTTCTGCCTGGGGCCCAGAGTCCCGAGACCCGGGCCCCATCTGGCGTGCCCAGCCCGCGACCCCCGCCCAGAACCCAGCAAAAAAGATAATTTTTTAAAAGAAATAAGGACATTATTCATTACAATTTAGTCATAGTATTAGTCATGAAACAATATTATATATTATATATCATCTTAGTCAAAGGTACAGGTAGATAATTAATATAATCTGTTAAATAAAATATAATGCCTTCCATTTCTTATATTTTTATTTTCTTTAAAATTTTTGTCAGATAACTATGATTCTGAAATTCAAATATTTTTGTTTTAGCTTTTTAAATACACAGAAATATTAAATTTATTTTCCATTTCTTTTTGCCATCTGTAACAACCAGTATGCAGTCTAGAACAACCATTGTGTTCCTTTGTCAAATAAAACCAGGCAGACCATTCAAACATAAAAGCAACTGGTCCTGAGCTCTAGAATTTTGTCTGGTCTACTGTCTGTTACAGAGATACCACCTGTGACACCTTGCTTCTTCATTTCTCCCATTACCCATTTCAACATGCTTTGGGCTTGGGGAGTCTACTTTATTTGGGACACCTAGGTTAAGACCACAGCTATAGTAAAATGCACTCTTGCTATCTCTTTTATCATTCCCCATACTTCTTACAAATAGATGTTGTTTACCATTTCTGAAAAACAGTTGGAAAGGCCACAGTGTAGGAGTTCAAAGGATTCGGCAGAGACCAGCATCCAGGGGAGGGCAGTGTGATGTTTTCCATCACCCAAGCAGCTGTTTTTGCCCACAAGTCAAAACATTTTTAACTCACTAGACTACATTGCTGAGAAAGTAAAAGATAGATGAACACCAACACTGAAAGTGTGAGTAATTCTCAGCTGTAATTGAACATTGAACCTGATTCAAAAATACAGTTCCAGGCTCCTTCTCTGGAGAGTCAGCTTCATCAGCTTAGGAAAACAGGAGGAAGCCGGACAGGAACTTGTAGGCCAAAGTAATTTGGATCTCACTCTGAGTGCAAATGGAAGCTATTTTTCAGACTTAAAGCAAGGAAGTGCCCTCATCTAACTAATATTAAGAAAGTGACACTCTGGCTGTTTTCTGGAGACACATTTATGACACAAACACAGACCAGTTTAAAAGATATTGCTGGAGGCTGGGAGAGAAGTGATTATGACTAGGACTGAGGTAATGTTGGTAAAAAAAAAATTAGTTGATGGAGTTCAAATATATTTGGGTAGAGTAAGCAATTTCCATACTGATTGAATTGTACAGACTTTGGGAAGTATCAGGCAAGGATAGTTTCTAGGTTTAAAAGATTTAATATACCGGGTGTGGTGGCGCACGCTTGTAATCCCCGTGCTTGGGAGGCGGAGACAGAAGGACCGCGCAGGTTCAAAGCCAGCCGCGCTGGCTTAAGAGACCCTGTTTCCAAATAAAAATTAAAATTAAAATTAAAAATAGGTCTGGGAGTGTATCCCAGAGGTAGAAGGTCTTCCAGAAACCCCAGTACCACCAAAAAAAAAAAAAAAAAAAAAAAAAAAAGATTTAATATAAGGCCGGGTGTGGTGGCTCATGCTTGTAATCCCAGTACTTGGGAGGCTGAGACAGGAGGATCGCACAGGTTCAAAGCCAGCCTCAGCTACTTAGTGAGGCTCTCAGCAACTTAGTGAAACCCTGTCCAAATAAAATACAAAATAGGTCTGGGAGTGTACCCCAGAGGCAGAAAGCCTCTGAGTTCCATTCTCAGCACCACAAAACAAACAAACAAAAAAGATTTAATATAATACAGTACATACTATATAATATGTAACATGCTATAATATAGTGTACAGGCAACAGCTACAGACTGTTAATTTGGGAATGCCACAGTATTACCATATTTCACGGACTACCATAGAGTTGGAAGAAATGACCATAACAGAAAATATTGACTTTTATTTATACCAAATTTATTCAACACTAAATATATATTGGGAGCCAGGTGTGGTGGCAGATTACTGTAATCCCAGTACTTGGGAAGCTGAGATAGGAAGATTGTAGTTTCAAGGCCAGGCTTAGCTATTTAGGGAGGCACTCAGCAATTTAGGGGTACCCTGTTTCAAAATTTAAAAAAATAAAATAGGGCTGGGAGTGTAACTCATATGTAGAATACCTCTGAGTTCAATCTCCAGTACTACAAAAATATTAAATTATATACACACATGTGTATGTGTATAAAGTAAATATTCATAAATACTGAGAAATCATCATATTTTTGTTTTTTGTTTTGTTTGACTGGGGATGGAACCCAGGGACATTGTACCTCTGTGCTACATCCTCAGCCCTATTTTTTATTCTTTATTTTGTGAAAAAGGTCTTACTGAGTTTCAAAGGGTTTCACTAAGTATCTAAGGCTGTCCATGAGCCATGATTCTCCTGTCTCAGCCTCCCTAATGCTGGGATTACAAGTGTGTGCTACCACACTCGGTAAAAAAACATTATATTTTAAAAGTGCATCCTTATAAAGCCCTGGCAAGCTTATGTGATTTCTTCATGTCTTTATTTCCCGAAGTGTTTTCTGTCACATAATAAGTCACATTAAGCGATGCTCATTATCAAATATGTTTTGAAAAATTACATTCTCTACTCTGGGACCTTTTTGTGTTTTCTATGCTAATGTGCATGGGGATCTTATAAAAGTATGTAATATTTTTCAAACTCATTTAAAAACTATTGCATTTAAGGTCAACTTCATTCTTTGATGCTGGAAGATCAGGCACTTTGTAGTGGTTATTGAGGTGAAAGGGGATGGCATTTCCTGAGATCCGATCCAGTCTCTCACAGTCATTTTGGTTCCTGTTTACTAAGGAGAGTCCTGGTTTAAGAGGTAAAAATGACATGTCATACTTCTTTCTGGTCTCCACTTTTATTCTCTTTGAGCTATTTTTCCACATAAATGGTGAGAAGAGATTGCCAGAGTTGTGGTCCTGCCAAGGAGGTAGCCAGATCTGAGCACTGGCATGACTATCTCTTGGGGTTGGAGCAAATTATCTGGCTTCTTGTTCTAGTCCTCATGTTCATTTGCTTATTTTCTGTCAACTAAATTTGCTTTACCCATCAAAGACAAGATCAGTGGACCTCACGCCAAAATAGCCACTTATCTTTTTTATCTTATGCCAGCCCTCAGTAAGTCCAGAAAGTATTCCATCTGATCTTCTCTAGCTAACATAGGGCCTTGCAGAGCTGTTTTGTTTTGTAGTTTTAAAATTATTTTCATTTACTAAGCCCCCAAATCTTTGCACACCTCTCCTCAGATGCTTCACAAAATAATAGAAAATAAGGCAGCAATGAACTGTTTTCAAAATTGTTGAGAGGTTTTTAGTATTATCACCATGAAAAAATTAGAAGTATACAAGGAAATATATATGGTAATTAACTCTTTCTAATATTAATTCTAATATGTGACTTAATTAACAAAACATGTTTTTATATCCATTCAGCTTTTGTCCTATACTTTTCATTCTCTCATTTGGTTCCACTCCACAATGTACAAATATTTTAAAACATCGGGCTATACACGACAAATATATACTGATATTGTCAATTTCTAAATTACTTTTAAATGATAGGCTGTGTTCCAGGTTATCATTCGCCCCATCTCAACAAAGTTTCACATAGCTTTCTAGAAAGTAGTCTTTGATTAGCTGTTCTACTATTGTCTCCATTTTTTTTATTATAAGGCAGTTATAATAGCCAACAAATTTCAAAACACTAGACAGCTCTTTCCCCTTTCTGCAAACTCTAATTTGGCATTATTTCCTTTAAAATGTTTTCCAGGTTGCCTGATTTTGAGTAGATTGCTTCTTCTGTGACTGATCTGCTCTGTTTGGTAATAGTCTATCCATCATCACTAGGTAATGTTCTCATTGATGGTAAGGACACAAATGTTCATCTTCATGTTCCTCAAAACCAGCACAGTAGTAAATGTATGTTGACAAAGATAGAAAAATGAGAAAATAAATGAGTGAATAAATAAGCAAGTA
Organism: Muscardinus avellanarius; assembly: GCF_963383645.1. NCBI lineage: Eukaryota > Metazoa > Chordata > Mammalia > Rodentia > Gliridae > Muscardinus > Muscardinus avellanarius. Next base: position 49,126,476 of record NC_137787.1, on the reverse strand, counting down.
AACAAAGTCATACATGCATTTATAAGTGTTTACTGATCCACTTGTACAGACATCCCTCTTTTACCTTGATTATAGTCATGGCCTTCTATGATCAATATCTTGTTTTAGTCTTCATTTTCAATTTATATTTTTGTCATCTGTCTTATTGTACTATATTATCACCAGTTCATTTTATCCTTCTATTTGAAAACTTTGGATGACTCTCAATGATGTAATTCATGATCACAATGAGATCCAAATAGAAACAGACATCTTCAACTTCTCTCTTGAATTATAATACATTAATGGAAAATGTGTTCTTTCTAGTTATTTGGCTTGTTGTCTCCAACTCCCCACTGTGCTGTTTTATTTCATGTTCTCTAAAATCTTTTTCTGCCAACCAGATTTCTGGCTCTATTTCTATTTTGCTATGCATGGCCACCATGGCTCATTCATATTCTTCTCTATATCCCATCAGTTGATCTTTAGCCCCAACTACTCACTAGCCTATTCTCTTGGCAGTTTGTAACTCAAACTCATTAAGAAGGAATCTCACTGGCTCAATTTGAATATTTTCACAAAGCCCTATTTGTTATCCTATTTTATTTCTTCACTTCTTTCTCAGAACTTTGAAAGAAGTGAAAGTTCAGTGGTTAATAAACATTATCTATTAGGTCTCCCCTTCATCAGAGTTTGATGTCAATCAATTTATCTGAGAATAAGGTATAGAATGAAAGGTTTTAGTACTATAGGCAGTCTGCATGGGTAGTTGTTAGTAGCTTGGTGTTCTTGAGCAAATTTCTTTAATTTTCCATTACCATAATCTTCATTTTCTTTATTTGTGTTCTGGGGATCTTAATAGGAACAAACTTATAGAATATTTGTGAGCATTCAGTGGATAATACCTGGTTAGAATAATAGTCAGACCATAATAAGCACTATAATGTTCTACCATGTTAGTTAAAATTATTTAGCTCCATCAAAGCCCCAGTGAAATAAAAGCCTCCCCACAGTTATCTACAGACCCCACTATCCACTGTTCTCTGAAAAATTAAAGTACAACTAATTTTCCTTCTCCTTTGAATTGTCCTTCACAAGTACTACAAGATCCAGACTTCCTCTCTCATCTACATTCTTATTTGCCTCTCCTACCCAGGGATAACACATAATAAATATGTGCTTTATTAACTTTGTGTAAATGGTGTTCTCATCTTTTCATAATGAAGTTTTGGCAAATATGGTATCCTTTCTCTGTTCTCAAGAGAGACATTCAGTACCAAGGGACATGGTTCTATCTTGTAATAATCTATGCAAACTGCTGATCTGCACATGAAGATTTGGCTCTTCACCAGGTCATTAAGCTCTCACTATCCAGAGCACAATTTTACTCCTTAATTTATTGAACAAATATTAAACTAATGTCTCCAGAAAATAATGAAAAATTATGATATTCCAGTTCACTTGGTTCTTATGAATAATTATATTATTAAAGACTTGAAGTTATTTAAACTAGATAAATAATTGAAATAGAATGCATAATTGCCTAGTTAAAAGTAATGATTGCTTGAACTTGATCACAAAGAAAATATTAACTCTAATATATTTGGTGATTTGTAAATCATCATTAAACTTCATACATGATAATTTTTGAGCCTTTTTGCCTTAAAATATTTATTTACAACAAATGCTTAAAATCTGTCTCAGTCAGAATTCTGACTGCTGCAATCTAAAATGCCTAACCACCAGGCATTAGGAAGTAAAACATATTTGTTCACAGTTCTGGAAACTTTAGGAATTCAGTCTATGGCAGGCCAGGTAACATCTGCAGAGCTCAGGGCATGGAGCAGGGAGCAGAAAAGGAAGAGCACAAGGGCTCTGCTTTCACATCATGGAGGTCAGAAGCAAGAGTGAAAGCAAAAGAAGGAGGGACAATATATAATCTCCAAGGACACACCCTTCAGACTCCTCCTCAGAAACCAAGTTCCACCTCCAACATTGCTGCCATCTCCATGAGAACAGGGGGACATTCTCAATCCAAATCATAACACTCAGTTTCTAATGTTATTACACTTTAGAAAGCTTGAGGGAAAAGAGATAGGAAATATAATTTTATAATGCAAGCTCTACGAAAGGAGAAAAGTAATCCTTAATCCTAAAACAACCTATTTTGTGTCTAGTAATGACCATCATGTACATTCTGACTTCTTTTAGACCATGTAATTTAATTTTCCTATAGCCTGAAAAAAAATATTGCCCTCGCCTTTGGATAACAATATATTGTAAAAGTGTTTCATGCCCAGAGATTCACTATGCCCTTATTTCTTACAGATTAATAAGCCTAGTTAATCCACATATTCAAGCACCATCAACTGATTAAAAATATATTTTTATATGCCAGAAACAAAAACAAATAAGAATCTTGGGAGAAAGAATAGTAGTAGCCAAGATAAGCGATATCTTCCATTTAGCACAGAATGCAAATTCTTTTAAGTGTAAAAATGCCACATAAATTAATCAAATCAATGATTTTTTGACATTAAAGTAAATATCAAAACACACACACACATATGTACACATGCACCAAGCACTGTCTATAGTTAACCTAAAAGACACTCACCACACATTTCTGCATTTCAAAGGTCATGTTTTACCTGTTCACATGTAAGTACTAGGAGAGGAAGAAAACGGTGGCTGTGGGATGCAGCACATCTCAGTAGTTGTAACAAATAAAAATCAACTACCAAGAAGGCAGCACCTTGACAAGAAAATCAAAGCAGCTAAGATACTTACGGACAAAAACACACAAAAAAGAAAATATGGTAGAATAAAACCCAGAATGCGAGATTCACAGCAAGGAGCAACACTGCACAGTTGACCTGGTGCGGCAGCCAATGCCATCTTGGGAAACCAACCTGAACTGTCAGTTTCTCAGCCCCAAGAAATTCTGGTAAGGAAACAAAAGACTTGAAGTGCAGAAAGCAGAGGCAGAGCTCCAACATCTTAAGTGAACAGCATCACACATAAGAGATGAAGAAAAAGATTACTGGAAGCTGGCACCCACAGTGGTACACTGTGCCATCCAGAGATATGGGCCACAAAACAGTAAGTTAACCATGTTTCTCAGCAGATGACCACCCGGAGCAGTTGCAGAAACCTCGGCAGGCTAAAATCTAGTGGCCCACCCTTAAGGTGGTCAGGTTAGAATCTACAGAGGTACAGAAAAGGCCCATATACTCAGGGTGTGGTACTGGCACAGAGTCACAGGAGGTCACTTTGGATTACACTGGATTTGAGATTTCTACCAGTGTGGGTAGAAAGGTGCAGGCCCAGGGCCAAAAGGTGCAGAGCCCAGGACCAGAAGGTTCAGAGTCACAGGCTTGAAAGCACAGACCCAGGCCCTAAAAGGAAAGAGCACAGGGCCAGAAAGTGCGGAGCCCAGGACTAGAAAGCACAGAGCCCAGGTCCAGAAGGCTTAGAGCCCAGAGCTGGAAGGCACAGAGTCCAGGCCAGAGAGCACAGAGCCCAGGGTAGAAAAATGCAGAACCCTGCACATACATGCAACTTATTTACAGTGACAACCACCACCCTGATACCTGAGCACAAAGCTGTCAGTGGCAAGAGAGCGACACAAACACTCACAAAGTAGTTCAAAAAGCTGACAATAGAATACCAAACATATGAGAGATATTGCAGCTCCAGAATCTACTAGAGTGAAAAGATATTATACAGGTCATATATGTGTAAAATTAGCAGTATTGCTATTTTTTATTATTGCTAGGTTTTTTGTTTTTTTTCTGATTTTTTGTCTTTGATTTACACTTATAATTGTTTCTTTTTGTTGGTCATTTTGTTATATCATGCATGTTTGCTCCCTCCCCCATTCCTTTTACAAGCTCCCTCCCTCTATACTATCTACTCTCTTCTCTCAAAATATTTTCCCTTACTATATCTCCTTGTTTTATATTCAAGCTCTTTAATCTCCATACTAAAATACTCTATACTAACTACAAGAATCCTACTATATCACCATCTCTCATTATCAACCAGACACTACCTTTTTTTACTTAAATTCTTACTCAACTTAAACATATCCTTTACTTTACCCTACTCCAGTATGCATTACCCCAGCTACTCTCCCTTTACCTAACCCTCACCATTGAAAAAAACACTACTTACCCTGCATGAAACTGCTGACACCTCTAAATCCTTGGATTTAAATAAATCAGAGAGGTTATCCACAGACTCATACACAAAAGGAAAGAAAATGCCAAGACAAAAGAAATACAACCTGAGAATTCTGAAAATATAAAAACAAAGAACAGTGAGGAAATAAGGGAGATTACAAATACTGACCTATAAGAAATGCAAGAAGTAAAATTCCAAATCCTGATCTTCAATACAATGAAAGGCCTCACAGTAAGAGTACAGGACATGAAAGAGAAAATGAAGATATTAAGAAAGAATCAGAAAGAGGTCTGGAATGCACTAAAAAGTCAATAAATGGAATGAAGACAGCAATAGTAAGAAATTCAGGAAGATTAGATGAAATAAAAAACAGAATATCACTGTTGGAGGACAGTTCATTATAAAACAAAAGCACAGTCAACAGTATACAAAAGACATTACAACAACAAAACCTGAGCATCCAACAACTATGGGACAAAATAAAATGTCCTAACTTACAGATAAAAGGCATTGAAAAAGGAATATAGCCACAGAACAAGGGTATCCATAATCTCTTCAGAGAAAGAATTTTAGAGAATTTTCCAAACATGAAAAGAGACTTGGACATCCACATACAGGAGACATATAAATCATCATTAAGACAAGATCAAAGAAGGATATTCCCATGCCATGTAATAATCAAAATGACCAATATAGAAGCAAAGGAAAAAAATCTTAAAAGCAGTGAGAACAAAAGTAGGGGTGACATTCAGGGGCAAACAATAAAAGTCACTATAGACTTTATAATCCAAGTCATGAATGCCAGGAGAAACTGGTATGATGTAATCCAGACCCTGGAAGAAAATAACTTAAAATAAAAATTGCTATATCCAGAAAGGTTATTACTCAAAATTGATGGAAAAATAAAATATAAGCAGAAAAAAATTCAAGATAAGCAGAATTTCAAAAAATTCATGAATACTAAGCCAGAACTAGAGAAAAAAACTTAAAAAATAAATCATAAAGGAAAAATAAGCAAACTTCAGAATCAGAGAAGAGATTAATTCAATCAATGGAGTGACTAAGCAAAGAAAAAATAACATATCAAACAAAATAGAGAACAAAAAATGACAGAGAAGAAATCATATCTCAATGACAATAAAGGTCAAAAGACAACTCACCTGTTACAAGACATAGACTGGCAATCTGGATTTTAAAAAAAATAAAAATACATTCTACTTGTAAGAACCTCACCTAACAGCCAAAGATATTTATAGGCTAAAACTGAAAGGATGGAAAAAGATATATCATACCAATGGAGACAACAAACAGACATAGCAACACTAATATACAATAAAATAGACTTTAAGCTAAAACACATCAAAAAAGGCAAAGCAGGGCACTTCCTTTTATTAAAAAGAACAATCCAGAGACTTCCGGGAAGATGGCGACTGAGAAAAGCGGGGCTTAAGAGCCCCGCTAACAACCAATCTCCATTACCACAAAATCAGCGCCTTTCATCGCCAGAAAACACCATCACCAGAGAAACAAAAAAATCACCAGGCTCCAGAGAAAAAGCGGACTGAGAACAGAGCTCAGAGCCACAGAGGAGATACACCGGCCTCACGCACGAGGACACGGCAGCAGCGCCATACGGCTGGTGGCAGAGGCGATTTCACCGGACGGCTACAGCAAGCCGAGGTGAGCTGCTGCGGAACAGCCAGGCGGGATTTCTCGGCGAAGGAACATCTAAAGTTCCCAGTGGCTGAGCTCAGCACACGCTGCAGGGATTCAGAGTGGAAATCAAAACCAAGAAGAAATAAGCCAGCCTCACGGCCGAGGGCGTGACAGCAGCGCCATATTGCCACCAGCGGCAGCAGCAGCGAATTCACCGAGTCCCGTACGGCTACATCTGTGTACTCAAGAACAGTGAGTCAAATTTCGGGCCACAGAGGAGAAATCCCAGTACTGTACTCCCTAAGACTTGACCCAGGGGGGAGTGGCTGTGGCAGAGATATCACACCATAGGAGAACGTGCAACCTGGCACCCCCCACAGTCTAAAGCAGCCTCTATCGACTCTCTGGGTCGGAGACTCTGTGATACAACCCAGTAAAGGAGTAGTGGGGTCTGAGATACCACAGACTCGAGATTCAGAACACCTTAAGTGAAGTCATAGTGACGCAAGGGAAGAACCTAGAGAAGGCACAAACTTCCGAAATCATGGGAAAGAGGAATAATACTAGAGCAATGAATGCCCACAACCCCACAACATCAGAACCCGATAAAACAGAAAATCGGAGATTTCTAGAAGATCTAATCAGGAAAATAACTGTAGAAATAATAGAGGTGCTTCGAAAAGAACTCAGAGAGAGCCAAAAAGAGATAAAGGATGCAATTAATGAAGTAAAGACCTCAATTCAAAGCACACACAACCGATTAGACCACATGGAGAACAGAATCTCGCTCTTAGAAGATGATCATTCCAAAAATGAACGCATAGTTTCTAATCTAGAAAAAAATATCCGACAGCAGAAATCTGATATTGAAGAAATATGGGCCCATTTTAAGAGAGTTAACCTAAGAATAATTGGAATAGAGGAGGGAAAAGAAAGTGAAACCAAAGGGATCAACAATCTCTTCAAGGAAGTAATAGCAGAAAATTTTCCAAACATAGAGCAAGAGGTTGATACACAGGTCCAGGAAACTTATAGAACTCCCTTTAGACAGGATCGGAGAAGAGGATCCCCATGCCACATAATTGTCAAAATGACCAATGTGGAAGCCAAGCAGAGAATCTTAAAGGCAACAAAAACAAAGGACCAAGTGACATTCAGAGGCAAACCAATTAGAATCACTCCAGACTTCCCAAACCAAGTCATGAGAGCCAGAAGGGCTTGGAGTAACATATTCCAAACTCTGAAAGAAAACAACTTCCAGCCAAAAATTTCCTACCCAGCAAAACTTTCTATCAAATTAGATGGAGAAATAAGAAGCTTCCATGACAAACAGAAACTGAAGGAATTTATGTCTTCAAAACCAGCACTAGAGAAAATACTCCAAGAGATTAACTACAAAGAAGAAATAAGTAACACACACCAGAACCAGAGAAACAAGAGTTTCCATCCAACAGACAACTAAGATTGGTTATCTGTGGAGATTCATTATTTATGTTAGTCTTTTACCTATCTCTAAATGGTATTGTTTGCCTTTATTGTTAATTTTTAGGATTTCTAGTTGGAATATTAATATACCTTCAGATATAGCATTTGGAAATATTTTATCCCATTCTATTAGTAACTTTTAACTCTGTTTACATTGTCTTTGGATATACAATATATATATATATATATATATATATATATATATATATATATATATATATATTTTTTTTTTTTTTTTTTTTTTTTTTTTTTAGGGAGTTTGTATACTCTTCTGTTGCCTGTGCCATTGAAATCATATCCAAGAAATCACTGCAAATTTCAATGTTGTGAGGTTTTATGACCTAGATTTTCTCCTAAAAGTTTATAGTCTTAAGATTTATATTTAGGTCTTTTATCTATTTTGAGTTAATATTTGTATATGGGATTAGGTAAGGGTCCAATTTTATTCTTTCCATGTAATTATTATGTTTCAACAATATTTAGTTAAAAGATTATTATTTCCACCACCAAATGTTCGTGGAAACCTTGTCAAAAATAACTTGACAATATAGGGAAGAGTTTAGCTCTAGGCTTGTATTTAACTCCAATGGTTTATATATCTGCCTTTAGAACAGTACTACACTGTTTCAATTATTGTAGCTTTATATGGTTTGAAATCAGAAAATATATATCTTCTAGCTTTGTTCTTTTTCAAGATCGTTTTGGGTATCTAAAGTCCATATTCCATATTAGGATAGATTTTTTTTCTGAAAAAGAAATATATAAATATATGATAGTTTCACCAAAAAAAAAGAAAAAAAATTCTCTGGTAAGAAAGAAAGTAAAAAGAAATATTGAAATGTTATCTTTAAGTCATCAAAAGCTTGGTATCAGACAAATGAAACTGTTATGTGAGATTATCATTATTAAGTTTGGATAAATTGCTATAATACTAGATGTCAACCACTAAGCCAAGCATGGGAAGGAGGGATGGGGAGAGAATGGGGTGGGGATCGGGTGGGGGCTGACTGGACGATGTGTGCATGTATGTCTACAAAAGTTTGTATCCCACTATGATGTATGAATATAGTGCACCAATACAAAATAAAAAAAAGAAAGAAAAAGGAATAATCCAGCAAGAATATATAATGATAGTTAATGTTTATGCTCCAAATATGGGTGATCCACATTTGTAAAACAAAACCTTCAGGACACCAAATCTCTAATAGACCAAGTACAGTAATATTGGGAGAATTCAACACACCACTCACTCCACTACATCAATCTTCAAGGCAAAAGATGAGTAAAGACTCACCAGAACTAATGAAAACTATAAACCAAAAAGACCTAAAAAAATACATGGAGATTGAATGATATACTATAGAATAATGAGTGGGTAAGATCAGAAATAGGGAGTAAATTTAAAAATCCTGGGATTAAATGAAAATAGAGACACAACATAACAAAATCTATGGGATACTTTGAAATTGGGGTTAAGAGGAAAGTTTATAGCATTGAGTGTCCAAATAAGAACAGAATCACAAAGTAAACAACCCGAGGACACATCTCAAGGACCAGGAAAAGCAGAAACAGTCTAATCCCAAAGCCAGCAAAAGGCAGAAAATAATTTCAATAATTTTAATTATTTAATTTTAATAATTTTAAATTAAATTATTACTTTTAATTATTTAATTTTAATGATTTTTAATTATTTCATGCCTTCTACTGGCTTTGGAATTAGACTTTTTCTGTTTTTCCTTCTACTGGCTTTGGGATTAGATGATTTTTCAGTGCAGAAATAAATAAAGTAGAGAATAAATGAAATACAAAGGATCAACAAAACAAAAAGCTGGCTCTTTGAAAAGATTAATAAGCTTGTCAAACCCCTGGACAATCTAACCAAAAGAATGAGAGAATAAATTAAATTATTAAAATTAAAAATTAAAAAGGAGATAAAACCACAGACATTGAAAAAAATTGAAAGGATTACCATAAATTACTTTGAAAATGTATACACCAATACACTGGAAAACATGGAAGAAATTGATAGATTTCTAAGCACATATAACCTATTTAAATTTAACCAAAAGGACATAGGAAGCCTAAACCAATCAGTAGCAAGTAAAGAAATAGAAATAACAATAAAAATTCTGCCATCAAAAAAAAAAATCCCAGGGCCAGAGGTTTTCCCAGCTAAATTTTATAAAACTTTCAGAGAAGAAGTAATCCTAAAATACTTTACAACTTTTTCTAGAAAATTTAAAGAGATAAAATTCTTCCAAACTCCTTCCATGAAGCTACTATCACATTAATACCAAAACCAAATAAAGATACCTCAAGGAAAGAAAATTATAGACCAATATCCTTGATGAACATAGATGCAAAAATTCTAAACAAAATACTAGCTATACACACTCAAAACCATATCAGGAGAATTCTACACCATGACCAATTTGCTTTCATCCCAGAAAAGCAAGGCTGGTTCAATATATGGAAATCAGTGCATGTTATTCACCACATAAATAGAACTGAGAATAAAAACTAAATGATCATATCGATCGATGCTGAAAAAGCATTTGACAAATCACCCATTCATGTTAAAAGCACTTCAGAAAATTGGACTAGAAGGAATATATCTCAACACTATTAAGGCAATATGCAATAAAGCTTTATTATACTGAATGGGGAAAAAAACTGCAAGAATTTCCCCTATAATCAGGAACAAGACAAGGATGCTGTCTATCACCACTCCTTTTCAATATAGTCCTCAAAACTCTTGCCACACCTGTAACACAAAAGAAGGATATCAAAGGAATTCAAACAGAAAAAGAATTAAAATTATTCTTGTTTTCCAGGCGTGGTGGCGCACTCTTGTAATCCCCGCGCTTGGGAGGCAGAGACAGGAGGATCGCGCAGGTTCGAAGCCAGCCGCGCGCGCTGGCTTAGGAGACCCTGTTTCCAAATAAAAATGTAAAAATAGGTCTGGGAGTGTAGCCCAGAGGTAGAAGGGCTTCCAGGAACCTCAGTACCACCACCAAAAAAAAAAAATTATTCTTGTTTGCAGACAACATGATCTTATATCTAGAAGACCCAAAGAACTCAATCGAAAGACTACTGGAGCTGATTAAACAATTTAGTGAAGTTGCAGCATACAAAATCAACCTAAATAAATCAGTTGCTTTTATAATGACACCAATGAATCCACAATGAAAGAAATAAATAAAACAATTCCATTCACAATAACCTCAAAGCCAATAAAATTCCTAGAAATAAACATAACCAAAGAAGTAAAAAACCTCTACATTGAAAACTTTAAAATCATTTAAGAAAAAAAATTGAAGAAGACCTTGGAAGATGGAAAGATCTCCCTTGCTCATGGATAGGGAGAATAAATATCATCAAAATGGCCATTCTGCCAAAAGTGATCTACAGATTCAATGCAATTCCTATCAAAATACCAATGACATTATTCATAGAGCTAGGAAAATCAGACATGAATTGTGTGTGTGTGTGTGTGTGTGTGTGTGTGTGTGTGTGTGTGTGACTAAGAATGGAACCCAGGGGCTTTTCTAACTCTGGGCTATACTGCCAGACCTATTTTATACATTATTTGGAAACAGGGTTTAAGTTGCTGAGAGCCTCACTGAGTAGGTGAGGCTGGCTTTGAGCCTGTGCTATGCTCCTGTCTCAGCCTCTCAAACTCTGGGATTACAAGCATGTGCCACCATGCCAAACAGACACTAATTTTATATGGAGAAATAAAAAAACCAAGCATAGCCAAAGCAATTCTCAGTAATAAGAAACATATAGGAAGCATCACAATACCTGACTTCAAATTATACTATAGAGCAATAGTAGTAAAAACAGTATGGTAGTGGCACAAGAGTCATACTGATCAGTGGATCAGAAGATACAGAAACAAACCCCCACACACTATAGTCAATTGATCTTTGACAAAGGGGCCAAGCTCATACGCTGGAGAAAAGACAGCCTTTTCAACAAATGGTACTGAGAGAACTGGCTAACCATTTGTAGAAAGATGAAACTAAATCCTTACCTTTCACGATGCACAGGAATTGACTCAAGATAGATCAAAGACTTGAAAATTAGACCAGAGACTGTGAAATTATTAGAGGAGGGCATAGGCTCAACACTCCAACATATAGGCACATGCAGTAACTTTCTCAACAAGACCTCCAAAGTGCAAGAAATTAAAACAAGAATTAACAAGTGGGATGGCATCAAACTAAAGTTTCTGCTAATCAAAGGAAACCATCAAGAACCTAAAGAGAAAGCCCACAGTATGGTAGAAGATCTTTACCAACCACCACTCACTCTGATAGAGGGCTAATATCCAGAATATACAAAGAGCTCAAAAGACTACACTAGCAAATAACCCAATCAAGAAATGGGCACCTGGGCCGGGCGTGGTGGCACACACTTATAATCCCCAATCTTGGGAGGCAGAGACAGGAGGATTGCACAAGTTCGAAGCCAGCCTTACTGGTTTAAGAGACCCTGTTTCCAAATTTTTTTTAAAAAGTATAAAATAGGTCTGAGTGAGTAGCCCAGAGGTAGAAGGGTTTCCAGGAACCCCAGTACCACCAAAAAGAAAAAAGAAAAAAAAGAAAGAAAAAAAAAAGAACTGGGCACCTGAATTGAATAGACACTTCACAAAAGAAGAAATACAAATGGCCAACAGATACGTGCAAAAATGTTCCACATCATTAGCCATCAGGGAGATGCAAATCAAAATTACACAGAGATTCCATCTAACCCCAATCAGAGTGGCAAGCATAAAGAAGTCAAATAACAACAAATGCTGGCAAGGATGTGGGGAAATAGGAACTCTTTTATACTGCTGATGGGAGTGCAAACTAGTTCAGTGTGGGGATCAGTGTGGAGATTCCTTAGAAAACTGGGAATGGACCCACCATATGACCTGGCTATACCACTCATGGGTATCTTTCCAAAGGAATTGAAACCAGAGAACCATAGTAACATATGCATACACATGTTTATAGCAGCACAATTTATAATAGCCAAAATATATAACCAACCTAGGTCTCCATCAAGAGATGAATGGATTGCAAAACTATGGGAAATACACACAATGGAATGCTACTCAGCAATAAAGAAGAACAAAATCATGTCATTCGCAAGAAGATGGAATGTCCTGGAGAACATTATGTTAAGTGAGATCAGCCAAGCACAGAAAGAGAAGGGACATATATTTTCTCTAAAATGCCCCAAAATAGGGAGTATTATGGATACCAGAGGGATTCCAGATAGTGGAGGGGAAACCTCAGCAAAGCTAGAAAGGAAGGATAGGAGAAGAAAGCTGAGGTTGATTAATGGAGGAGCTATATTCAAATGTGTGTATAAGTGTGAAGGTAGCATGGTCAACCTGGGCACTCATTGTTGGGAGGGGCAAAGGAGAAGGGAGGGGGAAGGGCACCAAGTACTGTTGATTGTATGCCATTGTCAACTTGATCCACTTTATGATGTGAAACTATAGTGTACCAATAAAAAATTTAAAATGATAAAATTAAAGTAAGGCTATCTTAAAATATTAAAAACAACAGATAAAAGAGAATTCTGCTCTTTAATTTCTTTGCATTGGAAATCTACTTAGTTAAGGACATTCATGAAACAACTAAAGATTAGAAATCTTAGATGATGTATTATAAATTTTACAAAAAATAGTTGATTAATATTTATAATCAGCAATTCAAGCACAAAAATAATTCTTGGCTCACATAAAATATGGACAATAAATATATAGTCAATTGTTTACAATTTTTAAAAATAAGCAAGCATTTTGCTTTTCCTTTTTACTTCATGTGTGTTTGGACAGAAAAACTCACGTTTATGAAAAGTAGAAAAAATATAGAAAGACAAAAGGGAAGTATAAAAGAACCAAAAATAGAAGTATTTATATTGATGTATCAGACTAATTTTCATGAAATATTCCAATAAGCTGTGATCGGAAGCATGACTGGAACCTTGCCAAGTAAATAGTGGGTAAAATAAAATAAATAAATAAAACAAAAAAAGAGCGTTCAAAAGAAACAAACAGAACTGTATCTGTAAACAATTCAGAGAAAAATAGAAGGCTGAGGGTGGTGCTTAGCAGCAGAGTACTTGACTAACATGCACACGACCATGGGTTGGTTCAGTGCTCAGCATTGCAGGAACAGACAGAAGTCTGACTTGTAGGAGTGATAATGTAAGTAGAAAACTAGATTTGTGGGATTTTTACAGTCAGGCAATTTCTAAAAAGACATGACAACAAAATCTAATGTAGTATCCTAGATATACTTCTAGGAAGGAAAAAGGATATTAGTTTAAGAACTAAGGAAAACCAAAGTAAGTACAGACTTTAATAATAATGTACAATATTTTTCATTAATTGCAATTAGATTAACATACTAAAATAAGATATTAAGTTGATAGGCTTTATGAAAATTCTCACTACTAACATTACAACTTTTTTGATAAATTATTCAAAACTCTAAAATTTATTCAAAAGTTGCATAAGAGAGGACATTATACTCTGAAAATGAGAAAATTTATTCTCAAAAATTTGGAAGAAAAATTATGTGTTTTGGAAAGGATGCGGCAATTGTATACACAGCAGTGAGGCTGTTGTGTGAAATTTAAATACAGCCTAAAGCTAACTCTTTTTGCTGAAAAGGTTTTCATCTTCCAAATGTGTTAGATATACATTCTTTTAAAAAGATGTGTCAGCAACTTCTGCTTCTTAAATAGATTATCCCCCAACACAATAAGTTTTTTTTCATCGTTTTCCTCTGCTTCTGGTCCCCTTGCCTTTTTAATGAAGCTCTGGTTATTGCTGTTACCTATGCCATTACTTTTCAAAACAATATGCTTCTCTTATAGTTTCCAAGTAATTAACCAGATAAATATTCCCGTTTCACTAAGAAAATGTCACTGCACAATGCAGCTCCCTTCGTTAATTACTTTCATACTTTATTTTCACCTAAATACAAACCAATATATTGCCTCCTTTTAAAAATTAATGATACAGCCGGGCGTGGTGGCGCACGCTTGTAATCCCCGCGCTTGGGAGGCAGAGACAGGAGGATCGCGCAGGTTCGAAGCTAGCCGCGCGCGCTGGCTTAGGAGACCCTGTTTCCAAATAAAAAAAAAAAAAAAAAAAAAAAAAAAAAAATGTAAAAATAGGTCTGGGAGTGTAGCCCGGAGATAGAAGGGCTTCCAGGAACCCCAGTACCACAAAAAAAAAAAAAAAAAAAAAAAAAAAATTAATGATACAGGTATCACCTACTGTTTTAATGTCTAAACAGATACTTTGAGAATAACAGATTATCTTATTCATGAATAGAAGGAAAAACGCATTTGTTTTGCTCTCATGGCTTTAAAATTATGCCAATTGTGAGAGAACTCAAATATGGGAGAACAAAGAAAAAACTATCTTAATGATTAAATAATACTATGTGTTTTGTATGTACATAATTAAAAATCAAGCCCAGGTATGGTAGTGTATGCCTTTATTCCCAGGACTTGGGAGGCTGAAACAGGAGGATCACAGGTTTGAGGCCTGCCTTAGCAATTTAGTAAGGCCCTTTAAAAATAAAAAATAAATAGGCCTGAGGGTATAGCTCAGAGGTAGAATGTTTTTAGGTCAATCCCCACTACCCCACCTTCTCCCCACCCACACACACATAAGCAAATCAAATGCAAGTTTTGAAAATCAACACACAAATAAAGGTAAGAATTCCTGATTATTTGCTATTTGACTTGCACTGATATTTTTTCTCTTGTTTACCCTGTGATATTTTATACAAAGAAAATAACATGGTGCAGAGTGCATATGAAATTTGGTGAAAACCAAGCCTGCAACGCTTTGTTAAGGAAATGCAGACTAAAGCTTTTGAAGCACTTTGGTTTACAAAAAGTAATGGATAACTGTATTTTCATCACTGTGAAAATATGAGTTAAGATGACAGAAAACCAACAGAATGGTAATATTTGCTAAGGACACATTTAGGTCAGCTTTCATGGACCAGAAATGAAACAAAATTAAAATCCTCCCCCAAAAAGACTTTTCCATCTTGTAGCTTCCACATGTGGACATTAAAGGGAAAGTACCGCTCGTTTCAGAGTGACCTAGAAAGGATCCACGGAGCCTTTGTTAAGTAACTTCTACCCTAAACTTCTCCCTCACCCAGCTGAATCCTTGATCACCCACCTTTACTTTTAAAACCCTTTGGCCCTCTTATAAGGTCATAGCTCCAGCGTTCCTAGTTTAGATGCTCTCCTCCAAGTTGTGACTAGAGAAAAGTTTCACTCTCAGGCACCATTTGTCCAATAAAGCATGTAAAGGCAATTCCAATTTTCTTTTACACCCACATATATTAACATAAAATTTAGAAGTAACAGAAAAAATATATCTAACATAAAATAACACTTATAAATAGCATTATTAAGAATGCTTGAGCTGGGTGTGGTGACACACCTGTAATCCCAGTATTTAGGAAGCTGAGACAGGAGAATTACAGGTTCAACATCAGCCTGAGCAATGTGGTCAGCAACCTAACAAGAACTTATTTCAATAAACAAAAAATAAAATAGGGCGGGGTGGTGTAATTCAGAGGTCTAATGCCCCGGGGTTCAATCTTCTGTCCCACCACAAAATAAAAGATTGAACTTTTGAATCCTATTAAGAATTTGCATTTTATTCTCAATTTTTTTCCTCCTTTTACATTTTGCTAGAAATTATAAGAAATAATACATCAACTGGAATAATACAATGACAGAATTTCCTCCATTTATGTCATTTTTATTACTGCTTAAAAGTCCTAGAATTGCAGGAGAGTAAAGTCAAATACTTTTATTCTCTTAGATCTACTACCAGGATCTAGGACCCTGTTTCATTCTGTCCCTGGGCCATTCCATTATGCTTATAATTCTGCAAATATGCAATGTTGTCTTTAGCCTCCGGTCTTTTTGTACTCACTTTCCCTACCTCCCCTTCCTGTTAATCTTATTTATCCTACAGATAGAATACTTTCTAGAAAAATCAGCCTTTCTGCACCCTTAAGTTTGAATTAGCTAATCTTCGTCTGTGCTATATCTGAAAGAATCTAGCACTTACGTTATCAGTGTACACACAATGTTGCGTAACTGCCTATGTACTTATCTATATTCATTACTACTTAGAAGGGCCGTAAACATAGGAAATGCACACAGAGTGTGGGATCATTAGACCTACCACTTTTATTCATTGGGGATATGCAAAAATTAATTATTTTAAGCCGCCTTTTTCTACAAAAGATTAATATGTCTTTCTTCCACTAAATTAACTAATTAGACTGGCAAAATCTCACTTTGCACATTTCTCGCTCCGGAGAATAGTTTTCGCACATTTAGCTTTTATACTGTTTTTCCCCTAAGAAACTCGTTTGTCTTTTTCTTTCTGAATGAGGAGGTAGGCCATGAAAAGGAGGATGGAAAAGAGCTATTCTTCTCATCTCAGTCCACTGACATATTTTCAATATTAAGCAAGTAATTTTTTAAAGAAGCCTAAGTTAATGGCTGCCTCTCCAAGAACTCCGGCCTGCCCTGGACTCTCTGCCCTCTCACACAGTACAGCATATTTGCCTGATGACTTGAAAGTTTTAATGGTGGCATCACATGACTTGAATAGAGTACAAGAACAAGATCCCAACCAATGCTCTGAGTTCATTATGGGAACTATTCAAAAGCATCCTGCTCAGAAATACAGTGAAAACATAGATGGCATTGTCCTTAAATTAGAAATTTTTGTCTGGTGCTTGAAATGAATTTGTAATTATGCGAATTTACAAAGGCCTATTTATTCACACATTTTCTGAAATGTTCAAACTTAATGTTCATTTTAAACCCAGCAATGACAGGAATGATATGCAGTTCTGAACCAAAACTCTCCTTTGCCTTTCTGTAACAGATTGTTTGAATCAAATGTTCTTGGTCAAATTCACTTTTTATCTCCTTGGCAGAAAAACATTTTCAAGACAAATAAATAGTGGTTTCATAAAAATGCAAATATGATCAGGGTAGTCTCCTACTTAAAACCATTCTGTGGTTTTGCTCTGATCTTGGCCTGAATTCCAATTATTTTCAACTAGCCCATGAGGCCCTTCCTTTCTCATTTCATCTTATGCTACTTTTTCTTTTGCCTTCTGGATTTTAGCTATGCTACTCTTATTTCCTTGGATGTCAGTGTCCCTTCTAGCCTTACAAATTGAACCTGTCAATTCCTCTGCTATACTACCCTAACTCTTAATCAGTTTATCCTAAATCCATCTCTTATTTAGAGAAGAGTTCACTGATCTGACAGTCTAGTCAAGTTTTTTCTATTGTCTATTATCTAAAATGTTTCTTTGATAATGTGTAATTTTATAATTTGTGTCATTCTTTAACTTGAGACTCCTTCAAGTTAGTGCTTAAGTATACTGATAATGGAGATCCAATATGGTTATTATTATATTCCTAATATTTAGCCTTGCTTCTGATATCTGGCAAACACAGAAGTGTTTACCAAATGGATGCATAATCTAAGGTTTTAACAGAGTTGGAAGAGACCGATGGGAAGTCGTTTCTTCTAGGCTCCAATTTTTAGGACAAAATAGTACTGTTGGTTAATTTTAGTATTTATCATAGTTTGCTGTAAAACTGTGGTTTCTACACATTACTTGGCCATGAAAATAATGGAGACTCAAGTCGCATCATTTCATGAAAAACATACTCATTCCAAAAAAGATTGCAGGAATGATCATATTATCAAGTCTTTTGAATTGTGACATGTGATATCATAGCAGCTCTCAAACTCCTCATCCCAGGCTCTGTTTGACTCTTGTGTAGGTCTTATTAATACCAAATGGACAAAGCATCACTTATGGAAAGTAGTTTAGAAGGCAAAGTCCTATATCGTAAAATCCGTTATAAAACAGAACATGTGGTCTGTGGACACAACCTAAAGTTTCTAGTTATAAGAAACAGTGGTAAGGGCATCATGAAAGAAAATGTCATCTATTAGAAACTCATCCATGCTAAAAACATAAAAAAACAGGCTATGAGTGTGTAAACTGCTTGGAGTGACAAGGTAAGAGGTTAAAGCTTTAGACAAAGCAACCAGGAAAGGTCCTAAATAGGTAATGTTATCTGCAAAAATTAATTGAAGAAAGTGTTTTTAAAACATTATTAGATATCTCAAGTACAAATGAGAAAGGTAAAGAAGTTGAGGATGTATGCATGGATATATTATATTTATATTGATGCTATGACAAAACACCATAAATTAAGCAGCTTGAAGCACTATTTTATATTTCTGTATTTAGAGTTCTGACAGGTGTCTCCCTCTGAGCTAAAATCAAGGATTCAGGTCATGTTCTTTTCTGCAGGCTCTAGGAGAGAAAAAAATCCATTTATTTGCATAGCCCCATATGCTTAAGGCAGTTCACATTCATTGCCCCATGGTTCCCTTCTTCCATCATCCAACCCAGCAATGAATGTATGTATCTTCATGCTTTTCTTCTAGAGTCACATGTCTCTCTGACAAGGGCCAACAGAGGCTGTACACTTTTAAGAACTTGGGTGATGATATTATATAAATCAGGATCATCTCCCTTTTTAAATCCTTACCTCTAACCATGTCCATCATATTTTTTCCTCCATGGCTTTCTGTTAATTCAGAGCAGAGATCTAATTTTGACAATTTTGCAAATACATTGGTTGTTTTTTATTTTATTTTATTGGTGGTACTGCAGGTGGAACCCAGAGGCTTTCTACCTCCGGGCTATACTCCCAGACCTATTTTATATTTTTTATTTGGAAACAGGGTCTCACTAAGTTGCTGAGAGCCTCGCTAAGTAGCTGAGGTTGGCTTCGAGCCTGTGCGATCCTCCTGTCTCAGCCTCCCAAGTACAGGGATTACAAGTGTGCGCCACCACGCCCAGCTCTCATTGGTTGCTTTTTAAAGTAGATTTTGAAAGACCCACACTCCACCTTTAAAGAAGCTCCCTGCCTTGATGCTATGGAGTACACAGACTCCAGGATGGATGGAGCCACAAATGAAGTGATTTCTGTGGTGCACTAGGGAGTTCTTCTCATCCTTGAATGAGGTGGTTGCAAGGTTGTGAAAGTGAGATTAGAAGGACTAGAGGCCCGGCCGGATGGTGCATGCTTGTAATCCCAGCATTTGGGAGGCTGAGACAGGCGGAATCCTGTTCAAGGACAATCTCAGCTACTTAAAGAGGTCCTTTGCAACTCAGTGAGACCCGGTTTCAAAACAAAGAATAAAAAATAGGGCTGGGGGTGTAGCTCAGAGGTAGAATGCCTCTGGATTCTATCCCCAGTACTGAAAAAAAAAAAAAAAAAAAAACCACTAGAGGCATGTTTTCCCTTTCCACTGACTGACTTCAAACCCTGTCAGTGCTTATTTTCTCTTTCATTCAATATGAGTATGAGAAGAAGCCATAGAATTTTCATGCTTTCACTTACCCCTATTACTAATTTAAGAGATAAAAATGCTTCACTCTTTAGCTTTATCCTGATGTCAATAGCTATTTTTAACTTTCAGTTTGTAAACAAGAGAAACTTGTTCTCATGTAAACCATTCTGGATTGTATTTGTTCTTCTCCTTAGAGTATTTCAGTTATTGTGTAATTCCCAAGCACTTGTCATATCTGCACCTTCTGCTCCTTGGCTCAGGTGCATACATTTGTGAGGTTCTGCTGCTCAACTGAGAGTCACGGTTTACACAAATATCAGCTGCTCTATAAAACTTCAGGCTTTCTGGACTAGGAAGTCCTTGATTTATTGAGTTAGCTTTACTTGATTCAACCATGAGTCAAAGAGTTAGTGGCAAAAATATTGGAAAAGATTATTTTTTTCTAAATATAGAGTGAGCCAGTTGAGGGAATTTCCATTCTAGAAACACAGTTTAGTAGCAATTCCCTTCAAAACATATGCTTAAAAAACTAACATAGTGTTTTATTCTGTCTTTCCACAATTTGTTATTCCCATCTTAACCTGAAATTAGTAATGAAATATTGACTACATTTTCTCTAATGAAACCAATGCTTTTTCTTGCATTGTGTCATCTGTTCCTCTATGAGATTGGAAAAATATAGGGGAAAGAATTAACATGGAAACAGCATATATTTTACTATTTTTCTTCTAATTGGGGAAAATTAATTTGGTAGACCAAAATCATTTTAGTCATACTTTACTTTTTTTAGTATATTTAGAAATCTATGTCATGGTAAGTCAAATCTATAAATGCTTTGTACAATTCAGTAAGCCTAAGAGATAGTTATTATTATTATTATTATTTTTTTTTTTTTTTGGCGGTACTGGGGATGGAACCCAGGGTCATATCCCGGGCCCTATTTTTTATTCTTTATTTTGAAACAGGATCTCATTAACTTGTGAAGGGCCTCACTAAGTAGCTGAGGATGTCCGCTAACATGAATCCTCCTGTCTCAGCCTTACAAATGCTGGGAATACAAGCATGCACCACCACTCCTAGCTCTAAGAGATAATTTTAAATGAAAGCCAAGTAAATAAATACTTTATAGTATCTGACTTCATACTTATCTCTGATAAAAACTGGACTTATTTGCATTCAACAAAATATTTTCATCTTTCATCTTGAAGATATTTTTCTTCAGGCAAAAGGAGTCTTTAACAAGATATTTGTTGTATTATAATTTTAAAACATAATCGCTATATTTTTTTTGTCCTTTTTTTTTGGAACCAGGGATCGAACCCAGAGCACCACACCTGCAAAGCAGGCGCTTTGCCACTGAGCTACATCCTGGCCCCAATCACTATATATTTAATAACCTACTACCAATGTCTAGTAAAATATTAATTCTTTTTATAATTTACATAAAATATTTATCCCAATAGATTAGGCAGGGGTCTTTACCATGTGCTGAACTTTAGACCCATCATGTCAAGCATTCTCTCTGCTTTTGCCAGAATATCTACAGATGCTTCATCCCAGATTAGCTATGTTCTATCCTAATCTATTGAGTAAAAATCCTTTCCTGATTCAATCTCCTGTAAATTATATCCAAATCAATCACTTGTAATAACCTGTTTCTTAATCTATTTGGAAAGTGGCTTCATACAATGTGCCATCTATTCACTTATTTTCTGCAACATTTCATAAAATGTTACCTTTGTTTTGTGGCTCTTCCAATAGCCTATTGAATAGAGAATAGTAGGTATGTTGGTGCGTTACCTTTTGTTTTTCAGGGATTTACTTGTGTGGCTAAACATTATTAGACCATTAGTCACCCTCTTGGAGAAGACATGAAAAGTAATATTAGTTTATGATCAGATAGGTCTCACATAAGCAAACTTTCCCAATCTTTCCTCATTTATGAAATAATTGAGTACTAATAATTTTCACTTGCCTTTCACTTACTCTTGTTAGATCATTACCTTTTTACCCATTAGATCATTACTTTTAGAAAACTTTGGGTCTTATGCGTGTGTATATGTGTGTGTGTGTGTTGTGTACTTTTATGTTTGTCTGTCCTGTGAATCTCTTGTCCTTCCTGTTTATTTCTTCAGAGCTTTAGTACTTAGTCTCTTTGAAAGTCATAAACTCAGCAAGGAGATTTTTAATTGGCCTTGTTTTTTCACATATTTCCACATCCAATTGGATTTTATGATGTTTTTATAGAATTAATATTTTTTAAAATTTCTCCTATTGTAGGAAATTTTAAGGAATTATTATTGCTCAAAATTATCTCAAAGAAAGAACATCCCAGGTTATGCAATGTTGCCCAATCCTTTTAAGCAATCATAACCCATAGGCACTTTAAGGAAAGCATATTTTTTAGAAATGGTAATTGCAACAAAATAACATTTTGTAAACTCTATATCCTAAAGTTGGATATTCTTAATTTGCTGTGGTCTCCAATGCCAATAATTTTTTATGAAATAAATTGAGAAGTGGAGTTGATTACCCATCAAACAGATAATTCAACTCAGCAGTTCTGCCTGGTACTAAGATACAGGTAGAGTATTTTCTCCAGTTTCCTATCAGAACTGGAGACTTTTCTCCACTGATCTTCCTCAGAGTTCCTCTTACATCTCAAGAGATGATGTCTCCTAAAAGATATGTCCAGCCGGGTGAGACAGGAGGATCACCGGCTTGCAGCCAGCCTCAAAAACTTAGCAAGGCCCTCAGCAACTTAGTGAGACCCTATTTCCAAAAAAAGGGAGATAGGGGTATAGCTTAGAGGTAGAATGCTTCTGTGTTCAATCCCCAGTACTACACAAAAGAAAATATGTCCAGTTTGGTGAATAACTTGAAATAAGATGCTGTTCCAACTTACATACTTTTTGTGGAAATACCACTTATTAATTCTGTAATACAAAGCAATCATGGACTAAATGACAACATTTTTACTTTATCTTATCTGGTTTATTCACTTAAAGTATGCCTTCTGAGCCATAATATTTTAAAATGTCCCATGTTCCTCACTACTTCTCTTACCTAGAAATCAGTCACAAAACAGGCTTTAATATTCTTACAGACAGATGCTCCTAAATATAGTGGGACTAAAATATCCATGTATGGGGTTCAGACATCCTTAAAGTAGTAGTAGTATAGCAGTAGTAGTAGTAGCAGTAGTATTATTTGATACTAGGGATTGAGCACAGGGACAATGTACATTTGAGCTTCTCCCTTTTGCCTTTTTATTTATTATTATTATTACTATGATGATGATGATGATGTGTGTGTGTTATATGTGGTATGTATGTATGTGTGTGGTATTGGGGATGGAACCCAGGGGCATTGTATCTCTAAGCTATAACCCCAGGCTTATTCTATTCTTTCTTTTAATTTTGAGACATAGTCTTATTAAATTGCTGAGGATCTTGCTAAATTGCTAAGGCAGGCCTCGAACCTGTCTCAGCCTCTCAAGCTGGGATTACAGGCCTGTGCAACTACTCCCAGCTTCAGATATCATTTTTAAAATGTTCTTTAGGTTATTCTGATGGGAAACCAAAATGGAGAATCATACAGCTCTGTTGATTGAGAGAAGGAACATTTACCCCCACAGCATTATTATATGATTTCAAATATAACAAATATTTTTAATACTGAAATATAATATAAAGATAATCACTTTTTATAGACAAATACTAAAACCTAGAGAATTATAGAGATTTTTTCAAGTATAGAGAGTGTGTTGGGTCAGAAACAGGAATTTACCATACATCCACTTTAAAGCAATTCAGTTTATTGCATTCAAAGCCTCTAAAATAACACACATCTGAATACCTCCTCTTTAGTTAATATACTAAATTAAAGAACAGTAAAAATAATAAAAAAAAGTTGAGCTGAACATGGCACATACCTATAATTCCAGTACTTAGGAGGCTGAGACAGGAAGATCACAGGCTTGAGTCCAGTGCATAGTAATTTAGAAAGACCCTATTTGAAAAAATAAAATAGGGTTTGGGATGTGCTATAGTTAGATAACAATGTCCCTTAGAGAGCTCACTTGTTAGTGTTTGGAGCTGATATAATTGAGTCATGAGAGTTTTAATCCCAGAAGTAGATAAATTCATTTTAATGTATTTACCTGGGTGGTACCCAGAGGCTGGTAGGGTATGGCTGGAAGAGGTAAATTCTGGGGGTGGCCTTGGAGATTAAATGTTGCTCCTCCCCCTGCGCACGGCTCCCTCCCCCTCCCTCTCTCCCTCCCTTTCTCTCTCTTTCTTTCTCCCTCTTTCTCTATCTCTTTCTCTTTTTCTCTTTCTCCCTCTCTTTTCTCTCTCTTTCTCCCTCTCTTTCTCTCTCTCTTTCTCTTTCTTTCTCTCTCTCTCTCCCTCTCTCCCTCCTTCTCTCCCTCCCTCTCCCTCTCTCTTGTTTCTGGCCTTTATAATGTGAGACCCTGTTTCAAAAATAAAGAATAAAAAATAGGGCTGGGGATGTAACTCAGAGGTAGAATGCCCCTAGGTTACATTTTCAGTATCACACACAAAAAAAGAAAAAGATATGTGACTCTATTATTTGTTTCTTCTAGATGCTTTCAACGTCCTTAAACTGTCCTTCGGCTTCATTTTCCTCATACAGCCTTCTTAACTTGCCTTCTATTTTTATTACTTAGAAAACTCCTGATATACAAGCATTTAGTATTAATCTTATTTCCCTAGAATCTTGGACAATGCCTAGCATATAGTAGTCTCCAATTAATAAATATTTAATAGTAAAAAAATAAAATTAAGTTTTTGAGGGAAGAAATCCAGTCTTATAGCATTCATTATGCTTCTAGGATCTCTGAGTACTTATTATCAATAACAAAGAACATTGATTGCCTATTAAACATAATTCCACTTAAGCAATGAGCAAGCATGCCCTCTAACTCCAAACCAGAACACTTTTTATCAGCAAGCATTGAATAGTGAAATGGTATTCATAGTGATTTGTTAATGAACACGCTAAAAGAAGAAGATAATTGCAAATAAGGAAAGAATATATTAGAAAGGGGAGAAAAAAAGAGAAAATCTGAATTTTTTTTCAGTTTTGTATTTGGTTTTTCCAGTGCTTTGCTTTGAAACGTAGGAGGGAGCCATAAGTTGGATGTTTGCCTGGTGAGTTGATCAGAAAATTTTTAAATTTTTAAACAGCTTATTTTATAATTCATCATCAGGGAATATTAACTGTCCTTACTTCCATTATTCCTGGACATTAAACACAATATGAATCAATGTTGATCATTTATTGCAACATCTGTGTAATTGTATAAAAGGAAAGAGTCATTCTGGGGCATGACTGTATTGCATTAGAATTTCATTAAAATTGCAGACTATTGAAACAGAGCAGGTGTTTTCCCAGTAGATAACTGTGATAAGAAAAACGATCACTTGTCTTGCATTCAAGTAAGCCAATGCAATAATTAGGAAGATAGCAGTTTTAAAAAATTATAAAGCTCCCATTTAGTCAGAGTGCATCCTTGACTATAACTTGGTAATCACTTTTTAATGGGTTATTTGAGTAGCTGTCTGTGTGCTATCAGTAGTTCTCAGAAACTAAACTGACCTCTTAAGGACATCGGAATATTTCCATCTTAAAAATCTGCCTGCTTTTTGTCTTTTTGTAAGTAAAATCCAGGAAAGAAAAATGTATAGGAAATGATCACTAGATCATTTCACTTACACACACATACACACCACACATACATACACACACAGACACACACACACACAAATGCATGCACACACATACAAAACCTTTATTAAAAGTTGAAATATCTAATTGGAACTATAACAGTACCAGAACTCACAGATATCTTGATGTTCTTTTAAGAATTTTAGCTTCAACAGAGTGTGATGGATCACCCTTGTAATTCCAGTACTTGGAAGGCTGAGAAGGGGAATCACAAATTTGAGGACAGTGTGTGGTTAGTGAAACTCTGTTTCAAAATTTTAAAAAATTAAATAGAGCTGGGGGTGTATCTCAGAAGTACTAACCCACTCCCCAAATCCGTAGCATGCACACATAAACACACATGCGCATCACACACACACACACACACACACACACACACACACACACACACGATTTTAGCTTCAGACTGGGAAGTCAGCACAAGCTACCATTATGGTTTTCCTCATTCAAGATCAACCTGTGAGCTACCACATCCTGTGTCTATCACCCCAGGTGTGTTTGAAAATGTAATAAAATGGTTCAGCGACTTCTGTTTTTAATAATAATGATTATAATACTAACAGTAATGCACTAGCTCCAAAGCAGACATCTGTGATAACTCATGTTGACATGACTGAAACTGGTTTGACTTTTAAAGCAAGTTTCCACCTGGCCTACAGCTCTTCACTATCAAAGGGTAAGAAATCATTTCCCCTACCTGTTTGGCTCAGCTTAAAAATCCAAGATCAAAACCTCAGCTGGAACAGCAGGTGGGGAAGTACAGTCTGGCATCTTCAGGTTCAGCCAACTCCAAATGCCAATGTGAATCCAAGGCCACGTGCTCCCTTCAGAGACATATCACCTATCAGACTTGAAAATCCACAGCTCTTCTTCAAACTCATTGAACCTATATAACAAAATAATAAAATGTTAGCTGTCATTCTAAGGCAAAGTGAAATGGCTTGATTTAAATGTTTCTGGTGCTTCAGTTCAATTCAGCAGACACTTTATTTGGAATTTTATGTATGTGCAAAATAATGTAATATTTATTAGTGGACCTGGGGTTGACAGAATCAGGGAACAATGTAAAACTCAAATTTGGACTTTTAATTATTTGGATTCATGGTTGCTTATTAAAAGCAGAACATGCTAAAATGCAGTGGATATTCAAGAAAGCAATAACTGATAGATTGGTTCACCATGGAAAGTTTTTGTTTGTTTTGAAAGTATTTATTTATTTATTTATTTTTATTGGTGCATTGTAATCATACATCACATTGGAATACAAGACTTAAGAGGATATATAAGCACACATCATCCAATTAGCCCTCATCCAGCCCCCATCCCATTCCGTCCCCCTCCCTCGATCCCATGCTTGTTTGGTGATTAACTTTGATACATATGTTTATGTACCTCCTGCTTTTTAAAGAGGCTCCATCCTCCCCTATTCCATACCCTCTGATTGGTCACCTTAATTGATTCACTATAGGAGCCTTTCTATAGCTCGACCACTTCCTATTGCCCCTTTCCTCCTAGTTATTGCTGATTTAGGGGAAGCATCTGGTTTTAACTTACTGTGATATTTCTCTGTGCATGCTGCATTGAAAATACCGATCACACTCTTGACGGCCCCAGTTGTAGCCTGGCTACCCGGTGGACTGATCCAGACCTCGCTGGCTCAAGCAGCGGCCTTGCCTCATGGGAGGCCCCGATTCTGGTCTCACTGGCCCCGAGACTGGCCTAACCCCTCAGCTGGCTCCAATCCCAGCCTCGGAGGCCCCAGCACCGGCCTTCCTCACGGCAGGCTCTGATGCTAGCCGATGGCCCCGGCATCAGCCTAACCCCTCGGCAGGCTCCGATCCAGGCCTCGGAGGCCTCAGTAGCGGCCTTGCTTCACAGAAGGCTCCGATGCTGGCCGCTGGCCCCGGCACTGGCCTAACCCCTCGGCAGGCTCCAATCCCGACCTCTGAGACCCCGGCACCGGCCTTGCCTCGCAGAAGGTTCCGATCCCGGCCTCGCTTGCCCCAGTACCGGCCTAACCCCTCGGTAGGCTCTGATCCCAGCCTCGGAGGCCTCAATAGCGGCCTTGCCTCACGGAAGGCTCCGATGCCAGCCTGTTTGTTTGTTTTTAGAACTGAGGATGGGACCCAGGGGCATTCTACCTCTGACCTACACCCCCAGCCCTATTTTTTATTCTTTATTTTGAAACAGGGTCTCACTAAGTTGCAAAAGGCCTCACTAAGTAGCTGAGGCTGTTCGAATAGCGATCCTCCTGTCTTAGTCTCCTGAATGCATGCTGGGATTACAAGCATGTGTCATCATGTCTGGTTTCACAGAAAGCTTTTTATTTTTTTTAATTTTATTTATTTTGGGAACATATTGAAAATGGTATACATTTAGACTGTGCTTGGTGCCAACCCCCTCGGTTCCCCTTCACCTTCTCCCAACAATGAGTATCCAGGTTGACCATGCTATATTCATACTTTTATACATATTTGGATGTAGCTCCTCCATTAATCAACCTCAGCTTTCTTCCTCTCCTATCCTTCCAAAGCTTTTTAAATGAGTCATCATTTTAAAGAAGGGTAGGAGCAGCTTGGCATGGTGGCACAAATCTGTAATCCCAGTACTTGTAGGCTGAAACAGTAGGATTGCAGGTTCAAGGATAGCCTTAACAACATAGTGAGACTATTAGCAGCCTAGTGAAACCCTCTTTCAAAACAAAAAATAAAATAAGGCTGAGGATATAGTTCAAAGGTAGAATGAACTACATAACCCCTAGTACCTAAAGGAAAAAAATAAAAGAAGAATGATAAAGAGCTAGAAGCATAGCTCAGTGTGTATGAGGTCCTGGTTTAGTCCCCAGCACAGGAATTTAAAAAAGAAAAAGAATGGTGCAAATGAAAAAATAAAAGCAAAATAAATCAAAATAAGGGAAAGTATAATGCAAGGTCATGTGAAATGTGTTAAGGCAATATTGAGGGGTCCAGGTTGGCCAGAGTGAGGCACCTATGAACAAAAATAAGAAATGAATCTGGAGAAGCAGGAAGAGGAGGCTGGATCTGGAATGCCTTAAATCCAGCCTTACAAGTTCCAACTTGCTACAAAAGTTGGAACTATAGACAGCAAGGAGTCTATAGACAGCGCAACTTGTTTTGTTTGGTTTTAGCGGGAGGGTAAAATTATTAGAGTTCTAGTTTTAGAAAAAAATAACCCTATAGTCTTATACAGGGTGGAAGGGGGCGGAAGAAACATTCTGTCCATGCAGAAATAAGCCCTGAATTGAAAGGATGACAGTAAAAACAGAAGAAAGGGAACTAATATAGGTAAATTATTTCTATTTTAAAATCTGGAAAGAAAAATACTTTCACATTTACATGTTCAACTATTACCTTGTCACATTTTGACATCACTAAAGTATATCACTAACATACCTGCAATAATTTATCCTGCTCTGTATTAAAATAGTTTGATGGCAACATGAAATTTTGCTTTTATTTGTTCTATGTATATATGAAAATATTCTGAAAGTTACAAAAATATTGGAACTTAAGGAGATAATTGGTGGCCAAACATATACGCGGTTATACATTTGTTTTCATTCAAAGGCTTGTTTGTTTGTTTGTTTGGTTGGTTTTGTTAGTGTGAGTACTACTAGAGGTGGAACCCAGGGGCATTCTACCACTGAGTTACACTCCGATCATTTTATTTTTTTCATTTTCATTTTCAGTTTTTGTTTGTTTTTGCAAACAGAGTCTAAGTTATTGTGGATTGGCCTCAAATCTGAGATCCTCATGTCTCAGCCTTCCAAGTACTGGAATTGTGGGCATGTGTCACCATGCCTGTCAAAATACTCAAAGGTATTTTTAATAATCAACTTTGGGTTTCAAGCTAGTAGCTGAAAGAAAATGGTAACAGTTAAAAGCCATCTACACATGAGTTAGTCAACCACTACCAGGGAAGAAACTCGAGACTAATAACAAACTTAATTTACCAGTACTATGATAGAAACTTGTTAGGAACTGCTAGATATGGGTTAGAAACCAATAGTGCTAGAAATTTATTAGGAAATTGAGGCATAGAAGAAAACAATCACCAAAAATAGAAATATTCCTTAGAACTTTCATTAAAGTAGTAAAAACATCGAGTCGGGTGTGGTGGCCCACACCTGTAATCCCCGCACTTGGGAGGCAGACACAGGAGAATCGCGCAGGTTCGAAGCCAGCCGCACTGGTTTAAGAGGCCCTGTTTACAAATAAAAATATAAAAATAGGTGTCTGGAAGTGTAGCCCAGAGGTAGAAGGGTTTCCAGGAACCCCAGTACCACACACACACACACACACACACACACACACACACACACACAAATATATATATATATATATATATATATATATATATATATATATACAGTATACTTATATAGTCACCATACATATATGTTTATATATAAAGCACATATTTATGTGCTTTTTGCTTCATATATGTATATGTATATTTAGATATTATAAACTAGGCTAAGATAAATAAGTTGTGACAAAGAATGAAAGGAAAAATGCAAAATCTTTTTTAACTTAGACCTGTTCCACAGTGGGAAAACTCTGTCACATGAATAGAATAAATATAAATCAAGTCAAAGCATATCTATAATACCTATAATAATATGCCTTCCACAAAGCCCATCGCTATAAAAATACATGGAGAAAATAAAGTAGAACTTTAATAAGATGAAGTATAAATCTGGTAAGATAATAATTAAATACAATAAACCACTAGTGGAGGTCTCCTTCTCCATGATGTAGAAGTAAATAGACAAATCAGACACTCAGATTTGAGAAGATTTATCAGAGACTAGACTAGAACAGACTTACACAAGCCAAATTATCTGCAGATATGACATAATATAATCCTAATAATGGGTGAGGATGTTTTATAGTCTGTTCTAAAAACAGATGGAGCTTGCAGGGCATGTTGTCACACACTTCTAATCCCAGTACTTGGGATGCTGAGAAAGGAGGACTGAACGTTCTATGCCAGCTTCAGCAATTTAGTGAGACCCTGTTTCAAAAAATAAAAATAAAATAAAAAGGCCTGGGGCTGTAGATTCGAGTTAGAATGCCCCTGGGTTCAATATTCAGTCCCCCCCACCAAAAAAAAAAGGAAAGAGAGAAATAGATGTAGCTTAACATGGCCATAACAGAATTTTTTCTGTTGAAAACATTTTTTATTATAATCTAATCTTAGAGTACTATTTACTTAAAATTGCTTTGGGGTGATACTGGTGATTGAACCAATAGTGGTCTACCACTGAGATAGAACCTCAGCCCCTTTATTTTTTTTATTTTGAAAAAGGGTTTCATTAAGTTACCACACACTAACCTAAAACCTGTGATCCTACTGTCTCAGCCTCCCAAATACTATGATTAAAATCCTGCAACACCACACCCAGCTCCTTTAACTAAAAAATTAAAAGCAAAACAATAAATAAATAAATAAATAACATACACACTGAACCTCATCTTTCACAAGATAAAGTTCATTACTATGTTTTAACACTTTTTAAGACTTTATTTTTAGGAAGAAATAAAGTTGTAGACTTACATTCCTTTGTAAAAAATAATAGAGAAGCTATTCTATACTCTTCATCCAATGTCTTCTACTAACAATATATTTCCTAACTGTAATACAAAGTCATAACCAGGAATTAACATTGATAAAATCCATTTACTTTATTCAGATCCATCAGTTTTATGTACACTCATTTATGTGCATATATGAATTGAATACTATGTAATTAGTCATGTGTCTTGATCTCTGTTCACCACCTCACAGTCAAGATACAGAATAGTTCTATCACAAGGATCCCTGAAGCTCCACTCTTATAAGACACAGCCATCTTCCTTCTCCCTTGATCCTGACAGTTCCTACCAGCATTCTCACAACTGTACTCTAAAACAACCTGCCCGCATATCTTAGAGGACGGAAGACTTATTTTCTTAAGGTTCTTGATTCAGTCCATGTGAGGATGGGGACCGCGAATCTCAGGGTATGGTGGCAGGAAACAGAAAAAGGGAGAGCACATGGGCTGCACTCACATCAGGAAAATCAAAAGCAAGAGAGAGTGAGCAGAGGGAGGAGGAACTATTTATATAATCCTCAAGGGACCCACCACTGGCCACACCCTACTGGCCTGAGTCATCAGGCCAATAAATCCATTACAATAGATATATCCACTGCTGGGACTGTAACACTCAAGGCTCAATTATATTAGCTCCAAACATTAATAAATGGCCCATTTAGGGGACACTTTATATCTAACTATAACACTGATGCTGTCAAGTTCTAATCCGGTCTCCTTTTCTGCAGTACTATTGTCTCAAGAGTGCTGTACAAATGGAATCACCCAACATTTTACTTTGTAACATGGACTTTTTTCATTCAGCATCATTTCCTTGAGAGCCCTCAAAGGTGTCACAGGGCTCCACGGTTTGTTTCTTGCTGAGTAATAATTAACAGTGTCAGGTAAAGTGATTCTTTCTCATTTTATTATTCTTTCTCACAGTTATTTTTAGCTGTTCTTATTCATTTTCCTTCCCATCTAAATTTTAGGATTTTTTCTGTCTAAAAAGAAAATCTTGCTAGGATTTTGATAGGAGTGGCATTCAACCTGAAGACCAGTTTTGAGAAAAGTGACATGTTTCCAGGTTGAGTATTTCAACTCATGAATAGAGTCTGACTCTCTTTGTTTATATACTTTAAAATTTTCCTTTTATAAGTATTTCATAATTTTCGGCATGCACATCTTATATTTTATTAGATTTAATTCTAGGTTTTTTTAAATTTTACTGGAGACATTATAAATGTTCTATAGATGTTCTCATTCATATGTAGAAATGCATTGGTTTTTATGTGTTCATCTTGTGTTCTAAAACTCTGTCCAAGTCATTTGCTGCAATTTGCCTTTTTTGTTTTTGTTTTCTCTAGATTTCTTGAATTATTTGAGTAGAAAATAGCATCTTCTACAAATATAGGCAATTTTTCCCTTCCTTACTAAAAAATCTGTAGGCCTTTTGTTTCTTTTGCTTGGTTCTAAAACTTTTTAAGTATGAAATTATGAATAGAAAACTATCAAAATTTATAATAATATGATCCACTCAATTTGATTTCTTCTGCAAGGTAATTAATTAATTTGGATAAAATTAATTATGAGAGAAATTAATAGTGTAAACATTTCTACATTATTTTGTAATTGATGCAAGTCAGAACTAAAAATAACATTAGTAAAATTGGTAATGCAGTTTTTAGCAGGTTTTTCTCAACTATGTTAAGAATGTTGTCAAGAAAGTAAAAACTTATTGAGGAAGGAGATAAAACAGGCTTGAGAAAGAAAGCAGGCTGAATAATGTTATGTTTGAATATGAATGTACCACCACTTTAGCATACACGAAAAGGGTGGAGGGGACAGAGAATGGTAAACAAAGGGAACCACGCCAAGATGTGGTGTGTGCAGATATGAGTGTATCACTTTGACTCTCACTACTGTGTCTAACTATAATACTACAATAAAAAAGAATATAAAATTTTTCTCAGTAATAATTTCTAAGAAACAAATCAGAATAACTAGAAATATAGCAAACACTCAACTCTACAGTGTATAATATTACTAAAGAGACTTTTATTTTAATCACTTTAAATAAAAGCTAATAATCTTATCACAAATTATTATACTCAATTTTGAATTTATTGTGAAATTATAGCCCCATAAATTCTTATTTTATAAAATAACTATGTGAAAGAAATAAAGTAATATTATAAACAAGCCTAATTCAACCTTCAAATAATACTTTCAAAAATAAAATTTTACTTAAGTTTAGCTTTGCCTTTCTACTAAAGAACTCTTGTATTGCCAAATATTTGGAATCAGGACTTCAGAGAGTGTATTTAATTATTAATTGGTGTAGGACATAATGTACCTAAGTGTAGTACAAAAAAGATTGGCCAAGAGGATGTTCTAGAGGAAAGATTTTTATTGATTAGTCTGTAATTAAAATATATGAATCCTTTTAGATCACTGTATCATCTATTATTGTACTATGAAAACTTCTTTTAATTCACTCATTTTCTGGTTTGTTTGGAAAATACCATGCTAAGATAATGAACATGTTAAATTTCTCATCATTCAGCTGGGGACCACTAACATAGGAAACACTGCTTTACTTGTTCAACAGTGCTTGGTTTTCAAAGGCTCAGTGAAATTGTAGCACTGTGTTCAGGATCCCCTTCCTCTCCTCGCAGCCACTGTTCCTCCGCTGTTGTGCTAGTGAATTGCGGAACTCGTCTTACTGTATAAATTCTTCTTGGCTTAAATAGCAGCTCAACAACTATTTATATCCTTAGGGTGGTGTTCAACACATGCTTACTTTCTTACACCCTCACCTGCTTCTCAATACTGAGACACAACCAAATTATACCTGTAAGCACATCAGGGATTGACACAAACATAAAGAACTGTTTTAGATCCATCAAGCTACCAACTTTTTACACATCATACAATATAGATCACTGTATAAAGAATGGAGAATAGCTATTCAAATAATATTAATTTTAGTTGCTTTAATTCATTTTAACACAATGCTAAAATTGTTAATTGTTAAATATTTCTTAATTTGCATTTTTCATACATGAGAAAGGATAGTCAGAATGTAGCATCTTATAAACTTCCATGCCACAACAGAATTTTACAATAAATTATATTTTATGTTATTGAGAGCTATTAGTTCTTATTTTTAAAAATTGCTTACCTATTATATTACTTTAAAGTAAACTAATAAACGAACAGATTATTTTGTAATATTTTATCAATTGTCCCTAATTATTCAAACCACTGTTTTGCTATTTCATTAGTCTTCCCAAGTTCAAATTCTTAAATTCTTCTCTCATTTTGTGTATGTGTGTGTGTGATGCTGAGGATTAAACCCAGGGGAATTCTACCCCTGAACTAAATTCCCAAACATTTTTTATTTTTTATTTTGAAACAGAGTTTCATTGAGTTGCTGAGGGCCTCACTAAATTGCTGAGGCTGGCCTCAAATCTTCAAGTCTCCTGTTTCAGCTTTCCACATACTGGGATTACAGGTATGGGCTGCCATGCTCGACTAAATTCTACTTAACAGAACATTTGCTGAACTTTATTATTCACTGCGTATAATAATAAAATGTTAGTGGATGCATTTTTACTCCAAATATTATCATACCAATTTTCACATAAAACTGTCCATTTCATTATCTCACCATAACCAATTGAATCCTCTTTCAATAAAAACATGCCAAAAAAATATTGGTTTGTTTTAAAGCAACTCCTGACTTGTATTTTACATAGTCATTTCTAGATTTCCCAGCTGGGTAGCATTTTTCCTGGCTTTTTATAACTAATCAAATCAACA
Organism: Muscardinus avellanarius; assembly: GCF_963383645.1. Lineage (NCBI taxonomy): Eukaryota > Metazoa > Chordata > Mammalia > Rodentia > Gliridae > Muscardinus > Muscardinus avellanarius. The sequence continues at coordinate 49,091,545 of NC_137787.1, read as the reverse complement.
TATGACATTTAAAAATGTGACATATATTAAAAGAAAACTGTGCCCAACTTGGTGGTACATGCCTATAGTCCAAGTGACTCAGGAAACTGAGGCAGGAAGAACACAAGTCTGAAACCAGCCTGGGAAAATTAGAGAAAATTTGTCTCAAAATTAAAAAATAAAAAAGGGCTGTGGCCGGGCGTGGTAGCGCAGTTTGTAATCCCCACGCTTGGGAGGCGGAGACAGGAGGATCGCGCAGGTTCGAAGCCAGCTGTGCTGATTTAGGAGAACCTGTTTCCAAATGTAAAAAAATATTAAAAAAAATAGGTCTGGGAGTGTAGCCCGGAGGTAGAAGGGTTTCCAGGAACCCCAGTACCACCAAAAAAAGGGGGGCTATGAATTTAGTTCAGTGATAGAACATCCCTGATATCAATGTCCAGTACAGATAAAGAAAAAAGAAAAATAATCTCCCTTTTATATCTATACTGGAACCTTGGGTTTTTTTTAGAGTTTATAAAACTTTACTTTGACTACATTCCTCTCAACAAAAGATTAATCATTTGAAACACTGCTGAGGTATCTTAATGAGATAATAAAGTATGAAATATTACTAACATGATTATGAGGCAAAATTTTACTTAATCACGCAATCTTCAAATGCATAAAGAAAATTCTAGTGCATTTTATCATTTATTTTCAGACCCTGTAAAATGCCTTCACTTATCATAGGAAGTGTCTGTGTTTCCATCTCAGAAAATATGAGGCCTCTTCCTACATACAGACCTAGAACAGGTCATTCTATTAACCATTCCAGAGGAAGCCTGGTAGGATTTAAAAAAAAAAAAAAAACAGGTGTTAAGGCCATCTAATTATAAGGGGATTTTTGTAAGAATTTTCTCAAGGAATTAAAGATTATGAAACAAAAGATGAATAGAGCTTACCAGAAAAAATGCAGATAATTCTCTCCTCTCATTACAGGAGAAAGGCTGTGCTTTATCCCTGCTTATTATACATACTTTATAACAAATGGTATTAACTCTGACCTAACTTTGTTTGTGGCAAATTATCTAGACTTATTAGCCTGCTGTTCAGCTACCTCATTTAAAAACATATAGTCAGACACTCACAATATGCTGTGAAACTAACGGGATTTTCAAGTTGAATATGTATGAACAAATTAATGAAGGAAAGACTACCACTGATAGATGTTCATATATTAGAATACCAATACCAACCTCAATATGCATGAGGAGGCGGAGGAACTGGGGAGGGAGCCCGCAGGAAGTTCTTCAAGTACTAGGTGCACATATATGTCTCCATCATTCTGAACTACATCATGAGCTGAGACGACAATGCACCCGTAAAAGTAGATAGATAGATAGATAGATAGATAGACAGACAGACAGACAGACAGACAGATAGATAGAATTGTGAACTATGTATTGGACAGTTAACACTACAGGACTATAGAAACTCTGGATTCCACAATTCTTGACAAATATGAAGAAGCATTTTTGCCACCACATATAAATACTTCAAATTTAATATTTAGGTTAATTTAGCTTTTGCTGGCAATGAACAAACATCATTCTAGTTATCACAAATAATTAAAAGTTTGAAGAATAAATCTTATGATGCATACACTTTGGATTGTCTTCACAACCACTTTCTTAAAGTGCCCATCTTTGGCGTAATTTTCAAGGATCCTTATTCTGTTGTATAATTCCCTGGATATCATCAATCATATACCTTCATAAAGCTAATTAAATATTATTCCCTGTGAATTAGTAACTATAAACTATAAGGTCTGAGTTCTTATGACCTGAGTTATATTAATGGAAGCATATTAAGAGAATTTTCATTAAATTTGGCTTTTGTTGTCTTAGATGCCAATTTGATTATTGGAATCTATGTATAGATTCTAGTACATCACAATAAATATGCATTTTGAAATAAGTCATTTGTAACCAAATTAATTCTACCTTACATATATGGCATACAAATTCATAAAGCACTGAATGGTCAAAGTTGACCATGGACTAAGAAAAATCTGGAAACATGAGTAAATCTGAAATCTATGGAAATGCTGATCCCAAAATTGCACTCCATGTTTCACTATTAAAGAAGTTCAGTTAAGTTTTGTAAGCCTTCTTTGGGATGATCTATGACACTTTTTCTCAACTTTTTCTATTTTTTTCTATGTAATAGCTTCAACTAAGACAAAATTCCAACTTTGGAAGTTTTCACTTGTTATCATCCCTCATAGTCCAGACTTTCTACCCTAACTTCTTAGCTTCCATTCTTATTGCTGCTTTCATTTTTATAATTTTCTTTAAATTCCCAAGAAGAAAAAATTACTATTTCATGCCTAGGTTGCTATAGATGGATGGCCAGTGGGCTGAGTGCTTCTAAGCTACCTGATGACCCCTTGTTCATTTAGCTATGACATAACAGCATTTGTGTAGTAGCATGTTAAGACCAATATAGAACAATGATAAAAATTACTTTAGCTCCGCCACGGCTGCTGCTTTGTAAGAGGCACATTGGCAGGGAACGAGTGGCAGCGGCAACACTTCCCAAGCCCGGCGAGAGCAACAGTGATTTTCTATTTTGTACATACACCATTTTGTATATACTGTATATGATCACTTCAGTGAGCAATGACCGTTGCCGAGGTGGTTTGGATAAAACACATATTTCAGCGACACAGACAACCCAACCACAGAAACAAGTGGTACAGGCAACAGCTGAACAAATGCATCTCGCTCAGGTGATCTTTGATAAGAAGGATTCAGATTTTGAAGCTAAAGTTAAACAGCTTATAGAAGTGATGGGGAAACATCAGGATGAATGCAGAGTGGCCCTACATGACTGGAATAGAGATGTGAACAAAGCTATCAACATATTGCTGGAAGGAAATTCAGACATGACTTCGTGGGAGACTGTAGGGGAGGGAAAAGAATTTTGGAAAAGAACGTTCAGAAAACAAAGAGAAGAAGAGAGAAGAGAAATGACAAAGAGAAAAGCCAAGGATGGGGGAACAACTGGAAAGGAAGAGGTGGCAGTCATGGCAGAGTACAGAGGTGAAGAGAATGGAATTGATTCTAACCAAGGGGACAAACCTTCAGACCGTGACAGATGAGCCCATGGTACAGGATATGGACGTGGCAGAGGGAGAGGGGCTGGATGGTTTGCAACCCCAACTATGGAGACATTTAATCCTGCTGACTATTAAGATTCTACAACTACAAATGGGTGTGGGACAAAACTAGTAGTTTGGGATGCTACTCAGAATGGTGGCAATGAGGGACATGGTGCCTGGAAGAATTCTGTGGAGGAGTGGACCGAAGATCTTACTGAAACAGATGTCTTTACTGCCTCATCGGTGCCAGCAGAGAATCATGTCACACCTGGGCAAAGTATTGATCTAGTTGCCTTGCTCCAGAAGCCAGTTTCTCCCAGTCAAGCCTTCAGAGTCAACTCCTTTGAAGCCTCCCAACAGCAAGGTTTTGGCCAGGCGCTGGTCTTCACAAATTCTCAACACAACAATCAGATGGCACCAGGGAAGGGCAGCTCCACTACCGCCAACTCCTATTCTCCTCAGAGTCTGTCATCCATTCTTGGCTCAAGATTTGGAGAGCTTGCACCATCAAAAATGGCAAACATCACAAACTCCCAGATTTTGGACCAGTTGAAAGCTCCAAGTTTGGGCCAATTTACCACCGCCCTCAGTATCCCAGCCCTCAGTCATTTTGATTTCAAGTCTCAGCCTGAGCCATCCCCAGTTCTCAGCCAGATAAGCCAGAGACAGCAGCACCGGACCCAGGCAGTCAGCCTTCCTCCTCCTGGTTTGGAGTCTTTTCCTTCCCAGGCGAAATGCCAAGAATCTGCACCTGGCAATAGTACCTCAGCTGTGAGCAAACTCTTGCAGCTTCCTAACATGGCAGTTGAGAACATCACTGTATCTGCCCACCAAGCACAGCACAAACACATCAAACTCCCTAAGCGGCGGATACCTCCGACGTCAAAGATTCCGGCTTCTGCAGTGGAAATGCCCGGCTCAGCAGATGTCACAGGATTAAATGTTCAGTTTGGAGCCCTGGAATTTGGATCAGAATCCTTCCTCTCTGAGTTTGGATCAGCTGCAAGCATTGAAAATAGTAATCAGGTTCCCATCAGCTTGTATTCAAAGTCTTTAAGTGATCCTTTGAATACCTCTTTGCCAACAACCAGTGCTGTACAGAATTCCACCTATACAACTTCAGTCATTACCTCCTCCAGTTTGACCAGCTCATCGCTGAGCTCCACTAGTCCCGTAACATCTTCTTATGACCAGAGCTCTGGGCATACAAGAATCATGTACCAAAGCTTTGTGAGTCCATCAGAGTCAGCTAAGAAAACAGTTATGAATGGACAAGGTGGTGGTCAAAGTCAACAGACACTAGACACTATTTCCTTCATTCCAGCTCCAAAGACAACAACCCCCCCTCTGTCCTCCCAGCTGTAGGCTCCCTGCCCGGCACCACCCCCCTGCACTACATTTCTGCCATCTGCATCCCAGCCTGGTGACCTGTCCAGCAGCCCCCTCTCTCAGTGTAGTAATTCACTCTCCAGCCACCAGAACAGCCTCCCCTCTGGGCATTCAGTGCCGCCCTCCAGCTTGCCACACACAGCAAAGCATCCCAAACCTGCCTCAGGGGATGCTTCCCCTGCTACACAACTAGTACCTCATGGGCCCTGGAGGACTGCTGCCTGCCTACCCAGTCTATGGCTATGAGGAGTCCCAGATGCTGCAGTTGCGGCTGCCCATGGATTACTACAGGATCCCCTTTGCTGCACCCACAGCCCTTGCCAGTCGAGATGGGAGGCTTACTAATAATCCATATTCAGGTGACATCACAAAGTGTGGCCAAGGTGACTCTGCATCCCCTACGCCTCCCACCACACTATCTCAGCCACAGCAGAGTCAATCCCAGACCCACCATACAGCCCCACAGTCCTTTCTGAATCCTGCACTGCCACCAGGCTACAGCTACACTGGCCTCTCCTACTACACAGGTGTGCCCAGTACCTTCAACTATGGGCCCACCATGTTCATCCCCCTGGCCTCTGCCAAGCAGCACGGTGTGAACCTCAAGACCCCCACCACCACTTTCCAACAGGCCAGTGGGTATGGCCAGCACAGCTAGAGCACAGGTTACAATGACCTGACCCAGGGGACAGCAGCAGGAGACTACACCAAGGGTGCATATGGAGGATCTGCCCAGGCACCAAACAGGCCTGCAGCTTCTGGGCCTGGCAAAGGAGTGTCAGTGTCTTCAAGAACCACCTGCCTACCTCATATGACTGGCTCTGTCTACAACAAGACACAGACTTTTGGCAAGCAGGGATTCATGCAGCGACTCCTCCACCTTTCAGCCTGCCCTCAGCCTTGGGCTCCACTGGGCCCCTGGCCCCTGGCGCAGCCCTTGGCTATGCACCCCCACCCTTCATGCACATCCTGCCAGCCCACCAGCAGCCCCACTCCTAGCTGCTGCACCACCACCTTCCCCAGGATTCTCAGAGTGGCTCAAGTCAGCACAGCTAGCCCAGCTCCCTGCAGCCCAAGTCTCAAGCCTCCAAACCCACCTATAGCAACTCTTCATACTGGACAAACTACACCCCCAAAGGAGGGCTGGTTCTGGGGTAGGGCTTCCCCTGGGCAGGAGAGAATTCACGGAGCACATTTCTGGGAGCCCTGTACCCTTTAAACTTCTGAGATGTGTAGCATTCAGCCGAGCCTCTGTAGGGAGCTCCCAGACTCCCCATTGTATGTAATGTATTTATGTATATATTTGTAAATGTGATAAAAACCTGAGGGAATGGTTCTAGCTGCAGATGTCAGCCAAGTTTGCTCTCCATATCCAGATGCCTTCTCACTGTAGTAATGCCCCCAGACCCTTTTACCTTCAGCCTTTCCACATGGCCCCTGCCCCCTGACCATGGCTGCTAGGGCGGCCACTGGGAGGACTGGCTTAAGCTAGGTTGGGTATTGAAGTCAAGCACCAATGAAGAATCACGACTAACTTATTTCACTCCTTTATAAAACACTGAGTTTTCATCCACCTGTACTTACGTATACCTGTGGGGTTTTGGGCTTTTTTTTTTTTTTTTTTTTTTTGGATTGGTCCTTTTATCAACATCTCATTCTACCAAATCTTGATCTGCAAATAGCAGAGATGATCCCCTGCCCAACATAAACCTGTACTCAACTTTATAGAGTGGGGTTTCTGCCTCTGGTCTGATCCTGTCCCATCCTTAGAGACATGGCTTCTTCTGGCTGATATTTTTTTTTTTTTTTTGTGGTACTGGGGTTCCTGAATGCCCTTCTACCTCTGAACTACACTCCCAGACCTATTTTTACATTTTTATTTGGAAACAGGGTCTCCTAAACCAGCTCGCGCGGCTGGCTTCGAACCTGCACGATCCTCGTCTCTGTCTCCTAAGTGCGGGGATTACAAGCGTGCGCCACCATGCCCGGCCTGGCTGATCACTTTTAAAGTAATCTTAATTGGGTCTCAGAGATGTTCAACTGGTCAGCTCCCCTTTAAAAATCAAAGATCTGCTTCCAATTTAGTGAAAGCCCAGCTCCAAACAAAGGCTCCTCTGTACCAGTTGTCCTGAACCAGGTGGGCAACTGTTTCAGGGTTTTGTTTTGTTTTTGTTTTTGTTTTTGTTTTTTGGTGGTACTGGGGTTCCTGGAAGCCCTTCTACCTCCGGGCTGCACTCCCAGACCTATTTTATATTTTTTTATTTGGAAACAGGGTCTCTTAAGCCAGCAAGGCTGGCTTCGAACCAGCGCGATCCTCCTGTCTCCGCCTCCCAAGGGCGGGGATTACAAGCGTGAGCTACCACGCCCGGCTTTCAGGGTTTTTTGTTGCCCAAACTCCACCTAATAAAGTTCTGAGAGCAAAAAACAAATTAATTACTTCAGAAATATTAAAATTAGAAAGTGTTGAACTTACAAGAAAATTACTCCAAGCTAAAAATAATTTTGTTTTAAAATAGGATGGCAGCATAGCTCTCCTTGCTATTAGAATTTTAATAATTTCTAGAATTATAAGATGCCAATGCTTTATTTAATCACTAGATATTTCACATTATCATGGGAACCTAAAATTGGATAATTTGACAGATAAATTACCCTTTTTGGTTTACAGTGACTGGTTATCCTATATTGCTAAACTCATCAAAACTTCAAATTCAAATGACTTCTGGTTGTCTAGATATATTATCTATATTATAGACAAATACTGGAAAGGAAAGTACAAGAGAACTTTCTCCCATAAGTCTTATTTTGGAGAAAAATATCTTTTTTTAGGATTTGTACTTACAAATTATTAATCATTCATAGCTGTAATGGAAAGAAAGAAGTAAACTAATTTAGCTTTTTTAGCCAGAACAAAGATAATTTAGCATTCTGCTAGAACAACAAAGTAAGAGAAAAGAGTTATAAATGCCTTGGGAAACCCAGTCACAGTGTATACCTTGTCATATTAAGTTCCTCAGAAAATGGAGGATTCTAATTGAAAACTCAACAGAAATGGAGTAGAAAATTAAAAAATGTGGTCTAGGTATGGCCAATATTTTTTATGTAAAAATATCAGGTTTCAGAAAAATAATTTCTTTTTTTTTAGCTGCATTTGAAATCTTGTAAGCTAAAGATCCAAGTAGCCAAGTATCCCAAACAAAAATAACACAACTTCTGGGAAGAAGGCAACTGAAGGAAGCAGCACATACCAGTCCTGTTGACATTGACCTCCATTGTCTCAAGAACAGCACTCTACAAAGCCAGAACACACTATCAGTAGAGAAATATAAACAATAGGTACAAGGGAGAGGGAAAAAGAAGATTAGAAGACTGATCAGAGAGCAGAAAAGAAACCTACCTGCCTTGTAGTGGCAGGTGCCACAACAGCAACATCTTGCCTCACAGCACCTGACTCCAGAGACAAAAAGGAAAACTGAGGACCTGACATGAGCAGCTGCAGACCATCAGGGTTGTAAGCCATCAGTTCTTCTTGCACAAACACTGGTTACAACCTCCAGCAGTGGCAGCCTACTCGCCATGCCCTCCAGGAATCCAGAGCTGAACTCAGTACCAGAAAAGAAACCTGCCTGCCTTGTAGCTGAGGGTGCCCTGGTGGTGACATCTTGCTTCTCTGCACCCAAATTCAGAGACAATCAGGAAAACATCTAAGAACCTGAAGTGGGTATCTGTAGATCATGGGAACTGTGAGTCATCAGTTCCTCCTGTGCAAACAATGGCTATAACTTGCAGCAGTGACAGCCAGGCCTACCATGCCCTCCAGAGATCCAGACCAGTGTACACCAAAACTGTGAGTGAAGCTGCAGTCTCCACAGGAGAACACCCAGGGAAGTACCCCCAGGGACTCACACAGTCATGATAAACTCCCTGGGTCTGAGACTTTGAAGTTCAACTCAGTGAAGGAGGGGATGGAATCTACAATTTGCAGCTGTGGTGGCTGAGCTTACCACGCCCTCCAGAGATCCAGAGCTGCACTCAACAACACCATAAGTGAAAGTGTGGTTCCCATGGGAGAATGACCAGTGCTGTGTGAAATCAAGAAATTTCTAGAAACAAAAGGCTTATAAAACTGATCAACAAAGTCAGCAAAGTGTCTGGATACAAAATCAATACTAAAAATACAGAAACTTTTCTATACACCAACCATAAATCCACTGAAATAAAAAAATCCAGAAAACACTTCCATTCAGGATCTCCCACAAAAAAGTAAAATAAAATAAAATACTTAGAAATAAGCTTAACCGAGGAGATAAAAACCTCAATAAAGAAAATTACAAAACATTGAAAAAAGAAATTGAAGAAGACCTTAGAAGATAGAAAACTCTTTCATGTTCATGAATAGGGAGGATTAATATCATCAAATGGCCATACTTCCAAGAGTGAACTACAGATTCAATGCAATACCCATTAAATTACCAATATTATTCCTCACAGACATAGAAAAATCAGTCCTTAAATTCATTTGGAATTACAAAAAAAATCAGAATAGCCAAAGTAGTTCTCAGCAACAAAAACCATGCAGTAAGAATCACAATACCTGACTTTAAACTATACTATAAAGCCATTGTAATAAAAACAGCTTGGTACTCACACAAAAACATATACAATGACCAATGGAGCAGAATAGAAGAATCAGAAACAAATCTACACACTTACAACCAATTAATTTTTGACAAAGGGGCCAAAAACATACAATGATGTTGGCAAAACTGGTTAACCATATGCAGAAAAATGGAAATAAATCCCACTTTCTCACCCTGCACAAGAGTCAATTCAAGATGGATCAAAGACTTGGAAATGAGACCAGAGACCTTGAAGCTCCTTGAAGAGGGCATGGGTCCAACAGTGCAACACATAGGCACAGATAAAAAACTTTCTCTTCAAGACCCCAAAGGCACAAGAAACTAGAAAGCAAATCAATACATGGGATTGCATGAAACTGAAGAGCTTCTGTGCAGCAAAGAAAACTATCAAGAACCTCAACCGAGAGCCAGCAGAATGGGAGAAGATTTTTTCCAGCCACTCCTTTAATAGAAATCTAATATCTAGAATATACAATTCAAGCAACTGAGCAGTAAGAAAACAAATAACCCAATAAAAAAGGGGAAGTGAACTAAATAGACACTTCATGAAAGAAGAAATTCAAATGGCCAATAAATTCATGAAAAAGTGTTCAAAATCATTAGCAATCAGAGAGATGCAAATCAAAACTACCCTGAGATTTTACCTAATTCCAACTACAATGGCAATCATTCAAAACACAAACAACAACAAATGCTGGTGAGGATGTGGAGAAGTGGGAACTCTAAAACACTGTTGGTGAGATTGCAAATTAGTGTAACCATTTTGGAAAACATTATGGAGGATCATCAGAAGAATGGAAACAAGCCTACCACTTGATCCAGTAATACCACTTCATGGTATCTACCCAAAAGAAAGGAAACCAAACTAACAAAATAATACATATATATCTATGTTTATAGCTGCACAATTCACCATTGCCAAACTATGAAACCAGCCAAGATGTCCATCAACAGATGAATGGATTTCAAAACTGTGGGATACGTACACAATGGAATTTTACTCAGCTATAAAGAAAAACACAATTACATCATTTACAGGAAAATAGATGGAGCTGGAGGACATTATGCGAAGTGAGATTAGTCAGTCACAAAAAAATAAGAAATTGGATGCTCTCCCTAATATGTGAAAGCTAGAAAGAAATGGGTCATAGGAGGAACTCTAGATGAAGAAGGATATTCTATAGATGAGCACATAAGGCAACCTGAGGGGTGGGGAGGGGGAAATTCTCTAATGCACATTTATGTATTTTAACAAACATATCAAAGTCAATCACTAAGCCAAGCATGAAAAAGAGGGAGGGGAAAGAATGGGGTAGGAATTAGGTAAGGGCTAATTGGGTGATGTGTACATATATGTCTCCACCATCTTGTATCTCATTAAGATGTATGACTATAATGCACCAATAAAAAAATCTAAAAATTCAAATTAACTTAAAAAATAAACAATAACTATTTTGCTATACATGTAAGAGGATAAAATCTCTTATGAGTTTTAAGATTATTATTGGGTATTTGTGTCATTTTTAATAGATATTTAAAATGTGAAATTTTCAAAGTACATTATAAAGTAATGAAACAGTAAGCCTAATTCAAATGGGAATAAGTCAAATTAAATGTTAGTTCTATAAATCTCAGTGCAAAATTGCAAAAAGCAGAACCTTCCTTATATATACTTCTTACCATAAATAAACCATTGATCAAAATATTGGTCTATTTATTTTAAAGTTTTATATGGCACAAATGAATAGCTTGAATATCAGCAGCCATGACATTTTTCCTATCTTAAATCCTATAGTACAAAAAGACAAACCATATAGTGTAGTGTTAATTTTGAATGGAAAATAGAATATGTCAAAAGAGTTATAGCTATCAATCTTGGGTGTGATGAGAGAAGACTAAGATGCTCTAAGTAACCCAAATTTGACATGCTTATTTACTTATTTTCATTTTTCTGGGTCTGGGTATGGAACCCAGGGTCATCTGACCTCTGAGCTACACCCCCTGAACTATTTCTTATTCTTTATCTTGAAACAGGGTCTCACTAAGTTGCAAAGGGCCTCACTAAGTACTTGAAGCCATCCCCAATCCACGGTCCTCCAGTCTCAACCTCCAGAATGCTGGGATTACAAGTGTGTGCCACCATGGCCAGCTTCAAATTTGACATGTTTAGTAAGAAATCACCAGTTTTATAATAAGTTGTGTAAAAGGAATGCAAGAAATTTATCTACAGCCATGATGTAAAATCAGAACAGAACTGAAATAAAGATGGTATAGGAATATTTCTTCTGAAATTATTTTTTGCTTTACAATCATATAACTAAAACTCCTCAGGTTCCTCTCTGAATACCAATCAGTTGGATAAAAGGGTGAGTTATCATTTCTACATGTTGGAGCTAGATGTGTAGAGCTGTTTCTCTCAACCAAATTTTGCACAGCCAAATACTCTGCTGCACAGATTATGTAAAGGAACTGAGGACTGGAGGAAAAATACCACTGGATTTCACAATTGGTAGGACACAGATAACTTTTGAGTTTGAGTTTAAGTAAAGTGCTGATACCAGAAGGCAGATCAGAAGGCATTAAGAAATATGTGTGCATTAAAATAATTTGTGATAATATAGATTATCCTTACAAGAATAAAGAATAATTGGATAAACCAATGAGCCTGTTTTCTTCAGATCTTCAAGCATATCAACGCACCCTCCATACTGCTCTGCTTCTTTTTCGTCATCTTCCTTTCACACTGCCCTTCCTCCCTGCTTCACTTACGAGCATCCCCACACTCTGACGATTCATCACTTCCTCTCAAAAGCCTTCAGTAGCCAACATGGATAGGACTGCCTTCCATATAGTAGAAATATAGGAATAATTGTGTTCTATTTAATTTTCTGTATGAAATCCCTGATTCTAAAACCCTGCAAAAAAGATCCTATGTCAATTTCACTCTTTACTGTATTTTCAGTACATAGAAAGTGCCTGGCACCGTCAATACTGTAAAAAAATAAGTGAATACATAAATTCCTGAATGTATTATTGAGAACCATGTTTTGAGGTTTTAGTAGGTTCTGAGAAAGTATGTTTGTTTGCTTTTTTGTGAGTTTAGGGAGGAGGAAGATATTGAAGTTGCTATTTCAGGATAAGATTATTTAGTTTTCAGTTTTAATCAAACTGAGGCAGCCAATGAAGAGAATAAAGGCACATCTAACAGCTGTTTAGTGAATTAATGCCTTGGAGAAATGATTCTCAAACTTTAAGTGCTTACAAATGACCAGGAGAGCATGTTAAAAACAGAGCTGATCCAGGAAGTCTGGTGCATGTAACTCTGCGTTTCTGCAAAGATTTCAAGCAATAATGATGCTTTAGTCTGGAAGCTAACTTTTAGGCAACACTGTGCTGGGAAAGGTAGGAGCGAGTGGGTCTAAGTCAGCAGCAAAAGCTGTGTTTACCCTGGCAAAGAAGAGACATTCTGATCCACACAGACAGGGAGATAGATGAATGGAGACAGAGTTTCAAAAGTAAAAGGAGAAAACAAACTAAAGAATTTTACCAATAAATAGATGGTGTATTACTTAAGTGTTAAAGTCCTGAGGGAGACCAGGACTGCACAAAAGGAAATGTCTCAGATTTCCAATGCGGGAAAGGATGTAGGACAGTATTCTCAACTTTGGCCATCTAAGTCATTTGGGAACTTAAAAAAAAAAAAAAAAAAAAAAAAACCTCCTATGCTTAGACTACACAATAAACCAATTAATCATAATTTCTTGATGAATTCGGACTTCCAGGAAGATGGCGACTGAGAAAAGCGGGGCTTAAGAGCCCCGCTAACAACCAATCACCATTACCACAAAATCAGCGCCTTTCATCGCCAGAAAACACCATCACCAGAAAAACAAAGAAATCACCAGGCTCCAGAGAGAAAGCGGACTGAGAACAGAGCTCAGAGCCACAGAGGAGATACACCGGCCTCACACCTGAGGACACGGCAGCAGCGCTTTACTGCCGGCAGCAGCGGCGACTTCACCGGACGGCTACAGCAAGCCGAGGTGAGCTGCTGCGGAACAGCCAGGCAGGATTTCTTGGCGCAGGGAGCATCTAAAGCTCCCAGTGGCTGAGCTCAGCACATGCTGCAGGGATTCAGAGTGGAACTCAAAACCAAGAAGAAATAAGCCAGCCTCATGGCCAAGGGCATAGCAACGGTGCCATATTGCCACCAGCAGCAGCAGCAGTGAATTCACAGAGTCCAGTACAGCTACATCTGCGTACTCAAGAACAGTGAGTCAAATTGCGGGACACAGAGGAGAAATCCCAGTACTGTACTCCCTGGGACTTGACCCAGTGGGGGAGGGGCGGTGGCAGAGATATCACACCATAGGAGAACGTGCAACCTGGCAACCCCCACAGTCTAAAGCAGCCTCTATTGACTCTCTGGGTCGGAGACTCTGTGATACAACCCAGTAAAGGAGTAGTGGGGTCTGAGATACCACAGACTCGAGATTCAGAACACCTTAAGTGAAGTCATAGTGACCCAAGGGAAGAACCCAGAGAAGGCACAAACTTCTGAAATCATGGGAAAGAGGAATAATACTGGAGCAATGAATGCCCACAACCCCACAACATCAGAACCCGATAAAACAAAAAATCAGAGATTTCTAGAAGATCAAATCAGGAAAATAACTGTAGAAATAATAGAGGTGCTTCAAAAAGAACTCAGAGAGAGCCAAAGAGAGATAAAGGATGCAATTAATGAAGTAAAGGCCTCAATTCAAAGCACAAACAACCGATTAGACCACATGGAGAACAGAATCTCACTCTTAGAAGGTGATCATTCCAAAAATGAACGCATAGTTTCTAATCTAGAAAAAAATATCCGACAGCAGGAATCTGACATTGAAGAAATATGGGCCCATTTTAAGAGAGCTAACCTAAGAATAATTGGAATAGAGGAGGGAAAAGAAAGTGAAACCAAAGGGATCAACAATCTCTTCAAGGAAGTAATAGCAGAAAATTTTCCAAACATAGAGCAAGAGGTTGATACAAAGGTCCAGGAAACTTATAGAACTCCCTTTAGACAGGATCGGAGAAGAGGATCCCCACGCCACATAATTGTCAAAATGACCAATGTGGAAGCCAAGCAGAAAATCTTAAAGGCAACAAAAACAAAGGACCAAGTGACATTCAGAGGCAAACCAATTAGAATCACTCCAGACTTCCCAAACCAAGTCATGAGAGCCAGAAGGGCTTGGAGTAACATATTCCAAACTCTGAAAGAAAACAACTTCCAGCCAAAAATTTCCTACCCAGCAAAACTTTCTATCAAATTAGATGGAGAAATAAGAAGCTTCCATGACAAACAGAAACTGAAGGAATTTATGTCTTCAAAACCAGCACTAGAGAAAATACTCCAAGAGATTAACTACAAAGAAGAAATAGGTAACACACACCAGAACCAGAAAAACAAGATTTTCCATCCAACAGACAACTAAGATTGGTTATCTGTGGAGATTCATTATTTATGGAGTTTGTATACTCTTCTGTTGCCTGTGCCATTGAAATCATATCCAAGAAAACACTGCCAATTTCAATGTTGTGAGGTTTTATGATCCAGCTTTTCTCCTAAAAGTTTATAGTCTTAAGATTTATATTTAAGTCTTTTATCTATTTTGAGTTAATATTTGTATATGGGATTAGGTAAGGGTCCAATTTTATTATTTTCCATGTAATTATTATTTTTCAACAATATTTAGTTAAAAGATTATTATTTCCACCACCAAATGTTCGTGGAAACCTTGTCAAAAATAACTTGACAATATAGGGAAGAATTTAGCTCTAGGCTTGTATTTAACTCCAATGGTTTATATATCTGCCTTTAGAATAGTACTACACTGTTTCAATTATTGTAGCTTTATATGGTTTGAAATCAGAAAATATATATCTTCTAGCTTTTTTCTTTTTCAAGATCATTTTGGGTATCTAGAGTCCATATTCCATATTAGGATAGATTTTTTTTCTGAAAAATAAATATATAAATATATGATAGTTTCATCTAAAAAAATAGAAAAAAATATTCTCTGGTAAGAAAGAAAGTAAAAAGAAATATTGAAATGTTATCTTTAAGTCATCAAAAGCTTGGTATCAGACAAATGAAACTGTTATGAGAGATTATCATTTTTAATTTTGGATAAATTGCTATAATACTAGACGTCAACCACTAAGCCAAGCATGGGAGGGAGGGATGGGGAGAGAATGGGGTGTGGATTTGGTGGGGGCTGACTGGGCGATGTGTGCATGTATGTCTACAAAAGTTTGTATCCCACTATGATGTATGAATACAATGCACCAATAAAAAATAAAAAATAAAAAATAAAAATAAAATTAAAAAAATCATAATTTCTTGAGGTAAATTCAGGTATTAGTATATGTTAGAGATTCCTGAGTGAATATCTTAGGTACCCCAGGATGAGAAATACTGTAGTCAAGGATTATTCCAGACAATTGGGCAGCTGCCACAATTTGAAGCAGGTGGAAGCTATTGTTCTCCTTGGGAACCTCACTCCTTGGTGGAACATACATGACACTAAGTCTCAGAGTGAAATTTTCCACATTTAATAGAAGGCACAGAAGTAAAGCCATGTTTATGCAAACTAGATAAAATCTCAGCTTTTCAGCCTTTTAGGCATTCCAACTAGCTTCTTGATGAAACTTTCAACTGGAGCAAATGCAACAAATACTTTGCTGGAAGAATCGCTGTGCTTTCTAGTTGGATCAAGAAACAAAATCCTCTAGCAAAGGAAGAGGACAAAACTTAATGGGACGCTGGGACTAGGGTGCTCCTACAAAGTTCTGGGCTTGCTGAGGAGGTTTTCAAACTCCATCATCAATACACATATGTTATTTCTATTTTTAAATGTTTATATATTTTTGGTACATTGTAATTATATATTATAGTGAGGTTCAAAATGACACAGGCATACATACACACAGCACTTGATGTGTTTCCCGCTAGATGCCACCCTACTCCCTCCCCCATCTAGTACTTGTTAGTGAGATTGATAGTGAAACCTTCATATATGGACATAACATCATTTAAACCACTTCCTTCTCCAATTCTCCATTTCCCTCCCCACATCCTTTCCACACAGGTCACTTTTAACCAGTCACATATCTTGGACAACACTCATTTTGGATAATGAAAATTTATTTTTACCATTCATTGTGTTAATTAACAAGTTCAATAGCATAAACTTAGATAGCACTAATCGAATGGCTTGTGGTACCTGTGGCTGAAGTGCTGGCGTGCTGGCCTTTGATTAGAGCCTAATTAACCACCCTCAAATTTGAGGGTGCTAATTAACCACCCTCAAATCGTAAACAACTCATTCTGTTATTTCACACTTAAACAACACTTCACAAAAATCTGACTCAAGTTACTAGCAGTAAGCATCATCATCTTGTCTCCATCTGATTGAGGAGGAGTGGGGGTTAGGACTGTTTGTTTGTTACTAGTATGTGACTGGTGGATGCTCAGTGATCTGGAGTCAGAGTTTTAGATATCTTAATGACACAGAAGTTGCTTATGAAAACGAATGGTACAGGTCCAATGTGGTGGCACGTGCTTGTAATCCCAGTACAGGAGGATCACAGGTTTGAGCTCAGCTTCAGCAACTTAATGAGAACCTGTTTCAAAATAAAAATGAAATTAGGACTGAGGCTGTAGCTCAGAGGTAGAATTCCCCTGGGTTCAATCTTCAGTACCATAAATAAATAAATAAGTAAATAAATAAATAAATCTAAGTCCAATAATTTTTTCAAATTAGTGACCAGACAGATATTCTAGTAAGTACATATCTTATTTGCTGCTCATCTGAGCCTAGGATTCATCTCTACTTTACATAAAAATATAAGTGCTAGCTGGGCATGGTGGTGCATGCTTGGGAAGCTGAAAAAGGAGGATCACAAGTTCATGGCCAGTCTCAGCTACTTAGTGAAGCCCTCCGTATGCCCCTGTGTTTAATCTCTGGTACTGCAACAAACAAACAAACAAGTGTTTCTCCATCATTTTAGTGGGCCCTGACTTTCCAGCAATGCATATTACATGTGAGTCAGTGAGAGATATATTGTTTTGTTAAAATCTGTTAAGCACTGCTTAAAATTTCATAAAATAATGTTATTAATGGCAAAGTTGCTAGTATTAGCTGCATAATCAACACAACACACCTCTATCAGTCTGTATTTGTGTTATTGCAATTACAGTACTATTAGATATATGTGGAAATATCCAGCTATTTCATTGTGCTTTTGAGTATAAGTTGTAGATGATATCTTATAAGATAAAATGCATTTAATTGTATTATAGCTGTCCTTTTATTTTTCTTTTGTGTTACAGCCATATTTAATTTGTTATAGTCCTTCAACATTTTAAAAATCTTGTGTTTAATTAGGACATATTATTTATTAGTTTCATTTCATAATAGTAAAAAGAGTTCAAAGTATTATATTACTGGTCTATACTGAACTATTTGAAGGTAAAATGTGGATTATATAATAACTGAACAAATCTACTGAAATCTACTGTGAACATGGCAAGAACTAAGCAGAAAAAAGAGCATGCTTCCTAAATTAAACTCATTACAGTAGTTGGTTGATAAAAACAGTTGTTTCTGAAGATTATGACAGAAGAAAGGAGGTAATAATTGCTTTCAGTAAGCAATTAAACTTAAAGTATGCTAGATGTAATATATGTGTAGATAAGCTGCGGAGAAATTTTTGTCCACTATCAAAACAATACCAGACAAAGTTAAACAGGTAAAGCTATTATAAGAAAAAGAAAGGCCAGAATATAGTATGAACTTGGCCAGACATAGTGGCACATACCTGTAACCCCAGTGCTTGGGATGCTGAGACAAAAGGACCATAGGTTCTGAGCAGCCTCAGCAACTTAGTGAGACCTATTTCAAAATAAAAAGTAAAATAGGGCTGGAGGTATAGCTCAGTGGTAGAATGTCCTTGGGTTCATCCTCCAGTACCACCAAGTATTAAAAATAAGAAGATTGCAGTCTGGAGGACAGGCATAGCAATAAAGTGAGACTCTCAGTGACCTGGCAAGACTGATTCATTAATGGAGGGGCCTCGGAGTGTAGCTCTGAGGAGGTAGAATGCCCCTGGGTTCCATCCCAGTACAAAAATAATAATAGTAAAAATCATCATCATCATCATCATCATCATCTTATAAACTCAACTCCTCTGAAAAAAAGGGTGTTCAAATAGCTGGGATAAGGATCACAGGGCATTTGTGTTTGCAAATTGATCTTAAGCTAAGGAAAATAAATTTTTTCCAATCCTGATATTAGGGAGTGGTTTTATAACTTAGAGCAAGGCAATGACTAAAATTAGAAGCCTAATTGCTTATCAAGAGGAGAGAGGGTAATGCTACCTTCCTTAATGTTTACATTACAAAGAGATAGCAACCTGGTTTTGCAGAAAGACATTCCTGGATTGTAAAACTGGCCAGAAGTTTTTCAAAGGATTTACATCTCAAAGAAAGAATTTACAGCTACAATTTTTCCAAATAGAAGGCTAAAAGCAAAGGGAGGTCAGAACCTAGAGTCAGCAAGAAGGCTGTGTAGACCAGAGTTTAGTCAGTGGGGAAACTACCAGATTGCCACCAAATTATTCACCCCAGGAACCATATGTTTATTCTAACAATAATGCAATTCACCCAAGGTATTTAAAATTCTAATTTTGATTAAAGATTTGAGTGAGTGACCCAGGTTTCCTGGCATGTTTGTGCTTATTGAACTTTAGAGACTAAGACAAAGATTTAATGCCATATAAACTCTGCAGAAAATTCTGTGATTGATATTGTACATCAATGTTCTGATATGTTCTGATATGTCTGTTAAAAATGATCACATTTGCCGGGTGGGCGTGGTGGCGCACGCTTGTAATCCCCGCGCTTGGGAGGCGGAGACAGGAGGATCGCGCAGGTTCGAAGCCAACACACTGGCTTAAGAGACCCTCTTTCCAAATAAGAAAAAAGTATAAAATAGGTCTGGGAGTGTAGCCCGGAGGTAGAAGGGCTTCCAGAAACCCCAGTACCACCAAAAAAAAATTATCACATTATATTTATATCTTAACATACAGGACAGTTATTGCATTTTATTTCTATGCAAACATTACTATAAATGATATACTTTATTTATCCTGTTAATATAAACAATATTAATAATCATTTACATGATTTGCAATATCATAAATTTTTCTTTATAAATTTCAATTCCATAGACAGTAGGTGCATGTCATATACCCCTTAAAACTGATAGATTTCTGCTATACTTTCATTTAAAATACATTTTCATTTATATTATACTCCATTGCTAAATCATTGATGGCTTACTTCAGAAATATTCATTACAATTTAAACATATGGGAAAGTATATGAAGCCCTCATTATTATCTCTACTTGAAAATATCTATTTATGCAAGACTGGAAGTTGAATGTTCTCTTATGAAACTATTAGGCTAGGATTTATTTATCCCTAAGGATGGAAATAATTGTATCTGTATAGACCTAGCTTTATAATAGGTTTAATATTTCTAAATTTGCAGATAAGTTATATTATGTTTTTCCCTAGGCCCTAGGCACCAATAATAAGTATTTGAAACAGATAATGCTATTTCTTTCTCTCCCTTCTTTATTACTGTGCACATCATCTACCTTTCATATTTGTCAATGGTTGACTTAAACACAGTTTTGGAAGACAGAATATATTTTCTGAGAACAGGGACAAAAAAATGAGTATTTTCCTTTCAAATTCTTGTGGCAAATCTTTCTTATTTATTTTTTGAGTTGATATACTTCTAGAGGTTGCAAGCTACTTAAGTGAACCAAATGAACAATATTAAAATTATAAAATGCATAAATAAGTAATTTTTGTGTTAAATAAGAATTGGTAGAACTATGAAAAAAAACAAGATTACTGGGTACATTTACAAAAGATTATAATCATTCTTAAAGATACAAATTTTTTGTCCTCAACATCTCAGAAATAATAAAATAAAAATTGTCTAAAGTAAAGTAAATCTCTTGCATTTGAAATGGAAGTCTGAGTAGTTGTGTGGGAATTGGTGAGTCCGCAAACCTCTATGGCAAGCCAGGCTTGGTGATGCACTCTTGTGATCCCAGTACTTGGGACAGCTCCAGAAATTTAGTGAGACTTCGTTTCAAAATAAAATAAAATAAAACAGGACTGTGGGTATAGCTCAGAGGTAAAACGCCCCTGGATTTATTGCCCAGTATTACAAAAAAATAAATAAAATAAAAAACCTCCAAGGCTGCCTGCTGAGACGGCAAAAGCAATAGATTTAGAAACAGGCAGACAGAAGGAAACTGAAATTTAGTCATATAATTTACTGGCATATTTCTTATTTATCTTATATTGGAAATAAAGAATGACCTCTTTTCTTTTTTGCCTATATAAACATTGAATATGCCAGGCATGGTGACTAATGTCTGTAATCTCAGTACTTGGGAGGCTGAAACAAGAGGATCACAGGTTCCAGGCCTGTCTCAGAGAGACCCTGTTTCAAAATAAGAAATAAAATAAGGGCTGGGGGCATAGGATGAAGCTGCAATGCCCTTGGGTTCGATCCCCAATACAAAAATCTGAATGTGATTATAAAATTGATCTTCACATTTCCCATAATCTTAATTGTATCTAGATTTTGTATTGCTTGATCTTCTTTATTCTCTTGCAGTAGTTTGATATTTTTAATCTGTTTCTCTTTAGTTTTTATGTTTCTCTTGCAGTCTACAACAGAAAAGTAACAGTGCCCATAAAACTTTTTAATTGAAAATGTATGACTTGATGGGTCACCTTTCAACACATCATGTAGTAGTAACTATTGCTTCTGATGTTTTTCTTTATCCAATATTTTCCTTCACACTGTCCATAAATTCTACTTATGGGATAAGACAGGTTCTCTTCTATCCATGCTTTTAATTTCTTCTATTTTCTAAATTTTTATGACTATGTATTAGCATGTCAATATATCAAGTCACAAATTCATTGGGTTTAATATAATGACACTGATCTGAAGATAATAATAGTGTTGATTTTTTTGTATTTTTTTACTTTTATTGGTGTCGTAATTATACACATAGTAAGATTCAAAGTGATACAATCATAAATGTATACATCATTTGGTCTGCTTCTTTCCATACACCCATTCCCTTCCCATTTGCTTTCTTCCCATACATATTAGTGAAAATAGTAATGATTTTTAAAACAAATAAAACTATTTGCCTTGCGTCCGTTCTCTCCCTCTCTACAAGAATCACAATTCTCTCAGATTCCTCCTTGCTAGTTTTCATTTTCCCTAGGACAGTGTCTCTTAGCTGCTTACCATCTGTTTATCTTGATTATCATAGGCTGCATCTCTCTTTTACTCTTGCTCTATTTCCAAGTGATGTCTACTGCCAAAGTTATCAGTACTTACACCAAGGGCAGGACCATTCGTGCTAAAGACACAGAGACCCCGTGCCTGTTTCCCATTCTGAAATGTAAGCAAGTCTGAATGAACATTATATGCTGCTCTTGCAAATCAAAGGTTGCTCTTCAGTTATAAGTAGTGCTTTCAATTTCAATGCCTCATGTAAAAATTCAAGCAACGTGCACTAGAGCTTTCTTTTTCACTCATTGCAGCTTTCTCTTTCTAAAGTTTAGATGTAGATCGATGGAGTTGCCACACAAGATAATCTAATGAAAGCCAACGGCTTAATCTCAAATCAGTCTTTATCTGATGCAGCATCCTTAAGAAACATACTTGTGCTTTTTTTTATTTTTCAAGTTTTTTTTCCCAAAGAGACTTCTTTGTCCTTGAAGAAGCACTATATGAGCAGAAAAAAGAGACATATTTTGTCGCCCATCATAAGGTTTGCAGCAGACACACCTGCAACAAAACACATGCTAAGTAGACAAATGCATAATAAATTCACTCAGTGTTTTATGTAACACAGGCAGCTTCAGAAATGAAAACTCAAAGTCCCAAGAAAAGTTGTTTACTTTTATGCATAGTTTCCTTGAAGACTGGACAGCCACATAGATTGCACAAAAGGGTATGATCTAACGGTGATGGACTGAGAGGGGAAGCCCAGCCAGGCATATCTGTTCGGGTTTTTCTTCATTTCTCTGGGTAAATATTTTCTCCTTCTAGGAAAAGGATGGTATTCCTTCTGGAATGAAGGTCTTATGGCATACTGTCAGACAAAGTAGTGCAGAAATTTACTTTAGGACCAGTTCCTGAACAAAAAGCCAGAGGAAGGTTAAAATAATATTTTTAGGACTTATGGCTTTCTCCGGGAAAAAGAAGTTCTAATTTCTATGATCTGCCTTAGAAGAAGAATTCTAGTTTCTATTGCCTTCCTTAGGGGAAAAAAAGGGGGCAGAAGTTTAGGGGAGACTGCCTTTGAAGTGGCTTAGAAGGTCATCCTATTTTTTTTTCCTTTAAAGGTCTAGGCATTCCAAACTACCACTTGTTGGGTTATAGTTTTCTGGAGTCAACAACAGATATCCACAGGGATTAATTTTCCACATGCCTCTTCCTCCCTTTTACAACAGGTTAGATAAGAAAACAGGTTCAAGTTCTACTGAGATGATTTTGAGTATTTTTAGCACACATCAATTAAAGGACATCTTAAGCCTCAAAGAGTTTGCTGTTGATTGGCTGGTTTGCTTGATTTTGTATCAAACCTAAGTAGACAGTATCAGTTGATAGAAAAAAAAAGTACCTAATTCTTAATCACTGGAAGTTTTCCACCTGAGATGGACTTATTGGAATATCAGATCTATGAGAGTACCCTACAAACAGGACTTAACAAATCCCCTTTCAAAGAAGCAAAGGACATATCTCAATGTGTCACTAGCACACTAACATCAAGATGACAAAGACAATTTGAATTTATACTATTTTATATTTTATATTTTATATTTTAATTATTACTATGACTATGATAAATTCTAAACTAAAAGAATCTCATCTTTATCGCTTTTATGTTTTTGAATAAAAACACAAAGGTGTCAAAATAATAAGAAAATTACTCTAGTGGGTTACAAAAACTGTTTTAATTTAGCAATATGGAAAAAGCTTTGCTTCATAGGTAAGATACCATGGAACCAAAGTACTTATATGAAATTGATAACATGTTGCTCTATTATCTAATAAATAAGAGCTATTCTGTTAGCACTTGTTATAAAAGCTACTCAGCCAGTGCTGAAAGCAAATTATTCCAGGAGTGGTTTTTATAGAGTGTACTTTTGGCAGAGCTACTTTGGCTCTTCTCGTTTTCTTCATTTTACCATTTAAAGGTAGTTATTGCTGAAAGAAAAGAAAAAGTAATTTTTTTTGTACTGGGGTTGAACTCATATGTTTTCTAACTCCAAGCTACACCCCCAACCCAATTTTATTTCTTTACCTGGAAACAGGGTTTCACCAAGTTGCTGAGAGCCTTTCTATGCTGCCAAGGCTGGCTTTGAACCTGCAATCCTCCTTTCTCAGCCTCCCCAGTATTGGGATTACAAGCATGTGCCACCACATCTGGCTAAAACATAGTTTTGGGTTTATATATTTTCAAAGATATTGCACTGTAAACCAGTTCTCATGGCTTGTCCTTTCTCAGCTCTAAATAATATTTTGTACAAATAAGCAGATGATAAAAGGCCTCATCCAATCTGTTATTAGTCAACATCAAATATGGCTTCATCTCTTTCAGTACACTTTCTTTGGGTCCTGGATTATCTCCCTCTATCAATCAGCTGTTTTGCACAATAAGCCACCCCAAAACTCAGTGGTTCAAAACATCAATTATGAAACTTTAGAATTCTGCAGTTTGCTGGAAGGTTGACTAGTCTAGGTTGGCTTTCCTTGAAGTATTTCTGCTGCACCTTGTTTTTATCCTTATTCTCCATCAGGCATAAGGGAACCAGCCAAGACTCATGTCCATGGTAGAGGGGCATAAAGGAGGACAGGCTAACAGGAACATGCTAGCACATTTCAAATGTATAACACATCTACTTTCATTTTGATGGCCAAAGCAAATAACTTGGGTAAATTCACATCAGTGGAATAGATACTACATCCTTGAAAGTGAGGGCAAGAAAGAGAACATTTATGAATAAAAATTTAATCTACCACATTCTCCTAAATCCCTATATTCTGTCCTCATCTAGTCCTGTAGCATTATTTCTTCTATCAGGGCCATGAAACCTGGGATAGTTCTATGTTTTTTCTTTGTCTTTGTTGTTCAGAAGTTTCTTACTCACAGAGACAGTTTTTTGAGTAGTGCCATCTCAGAGTGACTCCAGCTTGTTACCTTCTACAGTGCTTTTATTGTCTACAGGTAAACTCAGAATCTTTGGGCCACCTGACTTTGAGAATTGAGGCCTCTTCCACAAACATCCTGTCATTTTGATTCACAATAAAAGGCATTTCAAGCAAGTATATCACCATTTGTTTTTTTCAAACAAAATATGGACATTGATCTCTATGCCCTCTCCACACTCCAGGAGAAATAGATTGAGACTTATCAACATATTCTCATCATGCTGGTATCAGAAATGCTTATACTCTTTATGTAGCTCTCTGAAGTAGAAAGGTATCACAATTTACTCTAAAAGTTTAAATATCCTCATTTCTACCACCCAGAAGATCTCGAAGCAGTAATGTATCACATTCAACAACCTTTTGTCCTTGTGCATATTTCAAGTCTCCAGCATAGAGCAGAGGTATGTCTCCAACATGCAGAAGACAAGTTTCCACACTTATGAATTTATTAGTGTTTTCTCTCTTGACCTGTCATTTAATACTGGTTACTAGACAGAAGCTTTCCTGTTATAATTTAAAGAGTTTATAGAATGCCTCATTGCTTAAGCATATTTTTTCTATCCATGTACAAAAATATATAGAACTATACAAATAAAAATGTTTTCTTTGAGTCATCAACTAATCTGTAGAAAGCCCACTTTTAAGAATTGTGGACTTCCGGGAAGATGGCGACCAAGAAAAGCGGGGCTTAAGAGCCCCGCTAACAACAAATCTCCATTACCACAAAATCAGCGCCTTTCATAGCCATAAAACACCATCACCAGTGAAACAAAAAATCACCAGGCTCCAGAGAGAAAGCGGACTGAGAACAGAGCCACAGAGGAGATCCACCGGCCTCGCGCCCGAGGACGCAGCAGACGCGGCAGCAGCGCCATACTGCCGGAGGCACTGGCGAATTCACAGGACGGCTACAGCAAGCCGAGGTGAGCCACTGCGGAACAGCTAGGCGGGATTTCTCCGCGCAGAGAGCATCTAAAGCTCCCAGTGGCCGAGCTCAGCACATGCTGCAGGGATTCAGAGTAGAAATCAAAATCAAGAAGAAAAACGCCAGCCCCATAGCCGAGGGCATAGCCGCGGCGCCATATTGCCACCAGCGGCAGCAGCAGCGAATTCAGCGAGGCCAGTACAGCTACATCTGCGTACTCAAGAACAGTGAGTCAAATTGCGGGCCACAGAGGAGAAATCCCAGTACTAGACTCACTGGGACTTGACCCAGTGGGAGAGGGGCAGTGGCAGAGATATCACACCATAGGAGAACGTGCAACCTGGCATCCCCACAGTCTAAAGCAGCCTCTATCGACTCTCTGGGTCGGAGACTCTGTGATACAACCCAGTAAAGGAGTAGTGGGGTCCGAGATACTACTGACTCGAGATCCAGAACACCTTAAGGGAAGTCATAGTGACCCAAGGGAAGAACCCAGAGAAGGCACAAACATCGGAAATCATGGGAAAGAGGAATAATACTGGAGCAATTAATGCCCACAACCCCACAACATCAGAACCCGATAAAACAAAAAATCAGAGATTTCTAGAAGATCAAATCAGGAAAATAACTGTAGAAATAA
This sequence comes from Muscardinus avellanarius, assembly GCF_963383645.1. Lineage (NCBI taxonomy): Eukaryota > Metazoa > Chordata > Mammalia > Rodentia > Gliridae > Muscardinus > Muscardinus avellanarius. The sequence goes on along the minus strand of NC_137787.1, from coordinate 49,065,452 downwards.
TAGAGGTGCTTCAAAAAGAACTCAGAGAGAGCCAAAGAGAGATAAAGGATGCAATTAATGAAGTAAAGGCCTCAATTCAAAGCACAAACAACCGATTAGACCACATGGAGAACAGAATCTCGCTCTTAGAAGATGAGCAATCCAAAAATGAACTCATAGTTTCTAATCTAGAAAAAAATATCCGACAGCAGGAATCTGATATTGAAGAAATATGGGCCCATTTTAAGAGAGCTAACCTAAGAATAATTGGAATAGAGGAGGGAAAAGAAAGTGAAACCAAAGGGATCAACAATCTCTTCAAGGAAGTAATAGCAGAAAATTTTCCAAACATAGAGCAAGAGGTTGATACAAAGGTCCAGGAAACTTATAGAACTCCCTTTAGACAGGATCGGAGAAGAGGATCCCCACGCCACATAATTGTCAAAATGACCAATGTGGAAGCCAAGCAGAGAATCTTAAAGGCAACAAAAACAAAGGGCCAAGTGACATTCAGAGGCAAACCAATTAGAATCACTCCAGACTTCCCAAACCAAGTCATGAGAGCCAGAAGGGCTTGGAGTAACATATTCCAAACTCTGAAAGAAAACAACTTCCAGCCAAAAATTTCCTACCCAGCAAAACTTTCTATCAAATTAGATGGAAAAATAAGAAGCTTCCATGACAAACAGAAACTGAAGGAATTTATGTCTTCAAAACCAGCACTAGAGAAAATACTCCAAGAGATTAACTACAAAGAAGAAATAGGTAACACACACCAGAACCAGAGAAACAAGAGTTTCCATCCAACAGACAATTAAGATTGGTTATCTGTGGAGATTCATTATTTATGTTAGTCTTTTACCTATCTCTAAATGGTATTGTTTGCCTTTATTGTTGTTAATTTTTAGGATTTCTAGTTGGAATATTAATATACCTTCAGATATAGCAATTGGAAATATTTTATCCCATTCTATTAGTAACTGTTAACTCTGTTTACATTGTCTTTGGATATACAATTTTTTTTTTTTAGGGAGTCTGTATACTCCTCTGTTGTCTGTGCCATTGAAATCATAACCAAGAAATCACTGCCAATTTCAATGTTGTGAGGTTTTATGACCCAGATTTTCTCCTAAAAGTTTATAGTCTTAAGATTTATATTTAGGTCTATTATCTATTTTGAGTTAATATTTGTATATGGGATTAGGTAAGGGTCCAATTTTATTCTTTTCCATGTAATTATTATTTTTTAACAATATTTAGTTAAAAGATTTATATTTCCACCACCAAATGTTCGTGGAAACCTTGTCAAAAATAACTTGACAATATAGGGAAGAATTTAGCTCTAGGCTTTTATTTAACTCCAATGGTTTATATATCTGCCTTTAGAATAGTACTACACTGTTTCAATTATTGTAGCTTTATATGGTTTGAAATTAGAAAATATATATCTTCTAGCTTTGTTCTTTTTCAAGATCGTTTTGGGTACCGAGACTCCATATTACATATTAGGATAGATTTTTTTTCTGAAAAATAAATACATAAATATATGATAGTTTCACCTAAAAAATAGAAAAAAATATTCTCTGGTAAGAAAGAAAGCAAAAAGAAATATTGAAATGTTATCTTTAAGTCATCAAAAGCTTGGTATTAGACAAATGAAACTGTTATGTGAGATTATCATTTTTAATTTTAGATAAATTGCCATAATACTAGATGTCAACTGCTAAGCCAAGCATGGGAGGGAGGGATAGGGAGGGAATGGGGTGGGGATTGGGTGGGGGCTGACTGGGAAAAGTGTGCATGTATGTCTACAAAAGTATGTATCCTACTATGATGTATGAATACAGTGCACCAATAAAAAAAAAACGAAAAAAAAAAAAAAGAATTGTGTACTTTGGGAAGCATAATCTTAAGTTACTAATTATATATATATATATATGTATATATATATTTCATATAATGTGTATATATGTACATTTCATATATGTGTGAGTATATGTGAATATATATATTAGATACACACATGTTTGTAATTGCAGAAGTATATATTGGTGAGGAGTATAGCTACAAGGGGGGCTGAAAAAATTTTGGAAATTAGAAAAAGACATTTTTTTGTCCAAAGTTACCCCTAACTGGTAAAATTATGTAATGTTTCCATTGCTGACATGTTAATAATTTTTTCATATGTACAGTTTTTTTTTTTTTACTTACCAGTAAAGACTCAGTCAACAATTGCTGCAGAGCTGAACCTAGAATAAAGAGCTCATATGATTCTTATACCTTCGGTCGCCCACTTTGGAGAGGGGAGGGGTAAACACAAGATTTATTAGACCTAGCATAAAAGAAATACAGAAAGCAGGAAAGGTGATTAATTAATATACATCCCCCAGCTCTCTTGTCTGTTAAATGACTCGCGGAGGCTCTCTTGTTCACGTCAGGGAGACTCAAGGTTGCCTTGGGAATGCTCTGTTATCTTTGGAAAGGTCAGCTTTCTCATGGGCAACTAGGGGGAGGGGTTGGGGAATATATATATTTAAGATAAAATTTAGATACTAAATCTAAATCTTTAACAATAAAGTCAAGACTCTGGGTTTTCTATCTCATTTTCCCCCTTTTTAGAATTCCCGATACATTTTAACAAGAAATTCTCAGCCTTTAAGTCCCTTTATAGTCAGAGCCACAAGAGTAACATATGGAGGTGGATCCCTCCCAGACATCAAGGTTTTTAGCTCTCTCTAGACCACACCAGTCTTGGCCGAGTTCTACCCTCTTGCTTCTACATATGAGATAAAACAATGGCCCGTGACTTAATGACACTGGTTGATCTTACTTTAACACACACATGCGCATGCGTGTGCACACACACACACACACACACACAAACACACACACTATAAAAACAATAAGAATGTGTAATTAAATTGAATAGATACTTCTCAATAGAAAAATATAAATATCCAATAAATCATGCAAAAATGTTCAACCTTATTAGCAATCAAGGAAATGCAAATTAAACTATACTAACTCCACCTAAAATGCAATCATCAAGAATATAAAGTCGGATAGGCATGAAGCATAGCTGTAGTTTCTGCTGTTTGAAGGTTGCAAGCTCTATACAGTGATAAAAGTAGCCATGAAGAACATTGAAAATTCAGTGGATTCAAAATCCACTAAAAATTTTGAACCAAATGTCATACATGGAAGCAAATCAGTGGACTCTAGAATTTCATTGGATAATAGTTATAAAATGGATTATCCTGAAATGGGTTTATGTATCCTCATTAACAATGAGAACTTTCATAAAAGCTCTGGCATGTCATTTTGGACTGGTACAGATGTAGATGCAGCAAACCTCAGAGAAACATTCATGAACTTGAAATACGAAGTCAGAAATAAAAAATGAACTTACAAATGAAGAAACTGTGGTATGGTAGCACAACATTTCAAAAGAAGATCATAGCAAAAGAAACTGCTTTGTTTGTTTAATTCTAAGCCATGGTGAAGAAGGAAGAATTTTTGGAACAAACGGACATGTTGACCTAAAAAAACTAAGAGTTTCTTTAGAGGGGATTATTGTAGAATGCTACCTAGAAAACAAACTTTTTATCATTCAGGCCTGTCGGAGGACAGAACTAGACTGTGGCATTGAGACCAACAGTGGCTCTGATAATGAAATGCCATGGCAACTTCTTGTATGCATATTCCACAGGGCCCAGTTACTATTCTTGGAGAAATGCAAAGGAGGGATCCTGGTTCATCCAGTCACTTAGTGCCATGTTGAAACTATATGTTCACAAGCTTAAATTTATGTACATTCTCATTTGGGTTAACTGGAAAGTGTCAACAGAATTTGAGTCCTCATTCCTTGATGCCCATTTCAAAGAAACAACCTTAATGCATTATGTTTATTCTCACAACTCTATTTTATTATTAAATAAATGATTGTTTGTATGCCAAGTAGGATTACAATATAAGTGATATTTCTATTTTTCTCTCATGCAGATCTAAATTCTATATTCCAGAAGATACTTTCAAATATACCACTTCCTAAACAATAGAACCACAATGAACCTACCTCAAATTCAAAATTAGGTAGTTAAAATTGAAATTATGTAGTACTAAATAAATGTGAATAATGGTACAACCAGTATGAGGACATAACTATAAATTTACATCTTTCATAATTAGCAATATTTAGTGTTGCAATGCTATGAAATTTCAAGTAATTTATGAAAAAGATACACATTGCAGTAATTAATTTTCATAATATATCCCCTATTTGCTTAAGATTGTGCATTCTTGTTTTTGCCAAACTGTAGAAATGATGCTATGAAATAGTATATCTTAGAACTGGATAATCCTAGACGGACATCGTGGTGCACACTTATAATCCCAGTCCTTGTGAGGCCGAGATAGGAGAATCACAGGTTTGTGGCCGGCCTCAGCTACTTAGTGAGGACCTCTCAACTTAGTGAGACTTTGTTTCACCACAAAAAAATTTAAAAATAGGGCTGGAGGTATATCTAGGAGGTAGAATGTTCCTGGGTTCAATCCCCAGTACTGGGGGATAAAAAAAGAATTTGGAGGATCCATGGGCATGTTTAAAGTCCTGAATATTCATTTTAAAATTGATATATGAGCTGGGCATGGTAGCACATGCTTGTAATCCCAGTACTTGGAAGCTGTGACAGGAGGATCACAGGTTCACAGCTAGCCTCTACTACTTAGTGAGGCCCCTAGTGAGACCCTGTTTCAAATTAAAAATAAAAATAGATCTTGGGGTATAGTTTATAGGTAAAATGCCCCTGGGTTTAATCCCCAGTTCTGGAAAAAACTGATAAATGAAAGGGGCTACAACTACATCTTTATATCATTTATCATAAATCATTGTTTTGTGATGTTTGTCCTGAGCATTTCTCTGTTTAAAAAAAAAAAAAAGCATGTTTACTGTTGATAAAGAAGCTAAATATTTTATCTGGGAGAAAATATGAGCAAATAACAACATGAAATATTTATAGTAAAACAGAGACATAACTATAAAATGCTAAGATCTACAAGCATGTTTCTTCTTACTTGTTCTTATGCAAATCAGATGATATTTACAGACCAGCAAAATATCTGAGAGCTATGATGAAAAAAACTCAAACTCTGATTATTAGAATAATTTTAACAAATGCTACAAAACATACTTAAATATCATTTGTATAATAATCATTGGAATGCAAGGAAAGAATGATAAATATTAGAAAAAAATAGATAACTCTTTGTTTTGGGTGACTGGCTAGTCTCACAGATTAGCCATCCATTGTTCTAAAACTTATATCATTTTGTTCTTTTTTATTGCTGAATAAAATCCCATTGTGTGTATATCCCATAACCCATTCATCTGGTATGAACACTGGTTGGTTCTATAATTTAGTTCTTATGATTGTGCTGCAATAAAAATTGATATGCACATACTACTATAATATTCTTTTTTTTTTTTTTTGCGGGTCTGGGGATCGAACTCAGGGGCATTCAACCTCTGAGCTATACCCCCTGCCCTATTTTTTTATTCTTTATTTTGAAACAAGGTCTCACTGAGTTACAGAAGGCCTCACTAAGTAGCTGAGGCTGTCCACGAACTGCGATCCTCCCGTCTCAGCCTCCCAAATGCTGGGATTACAAGCATGCGCCACCATGCCTGGCTCCTACTACTATAATATTCTGATTTTAGAGTCTCTTTGGAAAGATACCCAAGAATGGTATAGCTGAATTAAATGCTGGATCTGTTCCTAGTTTTCTGAGGAATCTCCACACTGATCTCCACAGCAGCTGCAACAATTTTCAAATCCCACCAAGAGTATATAAGAATTTCTATTTCCCCACATCTTTGCCAGTGTTTATTATTTGACTTCTTGATTGCTGTGACAATTGTGGTTAGATGAAATTTTAGTGTAGTCTTGGTTTGCATTTCCCTAGTTACTAATGATGTAGAATATTTTATATAAATTTATTGGTCATTTGTATTTCTTCTTCTGTGAAGTGTCTATTTAGTTCACTTGCCCATTTTTTAATTAGGTTATTGGGATTTTTAGCAGTGTTTTCTCAAGTTCTTTGTATAGCTAGATCTTATTCCTATACTGGAGAAGTAGCTGGCAAGAATCTTTTCCCATTCTGCCAGCTCTCTGCTCAGGTTCTTGGTGGTTTCCTTTCCTGCATAGAAGCTCTTTCATCTCAGTGCTCTTTGGTATGTGTTTATTATCATTTTGAATGCATGTTTATTATTGTTATGTCTTCCTAGATATTGGCGATTTCCTTTTTAAGGTGTTGAGGATCAAACACAGGGCCTTGAATATGCTGGACAATCTCTCACTGAGCTACATCTGACCTCTATATTCATTGTTTCATCATTATAAAATTGTATTCTCCGTTTCTGGTAACATTTTGCATATGTGGATTCTTCGAAACTCTAAACACATTTTGTCATGTCCAGTGGCTACAAGACTTACTATGATTGAAAGACTTTTTTTTATATAAGCTTCCAGGCATTTGTGTAAATGGGTATGGAGAAGAAAGAAACTTAAAAGCCACAAACTCAGTGTTTTTCCAGATATCTAGCCATTTTTCTTCAGTAAATGCTCCTCTGATAGCTGCAAGATTCTGATTACTTTCTAGAGACCTGAAAAAGATGATTTTGACAATTTTTTTTACAGTGTTCTACTTTCTTTTATGGAGGGCTACATTTTCACAGGACATTGTAATTGAATGATGTATAATGTCAGAATCCCTGAACAGATTACCAAAAAAAAAAAATTATGGGGAATAAATTTGGTATCTTTCAAAAAGCAAAATAAACAACAAAATAAACAGTATCATATTCAGGCTGAAGAAGAGATTTCCAATTTGCTCTGCTGTGCTTCTTATGATCGTATTTTTTTTTTCTTTTTAAGCCTTTTCCTTTCATTTGCATGCCATGTTTAACCAAATCAGACCAAAGTGGTTATACAAGCTACCTCCAACCTAGCAGCAATCATATCCATGTTCAACCTGAAACATATAATTAAGTTTCACCCCATAAAACTGTCTAATAATTATTTAAAATATAAGAGGACTCTACTATGGAAAATATGTTTAAATGATTTTATTCTGAAAAGAATTACTGGCAATTTAACTCATCTCTGCTTTGTTATTTTATGCTTGGAAGCACTGACCTTTCAAAACTCTCATTTTCTCCTCAATTTCCACTTTAGTGTATGTAACCTACACCTACTCTCTAATGTACCTAGATCTGGCTATTGATTCATCTCTTTTCTCAATTCTCTGCTTTTTTATATATTGGGCATTGAATCCAGGGGTATTCTATCTCTGAAATACACCTCCAGTCCTATTTTATTTTGAAATAGAAGATGACCAAGTTCCTGAGGGTCTCTCTAAATTGCCACGGCTGGTCTTGAACCTACAATTCTCCTGTCTTAGCCATCCAAGTACTGAGATTACATGTATATAGCACCATGTGTGGCTAATCATCTGCATTTTATCAATCACTAAATTTTGCCCATTTATGCCTTGTATTTTTCCACAACTTCTCTTTCTTTTTTATTCCCTCATTTCTCATTGGCAAAAATATATACATATACATATACATACATACACACACACATATATATATATATACATATAACTTCATATATATATATACACAAATATATAGATAACTTGTGTGTGTGTGTGTATATATATATATATATATATATATATATATATATATATGTATGTATCTTTGCTGTTCCAAGAGGCTGTGTGAATTACTGAAGGGCTTCAAGACAGTGGTGTGGGAATTTTTAAAGGGAAGAATTACTCCAATTGTATCTTGTGGAAAAACCAAGCCACCAATTCTGACACTTCCAGTGAGGTGCTAAATTCCTGATGAGTATGTTGACTCTTCTAAAGGCTCCCTCTGCACTGTCCTTCATCCCTAGGGTCAGCAAGATATGCACTTTGAGATTCTTTTGCCATAAACATGTGAGTGGCAACACAGTCATTGTTATTCCTGCCTTCATTGTGACCCCCTTAATAGCATCTCAGTGTAGTTTAGGACTGTGGCTCAGTGATGGAGACTCACGCACAGGAAACCTATGACCACAACAGCATCAATAAGCTTTTAAGAATAATGCACTCTTCACAGATCAAGAGAATAATTAGCTGAAATTATAGGCTGTAAGAATTTTTTTTTTCAGAGCTGGAACTATTCATTGATAAATTATGTGTGAAATGAGAGTTGAAAATAAGATAAATAATAAAGATAAAAGTTATTCTTGAATTTAGCACTGAAAATATGGCCCCAAATTATATATTAGCTCAAGAATTAACATAATCCTTAAACTTCTGAGAGGTAGATCATAAATTATTTTGATGTGTTTACTTGGTAGAAAGATAAAATAGGACTGTAGAAATTAAGTAACTATTTTTTAGTTTTTCTATTAAAGATATAAAGCTTTGCCCCCAGAATTGTGTACATATGCCTTTACCACTTTAGTGAACTCTCCAGGTTACTTTACTTGTTTTTATTGGTGTTAAGAACTGCAGTTACTTTATTTCACCAACATTGTCTGTAACGATATTTGGTTTACATACTTTAAATTACAAAACTACAGCTCAATTTGTGGCAATTGTTTTCCTAATTCAGCATCTCTATTCCACTGTTATTTTTTTTTCAGAAGTTGATACTTTCCTTCTCTCATAAAAAGCTACTTTTATTTGAGCCTCCTTCTGCTTCTAGAGCAATTTATTTTATGCTCATAAACTCTCCCAGTATGTTTCCTAATAAACATTCATTTTTCATAAACCCTGCAATCTGTTGCTTTGATTTTTAAATATCTGCTTAGAAATATTATAATGAAAATTGATAACCTTTATTCACAAAAACTGAAAAATAACCAGCTAAGAGACTTTCTTTGTGTAAATTCAAAGTATGAAGTTTCTTTTTCTCATTTAAAAAGTGGTATATGAGCCGGGCGTGGTGGCGCACGCTTGTAATCCCCGCGCTTGGGAGGCAGAGACAGGAGGATCGTGCTGGTTCGGAGCCAGCCTCGCTGGCTTAAGAGACCCTGTTTCCAAATAAACAAATATAAAAAATAGGTCTGGGAGTGTAGCCCAGAGGTAAAAGGGCTTCCAGGAACCCCATTACCACCAAAAAAAAAAAAAAAAGAGTGGCATATGATAAAGTCATTTTATAAATTTTTTGTTTTGTTTTGTTGTTTTGTTTTTGTGGTGTGTGTGGTACTAGGGATAGAACCCAGGGGCATTCTATCTCCAAGTTATACCCCAGCCCTATTTTATTCTTTTATTTTGAAATAGGATCTCACTAAGTTGCAGATGGCTTTGCTAAGTAGCTGCGACTGGCCACACACCCGAGATCCTCCTGTAACAGCCTCACAATTATTGGAATTACAAGTGAGTACCATCACACCTGTCTTAAAATCATGGTTTTACAGAAAATGTCATTTCCAATTTTCAGGTAACAATGGAAGCCTTTGAGATATTAGAGACAGTAACATGTCTTGCTAGTACTCCTTTTAGATACAACAAGGTAGGAACTATAGAACACCTCCACATGGAACACAATAAGCTTCTTTCTGCATTTTTAATGACACCAACTCATTCTGATGCTATAAATGTTAGTTAATTAGTGAATAAAGGGTGTGTATATGTATGTGTTTGTGTGTACACAAATCTTCAAGAGAATGTCTCTAGATTAGCCCTTCTCTGTTTTCAGCAACTGAGGCCCTCACAGCAAAGCCTGGATAACCAGAAAGAGGAAGGAGCCTTCTCTGAGGAATCAGGAAATGAGTGGAAAGAACTGCTTTTCTATGGAAATGGCCATAAAACTTAAAAACAAGACATGTAAACATAAACCTCACATTCTGGGTTCTCTGAAAATAGCAAATTTCTGTTTGTAGTACCAAACTACTGACTTTTATTGAGGTATTTTTCCCCTAGTGATTCAGCTAATAACAACTTTTCATTCTGTATATTTTTTTTTTAGAGCTGGGGGGCATAATAGTCCGTTTTCACTTAGTCTTCAATAAAATGTTTAAAGATAAAATAACATGTAGAAAACATATCTTCATTTCAAAAGAAAACCAAAAGTAAATACAAGGAGTTTAATATGACAGTCCTAAGCAAGCCATCCAGAGTCAGTAGGAACAAGTCAGAATCCAAATCCAGGTCTTTTCCGACCTGTTTTATTCTCTAATAATAGGAAAACTCAGTTAATTTTTCCCTTGACTGAATTCCTGTCCTTGGGAAGGACTCATTCCTAGCCTGCTACTTAAACTTTAAGATGGATCCTCAGTATGCTAACCAAGAGATAAGGACTGACCTTGGGTTGGCCTCAGTTATCTCTCTCTTCCTCACCCATCCTTTTAAAAAAAATCACCCATTATTGCTTCATTACACAGTTGGTCAGACTCTCTGTTGTCTCTGTAACCTCATTTTAAAGCTTACCTTTAAGCTTTAAAGCTTAACCACATGACCAGGCTGCCCTATAACACCTGTTTGCTGTCTCTTGGATCTCAGGGCCTTTGCACTGACTGTCTTCTCGGTAGGTGAGACGTTCCTCCTCCAAGACACTCTCTTTGCTCACTCCCTCAGCACCGCCAAGCTTCTGCACAAATATCACCTTACCTGGGAGAACTTTTCCAACTGTGCTGTGTGGAGTAGATCTACCCAAACACCAAGAATCTCTGTGTCTCTTCTGTGTTTTACTGCTTCTCCACAGTTCTCAGCATCATTGGACATGCTAAATATTTTCCATGTTTATTTTTAATCATACTACACACTAGGAACATAATTTCCATGAGGATATATATATATATATATATATATATATATATACTTTTTTTTTTTTTTTAGTACTAAGGATGGAACGCAGGGTCCATTCTACCTCCAAGCTCCACCCACAGCCCTATTTTTTATTCTTTATTTTGAAACAGGGTTTCACTGAGTTGCCCTCACTAAGTAGCTAAGCCTGTCCGAAAACCGCGATCCTCCTGTCTCAGCCTCCCAAATAATGGGATTACAAGTATGCACCACCACACCTAATATGAGGATAAATGTTCGTTTGCTTTGTGCGCTGCTTTATGCCCAGGACTTAAAAGACTGCCAGGCATGTAGTACATTTTCAATAAATATTTGTTGACAGAATTAATGATCACTTAATGCTTCTCCCCAGGCACACATTCTTCTCGCTTCTTTCACTGCTCAATTTATATCACCACTGCCTTTTGTATAAAACTATTATGCCCCCCAGCTCTAAAAAAATATACAAAATAAAAACTTGATATTAGCTAAATCAGTAGAGAAAAAAAAACCTCAATAAAAGTCAGTGAAGCAATGGGTCTTTGTTGGCTGGGTACATATCACAGGGAAAGAACCCTACACCCTAAATGTAGTAATAGGCCCCACTCTATCTAGGCAGCGTGACACATACCTGCAATCCTAGTACTTAGGAGACGGAGACAGGAGAATGACAGGTTTGAGGCCAGTGAGCAGTGTCTTAATAAGACCCTATTTTAAAATAAAAAATAAAACAGGACAGCTCAGAGGTAAAATGCTCCTACGTCCACTCCCCAGCACCACACAGGCACACGTGTGCATGCCCGCGCGCACTCACACACACACACGCACACACACACTTTCTTCCTCTCTACCTTGCACTCAACAGTAACATTTTATTTCCTTTGTTTGTAAGTGCAGTCTCCCTGTGAATTTCTTGAGCTCAGAGAGTATGCCACAGTTTTGTTTCCCTCAGGATAGACACTGGGACATAGGAGCTGCTAGGAAATGTTTACTTAGTTGACTTAAATCAGATTTACACTGAAAGGAGGGCAAGAACTCCAAGAAGCTAGTGACCTCCTGGTATCTCCGGAGTCTCAATGCTCCAAGCACTGTTTACAGAGAGCAGGGGGCCAGGGAATGTGGGATGAATGAATAAAATGGTTAATAAGGACAGAGTTGGAAAAAAGGTCCAAGTCCAGACTAAAGGAAAAACTGAGTTGTTCATACTAAAGTGAGAAAAAAATTTAAACCTACAACCAACAGGCAAAAATGCTTCTTCAGAAAGAAATTAGGGCATAGGCACCTTATTACCTCTTTGTCTGGAGTCATTCCATGGATCCAGCAGCCGATTGCTGGTCATTAAGGCTCTCCCAGGGGGCACTTACCTACCATGCCTCTCTGTCCAAACTGCTTCCTTCTGCCTTCTTTCATAAGGAAAATACATCACCAGCCAAAATCATATCTCAACCCTTATTTTAATTAACTTACATCTTTTAACACTCTCAGTAGGGCTTTTTTTACAACTAGGTTCATAGGGCCAGTTTCCAAGCACAATGATTAATATTTCAACATTAATATTCACACATTGTAGTTTCGAGTATTATCCACCTAACGGAGGCTCTCTGTATGTACCTTAAACTTAACACTTTTAAAGTATTGAACATGCTATAATAATTAATTACTGTCAAATTGCATATAGAATGGAAGCTTCAAGTCTCAGAGAATTTTTTTTTGTTAAGAAATACAAAAAATAGTTTCATAGAATTCCCCATGGAAATCCAACATTCTGACAGATGCTTATTAACCACTGTGAGAGATTAGATAAGTGTGCAAAGGCACTGAAATAGCTCTTTAACCTGAGAAGCCAAATCCCATAAACCCAGCTAAATTGACTCTACTCAAACTGATTTGATCAGAGAATCACTTACCAGGAATCAGTGGCATTTGCCACTCCTGGTAAAAATAGTCTCCTAAACTGCTTTTACCTTTGAATCAAGGACAGCAGTGGAAGATAAAGGAAAGTATCAACAGTGAATGATTCTGAACCATCCCTCCGAGTGCTTCTAAAGGATGTAGACAAAGATAGTTTGAGCTGGTGTACATATAATTGCAAAACACTGCCCAGTAGGAAATCAATAGTAAAATCAAAATCACTTTGTGGGTTAGGGTTTTTTCAAAGTTATTATATATGCATGCATTTGTTTATACATATAATAGTATGTGTCTATGTTAAGAAATGTAATAATTTTATGAAAATTCCAAAAAATTCAGATTATTATAATGTGATAACTATAGCTATATTTTATAAAAATTCCCAAAAGTTCATATTATTTTAATTCAAAAATTTACATTTGTTTTATGAGGTTGTTTTAATTGCCACTGCTAACATTTACCCATCTTCCTTGATGAGAATCGCTATGATAAATGCTTTCCATCCATCATCACATTTAATCTTCACGAGAATCCTTGGAGGCAGGTTAGTATTATTTCCCACAAGAGTTTAAGAAACAGATGCAACTCTGTTAAAATAAGGTTTCTACATCTAATGTATTTACAGATAACAAGCAGTTAATAGGTTGGTAGGTTTAAGTTAGAAAAATTCTAAGAAAATCAAGGTATAAATCAGTGCTAACTGAACTGTTGCAAAACCTATGGGAGCCAGGCATGGTGGCAGCATTTGTAATCCCCGCACTTGGGAGGCAGAGACAGGAGGATTGCGCAGGTTCAAAGCCAGCCGTGCTGGCTTGAGACCCTGTTTCCAAATAAAAATATAAAAAATAGGTCTGGGAGTGTAGCCCGGAGGTACAAGGGCTTCTAGGAACCCCAGTACCACCAAAAAATAAAAAATAAATAAAATAATAATATAATAATAATAATAATAATAATAATAATAAAAACAAGGCTGGGGTACACCTCAGTGGCCAAATGCCCCTGGATTCAATCCCCAGTATAAAAACAAAGTTAAGCTCAGCATGGTGGTGCACACCTGTAATCCCAGCATTTGGGAGGCTGAGACAGGAGGATCAAGGTTCACAGATAGCCTCAGCTATTTAGTAAGGCCCTTACAGCCCAGCAAAACCCTGTTACAAAATAAAGAATAAAAAAGTAAGTCTGGGTGTGTTGCTCAGAGATGGAATGCCCTGGGTTCCATTCCCAGTACCAAAAAAAAAAATTAATATATAGTAAAGTAGAAAAACTTTCAGAAATGACTCCTTTATGTAGTTTTTGCTTCAATATGACACCAATCTTTTTATATAAAAAAATTGGGAAAGGGCTAAATGAGTAACATGTGCATGTATGCCTATATTATCTTGTGCCCCACTAAGATGTATGACTGCAATGCACCAATTAAAAAATTTAAAAAATAGCCAGGTGTAGTAGCGCACACTTGTAATCTCAGTACTTGAGAGGCTGAGACAGGAGGATCGCACAGATTCAAAGACAACCTTAGATACTTAGTGAGGCTCTAGCATCTTAGTGAGACCTTGTTTCCAAATACAATATAATATTGGTCTGGGAGTGTAGCACAGAGGTAGAAAGCCTCTGGGTTCCATTTCCAGTACCACAAAAAATGTTTTTAAAATAATAATAAAAAAGAAAACTATTCTGTGAAATATAAATATTTAACGTATCCAAATCTTGTATCTACCTCCAAAATATTTATGTAATTAATTTTATAAAATGTGTACTTTTATTATAATAATTTAGTTTTAGTTTTGAATATGTAATAGAAGGGAATATTTGAAACTAGGCATGGTGGTACATACCTATAATCTCAGTACTTTGAAGACTGATACAGGAGGATCACAAGTTTCAGGACAGCCTCAGCAATGTAGTGAGAGTCTCAGAAACCTAGTGAGACCCTGTTTTAAATTTAAAAAAATATTTTTTTTTGTGGTGGTACTGGAGTTCCTGGAAACCCTTCCACCTCTGGGCTACACTCCCAGACACACACACACACACACACACACACACACACACACACACACACATATATATAATTTTTTTTTTTTTTGAAACAGGGTCTCTTAAGCCAGTGCGGCTGGCTTTGAACCTGCGCCATCCTCCTTTCTCCACCTCCCAAGCATGGGGATTACAAGCGTGCGCCCCTATGCCCGGCTAAATTTTTTTAAATTAAAAATAAATAAATAAAATGGGCTAAGAATTTAGCTAAGAGGTACAATGCCCCTGATTTCAGTCCCCAATCAAAAAATAAAAGAAAGAAAAAGAAGGCAATCTTTTCCCTCAATAAACTGATTTTAATCATGTATATGTGTTCAATTTCTGTTACTCTAATGGAATATTTGAGTCTGGGTACTTTATAAAAAAAAGAGTTTTATTTAGCTTACAGTCTGGGAGGTTGAAAGTCCAAACAGCATACCATGGACTCTGATGAGGGACCCCCTTCCTGCATTACAATATAGCAGATGGTATCATGGAAGGTGTGCTTGTGAGAAGTGGTCACATGACAAAATAACCAGAAGAATAATCAGGAGACTTTCTTCTTCTTCTTCTTCTTCTTCTTCTTCTTCTTCTTCTTCTTCTTCTTCTTCTTCTTCTCCTTCTCCTTCTCCTTCTCCTTCTCCTTCTCCTTCTTCTTCTTCACAGTACTGGGGATGGAACCCAGGTGCATTCTATCTCCAAGCAACACCCCCAGCCCTATTTTTATTCTTTATTGTGAAACAGGGTCCCACTGAGTTGCAAAGGGCCTCCCTAAGTAACTGAGGCTGTCTGCGAACCTCAAACTTCCTGTCTCAGCCTCACAAATGCTAGGATTACAAGCATGTGCCACCACACCCAGCTATCAGGAGACTTCTTTTACCACAACTCTCATGAAAACTAGCAGAAGTCCCATGATAACTACATCAGTTTCTTCAGAGGGCAGCACTCTCAGTGACAAAATTACTGCCTGGTAGTCCTCACCTCTGAAAGGTTCACCCTTCTCAGTACTATTACACAGGGAACAAGCCTCTCAACACAGGAACTCTTGAGGGAGAAACCAAACCAAACCATAGCACTAGGATCCTCCTACTTCTGACCTTCTGGTTCCATGTTTTTTTTTAAAAAAAAAAAAAAGAGAAATTAAAAATTTAAGCAACTTGAAAACAAACCAATTTTCACAGAAAAAAGAATATTTATTTACAGACTCCTTTGAAGAAAAATGTTTATATATTAAGAAATTTTATCCACTGGGCAAATAGGTAAGATAACCAAGAAAGAGCAGTAAGCTTTTGTCTATGAATTGTAGATTATATAATAGCCTTATATTTTACTTCAGTTTTATTATGCATTTCAAAAGAAATTGTATGAGAGTCTTATTGTTTATTGTAGTCATATTATGAATTTCAATAAAGAATATCCTTAAAAGTATAATTGTAAACCAAGCCCAGTGGTGCACACTTGTTATCCTGGTGCTTAGGAGGCTAACAGGAAGATTTCAGATTCATGGCCAGCATGTGGTAACTTAGCGAAACCCCATTTCAAAATAAAAAGCAAAATAGATCTGAGAATGTAGCTCAAAAGTAGAATGCCCCTGGGTTCAATCCCCATTGTCTTTCTGCCAGCCTGCCTGCCTGCTTGCTGCCTGCTGCCTTCCTCTCCTCTCCTCTCCTCTCCTCTCCTCTCCTCTCCTCTCCTCTCCTCTCCTCTCCTCTCCTCTCCCCTCCCCCCCCTCTCTCACACACACACACACACACACACACACACACACACACACACATACAATAGCAAGTATTCCATTTAGAAACACCAAAGCCTCAGGTCTGGTGATTTTTTTATGCTTCTTCCTGAGATATAATGCTGTATAATACATTATTAGCATTTTCTTAAGATAACCATCCAAAGTCCATTCAACAATTACTAAGGCTCCAATAATTACAGCTCTAAATGAGGGTTCTTGAAACTAATTTGATCCACCATACACCGAATCAGGAATTTTTTTATATTTTCTATGACAATCTCCTTATATATTTCTCTTTGAAAAACAACATCTTTATGACCCTGAGACCTACCAAACTTCTTTCCCTGCCTCATATTTTTAGACCTTCCTATAGTCTCCTAAGGATTGTATATTTTTAGAGTATATGTGAGTGTGTGTATGTATGTGTGTGTGTGTGTGTGTGTGTGTGAAAGAGAGAGAGAGAGAGAGAGAGAGAGAGAGAGAGAGAGAGAGAGAACTCATTCCATTCCACTCTCCATAAATCACATTTTTATCAAGCTTTCCAATGAACACAAACTAATCATAAAATCCTCTTTGTCTCATTTATTGCCCTCAACTGAAATAAATCTTTCTTGGAAATGATCCTTTTTTTTTTGAAGCCCTTTCCAGGGGAAGCTATTTTTATGTTTTATGTTTCATAAGCCATTTGGCAATATCAGTTGCTACCAAATTCCCAAGTTCTGCCATTCACCTACATTCTTATCAACCTCCCAAGGTCAATACAAAATTTTCACCTGGGGAAAAAGAAATTCTCTGTACCCTATTTTCCAACATTATCTCATTATCCTGACATCTTCAAAATATTAATTAAATTTAACTGGCTTCCTTAACTTTTTTCTGTTGATGTCTAGAGCCATCTGACTTCAGCTTTATTCTTTTACAACTAGCTGCTAGCATCCTTGAACATGCCATGCTTAATCTCAGGGCTGTGTCTTTTTACAAACTATCTTCTTTCTTTAGAAAATGTGTATCAATTGGGATAATTTCAGGTGCAAGTGACAGAAAAAAAATGTAAACTACCTTAAACAATAGGACATATATTGGTTGATATAACTAAAGTCAGGAAGTCAAGCTTCAGGTTTGGTTGACTCAGAGCTCAACAATGTAATCAAATTCATGACCTCTATCTTTTGGTTCAATCATCCACTATACTAGCTTTTCCCTAAATATAACTGTCATGTCCCTAGGATGTCTGCAGTTAGAATCAACGAGATGCTTTTCTTATTGGCAACTGAAGTTGGATTCTCACCCTCTGGAAAAGCTAGAACTTCCCTTCTAAGAAACTCTCAAGCCTGGGCACAGTAGTGCACACCTGCAATCCCAATACCTGGGAACAGGTCTATAGGTTCAATAATATTGAGAGTCTCTCAGAACCCTAGCAAGATAATGTTTCAAAAACAAAACAAAAAAAAAAAAGAGCAAGGGTATTGCTCAAAGGTAGAATGCCCCTGGGTTCAGTTCAAAAGAAGGAAGAAAGGAAGGAAGGATCTAAAAAAATTTTTTTTACCCCCCCCTTTGGTACTATAGTTTGAACCCAGGAACATGTTTACCTCTGAGCTATACATACGGCCCTTTTTATTTTCTTTTTTCTTTTGAAACAAGTTCTGACTAAAATGCTAAGGGTCTAAGTTACTGAGGCTGGCTTTGAATTTGCTATTCTCTTGTCTCAATTTCCCAAGTACTGTGTTTATAGGTATGAGGCACTCCACATCTCAATCTTTGTTTAAAAAATGGTCGCATGTCTATTCCTACATCAGTTAGTGTGGGAAGGAAGAGGTACTACTTTGACTCGTCAGCAGCACTTAGGACCTGACTTAGGAGCCAGAAATAGGGATTTGGAAAACTACGTAAGTATATATGATGAAAGAAGTGTCACCTATGTTAAATATTAACTCATTATACAGGAATTGAAGTCAAGAACAAAGTCAAGAAAAAGAATTATGTCTATGATCACAAGGGCAGCAGAATGTATAACTAATTCCTGTTTGAGAAATACGTTTTACAAATGAATGCTCTGCAGGAGTTAAGTGCTTCAAAGACACAAAGCAGAATTTTCTTTCTTGAAGAGAGTATAAGTTAGAGATGATTCCTTACCCATCTGAAATGCTTTTTAAGGTTAAATGAAAAAGTCTTTGGAGAAATGCTGGGGTTCCATAAAGCACAGTTTGAAAACTATTTTTATATTCTTTCTTGAGTGATTTCAGTTATCTTAGCTAGGTTACTCCGTGTAGCTGATTGTTATCAAATATAACAATTGTGTTTGATGTTCCCTGTTACTGATTGAAAACAATCTATATAGCCTAAATATCAAAAGCACTTGGATCATAGTTGATATTTAATTATGATAATGACAGAGCTCATTGTAATTCTATTTGGAATGCAGTACATTTTAACTTTGCCTAAAGATATATATCACCAAAGTTTAAAGATAAAGCCTGTGTGTTTCTCATGAAGTATATAATTCATTCATCTACATCAAAATTTAGAGTTATCTAACTTATCCTGAGAAATGGCTTGGCCAAAGAGAATTCTTTCTTAGATAAATTCATTTTGATCCACTGTCTCACCCTCTGTGGACCATTGTTGGTACCACTGGGCTTCTTCTTTCATTCTTTCATTCTTTTTTTTTTTTTTGGTAGTTAAATGCATCACCATATTGAGTCATTGAGTCTGAAAGACTCATTTACATTTTGAGTTATTTACATTTTGGATCCTTGACATTTTGATTAAAGGTTTAAAGACCAAACCTGTAGGCACCTACATTTCTCTGCATTATGCATTTTCCTGTTCCCTTATTGATGAGATATGAGAAAGGGGGATAATAAATGTCATGTATTTTTAGAAATCAGGCCAGACTCCCTACAAGGACACTGCCTTTCTATAAGAGTAGTCAGAGATCAGTCACATGGAGAAGTTCATAAAGTGTATTAAGCTAGGATATCCAAATTGTTTTCTGTGAGTTAGCAAGATTTGACCTATTAACTTCTTATCAGAGACAACCACTGTAATATAAAAATAAAGTGAGCAGTAGAATTAGTTCACCTTTGAAAAATCTCAGTTTCTACTTCCTGGACTTCAGAATTTGTGCGGAACTTATGTTCTGCTCAAGTCACTGCAGAGTTTCTGGACAAAAGTAACACCAGGAGGCAGGAGTGATGGTACACATCCCAGCTTGGAAGGCTCAGACAGGAGCATCACAGGTTTGAGGCCTGCTCAGCAACTTAGTGAGATCCTCTTTCAAAATAATTTTAAGAGGTTTGGGGTGTATCTCAGAGGTAGAATGTTCCTGAGTTCAATCTCTAGTACCAATAAATAAATAAATAAATAAATAAATAAATAAATAAATCCAGGATTATATGTCAGAGGATCAAATTCTCAGCTTAGTTGTCATTGTACTGGTTACTTGTTTTTGTCTAATAAAGTCAACAAGGAAAACAATGAGATACAGGGTGTGTGCACTACATTTCTCATCTCCTTGTTCATAGCAGGTATCATTAATCAGAGCTGGCCCCTTTTGGTACAACCTACTTTCCTGATTCTATGCATTAAAAAGAAAGATTATTTTGAAAGCTATAATACCTAAGACAGATACAACAATAACCTCATCAACCAAACAGAATGAAGAAAGAAGGGCTGCCCTAAGGAAATGAGAACTTAAGAACTGAAGAAAATATTAGGAGGCAAAAGTTTACATATAAATTAAGATATAACTCCATTTAGGAAAGTAAGGTTTAAACATGGAATGCATAAGGTCAGAATAAACAAACATGGAAGAAATGGGAAAAAACTTAAGAATGGATTTTGAGAATAACTGTGTGTGTGTGTGTGTGTGTGTGTGTGTGTGTGTGTTCATATTTGCTCAAGATTGAACCCAGAGGCATTCTACCTCTGAACTATACCCCCAGCCTTATTTTATTTTTTTATTTTGAAATGGGGCTTCACTAAGTTGCCGAGGGTCTTGCTGAGTTGCTGAGGCTGGTCATGAACCTGAGGTTCTTCTGTCTCAGCCTCCCACGTATTGGGATTACAGGTCTGTGCCATCATGCCTGGTGAGGAAACATAGAATCTTCATCGAGTTTATCAAATGAGGCAGAGTAAGAAAAAGAAATGTTTGAATATAAGTTACATAACTGATGAACTGATAAAGTTTTAAAAGTCAAGCAAAGAAGGGAAACACAAAACTTGAGGAAAGAAATAGTTAAAATAAGGTTAAGCCAGGCTTGGTGGTACACATTTGTAATCCCAGGAGTTGGGAGTCTGAGATAAGAAGATCACAGGTAAGAAGCCAGCCTCAGAAGCTTAGTGAGGCTTTCCACAACTTAGTGAGACCTTGCTTCCAAATAAGATATAAAAAACAGGAGAGTTCCGGGAAAATGGCAACCGAGAAAAGCGGGGCTTAAGAGCCCCGCTAACAACCAGTCTCCATTACCACAAAATCAGCGCCTTTCATAGCCAGAAAACACCATCACCAATGAAACAAAAAATCACCAGGCTCCAGAAAGAAAGCGGACTGAGAACAGAGCCACAGAGGAGATAACCGTCCTCACGCCAGAGAATGCGGCAGACGTGGCAGCAGCGCCATACTGCCGGCGGCACTGGCGAATTCACGGGACGGCTACAGCAAGCCGAGGTGAGCCACTGCGGAACAGCCAGGCGGGATTTCTCCGCGCAGAGAGCATCTAAAGCTCCCAGTGGCCGAGCTCAGCACACGCTGCAAGGATTCAGAGTGGAAATCAAAACCAAGAAGAAAAACACCAGCCCCACAGCCGAGGGCGTAGCAGCAGTGCCATATTGCCACCAGCGGCAGCAGCAGTGAATTCAGCGAGGCCAGTACAGCTACATCTGCATACTCAAGAACAGTGAGTCAAATTGAGGGCCACAGAGGAGAAATCCCAGTACTGTACTCCCTGGGACTTGACCCAGTGGGGGAGGGGCGGTGGCAGAGATATCACACCATAGGAGAACGTGCAACCTGGCACCCCCCACAGTCTAAAGCAGCCTCTATCGACTCTCTGGGTCGGAGACTCTGTGATACAACCCAGTAAAGGAGTAGTGGGGTCTGAGATACTACTGACTCGAGATCCAGAACACCTTAAGTGAAGTCATAATGACCCAAGGGAAGAACCCAGAGAAGGCACAAACTTCTGAAATCATGGGAAAGAGGAATAATACTGGAGCAATAAATGCCCACAACCCCACAACATCAGAACCCAATAAAACTGAAAATCAGAGATTTCTAGAAGATCAAATCAGGAAAATAACTGTAGAAATAATAGAGGTGCTTCAAAAAGAACTGAGAGAGAGCCAAAAAGAGATAAAGGATGCAATTAATGAAGTAAAGGCCTCAATTCAAAGCACAAACAACCGATTAGAACACATGGAGAACAGAATCTCGCTCTTAGAAGATGAGCAATCCAAAAATGAACGCATAGTTTCTAATCTAGGAAAAAATATCCGACATCAGGAATCTGATATTGAAGAAATATGGGCCCATTTTAAGAGAGCTAACCTAAGAATAATTGGAATAGAGGAGGGAAAAGAAAGTGAAACCAAAGGGATCAACAATCTCTTCAAGGAAGTAATAGAAGAAAATTTTCCAGACATAGAGCAAGAGGTCGATACACAGGTCCAGGAAACTTATAGAACTCCCTTTAGACAGGATCAGAGAAGAGGATCCCCACGCCACATAATTGTCAAAATGACCAATGTGGAAGCCAAGCAGAGAATCTTAAAGGCAACAAAAGCAAAGGGCCAAGTGACATTCAGAGGCAAACCAATTAGAATCACTCCAGACTTCCCAAACCAAGTCATGAGAGCCAGAAGGGCTTGGAGTAACATATTCCAAACTCTGAAAGAAAACAACTTCCAGCCAAAAATTTCCTATCCAGCAAAACTTTCTATCAAATTAGATGGAGAAATAAGAAGCTTCCATGACAAACAGAAACTGAAGGAATTTATGTCTTCAAAACCAGCACTAAAGAAAATACTCAAAGAGATTAACTACAAAGAAGAAATAGGTAACACACTCCAGAAATAGAGAAACAAGATTTTCCATCCAACAGACAACTAAGATTGGTTATCTGTGGAGATTCATTATTTATGTTAGTCTTTTACCTATCTCTAAAGGGTATTGTTTGCCTTTATTGTTGTTAATTTCTAGGATTTCTAGTTGGAATATTAATATACCTTCAGATATAGCATTGGGAAATATTTTATCCCATTCTATTAGTAACTGTTAACTCTGTTTACATTGTCTTTGGATATACAATTTTTTTTTTTATTTTTTAGGGAGTTTGTATACTCTTCTGTTGCCTGTGCCATTGAAATTATAACCAAGAAATCACTGCCAATTTCAATGTTGTGAGGTTTAATGACCCAGATTTTCTCCTAAAAGTTTATAGTCTTAAGATTTATATTTAGGTCTATTATCTATTTTGAGTTAATATTTGTATATGGGATTAGGTAAGGGTCCAATTTTATTCTTTTCCATGTAATTATTATTTTTTAACAATATTTAGTTAAAAGATTAATATTTCCACCACCAAATGTTCATGGAAACCTTGTCAAAAATAACTTGACAATATAGGGAAGAATTTAGCTCTAGGCTTTTATTTAACTCCAATGGTTTATATATCTGCCTTTAGAATAGTACTACACTGTTTCAGTTATTGTAGCTTTATATGGTTTGAAATCGGAAAATATATATCTTCTAGCTTTGTTCTTTTTCAAGATCATTTTGAGTACCTAGAGTCCATATTCCATATTAGGATAGATTTTTTTCTGAAAAATAAATATATAAATATATGATAGTTTCACCTAAAAAATAGAAAAAAATATTCTCTGGTAAGAAAGAAAGCAAAAGGAAATATTGAAATGTTATCTTTAAGTCATCAAAAGCTTGGTATCAGACAAATGAAACTGTTATGTGAGATTATCATTTTTAATTTTAGATAAATTGCAATAATACTAGATGTCAACTACTAAGCCAAGCATGGGAGGGAGGGATAGGAAGAGAATGGGGTGGAGATTGGGTGGGGGCTGACTGGGATAAGTGTGCATGTATGTCTACAAAAGTATGTATCCTACTATGATGTATGAATACAGTGCACCAATTAAAAAAAAAAGATCACGTGGGGGAGGGGAGGGGCCTGAATTACCAATAACCTAAAAAAAAAAGATATAAAAAACAGATCTTGGAGTATAGCCTGGAGGTAGAAAACATCTGGGTTTCATCCCCAGTACAACAACAACAACAACAACAACAACAATAATAATAATAATAAATAATGTCCACATATAAAGGATCACACAATCTCATGAATATGTATGAGGTGGGTGAAAGAGGAAGCAGAGTAGCAGAGTGGGATGTGGAGGGAAGAACTCCAAGTGATACAGGCATGCATTAATGTATCACTTTGAATCTCACTATCATATATAATTACAATGCACCAATAAAATATTTTTAAATTGAGGGAAAAAGTCAAGCAAAGAGTAGGAATGAGTTTTATTGCTAATGAATGATAACCTTACAAATAACCCTTACCTTGCATAGTAACATCTCTCTCTGTCTCTCTCACACCCATGGCCCGTACTGTTCCCATGGTGACCTGTAGGAGCTGCAAGCCATAGAGAAGAATTGGGCACAACCTGCTCCTCTGCACCCGGCTGCCCTGCCGCCAGGATGCTCCCTCCTCTCTTCTCTTCTGAGCACACTGACTCCTATGCTGCCTCTGTTTCTCTCAGAAGAAAATGTTTCCTTCCTTCTATTACATATAAAACACAGCAAGTGGAACTAGATTAAAAACTCTACCACCATGCCCACACTCATTTCTGCATCTGTCTCTGTCCTTTTCTTCCATTTTGCAGTGGAGATGGTTGTCCTAATTTTTTGTAGAGAGACAATTATTCCACCATCATATATGCCCTTTTTCTAAATGTCCCCAAATTCAATGCATTTATGATTTAGCCTATAGTCTTTAATTATGTCAACAACCTCCTCCTTTAAAAGACCCCTACTTTAATCCCTTTTATCCCTCCAGCTTCTGCCTCACTCTGAACTTCTTTGCAACATTATTTTCTCAAAAAAAGACTTGCCCTTTCCATTCATAGTAAGCAACCTTCCATCTATAGAAGCTAAGATCGCTGAAGAATGTTATGTCACCAAATACAGAGGACACTTTTCTTGCCTAAATTGAGTGAATATCTCCTCCAGTATTCTAAAGAGGAAATAAGCACCCTCCTTTTCTTTGAGTTGGAACACACTCATGAGGACACAGGCTATAGTGAAAACCTTGTGTTGAAATCAACAGTGTTCTAAAAGCTTTGTCCCACCTTCTTCTGTATTGCTAGGAAGATAGAAAAGGGTTTCTGTCTTATTTAAGCCACTGTGTTTGCAATTCTTTTTACTCTAACACCTAAGACTAAATCTTAACTAATATATTGTGGTTGTTGACTCTGAAATCTGTTTCTCCAAGTAAAGCTCAAAATTCCTAATAATCTAATTGATTTGTCTCAGAAACACACATTTTAATAAATCCAAAACTTAACTATTTTTTTTTCATACTGTAGACCTAACAAAAAGGCATTCTAGGCCAGACGTGGTGGCACACACCTGTAATCCCAGCATTTGGGAGGCTAAGACCAGAGGATCGTGGTTCATGAACACCCTTAGCTACTTTTTTTGTGTGTTTGGTACTGGGGCTCCTGGAAGCCCTTCTATGTCTGGGCTACACTCCCAGGCCTATTTTGTATTTTTTTATTTGGAAACAGGGTCTCTTAAGCCAGTGAGGCTGGCTCCGAACCAGCGTATTCTTTCTGTCTCTGCCTCCCAAGCACGGGGATTACAAGCCTGCACCACCACACCCAGCCCCTTAGTTACTTACTGAGGCCCTCCCCAACTTAGTGAGACCCAGTTTCAAAATAAAGAATAAAAATAGGGCGAGGGATGTAGCTCAGAGGTCAAATGCCCCTTGGTTCAAAACCCAGACTGAAAAAAAAAAAAAGCCATTCTACATCTGCGCTACATACTCAAACCACCACTCCACATTTTTTTGGAGAAAGAGTCTTGCTAAATTACCCAGGCTAGCCTTGAATTGTAATCCTGTTACCTCGGGTTCCTGAGTACCCAGTATTACAGGCATACACCACTATGCCCCTCTCTCAGACCTAACTTTTGGTCCTTATCCACAAACTTGATTTTTCACTATGTTTTCAGTCACTGACACTAACACCATCACACATTGTCCTTGGACTCAGCTGAACCCCTCCCAGTTCCTCTTGTTCTTGTTCTCTTCAGTATTCAGTCCCTTCCAGGTGATTCTGCTTTACAAATGTATCAGTAATCTATGTTTCTGTTCTTTTGCTACCACTAGCATAATTCATCCTCAATTGCC
Organism: Muscardinus avellanarius; assembly: GCF_963383645.1. Classification (NCBI taxonomy): domain Eukaryota; kingdom Metazoa; phylum Chordata; class Mammalia; order Rodentia; family Gliridae; genus Muscardinus; species Muscardinus avellanarius. Next base: position 49,039,541 of record NC_137787.1, on the reverse strand, counting down.
TGGACCCTTCCAATATCATTAGCAGGATCTACAAGGGCCTGAAGAATACAATACTTTGTATTTCCCAGTCTTTCAGTAGGACAGTGTCTGTACTCCCCCTAGGCCCCCTCTCCTGGACTTGTGTCATTTCCTTACAGCAATTAGACTGCTTTCCTGAGAAAGCCTTTGCCTGTACTCAAATACTCTTAAAGAAGAGGCAACTAAGTGCTATGCCAGGATGCTGTTCCGCTTCCTAAATTCCTGGGCTAGGGTTAAGGAGGATTACCCTGGTATATACTGCTGCAGCCTACTGATAATTTTTTTTTTCTTTTTTGTGGTACTGGGGGTGGAACCCAGAGGCTTCCCAGACCTATTTTTTATATTTTATTTGAAAACAGGGTCTCACAAAGTTGCTGAGAGCCTCACTAAGTAGCTGAGGCTGGCTTCGAACATGTGTGATCCTCCTGCCTCAGCCTCCCAAGCGTGGGGACTACAAGCATGCGCCACTATGCCCGGCTGATAATATATCTTTGAACAGTGCATCTGTCCTCATTTAATTTTCAGTTTACTTAATTACATACTCATTTTCCTGCCTAGGGTGGCAGGGGCCACGCATGTCTGTTTCATATTCTCTAAGTCAGCATTTGGAATCAGGCACTATTCCTTGTAAATATTTTGGTACTGAATGAAAAAAAATTCTGATTTTTAAGTGAGCAGTTGATGACCAAGTAAAGAAAATAGCTTTGCATTTTAAGCCTTATTCTAAGTATGCTTAAAGGGAGATTAAATTAGGACACTGTAAATTATTATATATGAATGCAATGCATTGCATTTACGCTCCAGCTTGTTTAGTAAACAAGAACACACTAATTTATGCTTGAAACTTTAGAACAAAATTTATTATTATTCATTATTATTATTATATGATTATTATTCTGTGGTACTGGAGAATGAAACCAGTAGCATTCTACCTCTGAGCTAAACCCCCAGCCCTATTTCATTTTTTATTATTATTTATTTATGTATTTATTTATTTATTTGGTGGTACTGGGGTTCCTGAAAGCCCTTCTACCTCCGGGCTACACTCCAGACCTATTTTATATTTTTATTTGGAAACAGGGTCTCTGAAGCCAGAGCGGCTGGCTTCAAACCTGCACGATCCTCCTGTCTCTGCCTCCCAAGTGCGGGGATTACAAGCGTGCGCCACCACGCCCGGCTCATTTTTTACTTTTGAAACAGGGTCTTGCTGAGTTGCTGAAGCTGGCTGTAAACCTGCAGTCCTCCTGTCTCAGTCTCCCAAGTACTGGGATTTCAAGTGTGCACCACCACAGCAGGCTAACAAGTTTTTCTTTTAAGAATTGTATTCTGCTTATAAAAATGCTGATGAGAAATTTATCAAACTATAGCAAGTGAAGTTGGGTGTGAAGGTGCATGCCTCTAATCCCAGTATTAGGAGCTGAGACAAGAGGATCACAGGTTCAAGGTCAGCCTCACCAACATAGTGAGACTCTTGGCAAGCTAACAAGACCCTGTTTAAAAATAAATAAAATTAACTAAATAAATAAATAAAAAATGATGGGGTATAGCTTGGAATATAATGGCACTGTGTTCAATCACCAGTAATGTGTGCACACACAAACACACACACACACACACACACACACACACACACACACACATACACACAGTGTATTTGTGGCAAATGAGTAGTAATGAATAAGAATAAAAAAATCAGAAAAAAATAGAGTAAGGAGAAATCTAAGACTAACATTGACTTATTCAGTGAATTCACATCACATTTTTCCTATAATCCCTTAACTTAGCAAGACAAGAAACAGTGTGATTTTTAAATTTTATTTCATCTCATATTTCTTCAGTTCACCTTTAGCTAATAAGATTACTAATCGTTTGGTTATTATTGGTGATGTGTTGTTTACTCCATCTACTTTTTGGCTCAGTGCCAAACTCTGAAATATAAAACAACTGTTTTGTGACTCTAATATTAAGTCTTTATATCACACAATCTTTAATACATTTGTGTCAGCCTGATTATCTAATCAATATAAAAATAAATAGCATTTTATTCTTGTTGTACATCTACTCTTCCTTATCTAATTGCTATATGCTAAAAGTTAATATATATTTTAAACCTGTAAGTCCAGTACTTGGGAGGCTGAGACAGGAGGATGGCAGGTTTGAGGAAAGCCTCAGCAAGTAGGGAGACCCTCATCAATATAGTGAGATCGTGTTTCCAAATAAGAAATAAAATCAGGCTGAAGGTTTAGCTCAAAGATAGAATACCCCTGGTTTCAATCCACACGAGACTAGTCCTTTTCACATTTTTGTATTAAAGAAATAATTTTGTAATAATCCTTCAGATCTTCCACTACCACCGTGACACCCAATAATATATTTAGCTTCATTCATTCATTTAACATAAAAGTTACTAAAAATTACACTAACCTCTAAAATGTCATAGAAACACTTCCTTTTAAACGAAGAGAGCTGACCCTGAGAGGATAGTCAAGGTGGTTTAAAGTATTTATCTCCCAAGAAGAGGACCTTTGAAGATCCCAAGATAAAAGTTAGAATTGTTCCATTAATCAGTATCTAAACATCATAGACATTTTTCTGTAGTTAAAAAGAAACCTATTTTTTAAGGGACAGCAGCACAAAACAATTAGGTAGAGCCAATCAGTAACAACTCACCACTCTGAGATTCAGATAAGTGATGGAGAGAAAAATAGGCAAGAGGGCTATCAATAAACACATGGCACATAGGAAGTCTTATCAGTAAGGGAGACGGGATAACTCATACTTATCTGACTAGGCTGTCTGTTATGTAGAGGGGAGGGAAGTGAAAAAATATATACACTACACATACAAAAATGTAAATGCTAATTGATTTTGAAGAATAAGTGCATTTTCTTTATATTTCTGCTTCACAGTTCTCTAACCATTCCTGGTTTCATCCTGAGACATATAAAGAACAGAAAACAAAGGAAATTCACTTATTTGACATTCAGTGCAGTGTCTTGCCTCAGGGACTGACTCCTGCGTGTTACTCCTTTAATGTTTCAAATGACTTGGGCTCATTTGGGTGTTTTACATATTAAATGATGTATTAGACAAGTTACAAAAAAGAAAAGATTTCTAAACTATCAACAGAAAACAAATCATAGTTGAGTGTCAAATTGACCTTAGGGAAGATAACAGGGTGCCAGATAATCCAGTTTGCACTATTCTTTTCTGAGTTTCACTCAGAAGTCATCTAGACCTGGGAAAATAATGCCCTTCAGCCACCCAGTCCTCCAATTAAACAATAGAGATAATGATCCAGGGCAATAATCTGGAGTGTCAGGAACAGCTTGAATGCATAACTCCAAAGTCACTTTAGAAAATTGCTAAATTTTTCTTCCCATCCATACATCTTCTTGACTGAGTTGTCGACAAATGTAAATTAACTTCTATAAGCTTCATATTCTCCAGCTTTCTCCAAGCATGCCGAAGACAGCGATGTTAAGAAAATCCTTCACATTAGTGAAACTACTGTCTGAGCTCAAACAAAGGTAAAGCTATCAGAAAGAAAATTAATTTACTCTAGAAAGCTAAAGAATCCTAGATTTCCTCTCCAGCCCATGAAATGGCAATGTTGACAACTCTCCCCTGTGACTCACAGTGAAGCACCATGGATCAGAATAAAGAATGGATGCAAAAATCTGCAGCCTTCAGGACTGTGCAAATCCAAGTGTCAGGACTGCTCTTTTGCTTATAGACCTCATTGAATACAATTGTAGTCAATATGACAAATAATTAGAGGATAGAAAATAACTAGAGGGTAGAAAATTTGCTATGATTGCTATCTGTAGAAACATTTCACAAGCCCAATCTCATTTATCAAAATGTAATCACAGAAATATTTTGTTTTAATCATTTGAGTAAGATTTTTTTTTTTTTTTGGTACTGAGGATTGAACTCAGCGCATTCTACCTCTGAGTTATACCCTAGCCCTATTTTTTATACTGTATTTTGAAACAGGGTCTCCCTAAGATGCTGAGGGACTCACTAAGTAGCTGAGTCTGGCCGTGAATCTGCAATCCTCCTGTCTCTGCCTCCCAAGTAGTGGGATTATAAGCGTGGTCAGACTGCCTGGCTTTGAATAAGATTTTTAAAAGACCTTTTTTTTATATATTGGGGAGTAAATCAAGGGGCATTCTTCCTCCTAGCTACAACCTCAACCCTTTTTTATTTTAACTTTGAACGGGGTCCTGCTAAGTTGCTGAGGGTATTGCCAAATTGTTGAGGCTGACCTTGAACCTGTGATCATTCTGTCTCAGACTCCCAAATGCTGGGAATACAGATGTGTACTACCCACGGTGCCTGGCTTAGACTGTATATTTTAGAGCAGTTTTGGTTTCATGACAAAATTGAGCAAAATTGAGTATTCCTATATAATGCCCAGCACAATGCACACACACTCCTCCCCATCATTAATTTCTCCCACCAAAGCTGTACATTTACTAGTTATCAAATTTACATGCCTTTCAATATCACCTAACATTGATAGTTTACATTAGCGTTTGCTCTTGTTTTATATTCTATAAGCATGGGCAAATTCATGACATGTATGCACTGTTTTGATCTCATCCAGAATAGCTTCCTTGCCCTAAACCCCTTCTGTGCTTGATTTTCCATCCCTCCATCCCCCTTAATGCCTGACAACCACTGATCTTTTTCTTCTTCATAGGTTTGCTTTCTATAGAGTAATAGCTAGAATCACACATCATATAGACTTTCAGACTAACTTCTTATGCATTTAAGTTTCTTCCACATGAAGTTTCTCTTCATGGCTTGATAGCTCAATTTTTAAGCATTGTGTAATAATCAACTACCTGATTGTACCGAAGTATATTTCTCCATTTACATCCTGAAAGATATCTTGGTTACTTCCAAATTGTTTTGCAGATATTTGTATAAATAGACATGATATTTCATCTTCTTTAGGTAAATGCCAAGGAGCAGGGTTCATAGATTATATGGAATTAATATGTTTAGTTCTATAAAAAAATTGTCAAACTTCTCAACTAGCTTTACAATTTTTCAATCCACACCAATAATGAATAAGAGTTCCTATTGCTACATGTAGTCTCTACCATTTTCTCTTGTCATACACTGAATTTTGGGCACTTTGACATGCAGTGGTATCTCAGTGTTGTTTCAATGTGCATGTCTGTGATTATATATGATGCTATGTTACTCAGCTCTTGGCTCAGTTTTAGAAGTTTCAACACATGGTTGACTGGCTTCATTGTTTTGGGCCTGAGTTAAGGCAGAATATCATGGTAGAAAGGCATGGTGGAAGAAATTTGTTCAGATCATAGTAGTGAGGAAACAAAGAAAGGGGAAGATCCAGGCATAAGATATAACACACATGGGCACAACTCCTCTAACAATATGCTACCTCCCGACTGTATTCATCACCTCCAATGATCCATTACAATTATTATTTTATCTGATAGATTCACCTACTGAAGATGTTAGAGTCCTAATAATCCAACTCTCTTCCCCAAAGTCCCACCTCTGAAGATTGCTGCATTGCGGACCAAGTCTTCAGTGTATGAGTCTTTGGAGAATATTTCAGATCCAAAGCACAGTAGACATGATGCATCTTTTAATATATATCACCTGGATATCTTCATTCATGAGCTGCCTATTAAGGAATTTGACCCACATTTTAATTATGTTTCTTATTTTCCTTTTGTTGAGTTATAAACATTCTTTGTATATTTTACATAACAGTCCTTTATCAGACATATATTGCAAGTATTTTCTCAGTCTATGGTTTGTCTTATTCTCTTCAAAGTATTTTGCTCAGATCAGACTTTAAAAAAAATCAACGTAGTTCAACTTATCAGTTTTTCTTTTCATGAATAGGACCTTTGGTATTGTATCTAAAATGTCCTCACCAAACCAAAGGTCAGCTAGATTCTCTCCCATGTCATCTTCTAGGAGTTTCATTATTGTACTTTACATTTGCATCCGTGATCCATTTTGAGTTTATTTTCATGACATAACATCTCTGTCTCCATTTCTTGGTATGTTTATATATAGTTGATCAACCACCATGTTAAAAAATATTGCCTTTCCCGTTCTTGCCTTGCCTCTTTGTTAAAGAACAGCTGACTATATTTGTGCAGTTTTGAGTTTTTCTTTTATTCCATTGATCTATTTGCCTCTTTCTTAGCCAATGTTACCTTGTTGATCACTGCAGCTTTATAGTAAGTCTTGAAGTCAGTATTAGTCCTGTAATTTTTTCCTTTTCCTTCAATATTGTGTTGGCTATTATACATTTTCTTTGCTTCTCCATATAAGGTTTAGAGCCAGTTTGTCAATAGCCAAAAAATAATTTGCTAGAATTTTGGTTAAGATTGCCTTGGAAAAAGTTTCAGTTAAGTTTATTCTTAAGTATTTTATTTTTGTGGGATATAATGAGTGGAAGTGTTTTCTGGGTTTTCTTTTCAGTGGATTTATGGTAGGCATAGATATTTTTTTTTTTCAGTACTGGGGCTGGAACCCAGGGGCATTGCACCTCCAAGTTATACCCTCAGCCTTTTTTTTAGTCTGGTTTTTCTGGGTCTTTTTAGAGTTGATTTCTAGTTTCATTCCATTATGTTCTGAAAAGACACAGGGAAGTATATCTCAATTTTTGAATTTGTTAATGCTTACTTTGTGGCCCAGGATATGATCTATCTTGGAGAAGGTTCCATGAGCAACTGAGAAAAATGTGAACTCTGCTGTAGTTGGGTGAATATTCTATATGTGTCTAATAGGTCCGTTTGATTTATGATGTTCTTTAGGTCTGAGTCCTCTTTACTGACCTTTTTTCTAGAAGATTGGTCTAACAGCATGAGAGGGATGTTGAAGTCTCCCAGTATTATTGTTGGGACTTATGTGTGACTTGATGTCACAAAGAGTTTGTTTTATGAAAGTAACTGCACCTATGTTTGGGGCATAAATGTTGACTATCATTATTTTCCCTTACTGGATTGTTACTTTTACCAGTAAATATTGACCTGCTTTGTCTCTCATAATAAGCTTGGGCTTGAAGTCCAACTTATGTGATATCAAAGTGTTTACTCCTGCTTATCTTTGAGTTTTGTTAACATACATTACCTGCTCCAGCCCTTTACCTTTAATTTATTACTTTTTTGTGTGTGTGGTACTGGGGGTGGAATCCAGAGAGTTTCTAACCGCCAGGATATACTCCCATACCTATTTTATATTTTATTTGGGAACAGGGTCTCACTAAGTTATTAAGTTGCTGAGAGCCTCACTAAGTAGCTGAGGCTGGCTTCGAACCTGTGTGATCCTCCTGTCTCAGCCTCCCAAGCACAGGGATTACAAGCCTGCAGCACCACACCCGACAGTTTATTACTATCTTTACTTGTGTTTTTCTTGCAGGGAGGCAATATATGGATTCTAATTTTTAATCCATTTTGCCACCTTATGCATTTTTATTGGGAAGTAAAGGATGTTTATGTTCAGTGTGATTATTGAGAAATGGTTTTTAATTCCTAACATTTTGAGTTTTAACTTCTGATTGAGATAGTGTTTGTTCTTCTTTGCTTAGTTGTTTGCTGGATAGAAATTCTTGTTTCTCTGTTTCTGCCATGTATTACTTATTTCTTCCTTGCAGTTTATCTCTTTGAGTATTTTCTCTAGTGCTGGTTTGAAAGACATAAATTCTTACAGCTTCTGTTTGTCATGGAAGATTTTTATTTCTCCATATAATTTGAGAGATAGTTTTTCAGGGTAAGAAATTTTAAGCTGAAAGTTGTTTTCTTTCAGTGTTTGGAATTTACTTTAGGTCCTTCTGTCTTTCATGACTTTGTGAAGTCTAAAATAATTCTAACTGGTTTGCCTCAGAATGTCACTTGGCGTTCTGATTTTGTTGCCTTTCAAATTCTCTCCTTGGTTTCTACATTGGTCAGTTTGACTATTTTATGGTGTGGTGAAACTTTTCTCTGATCTTGTCTAAAGGGGGTCCTATAAGTTTTCTATACCTGTTATTCTATGCCTATTATGTTTAGGTTAGCTCTTTTAAGATGGGCCCATATCTCTTCAATGTCCAATTCATGTTTTCTAAATTATATACTATCCGTTCATTTTTGGATTTATCATCTTCTAAGAGGGTGATTCAATTTTCTATGTGGTCTAATCAATTGTTTATAGTTTGTATTGATGCTTTCACTTCAATAATTATATCCTTTATTTATTTCAGACTCTCTAAATCCTTTTTCAGAAGTTCTGTATAATTTCTACAGTTGCGTTCTGATTGTCCTTCTTGCGATCTCTGCAATTCTGTGTTGTCAGGTTCTGTTATTGTAGAGTTGTAGGAGCTCATTGCTTTCTTGTTATTCCTCCTCATCATGATTTCAGAAGTTTGTACCTGTTGCTTTGGATAGATTTCTCTCAGTCTCTATGTATAGAGACTTGGTATATCCAAGGGCAAGTTGTGTTGTTTTCAACAGCTAATGTTGAGGGAGGAGGAAAGTGAAATTGTAAATGCAAGGATAGGGTAAAGCCACAGATAGGATCAAATAGAATGAGAGTATGAGTTTGGTAACGTAGTATATAGTAGAGGTTAGAGATAGTAAATATATAGACAGAGTCTAGTAACCAATTAGATTATTTAGTGTAGTGATATGAAGTGGATTTAATAAAAGACAAAGAAGAGAAAAAATGAGAGAGAAATAAAAAGAAAAGGAAATGAAAGAAGAGAATAGGTATGAATAAGGGAAGAAGTTTAAGAGAGGGGTTGGGAAGCCAGTAAACAAACAAGCATACACACTCAAAGAAAAAAGAAACAAAAAATAAAAACAACAATAACAGCATTAGTTGTGGTATATTATTCTTTTTGTATATTGTCATGTTTGATTTGATAATATTTTGTTTTAAGAATCTTTGCATCTATGTTCATGTGAGCTATTGAATTAATTTTTTATAAAATCTGTCTGATTTGGGAATTATGGTAATGGTAGCCTCATAGAATAAATTAGGAAGTATAGCCTGTGCTTCCATCTCCTGGTAGAGATTATAGAAAATTGGTATAATTTCTATTTAAATTAGATTTTAAGAGCTGCAGTATTCATGATGTTATCATAACTAATTAATAATCACAATTTTTGTGACTAATATAGTATATAATTTTGATTCTGAATACTTTCTGTTAAAACAGTATATTGCAAAGATATATTATTCAAACTGAAGTACTTCTCTATTCACAATACCTTTTGATTCCTTTCAACCTAGTTATATATTAAAGCTCTTTTTACCATGCACTTTAAAATAAACTGTTTGTAGAGGGCATTAGTCAATTTTTGGCTACCTAGCATCAGAACTTCTTCACTATGCGTAGAAAATGTCCCACTCTATGGGTCTTGATAGAAACCAGAACCTACTCCTATTAAACCCCTATACTAGAAACTTGCTTTTATCACCTTGCTAAGAGCTAAGCCAGGAAGGTGCATATTAAACAGAAGCTAGAGATTCAAACACAAATTGAAGAAATTTCATTCAAGTGGAGTGTCACCAAAATATAATTTCCATCAGTGTTTGTGGCGATATGGCACTCTTAAGAACCAGCAGCCTCAGAGGTAAAAGGTGTAACAAGATTTCACTACTGTTATCATCAAAATTCTCCTCACTCAGTTCTGTCTTTCATTATTTTAATTACATATATATTTAGTTTATATATCACTTTTCAGTATTCTACAGCCATTTTTTATTGTGTTGGGAACTCAATATCACTTATATAAATTCCAAAGTCAAGCAAAAGATGATTGATGTTGCTCATACACTACTAATATATGGACACAGAAGAATATGTATTGACTTTTTGGAAAATAAGATAAAGACTAATTTAGAATTAGAAATAGGAAAATAAAAAAATAATTAAAGAAAATGTATAATGAATAATAAATCACCTATAACTAGTTGGTTACAAAATTGCATTGAAAGATAATTATTTTAATTTATGGAGAACTATATGCCAAAAGCCATGTCTACCACCAAACTAGCAATTTCTTTTTTCTGGTACTGGGGATTTAACCCAGAAACATTCTATCTCTGAGCTATACAACCAGCCCTTCTTACTTTTTATTTGGAAACAGGATCTCACTAGGTTTCTCAGAGTCTCACTATTTTGTTGAAGCTGTCTTTGACGCTGCAATCTTCTTGACCCGGCCTCCCCAGTACTGGGATTACAGGCATGAGCCATAATGCTCAGTCATAAAGTAGATTTTAATGTGGATGTGGATAAAAAACCTGAGGCTTATGGAGCTTTATAATTGTATTTTGTCACATAGCAAGTGTAAAGTACTTATGAGAACTTGAATCTACTTGATCTTAAAAACCCAAGGTCTTAGCTAGGCATGGTGGCACAAACTTGTAATCCCTGTACCTAAGAGGCTAGGACATGAGGATTGCAGATTCAAAGCCAATTCATGATAACATTGTTAGATTCTATTTAAAAACAAAAAATTCTATTTAAAAACTGAAATTCTATTTAAAAACTAAACTAAAATTATGTTTAAAAACAAAAACTAAAAAGGGCTGTATATGAAGCTCAGTAGTAGAATGCCTCTGCATTCAATCCCCAGTACTGCACACATGCGTGCGTGCGCGCACACACACACACACACACACACACACACACACACAAATTCAAACTCTTAAACATCATAACACTTAAGGTGTACATGCAGCTAAAATACTAATCATTAAAATTATGTGTAGACACCTATAGTCAATTCATCTTTGAAAACAAGGGCCAAACTCATATGCTGGATAAAGGACATACTTTTCAACAAACGATACTGGGAAAACTGGCTATCCATTTGTAGAAAGATGGAATTAAATTCTTACCTCTTACTGTACACAGGAATCAACTCAAGATGGATCAAAAACTTAGAAATTAGACCAGAGACTGTGAAATTATTACAGGAGGGCATATACTCAACACTACAACATACAGGCACATGCAGTAAATTTCTCAACAAGACCTCCAAAGCACAGAAAATTAGAGCAAGAATTAACAAGTGGGATGGCATCAAACTAAAAAGTTTCTTCTCATCAAAAGAAACTATCAAGCTGGACATCGTGGCACATACTTGTAATCCCAGTGCTTGGGAGGCTGAGACAGGAGGATCTCACAGGCTCAAAGCCAGCATCAGCTATTTAGTGAGGCTCTCAGCAACTTAGTGAGACCCTGTTTCTAAATAAAATATAAAACTAGGTCTGGGAGTATATCTCAGAGGTAGAAAAGCCCCAGGGTTCCACCCCCAGTACCAGAAAGAAAGAAAGAAAGAAAGAAAGCCATCAGGAACCTAAAGAGAAACCCTACAGAATGGGAGAAGATCTTTACCAGCCACCACTCTAATAGAGGGCTATCCAGAATATACAAAGAGCTCAAAAGACTCTACACTAGCAAAAAAAAAAAAAAAAAAAAAAAAAAAACCACCCAATAAAGAAATAGGCAACTAAATTAAATAGATACTTCACAAAAGAAAAGATACAAATGGCCAATAGGTACATGAAAAGATGTTCAATATCAGTAGCCATTAGGGAGATACAAATCAAAACTACACTGAGATTCCATCGAATCCCAATCAGAGTGGCAAGCATAAAGAAATCAAATAACAATGAATGCTGGCGAGGATGAGGGGAAGAGGAACTCTTTTATACTGTTGGTGAAAGTGCAAACTAGTTCAGCCACTATGGAGATCAGTGTGGAGAGTCATTAGAAAATTGGGAATTGATCCACCATATGATCCAGCTATACCACTCTTGGGTATCTTTCCAAAGGGGTTGAAATCAGAGAACTACAGTAACATATGCATACCCATGTTCATAGCAGCACAATTTGTAATAGCCAAAATATGGAACCAGCCTAAGTCTCCATCAACAGATGAATAGATTGCAAAATTATGGGAAATACACACGATGCAATTCTACTCAGCTATAAAGAACAAAATCATGTCATTCGCAAGAAGATGGAATGTCCTGGAGAACATTATGTTAAGTGAGATCACCCAAGCACAGAAAGTGAAGGGTTACATGTTTTCTTTAGTATGCCCAAACTAGGGACTATTAGGAATACCAGAGGGACTCCAGATAATGAAGGGGAAGCCTCAGCAAAGCAGAAATGGAAGGGTAGGAGATGAAGAAGGCTGAGGTTGATTAATGGAGGAGCTACAACCGAATATGTATAAAAGTATGAATGTAGCATAGTCAACCTGGACACTCATTGTTGAAGGGGTGGGGGGAATTGGAAGGGGAGAAGGCACCAATAACAGACTAAATATTTGCCATTTTCAATATGATCCACATAAAACTAAAAATTTAAAAATTAAAATAAAAAATAATTTTAAAATTATGTATAGAAATATCGTTGCTACACATCAATAATAATTATAATGAAAAAATCAAATATTGTAAGAGAGTTTAATGTAAATATTGCTCAAGAGTCCAGAATTTAAAATATGCCCTTGCAAAAATTTCTTTTCAATTCCCCAAATAATGATTCTATCCCAGTAACTCCTGTAAAATAGAGTAAATTAAAATACAATGAGTTGTAAGATTTTTTCAATAGATTTATGAAGCAATGAAAAAGCAATTGAGTAAATTATTTCTATTTTCCATCTTAATACATATATTTGCTTTATGAAAATGCATAATATTTTATAAAATTAAATATTATGCCCACTTTCCTCCTGTCCATGAAGAACTTCATCTATCTTGATATATCTCCATGCTCTGACTCAACAAGATACACACACACACACACACACACACACACACACACACACACAGCACTGCTTTGTCTGTAATTTCTGCTACTATTCAACATGATTCAACAAAGTGAAATATAATACTTAAGACAAAGACAATGTTAAAACTGTAGTATTTGTCCTTAGTCTCCTAGCCTTCCACCATAACACTTTTGCTAACTCTTTTATGTACTTAAAATGAACCCTGTTTCAAAATAACAAATAAAAATTAGGACTGGGGTGTAGCTTGGAGGTAGAATGCCCCAGATTCTATCCTTAGTACTGCAAAAATAAATAAATAGCCAGGTGTGGCAGCACACACTTGTAATCCCTGAGCTTGGGAGGAGGAGACAGGAGGATCACACAGGTTCAAAGCCAGCCTTGCTGGCTTAAGAGACCCTGTTTCTAAATTTAAAAATGTATAAAATAGGTCTGGGAGTGTAGCCCAGAGGTATAAGAGTTTCCAAGAACCCCAGTGCCACCAAAAAATAAAAAATAAAATAAATAAATAAATAAAATGAATCAAGTGATATATGCAAAATCATTGTTATTAATATTGTTACTAATTTTGTGAATAATAACCAGAAAACAGAGCCTTGCTGTCTTAGAAAATCACAGCCCTGCTGTGTGAGGAAAGCCTTTTGCTCATGAGAGAGCACAAGTGCAAATATTCAAAGCATTTATTCCAATTAACTTTATTACTGTAATAATTTAAAACTCATTATGATGGAGGAAGGCTGTGGGGAATGTGGAGGGCATGCCCCTCACAGGGTCCCCACAAAGACTGACAACCAGGGTCAGGTCCCTTGGACGCACACAAAGCCAACTGGTCGCTGGTGGCAAATGGACAGAGACCACTAGCCCTTGTAATTTGTATTTGGCATTCCTAGTCCATACAAGTATGATAATCAGGCACAGAAGTGAAAAACACATTTTCTTTTTCTAAAAGAGAAAGATGAATGCTGTTTTATACAAATTATAATGGTTTTCACAAATTTTAGATTTTTAAAGAACACTCCTGAAGAAAATGCATCACGTCTCAAAAATAGTTTTTACTTATGTGCTTTGTACAATTTAATTCATATCTGGATTTTAAAAAATTATTTTAATGCTGAGTCTTGTGTTAAATGAAAATCTCATTTTTTAGAATCAGCCACATAAATTTTATTTTTTAGAAAAGTTTGGCACTATACTTTTTGCTTTATAGTCATATCTTGCTTATTTTTGCTAGTAAATAATTTTAACTTTATTCAACAAACATAAGTCTTAAAAACATAGGTATCTTAAAAATCAACTTAATCTTTTGTTGTGTGTGTCATGCTGGAGACTGAACTCAGGGGCATTCTACCTCCAAGCTAAACCCCCAGCCCTGTTTTATTTTTTATTTTGGAACAAGGTCTCACTAAGTTGCAGAGGCCCTCACAAGTTGCTGAGGCTGGCCGCAAACCTGCAGTCCTTCTGTCTCAGTCTTCCAAGTACTGAGATTACAAGCCTGAGCCACCATGCCCAGCCAACTTCATCTTAAAACAGAAAATTTTGAAACCACTATGTTTATTCAATAAAAATTCCTGATTGCAAAGACAGTTTGATAGATACACCAGAGAAACAATCTTTTAGTACATAATTTTTGGTCAGCTAAATCTGAATATTATTTACTCTAAATGTTTGGAGTACTTGGATCTAGAAATCATGGTAAATGGTATTGCTAGCAAATGTTCCATGAAGATGAAAATAAACATAACGATGGTCAGTGTTTCTGACTCCATGGAAAATCAGAATCATCTGTCATTTTATAATGATGTTCACATCACCCAGGAATTTTTCAAATAAGCTTTGGAATGAGAGAAGTCCTCTAGGAAATGACTGCTTTCTATGTCCCCAGAAATCTGTCATCTCCACTTGGTAAACTTCACACTCACTGTGGAGTTATTACAAATTAATTTTGCTACTTGTCATTTCAGATGTTTTTTAACCTGCACTTGAATAATGTGAACCTGCACATGAATAACTAATGTTGAATTATCTGGCCAAATAATCTCACATGGAAAGCTTATTATTCTAACTCTTAAAGTTTTTCTTTCTATTTTAAAATATAAATACGTGCATGCATGTGCATATGAAGGGGTAGTTATTTGTGTGAAGGTGATATTATATGATAAATATATGCTTCTGAAATTAAAAAATTCTAATCCATAAACTTACCAGTATTTAGATTTTCTTATTATGCTTTCCTGAACTTATAAAGTGTTCTTAAATCTTATTAAATTATCTTTCAAAAAGTTGCTACTTTTTGTTGCAGAAGTAACTTATCACTTTAAGCATGGTTTTCCTGTGTCTCTGTTTGTTTAGGCTTGGGGTTTGGGTGGGGGTTCCTTGTATTGTGTGGGGTTTTCTAAGAGAAGAGGATAGTGTTGTGTAAAATTATGCTAAATTGAAATTATGGATTCTAAGAGCTTACTAGACTTTGAAGGTAATTCTATTGCAAATATTTAATGTTCAAATTCCAGTGTCATTATATTTGGGCAACCCACTATAGGGATTTTTTTTTACATATTGAGTTAAATTAATGTTGAATTGGTGGCATATAATTTTAATTTCTTTACCAGAATAAAGACCTTTAATTTTTTTCTGACATTTTACATGTGGAATGGCTGAGCCTTTTCATCTAATCAATTTCTCCAGACACATTCTAGTGTAGATGCCACTTAAGACAGTGTCCATAAACATAACCAATGCATTGAGTGATATCATAGCATACCTTAGTTGATGAATTAAAGAACAAAGCATTTGAAAGAATGCATCCTTTTCATATAGTTTCAGGAATTTGTAGAAGTGAAATTGTTTGAAGAATACTCTGTCTCATCACTCCTTCTGACCTCTGGTCAATAATGGCCAATTAATTTTAATAGAAAAACACCCACCTTACTCATTTCTTTATTTTATTCCCATTTTGCCATCACCATAAGCTTAGGCTTTGGTTTATCAGGTCATCTCTTACCTGGGCTGATACACCAGCTGCCTCCTGGATGTTTCTATTTTCAGTGACCTCAAGTTCCCCCACCCCTTATTTTCATCACCAACACCTGTCAAAAGAGTCTCCCTAAACACAAATCTGATGGTACTACTGACTGCCACACATCAAATACTCTACATGGGCTTTATCCTTGTTTCTCAAATGATCAAATAGCCCTTCAAGGTAGCATTTGGTATCTTATTCTATACTTGATACTGAGGTTCAAAAATCATATCTAAATTTCCCATGATTGTACACCTACTATGTGGAAAAACTAATTCAACCAGAGGTCTGCTATATCCATATACCACACTCAGAACATCAGGGTCCAATGGTCACTTTCCTGCCTCATCAGCTGCCATGGATCTTATCGTAGAGTGAAATTTGGCAATTTGTGGTTTCCTAGTTTATTATTCTCTGTTATATTTCTTTTCTCTCTGTAGTGTCTTTTGTGGAATTGACCAAAGCTGGGAAGTTCAACCTGGTCAGTGCACTTAAAAAAAAAAAAGGCCTTGAAAGGGCATGAGACATGGCTTTGTTCCAGCTGCAACAATTGAAGCAGGGGGTCTAGGCCTCCAGTATCCAGTGGTGGCTGACTGGGTCCATGAAAGCTTTTATATTGAGATTCCCACATAGGAGATCTACCTAGCACAGATATATAGCTGCATATCTTTATCAGCACACTTGACTTCCTCTGTCCAGTTTATATACCAAATCAGAACAAAAATGGCAACTGGCCAAGGCAGAGTTATATATGATGATATGGCATCCTCAAGGAGAACATGGTTTTCATGCAACAGTGGCCTTCACCAGAAGGAGGTGAAGAAGTACCATGTTCTCACAGTCCCCACGGTGCCCCTGCCTCATTATTGATTAAAGATAATAATGTTGAAGGCAATAATGGTAAAAACAGTACGTTGTAACCAGGTATGGTGTCACATGCCTATAATCACAAGTGTTTGGGAGGCTAAGACAGGAAGATCCCTGGTTCAAAGCCAGTACACGGTAACTTGGTGAGACCTTGTTTCAAAATAAATAATAAAAAAAAGAGCTGGGGAAGTAGCTCGGAGATAGAATGACCCTGGGTTGAATCCTCAATATAAGAAATTTTTAAATAGTATACTGTTCCCTTAGGCTGCTATAATAAAGCACCCAAACTAGGCCAGTCAAAACAATAGAAATGTTATCATCCCTGGGTTCTGGAGGAGAGAGAGACAAAGGGAAGGTATCATCGGGCCACACTCTCTCACTGCCAGCCTCTCCTACTTGCAAAAGGTCTTAGCATTCCCTCCTTTGTTTTCATATAAAGAATCTTTTCCTCTGTTGTCCCATGGCCACCTTCCTTCTGTAGGTCTGTATGGCTCTCCTTACTCTCTTCTGAATGTCTCTACCTCTGTGTCTCCTCTTCCTATAAAAACATCTTTGCACTGGATTAAGGGCTCACCCTGCTCTGCTAAGACCTCAATTTATATCTTTGTTACATCTTTAGAGAACTCATTTCCTAATTGGATCAATTCATCAGTATCAAGGTTTAGGATTTCAAATGTGTGTGTGTGTGTGTGTGTGTGTGTGTGTGTGTGTGTGTGTGTGTGTTACTGGGGATGGAACCCAGGGGATTTCTTTTTCTGGGCTGCACTCCCAGACCTATTTTATATTTTGTTTGGAAATAGGGTCTCACTAAGTTGCTGAGAGCCTCACTAAGTAGCTGAGGCTGGCTTCAAACCTATATGATCCTCCTGTCTTAGCCTCCCAAATACTGGGATTACAAGTATGCGCCAACATGCCCAGTTTTTCAATGTGTATTTCAATATATGCTTTAACTGAGACAAAAGGTAACAAACAGTAAATTTAATAAAAGTAATAGCAAATTATTATAGACATAACAAATCCACACTCAATTTTAAATTCAGTGAAGTATTTTTTTTACCTTGAGCAACTTCCCTGATAACTCCAGTCCATCTCAGTTTTAGGCAGAGATAGCTATCCTGTCTTCTGTGAAGCTCTAGGTAGTTCTGAAAACTTCTAACACAGCATTTACACATGTTATACTTATCTGTGTTCATATATATTTCCCTCTAGACTGTGAAATAAGAGAATCTCTCTCCTTCAGCTTTTTAACCTAAGCACCTCGCATCATTACTAGCATGTGGCTGGCAAGAATGCATTAAACAGCAGTTTGATTAAACTGATTCTCTACCATGTCATCATATTGAAAAATTCTGTATTACCAACAGGCTTGTTTGTATATTAAACTTATCATGTGAGCAGGCACTGTTCAATTGTTAAAAACTGTGACTAGTCTGAGATTGTTTTGTTCCTGCTTACAAGCTAACAAGTTAGCCTCTCATAGTTTCATAGATGGTAACATACAAGAATAGGCATTGGGTTCACAAACAAAGGGCATTGTTACTCATGGCACAGCAGGCAGGATGAGCTGCAACTCTGCATCTGTTCTCTGGATTTCCCAGGATCTACAAGGTGAGATGGAGGTAGGCCCTTGTGGATGCGGCACACACAGTGGAATGTGGAGGTTAGAAAACCTTAGCTAGGTGTGGTGGCATACATCTGTGATCTCAGTACTTGGGAGACTGAGATAGGAGGATCACAGATGGCATACATGGCATACAGATGAGCCATGGAGAATTGTATCCCAATAATTAGTGGCTTATATTCATTAACTCACTCTTTACTTCAACATTATTTTATGCCCTTTTATGGATAAGCAAACTAACAAACTTAATCATCATAAGTTGTCACACATACCACGAGTGTTTGGGCTTCCTTTGCCTGTTTTTTTTTTTTTTAATCTTGTTTAGGATTGCAGAATATCCGTGTCTCACCATTTTTATATAACAGATATTTATTATGTGCCAGAAACTATTTAATGTGATTTTTTTCTCCACAAAATAACTCTAAAATACAGATGTCAAATGAACGAAAACTAGACCAACCTCCCCAAAGTGGTGTAACTATCAAATGAATTATGGAAAGCATTTTTCATAGTCCTTTGTGTTTGATAAAAAAAATGGACTTTTTTCAGATTGTAAAACAGGGCATAGAATGATTAGATGTGTATACAAAGTTAAAAACTTAGAAGAAGCAGAGCTAAGTTTGAACCCAGCTTTTCTGACTCCAGGGCTGACTCTCTGGAATACCATGCTGTGATAAGTGCATTCTTTAGACGTGCCTTCCTCCTCTTCTCATGGTCTCTTACCTTCCTTACTGTGTGAACCATGGCTCCCTTGCTGTTCCTCTGACCCTGGCTCTGCCACTCTGACTCCCTTTCTTTCTTGACTCTTCACATGTCCTATGGATGCCAGTGTACTGATGGCTCTCTGGGAGTCTCTAGTCCCATCCATACATCTCTGTATATCTGTTGGGTACTTTCAGAAAGTAGATATGGCACACCATGTGCTGAGTGCTGAAACACCTTCCCTACTTCAGAGACTTTCAAGTGCTTACCATGTAATTATCCATGCCAGGCCTAGCCTCCATGTGGTACAAGATAAATCTACCACAACAGAAGCAGTACTTTATTGAAACAGACTGAAATGAAATAGAACTAAATAAAATAGGAAATGTTAAGAGCGTGTTACACAAGAGAGGTAAGCAATCAGTGTGGGTTTGTATATGTACCTTAGATCCCAGTAGAAACTGTCAAAGGTTTGAAAGCCACTTCTTCAGTAAAATCACACTTACAGAAATATGCCTACTGATAAACCTCTTCACTCTGGAATCGCCCTCTCCTACCCCCAGCGTGGTTACCCAGTGGCAAATCTTCTAGTAGAAAGTCTGCCTTCCAGCACTATAGACTGTCACATACCCAACCTGCGTATAGGAGCAGGGAGCACCTACTCAGGCTCTACCACTACAAACCTGGCGCAGGCATTAGGACAGGGGCTTATTTATCTGAGAAAGAACCCAATATTAACAAAAATAAGTCTATTCCTTTCTTAAGAGATAGAAACAGAAATATGTATGCTAATAAAAATCTATTTTCCTAGGATGACCATTTCTCTATGGTTACACATGCTCAGACTTCTTACAGAATCCATCCCTTTGTAGTCTCTAATATAGTGAGATTCATCTTTTTAGGATATTTTCCTAATTTCCACCAGTAATCAATTAGGAATTATCAATTAGTCTTTATCTGATTTTTTTCAAGACAAATGTTGCTTTTGATAGAACCATATGTAGCAAACCCACATCTACCTCACAAAATACAGGAAATGTGAAACAGTGTAAGGTGTGGTGCCCTGGAGAGCTCACAAAGCAAGTGCTGCGGCAGAGGAGTTGCACACATCTACTGCAGGGTGCTAAGGGCTGAGTGTGCCCTCCCTTCACAGCGGAAGCTTAACTCCCGGGCCCTCAAAATATGACTGCATTTGGTGATAGATTCTTTCAGGAGGCTATTAAGGTAAAATGAAGTATTGAGAAAGATGATTCCAATGTGACTGATGTCCTTACCGGAAGAGAAGAGGACAAAGACAGGCCCAGGAGTAAGGATAGAATTGCTGTCTGCAAGCTAAGGACAGACAGGCCAGATAACACTTGCAAAGTTTGTTGTAAAATCAATCTCTTGATCTAGTGATGTCATTTAAAGAGTTATCAGTGAGTGGTGACATTATACTAATAACCCTCTTTTTCTTCCTCCTTTTGTGAATAAATGGATTAGCAGTCAAGTTTCACGTTGTATCAATTAACCCCTAATATTCAGACTGGAAGGTTAATTTTCAAGTATGGTGATCTTTTCAATCACATGTATTAATAATAAGTAATCATTTCTTAAGAGCATAATGCCTCACAAATAATAGTATAAATACAGTCTGTGTTTGTGTACATCGACTACAAATTAAAGTGTAGAGAGCTTCTAAAATTTGTTTTATGGATTGGGGATTAAACCCTGGAGCATTCTACTTCTGAGATACATATTGCCAACCCTTTTTTATTTTTTATTTTGAAACAGGGTCTCAATAAGTTGCTGACAGTATCTCACTAAGTTGCTGAGGCTGGCCTCAGCAATCCTCCTCTCTCAGCCTCCCAAGTATTGTAACTCAGGCATGTGCCAATGTGTCATCTAAAATTATCTTTAAGGCCGGGCGTGGTGGCACAGGCTTGTAATCCCCGGCCTTGGGAGGCAGAGACAGGAGGATCACACTGGTTTGAAGCCAGCCCCGCTGGCTTAAGAGACCCTGTTTCCAAAAATAAAAAAGTATAAAATAGGTCTGGGATTGTAGCCCGGAGGAACAAGGGCTACCAAGGAACCCCAGTACCACAAAAAAAATTATCTTTAAAATAAGAAATATTACTAAGTGGAGAGAGTACTATAATTACTTATTAGAAATATCTACCCAGGCATGGTGGCACACACTTGTAATCCCAGCATTCGGGAGGCTGAGACCGGAGGATCGTGGTTCGCAGACAGCCTCAGCTACTTAGTGAGACCTCTGCAACTCAGTCAGACCCGGTTTCAAAACAAAGAATAAAAAGCAGGGCAGGGGGTGTAGCTTGGAGGTCAAATGCCCCTGGGTTCCATCCCCAGACCTGCAAAAAAAAAAAAAAAAATCTTATTAGGGCTGGGCGTGGTGGCTCATGCTTGTAATCCCAGCACTTGGGAGGCTGAGACAGGAGGATCGCACAGGTTCAAAGCCAGCCTCAGCTACTTAGTAAGGCTATCAGCAACTTAGTGAGACCCTTTTTCCAAATGAAATATAAAATAGATCTGGGAGTATAGCCCAGAGGAAGAAAGCCCCTGAGTTCCACCCCCAGTACCACCAAAAAAAATAAATAAATAAAAAGAAATGTCTTATTAGGTATGTAAAATGTTATTCCTACTGACTATATTTCATGTATTGACTTTATTATTTTATTTACCTTTGGGGAGTGCTAGGGATTTAACCCAAGAGCATTCTACCTCCAAGCTACACCTCCAGCCCAATTTTTTATTCTGTATTTTGAGACAGATTCTCACTAAGTTGCAGAGGGCCTCACTAAGTCGCTAAGGCTGACCACGAACCCAGATCCTCCTGTCTCAGCCTCCCAAATACTGGGATTACAAGAGTGTGCCACCACACCTGGCTACTTTATTGTTTTATAACATATTGTTTTAATACATGGATGTAAAAATACATAGAATAGATATATATAGGTAACTCCAGACCTTCATCAAACTACTTAAAAGTTGTAGGAGATTCTGATATACTACTTCTATACTAAGGTTTCATAAATTTTCTAGAAAAGTAATTAGAGTTAGTGAAGAAAGAAGGAATCTATTTTAAAGTGACAGAAAAGCAATGCAATTTTAGAATTATTCTGCATTAGCAATTTTTCTGTGTATACATTTAGAGATCCTTAAAATGTTCTTCTAGATATACAATATAAAAGATTAATCTCTTTGGAGGGGTATTAGGAAAAACATGTTATGGATGCCCTGGACAAAGAAAAAGTTGCAGGACAATGGAGAATAAGTATTGATTCTGACAAAAAGGTTTGACATAGTTTAAAGCAAAGCAAACTTTGACCTCGTAATTAAGTTGTTGATGCATCTGTGAGGAGGGAGCTAGGATGCCTATTTCAGGGACTAAAACACAGAGGATGGGAGAAAGAAAGGCAGGACTCAGCTAATGTATGGTGAGTCTGTGATGAGCTTTTGGATATGGAGCCAGAACCTGACATTTCTAAGGCCTTATTAGATAAGCATGGAACATTTAAGGGAAGAAAACAAAAGAAAAGTACATTCAGCATACACATTATCTGTAGCAAAGTCAAACACTGTGGCAAACATCTCATTCAAATATTATCCATATTTCATGTACTTACTTTATTGTTTTATTCTAATGTATATAAAGATATGTGTACTAGAGGTTACTCCACACCCTTATATTCAAACATATTTTTCAAAAAAGCCTAAAATTTTTAAGTGAAACTTGTTTACATAAAGATTATTCTAATGATTCTATCCTCAAGTGTAGAAACAGAGTACTATTTGGAACTGAACAGAATTTAAAACAAAGTATTTTTCTAATAAAGTACAATATCTTTTTTATAGCTACTATTTAAAATACTGTCTCGGACTCCCATGTACTAGGATTGCAGGCATGCGCTACCACACTCAGCTACTAGATTGTATATTACTTAATAATATTACAAAAACTTTGCATGCACCATCTCATTTAATCTTCACAATTATCAAAGAATGACTCTGTATAACAGATGAGAAAACTATCATACAAAGAGCAACATTTTGTCTAAAATCATACAGACAGGAAGCTGGAGAGCTAGATTGTGAGCCCCCCCCCCCCCCCCCCCCCCCCCCCCCCGTCAGACTACAGAATCCCAGCTCCTCTACACTGTGTCAAGGTTTTATAGAACCTTCCATTTCTGGTCATCCATTTCAAATACCTTCCATTTCAAAGCTGGTCATCTGAACCAGCTTTGAAAGAGCAAGAGTGAGGGGGGAGTTATAGGCTCAAAAAACTAAGGAAAAGATATGGTGGAGTTTATCTCAAGGACAAATAGATTTTGTTCTGAAACAATGTCAGAACTCTTTCTTATTTCAGACACTATCAAACCCCATTCTGTCCTCCAGACTTTCTTGCTAAGTGGGTGGGGAAGGCTACTGACCACACTGGATTCCATCTTCTTTTATATAATCAAAGATCATCAAAGGGTATGCCTGCCAAACAATGACTGTAGTTTATTTAAATATAACCCAAAAAAACTCTACTCTTGTTCTTCCCCAAGAGCACAGAACAAGATTAGAGGAGAGGACAGAGTTTGGTGGAGCAAGCCATTTTAAACATCAGAAGTTGCCCAGAGGGGAATGGTAGAAGCAGGCTAGGTAAGAATAGAAACTTTTATGTCAAGGAAATCTAAGTTCAAATAGAAGTGCTGCAACCTCTTAACTGTGTGATTTTTAGCAAACTGCTTGACCTCTCTAAGCATTCATTTCTTTATCTGGAAGTACAGATTTTGTAAGTAAAAATCTTTAGAGCTTGGATGAATCACGAGGGTTCTCAAGCCAAGACACACTAAGAATTTGGTGCATAATATACTGATAATCTTTAACTATTTATTTAGCTTTAATTTAATTGGAATCAGGTAAGCATTGTGCATTGTGTACCACTTCAAGTTAAAATTGAAAAAATTTGAATTTGTTACTTGCATTAAAATGATGCATTATTAGTTTATTGGAATTGTCTTTCAATTGTATTCACTTATACACTCTAACATTAATACAGAGCTCAATTATTTTTATCCCCAAGAGAATAAAAAGATATAAAATGTGTTGTTTATTTTCCCAGTGTCAGCTACCTGCAATTGTTAACTTCCTGTCACTGACAGCTGGCTATTTTCAGGATGAGTGGCAAAACCTAGAGTTGCAACATACAATTTGTATATCAAGTATTCAACTTATTTTATATACATACACACACACATACACACACACACACACACACACACACACACATATTCTCATTATTGGTTCTTCACAGTTATCTGGCTGGTTTACTTCTCAATCCAGTTCTGTTTCATGAGGGGAAAAAGTCAAATAATTCATGCACAAAACTTAACACAATGTCTACTGTATAAATATGAACTCTTTGATCTGTATTTACCCTCACTCATTAGTATGCATTATCTGTATGCAAAATGAGAAGCTTGAGAGGAAACAAAGAGGTAAGGAAAGGAGAAGAGGACTGCAAGAGAGATGTGAGGAGACAAGAAACACATCAGACTGTTTCACAATTCTGCTTCCCCTTTACAGCAGCCAACATGATCCAGAAAACACATTTCTCCACTCCCCACCCTTTTAAATTTCTTGTTAAGAGTAGTTTTTCTAAAATGCTTATATAAATCATAACCACTGAGCTCGTTCTCTTTGCTGACAGGATAAAATTCAAATGGCTACAAATGGCATTTGAGGTTTTATTCTCTAAACTTTGCCCTTCCCTCCAGTATCCTTTCTCCCAGCATCCAATCTTTTATACTATGTTTCAAGGGCAATGAAGTGTAATTGGAAATTTTGAATGATCCATGATTTTTTTCCTATGATTTCACCCATCTCCAATTATCACTCCACCACTCCACCCTGCCCATAAAATTTTATCTTCATATTTTACAGCTCAGCTTCTTTAGGAAGCCCTTCCTCAATCTCACATAGGTGACTGCTTTTTTACCTGAATTCCCTTTTACATCATAGCTTACGTGTTCAAATTTAATTGGTTATATGTCTGTCTTTCCAGGTCACCAGCGACTATTCTGAAAGTAGCAACTACCTTCTGTTACTGCTTTGTATCCCTGGAGCTTACCTGAGTGATTAACAAATCATTGGTTGAATGGCTTGTTTATTAAGTAAGTAACTAAATGATTAAGTTAATTAACCTCTCTTTAATGCTGAAAATTAAAGAAAGTTCTTTAAAAATCCAAATATTGTAGGGGGAAGATATTAAGTAAATAAATAAATAAGCAAACAAACAAACAAACCCAGGGACAGTCCACATCCAAACTACAGCCTCAGGCCTATTCTTATTTTAAGTGCTGAGGCTGGCCTGGAATCTGACATCCTACTATCTCAGCCATCCAGCTACTAGGATTAGAGGCACAGGACACCACACCCAGCTAAAAGGAAGCAATTTATATGAAGCTTCTTCATCTGCATCTCCAACTTATCCTATTAATAAGTTGGACCAGAAATACAGTAAATTTTTAGTACATTTTATTTTTAGGAATTTTAGAATATGTCATCTACTTAAATTATTATTCTATGATTCAGAATTTATAACTTCTGAGATTTAGTCATATATTCTTATATACACCATGAACATTTCCAAGTCTTTGACTTCGATGTCAGCAGTTTCAACCACATCATTACTCAAAGACTTTCTCTGTATACTAGTAGATGATACCTGTTGTCATCTTCTAAATTGCCACAGTGCTTATTAAACATGTCATGCTTTTGAGTTTTATCTTTCTACATTTCTGACATTGTCATCTGAACTCTAATTGATTGAGGAAATATCTTTTATCTTTGTTTTCTACAATTTTATCCTCAGCACCAGACACAGTGCCTACCACAGTAATTGGCATTTAATAAATACATGTTAAAACAATGAATGATAATGAAGTGTTCACATGCTAGCTCATTGATTAAAATCAAGGTATAAGATATAGGAGGTTTAGAGTTTATAGATGGAAATATGAAGAAAGTACAATTAAGGACTATAGAGATGACTTAAAAAGCTCTCTCAGTTAATGAATATAGCAGAGTCTGCTCCACTTCTCTAAGTTCTCACAGGCATTAGTTTCCTCTGGCTGATATAAGAGTTGCCACAAACTTAGTGGTTTCACTCAATACAAATTTATCATCAAACTGTTCTGGGGGGTCACTGATTTAAAATGGATTTCAGTGCACCAGCAGGATGTCAACAGGGCTACATTCCTGTGAGAGGCATACAGAAAATTAGTTCCTTTTCCTTTCCAGCCTCTAGGACTCACCCATATTCCTTGACTCGTGGTCCCATTACTCTATTCTAGGAACTAGCAAAGTCAGACCAAATTTTTCTCTTGCTCTGTGTGCTTGCCTTTCTCCACTCCTCTTATGGTATGATTACAGTAGACCTACCTAGATAGTCCAGATTAATCTCCCCATATAAAGCAAACAAAAGTACATCTGCAACCCTGATTTTCCTTTGACAGTTAATCTAACCTATTTATAGGCATCAGTCATTAGGGCATAGATGTTGTTGCTGGTCATTATTCTGCCTTCATCACTAAGAATAATAGACAGAGTAACTAATCTCTGTAGGATACCACCAGGATTCTAGACAGACCCAAAAGAAAAAGAACCATTAAAAAAAGCAATGATGATAGCTTATGAGAAAGAGAATAGGTATAGATGTAACAGCCATAATCCTTTTTATTAGCCTGAGGCACAGGTAAACCCATATTTTTTTACTAAAAATTAAATCAGAGCAGAAGAAGCCATGGTTTTAGTGGTCCTTGCAAACATCATACAAAGAAGGTACAGATATATTAAGAAATATAAAACCTAACTAGAATTTCCTCATGAATAAAAGTTTTAAAAATAATTAAAATTTTATTAATTAATAAAACAAAACTTTTGGGAAGATGGCAACCCAGAGAAGCAGCACTTAAGAATCCTGATGATACTTGATCTCCATTGCCTCAAAAACAGCTTTCTGCAAAGCCAGGAAATACTATCATTAGAGGAATAAAAATGATAAATACAAGGAACAGAGAATAAGAAGATTAGAAGACTGACCAGAGAGCAGAATAGAAACCTGCTCACCTTGCGGCAGTGGGCACTACGGCAGCAACATCTTGCCTCACAGCACCAGAATCCAGAGACGAAAAGAAAAACAAGGATCTGAAGTGAGCATCTGCAGATCAATGGGTTTTAAGTCATCAGTTCTTCCTGCACAAACACCAGCTACAACTTCCAGTGGCTGAGCTTACTACACCTTCCAGGGATCCAGAGTAGAGCTCAACACCAGAAAAGAAACTCATACCACTCATGGCTGAAGGTGCCACTGGTGGCTGAGATCACCATGCTCTCCAGAGATCCAGACCAGTGCTCACTAAAATTGTAAGTGAAATTGCGGTGGCCACAGGAGAAGTCCCAGCATTTCACCCCCAGGGACTCCATGCAGCCGCAATAAACTCCTGGGGTCTGAGATTTTGCACTTCAACCCAGTGAAGGTGCAGTGGTGGCTGAGATTACCACACCCTTCAGAGATCGAGAGAGGCTCTCAATAACACCATAAGTGAAGTTGCAGTTCTCACAGGAAAACACCCAGCCTGGGACCCCAAGGGACCTGTGCAGCCCCAATATACTCCCTGGGTCTGAGACTTTGCATTACAACCCAGTGAAGGAGTAGTGGCAACTGAGATTAAAACACCCTTGAGAGATCCAGAGCAGCACTCAATTACACCATAAGAGAAGTCATGATTACTGCAGGAAAATGCCCAGCCCAGTGCCCCCAGTGTCTCCTGTAGTCCCAATAAACTCCTTGGGTCTAAGACATTGCAGTACAACCCAGAGAAGGTGGGAATAGAGTCTGCTGTTGGACATAGCAGAGGCTCAGACAGACTCAAGGTCTGATCAGTGCAAAGTGTAGGGGGAGACCTAGGTTTAACACTAGACCCAACTAGTAGGATCTCCAGGATCACCACAGACCTTTCAATCGTGGTGAATGGGGAGAAGTCAGACAAGCCCAGTCCTCGTTATGGAGAACAGAGACTCTTCTGCATACCTGCTGACACCTCTAAATTCAGACATAATATCCACAAAAGACAAGATGCCAAGACATTAGAAAAAAAAAGCCTGAGAACCCTGAAAATATGAGAACTAGGAAGAGTAAAGATATAATGAAAATAAAAAATACTGACCTACAACAAATGCAAGAAGGAGAATTCCAAATCCTGATTTTCAATATAACGAAAGGCCTCAAAGAAAGTGTACAGAAATGAAAGAGGAAATGGAGACGCTAAGAAAGATTCAGAAAGAGGTCTGGAATGAAAGGAAAGAGTCAATAAATGACACAAAGAGAGCAATAGAAAGAAATTCTAGAAAATTAGATGAAATGGAAAATATACTATCACTGTTAGAAGACAGTTCATTCAAAACCAAAAGCACAGGTAGCAGTATACAAAAGTCATTACAGCAATAAAACCTAAACATCTAACAACTATGGGACAATATGAAACATCCTAACTTATGGATAAATAAATTGAAGAAAGGATAAAGATACAGACCAAGAGTATTTGTAATCTCTTCAGAGAAATAATTTCAGAGAACTTTTTAAACATGGAAAGAGACTTGGACTTGCACATTCAGGAGACATACAGAGCACTGTTAAGACAAGATCAAAGAAGGACTTCCCCACACCATGTAACAATCAAAATGACCGAGATAGAGGCCAAGAAAAAATCTTAAAAGCAGTGAGAACAAAAGAACATATGACATACAGGGGCAAGACAATAAAAATTACCCCAGACTATAAAACCCAAGTCAGGAATGCCAGGAGAGAGTGATATGATGTGATCTACACCCTGGAAGAAAATAACTTCTAACCAAAACTGCTATATCTAGCAAAGTTATTCAAAATTGATGAAGAAACAAAAGTGTGTCAAGATAAGTAGAATCTCAAAAAATTCATGAATTCAAAGCCAACACTAGAGAAAATACATAAATAAATAAATCATAAAGAATAAAAATAAGATTTCAGAATCAGAAAAAAGATGAAGTTAGCCAGGCATGGTAGCGCATGCTTGTAATCCCTGTGCTTGAAAGGCTGAGACAGGAAGATTGCACAGGTTTAAAGCCAGCCTCAGCTACTTAGTGAGACTCTCAGCAAGTTAGTGAGACCCTGTTTCCAAATTTTAAAAAAATATATAAAATAGATGTGGGAGTATAAGCTGGAGGTAGAAAGCCCCTGGATTCCATCCCTAGTGACACAAAAAAATGAGATTAAATTGATCAGTGGGGCATTTAAGTAAAGCAGAAATAACATTATACCAAAGAGTAGATAGAACACAAAATGACAGGAAACAAAAATCATATTTCATTAATAATTGTGAACATCAAAGGACTTACCTCACCAATCAGAAAACATAGACTGACAAAGTGGATTAAAAAACATAATCCAAATATATGCTGTTTGCAAGAAACTCACCTTAGAACCAAAGACATTCATAGCCTGAAAGTGAAAGGATGAAAAAAGATATGTGATGCTAATGGAGACCAAAAATTGGCAGGGATAGAACACTAATATCCAACAAAACAGAATTTAAGCTAAAACACATCAGAAGAGACAAACCAGGGAACTTCCATTTATTAAAAGGAACAATTCACCAAGAAGATATAATAAATGTTTATGATATAATAAAAGTAAATGTTTATGTCCCAGATGTGGGTACACCCACATTTGTAAAACAAACCCTCCAGGACATCAATCTCAAATAGACTCAAATGAAATAATATTGGGGGACTTCAACTCATCTCTCACATGACTAGATCGATCTTCAAGGCAAAAGATGAGTAAAGACTCTTCAGGACTAAAGAAAATTTTAAACCAAATAAACCTAACAGACATATACAGAATATTTCAACCAGGAACAGCAGAATACACATTCTTCTCAGCTTCTCATTGGTACCATCTCCAAAATAGATCATATCCTGGGCCACAAAGCAAGCACCAGCAAATTCAAAAGATGTAATATACTCTCCTGCATCTTTTCAGACCACAATAAAATGAAAGTAGAAATCAACAACAGAAAACCAAAAATAGCTATTTAAATACATGGGGATTGAATGATACAGTATTGAAAGACAAGTGGGTAAGATCAGATTTATTTCTCAAATTAAATAAAAATAGAGACACAACTTACCAAAATCTATGGGAAAGTGGTGTGAAGAGGAAAGTTTTTTAGCATTGAGTGCCCACATAAGAAAAACAGAGAGTCGCCAAGTAAACAACCTAATGACACATCTCAAGAACCTAAAAAAAAAATACAAGTCTAATCTCAAAGTCATCAGAAGGCAGGAAATTATTAAAATCAGAGCAGAAAAAAATAAAATAGAGAACAAATAAAACCAATTCAAAGAATCAACAAAACAAAAAACAGGTTCTTTGAAAAGATTAATAAGCTTGACAAACCCCTAGAAAACATAACCAAAAGAAAGAGAGAATCAACTCAAATAATCAAAATCAGAAATGAAAAAGAAGACATCACCACAGATTGTGAAGAAATTCAAAGGATTATCAGAAACTATTTTGAAAATTTATACTCCAATAGACTGGAAAACATGGAAGAAATCGATAGATTTCTAAGCACATATAACCTACCTAAATTGAATGAAGAGGACATAGTAAGCCTAACCGAACCAATAGCAAGCAAAGAAATAAAAACAGCAGTAAAAATTCTGCCATCAAAGAAAACCTCAAGCCCTGATTGGTTTTTAGCTGAATTCTACAAAACCTCCAGTGAAGAACTAATCCCAATACTTCACAACTTGTTCAGGGAAATTGAAAGAGATGGAATTCTCCCAACTTTCTTCTATGAGGCCAATATGACATAAATCCCAAAACCGAATAAAGAAACCTCAAGAAAAAAAAATTACAGACCAATATCCTTGATGAACATAGATGAAAAATTCTAAACAAAATACTAACTATATGCATTCAAAATCATATCAAGAGAAGTGTACACCATGATCAAGTTGGTTTCATCCCAGAAAAGCAAGGCTGGTTCAACATACACAAATCAATACATATTATTCACCACATAAATAGAATTGAGAACAAAAAAACCACATGATTATATCAATGTTGGCTGGAAAAAGCATTTGACAAAATCCAACACCCATTCATATTAAAAACACTGTAGAAAGTTGGAATAGACAGAATTTGTTGCAACTTAATTAAAGCAATATAAAATTAACCCAAAGACAACATTCTATCAAATGGGGAAAAACGGTGAGAATTTCCTCTAAAATCAGGAACAAGACAAAGATGCCCACTATCACCACTCCTTTTTAATATAGTCCTTGAGACTCTTGCCAGAGCAATAAGACAAGAGAAATAAATCAAAGGAATTCATAGGAAGAGAGGAATTCAAACTATCCTTATTTGCAGATGACATGACTCTTTACATAGAAGACCCAAGTAACTCAACCATAAAACTACTGGAACTGATTAACCAATTCAGCAATGTGCTGAGATACAAAAATCAACCTAAAGAAATCAGTTGCTTTTCTATATGCCAACAAAGAATCCACAATGAAAAAAATAAAGAAAACAATTCAATTCAACATAACTTCAAAACCAATAAAATACCTAGAAATAAACCTAAGAAAAGATGTAAAATACCTCTATAATAAAAAGTATAAAATATTAAAGAAAAAAATTGGAAGTTGGCCTTGCTCACCAATAGGTAGAATAAAAATCATAAAAAATGGACATTTTGCCAAAAGCTATCTACAGATTCAATAAAATTCCTATCAAAATACCAACAACATTCTTCATAGACCTACAAATATCAGTCATAAATTTCATATGAAGAAAGAAAAGACCCAGAATAGCCAAAGCAATCCTCAGCTATAAGAACCATGCAGAAGGCATCAGAATCCCTGACTTCAAACTATACTAAAGAGCAATAGTAGTAAAAATAGCATGGTGTTGGGACAATAGGCATACAGACCAGTGGAACAGAATTGAAGATAGAGTAACAAATACACACACCTACAGTCAATTAATCTTTGACAAAGGGGCCAAATTCATTCGCTGGAGAAAAGACAGCCTTTTCAACAAATGTTGCTGGGAGAACTGACTATACATTTGTAGAAAGAACGAACTAAATCCTTACCTCACACTCTGCACAGGAATTAACTCCAGATGTAAAAAGTCTTGGAAATTAGACCAGGGACTGTGAAATTATTAGAGAAGGGCATAGGTTTAACACTCCAACATATAGGCACAGGAAGTAACATTCTCAAAAAGACCTCCAAAGCGCAGGAAATTAAAACAAGAATTAACTCGTGGGATGGCATCAAACTAAAAAGTTTCTGCTCATCAAAGGAAAATATCAAGAATCTAAAGAGAAAGCCTACAGAAAGGGAGAAGATCTTTACCAGCCACCACTCTGAGAGAAGGCTAATATCCAGAATATACAAAGAGCTCAAGACTCTACACTACCAAAACAAATAACCCAATCAAGAAATGAGCACCTGAATTGAATAGACACTTCACAGAATAGATACAAATGGCCAACAGATATGTGAAAAGATGTTCAACATCAGTCATTAGGCGATGTAAATCAAAACTATGCTGAGATACCATCTAAGCTCAATCAGAGCGGCAAGCATAAAGAAATCAAATAACAACAAATGCTGATGAGGATGTGGGGAAAGAGGAACTCTTTTACACTGTTGGTGGAAGTACAAACTAGTTCATTTGCTATGGAGAGGAGTTAGAAAACTTTGAATGGATCCACCATACGATCTAGCTATACCACTCCTTGGTATCTTTCCAAAGGGTTTGAAATCAGAGAACTACAGTAAAATTTACATACTCATGTTCATAGCAACACAATTCATAATAGCCAAAATATGGAACCAACCTAGGTCTCTATCACAGATGAATGAATTGCAAAATTATGGGAAATATACACAATGAAATTCTATTCAGGTATAAAGAAGAACAAAATCATGAAGAACATTATGTTAAGTGAGATCAGCCAAGCACAGAAAGAGAAGGTATATGTATTTTCTCTAATATGCCCAAACTAGGGACTGTTTAGGAATACCAGAAGGACTCCAGATAATGAAGGGGAAACCTCAACAAAGCTGAAATGAAAGGGTAGAAGACAGAGAAGGCTGAGGTTGATTAATGGAGGAGCTTACATCTGAAATATGTGTAAAAGTATGAATGTAGCATGGTTAACCTAGACACTCATTGTTGGGAGGGGTGAAAGGGAAGTTGGGGGCAGAGGGCACCAAGCACAGTCTGAATGTATGCCATTTTCAATATGAACCACATAAAAATTAAAAGAAAAGAAAAAACAAATTAAAACATCAGATGTAGTGAGTGTTCTAGGCGAATCATTTCTCTATCTAAAAATGAAAGTTCTAGATGACATAGCCTGATATGGCGGCACAAGCCTATAACTCCAGTATTTGGGAGGATGAGACAAAAGGATCACAGGTTTATGGCCAGCCTCAGCTACTTAGTGAGGTTCTGTTTCATAATAAAAATAAAATATGGCTAGGCTTGTAGCTTAGAGGTAGAATGCCCTTGGGTTCAATACTAGCATACACACACACACACACACACACACACACACACACACTTCTAGATGACAAAAGGAAAGGATGCTCCTCAACTCATTTTATGAAACAATAATATCCCTAAAAAAAACAAAACAAAAAAGAGACAATAATGGCCAGTTTTATTTAGAAACATCATTTAAACATTTTAATAAAATATTATTATTCAGGAAGGGGAGATGGCAACTAAGAGTATAAGCCCTGCTGACACTCAATCTCCCTTGTCTCAAAACAGCACTCTACAAAGCCAGATAATACTCTCAGTAGAGGAATAAAAATGATAAACACAAGGGAAATAGAAAAAGAAGACTAGAAGACTGACCAAAGAGAAATAAAAACCCACCTGCCATGTGGCAGTGGACGCCAGCACCACTGCAATCTTCCTGCACAGCACCACACTCCAGAGATGAAAAGAAAAACAAGGATTTGAAGTGAGAAGCTGCAGATCCAGGGGTTGTAAGTCTGCTACAGCTTCCAGGAGCTAACCACGCCCTCCAGGGACCTAGTATGGAGCCCAACACCAGAATAGAAACCCACCAGTCTCACGGTGTGCTATGGCAGTGCCATCACACCAGCAGCAGCCCAGCTCACTATGCCCCTCAGAGTTCCAGACCAGCATGCACCAAAATTGTAAGTGAAGCTGAGTCCTGCAGGAGAACTTCCAGTGCTGTGCCCCTAGGGACTCGCACAGCCATGATAAACTCCCAGGGTCTAAGATCTTGTGGTTCAACACAGTGAAGGAGGAGTTGGTGGCAGAGATTATCACACCCTCCAGAGACTCAGAACTGCGCTCAATAAAACTGTAAGTAAGGTAACGATCCCCATGAGAAAACACCCAGCCGGGCACCTTTAGTGACTCATGTAACCCTGATAAACACCCAGGGTCTGAGACTTTCCAATACAGCCCAGAGAAAGCAGAAGAGGGGACAGCTGTTGGACATAATAGAAGCTCAGACAGAGTCAGGCTTTAATCAGTGGAAAATGTGGAGAGAAAGTCTAGCTTGACCCAACTAATAGAAGCTCCAGGATCACCACAGAACTCCCAATCATGGCAAATGGGGAGAAGTCAGACCAGACCAGCCCTAGCTGTAGAGAACAGAGACTCCTACATTGGCTTGGACTCAGAGGCATACATTCACCAATGGTGACAGGAACAGATTGAGACTTGAAACTGGTGAAAAGCATGAAGGGTGACTTGCACTTAATACTTAACCCAGCCCCAAAGGTATTGGCCACCTGAATAGACTAAGAAAATCTCAGAGAATCAAACTCACAGCAAGAAGAGTGCTGGTGGTACTCAGTATTTGCACAGAGGGAGACTGAAGCAGACCTATCTGCTGAATAGTCATTTATTTATAGAGTTGCATTAATTCATTGTTGAGGTTGTTTTGAGTTTTTTTGTTCATTTTTTTTGTGTGTGTGTATGTATGCCTGGTTGGTTTTTTTGTTGTTGTTTTACTTTTTTTCTTTTGTTTTGTTTTTTGTTTTTAACCTATTCCCAAACCCTCTCTCAAGCTTCTTACTTTGTAAATACCAACTCTCTTCTCACTATCCCTTTCCTATCTTTTTCTGCTTTTTATCTCTCCCTTGTCTTGTATTAAACCCATTTCATATCATTATACCACAAACTCTACATTGGTTACTAGAATACTACTTCATTCTTACTATCTCTAATATCTAGTATGTACTACTTTACCAAACTCATACTCTCATTCTATTTGACTTTATCTGAGATTTTACCCTATTCTTCCATTTACTCCCACAATTCCCTCCTTCCTCAACCTTCACTGTTGAATACAATACAGACTACCCTTGGACATACCAGCTGACACCTAGAGACTGAGAGAAATTTATCAAAAGCAACACAAGCAAACTTGTGAAATCATGAAAAGGAGAAACAAGAAGGGAGCAATGAGCTCCCACATCTTCACAATTACAGAACCTGATAACACAGAATTTCAGAGATTTCCAGAAGGTCAAATCAGGAATGTAACTTTAGAAATAATACAGGAATTCCAAAAGATATTTAGAGAGAGTCTGAAAGAAATAAAGGATGTAATCATTGAAGTAAAGGCATCTATTCAAACTATAAACAATCGCTTAGACCACATGGAGAGTAAAACCTGCCTCCTAGGAGATGATCACTCCAAAAATGAACACATAGTTTATAATATAGAAAAAACAATTCAACAGTGGGAAATAGACATCGAAGAAATAAATATGAGCACATCTTAAAATAACTAACCTAAGAATAGTTGGCATTGAGGAGGAAAAAGGTGAAACCAAAAGGCTCAACAATCTTTTCAAAGAAATAATAGCAGAAAATTTTCCAAACATAGAGCAAGAGATTGACACACAGGTACAGGAAACTTATAGAACCCCATTTAAAAAAGATAAAAGGTTTCCCATACCACATAATACTCAAAAGGACCAATGTAGAAGCCAAAAAGATAATCTTAAATGCAACAAAAACAAAAGACAAGTGACATTCAGAGGGAAACCAATCAGAATCACTCCATACTTCCCAAACCAAGTCATGAGTGCCAGAAGAACCTGGAGTAACATATTCCAAACTCTGAAAGAAAACAACTTGCAGCCAAAAATATTTTACCCAGCAAAACTATCTCTAAAATCAGATGGGGAAATAAAAATTTTCCATGATAAACAGAAGCTAAAGGAATTTATGTCTTCAAAACCAGTGCTAGAGAAAACACTCAAAGAGATTACAAAGAAGAAACAAGTAATACACACCAGAACCAGAGAAACAAGAATTTCCATCCAGCAGATAACTAAGAATAGAAGAACAAACAGTATTTCAAAGATAAGTAAAATCTCAACATGTTAGGAATTAAAATCATCTCTCAATAATCACACTGAATGTAAATGGCCTCAACTCCCCAATAAAATGATGTAAAGTGGCAAAATGAATTAAAAACCAGAATCCATCTATATTCTGCTTACAAGGAACACACCTTACACTTAATGATAGAAACAAACTTAAGGTAAAGGGCTGGAGCAAGGTAATCCATGCCAATGGACCTCAAAGACAAGCAGAAGTTATAACTATAAAACCAGATAAGTCAGACTTCAAGTGCAAGTTTTTTAGAAGAGAAAAAAATGGTCATTTTTTTTTATTGGTAAAAGGAACAATCCAGCATGAATAAATAACAATAATCAACATTTATGCCCCAAACTTATGTACAGCTACTTTCATAAAACAAACTCTTTGTGACATTAAGTCACATATAAATCTCAATACAATAATACTGAGAGACTTCAACACACCTCTCAAACCATTAGATTGATCTTCTAGACAAATGGTCAGTAAAGATACCTCAGAACTAAAGAAAACCATTAATCAACTGGACCTGTTAGAGACATATAGAATATTTCACCAAACTACAGCAGAGTCCACATTTTCTCAGCTCCTCAAGGAACCTTCTCCAAAATAGATCACATCCTGGGACAGAAAGTGAGTACTAACAAATTCAAAAACTGTAACATACTTCCCTGTGTCTTTTCAGATGATAATGGAATGAAATTAGAAATCAACCATAAGAAGACTCAGAGAAACCACATAAACATGTGGAGACTGAACACCACACATTTAAATAAAGAATGGGTAACAGAAGAAGTAAGGGGTGAAATCAAGAAATTTCCAAAAACAAATAAAAACAGATATACAACATATCAAAAACACTGGGACACATTGAAGGCAGTATTAAGAGGAAAATTTATAGCACTGAGTGCTCACATAAGAAAAACAGAAAATTATCAAATAAATAACTTATTGACACACCTCAAAGCCCTTGAAAAACAGGAACAATCTAACCCCAAAGCCAGTAAAAGACAGGAAATTATTAAAATCAGAGTGGAAATAAAAGAACTAGAGAATAAAAAAAAAATACAGAAAATCAACAAAACCAAAAGCTGATTCCTCAAAAAATTAACAAGACAGATAAACCACTAGCCAGTTTAACTAAAAAAAAGAGAAAATCAACCCAAATTATGAAGATAAGAGATGAAAAAGGAGATATCATAACTGACAATGCAGAAATCCAGAGGATTATCAGAAATTACTTTAAAAAATATACTCCAACAAAATGGAAAATCTGGAGAAAATTGACAAATTTCTAGATAAATACAACCTTCCTTAACTAATTCAAGAAGACATAGAAAATTTAAACCAACCAATAGCAATCAAAGAAATTGAAACAGCAATAAAGACCTTACCATCAAGTAAAGCCCAGGACCAGATGGCTTCCCAAGTTAATTTTATAAAACCTTTATAGAAGAGCTAATCCTGATGCTCTTCAATCTATTTCATGAAATATAAATTGGACTCTCCCAAATACATCTATGAAACCAACATTACATTAACAAAACCAAATAAAGACAGTTCAAGGAAGAAAAACTACAGGCCTATATATCTGATAAACTTGGACACAAAACTGCTAAACAAAATACTAGCAATGTGCATTTAAAACCACATCAAGAAAATCATACACCATGACCAGGTAGGCTTCATCCCAGGGATACAAGGCTGGTTCAACATACAAAAATCAGTCCATGTAATTTATCATAGAAACAGAATCAAAGACAAAAAATCACATGATTGCTGGGTGTGGTGGCGCACACTTGTAATCCCCGCGCTTGGGAGGCAGAGACAGGAAGATTTCGCAGGTTTGAAGCCAGCCGCGCGCTGGCTTAGGAGACCCTGTTTCCAAATAAAAATGTAAAAATAGGTCTGGGAGTATAGCCCGGAGGTAGAAGGGCTTCCAGGAACACCAGTACCAACAAAAAAAAAAAAAAAAAAATCGCACGATCATTTCAATAGATGCTGAAAAAGCCTTTGATAAGAATCCAACATTCATTTATGATAAAAGCACTACAGAGAATCAAAATAGAAGGAATATACCTCAACATCATAAAGGCAATCTAAAATAAGCCCGCAGCCAACATCATATTAAATGGGGAAAAACTTTAAGAATTCCCCCTAAAAAGAGGAACAAGACAAGAATGTCCATTATCACCACTTTGCTTCAGTATAGTACGTGAGACACTAGCCAGAGTAATAAGGAAAGAAAAGAATATCAAAGGAGTACAAATAGGAAAAGAAGAACTCAAACTTTCACTATTTGCAAATGACATGATACTTTACCTCGAAGACCCAACAAACTCAACCAAAAGACTTATAGAACTGATCAACAAATTCAGCAAAGTGTCTGGATACAAAATCAATCTTTAAAAATCAGAAGCTTTTCTGTACACCAACCATAAATCCACTAAAAAAAAATTTCAGAAAATACTTCCACTCAGGATTTCCCACAAAAAAATAAAATCCTTAGGAATAAACTTAACCAAGGAGATAAAAGACCTCCACAAAGAAAATTATAAAACATTGAAGAAAGAAATCAAAGAAGAACTTAGAAAATGGAAAGATTTCCCATGTTCATGGATAGGCAGAATAAATATCATCACAATGGTAGTATTTCCAAAAGTGATCTACAGCTTCAACACAATACCCATTAAATTACCAAGATCATTCATCAAAGACATAGAAAAATCAGTCCATAAATACATTGGGAAAAAAAAAAAAAACCAGAATAACCAAAGTAGTTCTCAGCAACAAAAAACATGCAGAAGGAATCATAATACCTGACTTTGTTGGTGGGATTGCAAATTAGTGCAATCACATTGGAAAAGAGTATGGAGGATCCTCAGAAGAATGGAAAAAAATTTACCATTTGACCCAGCAATACCACTTCTGGGTATCTACCCAAAAGAAAACAAACCAAACTACCAAATTAATGTATGTGTATGTTCATAGCTGTACAATTCACCATTGCTAAACTATGGAACCAGCCAAAATGTCCATCAACAGATGAATGGATTACAAAACTGTGGGATATGTACACAATGGAATTTTACTCAGTCATAAACAAAAACACAATTACATTATTTTCAGGGAAATGGATGGAACTGGAGGACATTATGCTAAGTGAGATTAGTCAGTCACAAAAATAAGAAATTGGATGCTTTCCCTAATATGTGAAAGCTAAGGAGAAATGGGTCATAGGAGGAACTCTAGATAGAAAAGGAGATCCTATAGAGGAGCAAATAAGGCAACGTAACTGAGCACATGATATACTTAAACATATAGATGTCAACCACTAAGCCAAACATGGGAGGGAGGTATGGGGAGGGAATGGGTTGGGGATTGGGTAAGGGTTAACTAGGCGATACATGCATGTATGTCTATGCAAGTTTTTTATCCCATTATGATGTACAAATACAATGCACCAATAAAAAATTTAAAAATATATTATCGTTCAAAAACAACTAATATAAAAATAATAAAGTTTTGTTAAATCTCCAAAATGAAAAAAGAATTGAAATTCTGAAAAATATATTAATAACTTTGTTATACATAGAAATTAATGATGGAAAATCACGCTATCATTTCAAATAAGTAAGAATAAACATTGAGAAAATAGTATATATATACTATCAAAACACAAAATAGAAATGATTTAATGTACATTTATACAGTTTCATAAAAAATATCCATTTATATTATAAAAAGTTTCCTAACATGAAGAGCAAATTTTATCATTTATAGGATTATCTTATATTCAGAATTTCAGGTAAAATAAATTTACTAAACAAATAGAAAATGTGTAGCTGGGTGTGGTTTCACACACTTGTAATCCCAGCATTCGGGAGGCTGAGACCAGAGGATTGCGGTTCATGGACAGCCTCAGCTACTTGGTGAGGCCCTCTACAACTCAGTGAGACCCAGTTTCAAAATAAAGAATAAAAAATAGGATGAGGCAGGGGGTGTAGCTCGGAGGTCGAATGCCCCTGGGTTCCATCCCCAGACCCGCCAAAAAAAAAAAAAATATATATATATATATATATAACATATACATATATATAAATACATATATATATAATACATATATATAAGTACATATATATTAGCAACCATAATATTTTCATCACCCTAAATTCCTATTACTAAGATCAGCATTTAAATGATTCTTCTAAAAAAATAGAATAAATGATTCCTTTATAAACAATTATGATCTACTCAAGGATGAACCAATTTCTACCCCTAAACCAAAAGACTGTTAATAGGTTTTCTCTTTTTTTTTTCCTCTTCTTTTTTTTTTCTTTTTTATTTTGGTGGTATTGAGAATTGAACCCAGGGACATTTTACCTCTGAGCTATACCATCAGCTATTTTTATCTTGAAAGAGGATTTCACTAAAAGACTCTGCACTGGTCTTGAACCTGTGATCCTCTTGTCTCATCCTCCCAAGTACACTCCCAAGGGATTATAGGGATGCGCAATGTACCCCACAACATCTTTGAAATAGTAGAATTGATTGCTTAATTTCTGACTAGTCAGTTTCCTACCAATATGATTAATTCATATTTAGATACTTCTTTTAAGAAAACCTGAGTGTGGGTATGATAATATTCTGTATGTACCTTTCAAGTAATCTGCAACTTAAAAGAGGTGATTTTTATTAAGGTAAAATGAAGAATTTTTACAGGAATTTAAAACTGTAAGTTGAATAAATATTACTTCTGGAGCTCAATTTTAGGCATGTGAACAGTTGGGAGATCTGTCCCCTTTCTCTTTCTTTAAGGCTTTGGCCTTTCTGAATCTAAAAACACTTTTAATCCTATATTTCATTTTACATAAGTAAAATTATTTCATTTAATACATACCATTTTACCCATTATAATTATTCTCATATATAAGTATCCAATATTTATATGTGATAATTTAAAATATATTTGTATTCTTATTCAGTACTAATGAAAATATAAAACAATAATGGCTTAATATGTATTTATATAGTTTCATGGAAAACTACCCCTTTCTTTCCTGACTTTCTGTATCAAGATAGAATATCAAGGTATAAAATAATACTATTTATGACTTCCGGGAAGATGGCGACCGAGAAAAGCGGGGCTTAAGAGCCCCGCTAACAACAAATCTTCATTACCACAAAATCAGCGCCTTTCAAAGCCAGAAAACAACATCACCAGAGAAACAAAAAAAATCACCAGGCTCCAGAGAGAAAGCGGACTGAGAACAGAGCCACAGAGGAGATCCTCACGCCCGAGGACGCGGCAGACATGGCAGCAGCGCCATACTGCCGGCGGCACTGGCGAATTCACGGGACGGCCACAGCAAGCCGAGGGGAGCCACTGCGGAACAACCAGGTAGGATTTCTCGGCGCAGAGGACATCTAAAGCTCACAGTGGCTGAGCTCAGCACACGCTGCAGGGATTCAGAGTGGAAATCAAAAACAAGGAAAAAAAACGCCAGTCCAACAGCCGAGGGCGTAGCAGCGGCGCCATATTGCCACTGGCGGCAGCAGCACCGAATTCACCGAATTCAGTACAGCTACATCTGCGTACTCAAGAACAGTGAGTCAAATTGCGGGACACAGAGGAGAAATCCCAGTACTGTACTCACTGGGACTTGACCCAGTGGGAGAGGGGCGGTGGCAGTGATATCACACCATAGGAGAACGAGCAACCTGGCACCCCACACAGTCTAAAGCAGCCTCTATCGACTCTCTGGGTCGGAGACTCTGTGATACAACCCAGTAAAGGAGTAGTGGGGTCTGAGATACTACTGACTCGAGATCCAGAACACCTTAAGTGAAGTCATAGTGACCCAAGGGAAGAAACCAGAGAAGGCACAAACTTCCGAAATCATGGGAAAGAGGAATAATACTGGAGCAATGAATGCTCACAACCCCACAACATCAGAACCCGATAAAACAGAAAATCAGAGATTTCTAGAAGATCAAATCAGGAAAATAACTGTAGAAATAATAGAGGTGCTTCGAAAAGAACTCAGAGAGAGCCAAAAAGAGATAAAGGATGCAATTAATGAAGTAAAGGCCTCAATTCAAAGCACAAACAACCGATTAGATCACATGGAGAACAGAATCTCGCTCTTAGAAGATGATCATTCCAAAAATGAACGCATAGTTTCTAATCTAGGAAAAAATATCCGACATCAGGAATCTGATATTGAAGAAATATGGGTCCATTTTAAGAGAGCTAACCTAAGAATAATTGGAATAGAGGAGGGAAAAGAAAGTGAAACCAAAGGGATCAACAATCTCTTCAAGGAAGTAATAGCAGAAAATTTTCCAGACATAGAGCAAGAGGTCGATACGCAGGTCCAGGAAACGTATAGAACTCTCTTTAGACAGGATCGGAGAAGAGGATCCCCACGCCACATAATTGTCAAAATGACCAATGTGGAAGCCAAGCAGAGAATCTTAAAGGCAACAAAAGCAAAGGGCCAAGTGACATTCAGAGGCAAACCAATTAGAATCACTCCAGACTTCCCAAACCAAGTTATGAGAGCCAGATGGGCTTGGAGTAACATATTCCCAATTTTGAAAGAAAACAACTTCCAGCCAAAAATTTCCTACCCAGCAAAACTTTCTATCAAATTAGATAAGGAAATAAGAAGCTTCCATGACAAACAGAAACTGAAGGAATTTATGTCTTCAAAACCAGCACTAGAGAAAATACTCAAAGAGATTAACTACAAAGAAGAAATAGGTAACACACATCAGAACTAGAGAAACAAGATTTTCCATCCAACAGAAAACTAAGATTGGTTATCTGTGGAGATTCATTATTTATGTTAGTCTTTTACCTATCTATAAAGGGTATTGTTTGCCTTTATTGTTGTTAATTTTTAGGATTTCTAGTTGGAATATTAATATACCTTCAGATATAGCATTTGGAAATATTTTATCCCATTCTATTAGTAACTGTTAACTCTGTTTACATTGTCTTTGCATATACAATATTTTTTTATTTTTTAAGGAGTTTGTATACTCTTCTGTTGCCTGTGCCATTGAAATCATAACCAAGAAATCACTGCCAATTTCAATGTTGTGAGGTTTTATGACCCAGATTTTCTCCTAAAAGTTTATATTCTTAAGATTTATATTTAGGTCTTTTATCTATTTTGAGTTAATATTTGTATATGGGATTAGGTAAGGGTCCAATTTTATTCTTTTCCATGTAATTATTATTTTTCAACAATATTTAGTTAAAAGATTATTATTTCTACCACCAAATGTTCGTGGAAACCTTGTCAAAAATAACTTGACAATATAGGGAAGAATTTAGGTCTAGGCTTTTATTTAACTCCAATGGTTTATATATCTGCCTTTAGAATAGTACTACACTGTTTCAATTATTGTAGCTTTATATGGTTTGAAATCAGAGAATATATATCTTCTGGCTTTGTTCTTTTTCAAGATCGTTGTGGGTACC
Organism: Muscardinus avellanarius; assembly: GCF_963383645.1. Lineage (NCBI taxonomy): Eukaryota > Metazoa > Chordata > Mammalia > Rodentia > Gliridae > Muscardinus > Muscardinus avellanarius. Next base: position 48,995,540 of record NC_137787.1, on the reverse strand, counting down.
TAGAGTCCATATTCCATATTAGGATAGATTTTTTTTTCTGAAAAATAAATATATAAATATATGATAGTTTCACCTAAAAAATAGAAAAAATAGATTCTCTGGTAAGAAAGAAAGCAAAAAGAAATATTGAAATGTTATCTTTAAGACATTAAAAGCTTGGTATCAGACAAATGAAACTGTTATGTGAGATTATCATTTATAATTTTTGATAAATTTCTATAATACTAGATGTCAATCACTAAGCCAAGCATGGGAGGGGGGGATAGGGAGAGAACGGGGTGGGGATCGGGTGGGGGCTGACTGGGCAATGTGTGCATGTATGTTTACAAAAGTATGTATCCCACTATGATGTATGAATACAGTGCACCAATTAAAAAATAAAATAAAATAAAATTTTAAAAAAATAAAATAAAATAATACTATTTATGATATAATGTTACCATCAATATAATTTAACCTATTAAAAACAAATATTGTTTTAGATTTGTCCCAATTAAATTATACATATTTACATAACTAAATATATACATATATACATAACTAAATATATACATATATACATAACTAAATATATAGTACCTAATGCTGCAAAAATCAAAACTCCATATATATATATTTTTTGTAGGTCTGGAGATAAAACCCAGGAGCATTTAACCTCCAAGCTACACCTCTTGCCCTAATTTTTTATTCTTTATTTTGAAACTGGGTCTCACAAAGTTGTAGAAGGCCTCACTAAGTACCAGAGGCTGTCCGCAAACTGCGATCCTCCGGTCTCAGCCTCCCAAATATTAGGATTACAAGCATGCACCACCACACCCAACTTTCCATATTTATTTTTGAGAAGTCAAAAATAGCATCATCTATTGATGATGGATATAGATTGTGTTTTCTATACTGTTTAGTACCTTTCCACAAATCTTCAAAATCCATGTGAAAGTGACACACTTTATTTTACTGATGAAAAAAGCAGGGCATACAAACTGCATCCTATTTTTTTTTATCTTAAGAATCTCCCAGAACGCCTTTGGCAGAGTCAAAATTTTATTATTCTCCAAATGTACTCCTAGAGAGCTTCTTTAATGATTTGCACACAGGGTCTGCCACATATCTGACAGGATAAGATGTGTTTGGCAGATGCTATCAAGACATAATCTGAGTGCAGAGCTCCTCATGTTTGAAGTGATTACACTTAAGAAATATATGGTTTTGTTATAAGAACTTAAGTGTTCAGAAAGCTCTAGATGTAATAATGATTCCATAGTATTTATCTTTAATTTGTTCATTACAGTGTTATCAAGTGGCATATGTATGTTATCAAGTGGCATATGTATGTCAGGCACCAATTAGGTGCTCAGAAAACAAAAACTAATAAAATTAGTTTCTTAACTGAGGACTCTGAGTTTCATTTTATACAAACCTGAAAAAATGAATACAAACAGCATAATTATTACACACAATAATTTAATGTTGTAGATAAAATTTTACTTGTCATAATTACTCGATGGTAGAACATATTATTGTGCTTAAATATACACTGTCCTTTCTAGCTAGAGAAGGACAATCCAATACTTCCCTAACCTATGGATCCCAGGTATACCCATATTATTTGTCCAACTTATGGAACATAAGAATAAATTATATATAACACAAAGGAGCATACATGTGAAAAATGATATTCTCATTCCTTCTTCCACTTTTACTGTTAATGTTTCTACTAGAAGCAACATCATCCTCCTAAATACTAAAACAAAGTTACTTAAAGAAGAATCATTGCTGACCACAAATGAACATGCAATGTGAGTGAGGAATGAACCTCTCAGTCATAGGAGTTATTTGTTATTACAGCAAGAGCTATCCTATCCATATTGAGACAATCCACTAGAGGTTATGTTTCAAGGAAATGAAGTCATAAGATCATGTGAAGTGAAATTGGAGCCTCTGAAGTCATAGTTGAAACCTAGGAGGTGATTCTTTAGTTTCACTAAGAGGACATCCCCTCCACTTGAGATTCAAGGAGTTCATTTGCTCTTATAAGACTGACCAATGCTTTTGTCATTGAAGGTGGAAAGAGGAGTAGGAGGTAGGAGAAAATAAAACAACAAAAAGTAAAGCACAACGTACATGTGAGGCTACTGTGGGAGCAGGTGCGGGGCTGTGAGAATATCATGGCAAGTGATTTGGGTTTTACAGGCCTTGAAATTAGCTTTGGTACCAATATACACAACTATATAATTAAGCGCCAAGTTATTGACATATAGTGACTCTCTGTCAGAAATATTTCTGTCATGGAGTGAAGCGCAAAATGCACATGGAATGCAAGTAGAAAAAAAAATTCAGAGCAGCATGACAAACCTCCAGTGTCCCATTATTTCTGCTTTCCCACATAATTATTACATCCCTGCCTGCTGACTGACTGCTGCATTTTCTGTTGGCAAGCGGCCTCATTTGATGTGCCTGAATTGGTTTGCATCCCTTTAGGGCTCGAGAACCTAAAATATAATCAAATATATGAGACCATGTAATATACAAATTTTGATAAAATGATCTGTGGTAAAACCTAGGAACTCTTTCAAGCTCTTCAAATGATTGTAAACTACAGTCAGAATTTAGAGCCATTGGAATAGAAGGGTAAAGAACTACTTCTCATATATGTATTTCAATGAGGCATTTCAGAGATAATACCATACATTTAGTTTACAGCCGACCCACGAAACCCATCAGGGATTTGTTTCAGGATCCCTGCAACCAAACCCATGGATGCTCAAGTCTCTTATTTAAAATAGCATAGTGTTTGGCACATAACTTATGCCGATCCTCCTGTATAATTTAAATCATCTCCAGATTACTTATAATACCTAATTAAAGTAAATATTAGATGATTAGTTGCTACACTATATTGTTTGGATAATAGTGAAAATAGTAATAAGTCAGCACATATTCAGTGCAAACAGATTTTTTTCAGACTATTTTTGATCCACAGTTGGTTGAATCCATGAATGTGGAACCTGTACATACAGAAGGCTGACTGTACTTTCTATCTTTTCAATAACTACCATGGTTGAAATTTTAGGATGAAAGGTGAAAAGTCAGAAATAATGACAATTGGTGCTGTCTGCAAACAGGACAGGACAGCACCTGGTCAAATACCACAGACAGGCTGGGTGTGGTGGTGTACACTTGTAATCCCCGCGCTTGGGAGGCTGAGACAGGAGGATCGCACAAGTTCGAAGCCAGCCTCAGCTATTTAGTGAGGCTCTCAGCAACTTAGAGAGACCCTGTTTCCAAATAAAGTATAAAATATGTCTGGGAGTATAGCCCGGAGGTAGAAAGCCTCTGGGTTCCACCCCACTACCACAAAAAAAAACACAGAAAATATTTATTCAGTAATTCCTCAGTTTATATGTACTGTCACGTGTCCCTGGCACTGTACTAGTCAAATGTCAGTGTCACTGTATTTTAGAGCTCCCTCTGTTCCTACAGAGCAAACCAGTCCAGAACCCAGGACTCTAACTACCATGTCTCTGTATGTTTCACCACTTAGTATGTGCATCTTAGAGAAATTTAATACTTTTCTCCTGTTTGTGCATTGTCGGTAAAATAATGTGAATAATTTGAAACTGAAGTTTACTTGATCAAACCAAGAAAAGTTTGTTCAGATTACCTCAGTATTTTATATTATCTCTCAATCGCACTATCCATTTAGTCATTTTTTTTATTGGTGCATTGTAATCATACATCTTGATGAGGTACAGGGTGGTAGAGACATACATGCACACATCACTCTTTTTTTTTTTTTTGGTGGTACTGGGGTTCCCCCTTCTACCTCCAGGCTACACTCCCAGACATATATTTATTTATTTATTTATTTATTTATTTATTTATTTATTTATTTGGAAACAGGGTCTCTTAAGCCAGCACAGCTGGCTTCAAACCTGCGTGATCCTCCTGTCTCTGCCTCCCAAGCGTGGGGATTACAAGCGTGCGCCACCACACCCGGCCACACATCACTCATTTAACCCTTCACAATTCTCACCCCATTTCCTCCCCCCCTTCTCATGTTCATCTTAGTGATTAACTTTGATAAGCTTGTGAACGTACATCATATGCATTAGGGTGTTTCCTTCTTCTCCTATCCCATCTCCCTCACTTATGTTGACTTCTTTACTCAGTTAAGGTTTCTTCTCCTTTGTCTGGAGTCCTTCCTATGCCTCATTTTCTCCCTAGCTTCTGCATATTAGGGAGAACAACCGACTTTTCACTTTTTGTGACTGACTAATCTCACTTAGCATAATGTTCTCCAGTTCTATCCATTTCACTGAAAATGACATAATTTTGTCCTTCTTAATGGCTGAGTAAAACTCCATTGTGTACATATCCCATAGTTTTGTAATCCATTTATCTGTTGATGGACATCTTGGCTGGTTCCATAGTTTGACAACTATGAATTGTGTGGCTATAAACATAGATACACACACATTAATTTGGTAGTTTGGTTTCCATTCTTTGGGAGGATACCCAGAAGTGATATTGCTGGATCATATGATAGATTCATTTCCTTTCTTCTGAGTATTCTTGATATTGATTTCCAAAGTGTTTGAACTAATTTGTAATCCCACTAACAATGTATTAGAGTCCCCACCTCTCCATATTCTTGCCATCATTTGTTGTTTGTGTTTTTTCATGATTTTCATTCTAATTTGGGTTAGGTGAAATCTCAGAGTAGTTTTGATTTGCAACTCCCTGATTGCTAATGGTGTTGAATATTGTTGCATACATTTACTGGCCACTTGTATTTCTTTTTCGTGTAAAGTGTCTATTTAGTTCATTTGCCCATTTTTTGATTGGGTAATTTTTCTTCTTAGTTGTGAGTTTCTTGAGTTCTTTATATATTCTAGATATTAGCCCTTTATCAGGCAAAATATTCTCCCAATCTGCTGACTCTCTGTTGAGGTTCTTGATAGTTACTTTTGCTGCACAGAAGCTCTTCAGTTTAATGCAGTTCCACATATTGATCTTTCTTTTCATTTCTTGTGCCTTTGGGTCTTGTTGAGAAAGTTTTTATCCGTGCCTTTGTGTTGCAGTGTTGGACCTATACCCTCTTCAAGTAGCTGCAAGGTCTCTGGTCTAATTTTCAAGTATTTTATCCATCTTGAATTGACTCTTGTGCAAGGTGAGTAAGAGGGGTTTATTTTCATTTTTCTGCATATGGTTAGCCAGTTTTGCCAACGCAATTTGTGGTCTTAAACATTTCACTGATTTTAGTCATATGTAAGCATTTCTAACTGCAATAAGAGTGAATTTTAAATTTTTTGTTCCATTCCTTGACTTTGGGAAACTTAATTATAAATAGCAAAATATATCAATGCCTGTAACTTTGATTATATTAATTATGTTTAAATTCTCCAAAATTTTAGCCAGGCATGGTGGCGCATGCTTGTAATCCCAGCATTCGGGAGGCTGAGACCGGAGGATCACGGTTGGCGGACAGCCTTAGCTACTACTTAGTGAGGCCCTCTGCAACTCAGTGAAACCCTGTTTCAAAATAAAGAATAAAAAATTGGGCAGGGGGAGTAGGTCAGAGGTCAAATGCCTCTGGGTTCCATCCCCAAACCCTCAAATAAAATAAATAAATAAATAAATTGTCCAAAATGTTAAATATTTCTAGAGCAAAAAAAAAAAATTTCTGTGGGAACCAAAGAAAAATGAGCAAGAATCATAAAGATAAGTAGTACTACTAAATATTTTTAGGTACAGAAAACTCTTGATTGCTAGAAGATTTACCTTGTTTCAAATGTTCTCAAGAAGCAGTATAGTGGGAGGCTGTTAGGGAATCAAACTATTTCCTAGTTTGAAATCAATAATTTGGAGTTCAAGCTTCAACTCCTCTCCCACCTCCTCTAATAGCTGCTAATCAAGGATAATTAGCCATATTATAGCTCCTTAGTGGGGAGAACAGAAAGAGGACACAGCTGCAAAACCAGGATGAGAAGTATTTCTCAAACTTTGCTGTGCCTGCAAATCACCTGGGATTTGGGTAGAATTCAGATTAAGAACTAGCAGGTCTGGGACTAAGCCTAGGACTGATACATTTTCAACAACCTCCTACCTATGTGGCTGATCTTTGCATCACAGTTTTGAGCAGGCATTGGGTAGTTCTATTTTAGTAATATATTAATTTTAGAATTTTACTGGTGCAGTGTAATTATACATTATTGTGAGTTCCAAAGTAATACATTTATTACATGTGCACAATATCTTTGGTTATTTTTCCCTTCACATTCTATCCCACTATCCTCCCCTCACTCCCTATATAATGCTAGTGAGGTTGGTAGTGATGTTTTTATATGTTATCATAATATTATTATTTCTGTTCTGTTTCCTTCCTTGAACCTTTCTTCCCTCCCTGACCATCTCCCCCAGCCTCTCTTTTTATTCACACGAGGTCTTTTTTTCTTTCCTATTTTCTCTCTAGTTTCCACACATGAGAGAAAGCATACAACCCTTGAGTTTTTTAAATGATATTTTATCTGAGACTTATAACTTCAGTTAATTGAACATTCACTCTATTTTTTCTTGCACTAGCAAAATAGTTTCTTTATAAATTCATATGCTGGATAAATACAGCCTTTTCAACAAATGGTGCTGGGAGAACTGGCTATTTGTTTTTAGAAATATGGAACTAAACCTTTACCTCCCCCCATTCACAGGCATCAACTCGAGATGAATCAAAGACCTGGAAATAAGAGGAGAGACTCTAAAGCATTAGAGCAGGGCACAGTTTCAACACTCCAGTCTATAGGCACAGATAGTCACTTCCTCAACGAGACTTCCAAAACACAGGGAATTAAAACAAGAATTAACAAATGAGATGGTATCAAACTAAAATATTTCTGTTCATCAAAGGAAACATCAAGTATCTAAAGAGAAAGCCTACAAATGGGAGAAGATCTTTACCAGCTACCCCTCTGATAGAGGGCTAATATCCAGAATATACAAAGAGCTCAAAAGATGCTTAGCAAAACAAATAACCCAATTAAGAAATGGGCACCTGAGTCGGGCATGGTGGCGCACTCTTGTAATCCCTGCGCTTGGAGGCAGAGACAGGAGGATCATGTAGGTTCGAAGCCAACCACGAGCACTGGCTTAGGAGACCCTGTTTCCAAATAAAAATGTAAAAATAGGTATGGGAGTGTAGCCCAGAGGTAAAAGGGATTCCAGAAACCCCAGTACCACCAAAAATAAAAAATTAAAAAAAATTTAAAAATAAAAAGAAATGCGCACCTGAATTGAAAAGACACTTCACAGAAGAAGAAATACAAATGGCCAATAGATACATGAAAAGATGTTCAACATCAGTAGCCATCAGGGAGATGCAAATCAAAACTATGCTGAGATTCCATCTAAGCCCAATTAGAGTGGCAAGCATAAAGAAGTCAAACAACAACAAATGCTGGCAAGTATATGGGGGAAGAGGAACTCTTTTGCACTGTTGGTGGAAGTGCAAACTAGTCCAGCCACTATGGAGATCAATGTGGAGATTCCTTAGAAAACTGGGAATGGATCTACCATATGATCCAGATCTACCACTCCTGGGTATCTTTCCAAAGGGATTGAAAGCAGATAACTACAGTAACATATGCATATCCATTTTCATAGCAGAACAATTTGCAATATGGAACCAACCTAGTTCTCCATCAACAAATGAATGGATTATAAAATTATGGGACATATACACAATGGAATTCTACTCAATAATAAAGAAGAACAAAATTATGTCATTTGCAAGAAGATGGAAAGATCTGGAGAACATTATGGTAAGTGAAATTAGCTAAGCACAGAAAAAGATGAGACTTATGTTTTCTCTATTATGCTCAAGCTAGGGAGTATTAGGGATACCAGAGGGACTCCAGTTAATGGAGGGGAAACCTCAGCAAATCCAGAAAAGAAGGGTAGGCGAGGAAGAAGGCTGAGGTTAGTGAATGGAAAAGCAACATTCAAATATGTGTATACATGTGAATATAACATTATTAACCTGGATACTCAGTATTAGAAGGGAAGAAAAAGGGGAAGCAGGGGAGGGGGGAGATGGCACCAAGTACCTTGTGAATTTATGCCATTGTCAACATGATCCACTTTATGGTGTGAGACTATAGTGCACCGGTAAAATAAAAGTAAATAAATAAATTGGATAAAATTAGTTTTACCGACTCAAATTGTTACACTAATCTAGCAATTATATGACATAAAGGTATCTTATTGGATCTAATATGACTTAAGTTCAAATCCTAAATACTAAAATCTAAAGAAATCCAAGAATCTAGTATGTTAATGAGTGACAGTAAGAGAACACCAGGCTTGAATATCAGCTTTGTTGCTTCCTGGTTGAGAGACTCTGTTTTACTTCAGTTGCTCACTTAATAAAAAGGCAAAACAATAAAATTTTACTTGGTAATGTTGTAGAAGAATGTTGTAGAAGACTAGAAATTTTAGTATGTATAAGATGCCTAAAAATTGTGCTGCCACTTAGAAAGCTACTTATTAAACAAACCATCAAAAACTAAACAGTAAATAAAATATTAGAGATGTCTGTACTTGACTTGATAAAAAGTGTATTGTTGGACTTTTGTGACCAAAAACCTGACAAGAACAAATGAAAACAGGAAAGGTTTGCTTTGGCTCACCATTCCATAGGTTCAGTCCATAGTTGGCTGGCTTCAGGACAGAAATATCATGGCAAAAGGCATGGTAGAGGAAATTTCCCAGCACTTGAAATCTAGAGAATAAAGAGAGAAGAGCCTGAGAAGATTAACCTTCTAAGGCATACCCTAAACTCCTCCATTTCTGTCCCATCTCCCAGTAGTTCAATAAACTCAATGGATTGACCCTTCAAATGGATTAATCCAATGATGACATCAGCCCCCCCATGCTTCAATCATTGCCTAAAAGCCCTAATGCATTAATGAAGCATGCTTTTGATACATGAGTTTGGGGAAGACATTTGGGGTCCAAATTATAGCAGTATGCATAGCAGTTTCCAGTTGGAATCATTACAATCTTCCAGTGCCGGGTGCAGTAATAAACACCTGTATTTCCTGTACTTGGGAAGCTGAAACAAGAGGATCAGAAGTTTAAAGCCAAGTTTTATCAATTTAGCAAGACTCTGTTTCAAAGTAAAACATAAAAGCCAGGCATGGTGGTGCATGCTTGTAATCCCAGTGCTTGGGAGGCTGAGACAGGAGGATTGCACAGGTTCGAAGCCAGCCTCAGCTACTTAGTGAGGCTCTCAGCAACTTAGTGAGACCCTGTTTCCAAATAAAGAATAAAATAAGTCTGGGAATATAGCCTGGAGGTAGAAAGGCCCTTGGGTTCCACCCCCAGTACCACAAAAAAATAAATAAAATAAAATAAAATAAGGCTGACAGTGTAGCTCAGTAGTGGTTTAATCCTCAATACCAAAAAATTAAAAATAAAAATAAAACATTCTGAAAGTTTCATTTGTTATCAATAGGACCTGATTTAAATTTTTAATTTACTGGTAACTTTATATGGCTGAAAGCAAAAACCAACACAGCATAGAGAGCTTTGGGTTTTTTTTTTAAGTCTGAGAAATGCCTCAAAAGAAAATTAAAACTCTAAAATTCAACATTATTTGTGAATTAAGCCTGACAACTATAAAGGATAAATAAAAACTCTTAAATTTTATAGTACAAGTCAAAACCAGCTACAATTCCTTTCTAAGAGAAGACATTCTTTATAGAAGCATGAATCTTGAACTTATTTTCTGGTATTTTAAAAATAATAGTATTCAAGCCGGGCATGGTGGCATATGCTTGTAATCCTGGCACTTGGGAGGCTGAGACAGGAGGATCGCACAGGTTCAAAGCCAGCCTCCACTGGCTTAAGAGATCCTGTTTCTAAATAAGAAATATAAAATAGGCTGGGAGTGTAGCCTGGAGGTAGAAGGCCCCTGGGTTCTATCCCCAGGACCACAAAAAAAAAGACAAAAATCATAAAAATAATATTATTCAATAATACTGTTTGAAATTTTCCTTTGGAATTCCAAGAAAAATCACATGTAGTAACACCACTTCTGTACTCTCCTACCTGAAAATAATTTTTGGGGGGTGGGAGGGACTGAGGATTGAATTCAGGGTTTTCTACAACTGAGCTACATCTCAACCTTTTTATTTTTATATTGAGATGGGGTCACTAAGTTGCCCAGGCTGGCCTCAAACTTGTCATCCTCCTGTCTTAGCCTCCACTAAGTAACTTGGATTATAGTCATGTACCTCCCTGCCTGGCTGAAGAGAAAAAAAAAAATTAAGTTAAACAAAAACAGTAAGTTTCTTTTATAAATCCAGTAAATAAGGATGGTGAGCCCTGAGGAACAGGGTAGGAGATGAGGCTTATGATTGCCCTACCTTAACTACCTGGAAATGCTCACTGAGCTTGATCTGGAAAGACTCAGGGCAGATATGCAGTAAGGACTTAGGGATCTCCCTGATGCAAGTAGAGTCAGGAGGCTGAGGAGGCAAAGTGACTGATTCTCAGGGCTGGGGGCAGAACAGAAACAGGCTTCAGAGAAAAGGAGTGTAGAGTCTTCACCAATGTGAATGTTCATCAGAGTACTGATAAGTGCAAGTGAGAAAACTACCCAAGGTCCACAAAAGATATACCCCAAAGGATTAGAAGGAACAATCCCTAGGTGCTCACATCAAGCCAGAAAACAGTTCCTTTTTCCAACAGCCAGAGTGGAAAACTGACTGAATTATGGTAAACTAGCTAACATATTTAAATGGCTTTTACCTAATTCATGGTGCAAAATTAACCCTAGGCTAAATGTTTCTTTGATAAGGCCAATAACGCTTAAAAGCAAAGCTCAAATAGCATCTATACAGTATAATTATTTCTAGGGAAAATTTTTCAAAAATATCAATGGTCTGAGTAAAATGGCAAACACTTAAAATCCCAGTACTTGAGATGCAGAGACTGAAAGATCACAAGTTCAAATCTAGTCTCAGCAAGTTAATGAGGCCCTCAACAACTTATCAAGACCCCATTTCAAAATCAAAATAAAATAGCGCTGAGGGTACATCTTAGAGGTTCAATTCTAGTACCCAAAACAAACCATAAAACAAACAAACAAAACCCTTCATGTAACAAACAGACCCAATACCTAATAAGATAAAATGCATAGTGTTTGGCATCTAATCTGGTTTGCAAAGAGACATGAAAATATAACACAGCCAGGCATGGTGGTGTACCTTGTAATCCCAGCATTTAGGAGGCTGAGACAGAAGAATTGTGGTTTATGAACAGCCTCAGCTACTTAGTGATGCCCTTTGCAACTCAGTGAGACTCTGATTAAAAATAAAGAATGAAAAATAGGACTGGGGGTGCCTCAGAGGTAGAATACCCCTGGGTTCCATCCCCAGTACCACACCACACACACATACACACACACACACACACACACACACACACACGCACGCGCACGCACAGAGTTAAGAAAACAAGTCAATCAGTAGAAACTCTTCTATAAATAACTTAGATGACAGAATTAGCAGATGATAGCTTGAAAACATTATTGTAACTATATTACATGTTTACAAAATACTAGAGAAAGATTGAACATATTAAGGAGTGTTAGGAATAGAAGACATGAGTCAGAATTCTAGGGTTTAGAACTCTAATGTCTAAGATCCAAATACACTGGATGGAATTAGCAGCAGATTAGACATGATAGAAGAGATTTTTTGTACTTAAATATACATAAATAAAAACTATCCAATTTAAAACACGTAGAGAAAGACTAAACAGTGTGCACAGCTTTGAGGAGTTGTGAAAGATTCCAAGTGGCTTAGTGTAGTAAATATAATTGAAGTCCTTAAAAGAAAGGAAGAAGAGAGAGAAAAAAATATTTGTAAAGACAATAGCTGATTTTTTTTCAATTGTGATAAAAACTATAAGCCCATAGATCTGTGAAGACCAACACCAGTACAAGAAACATGAAATCAATTTTCTTAAAACCAACAATAAAGAAAAAATTCGAAAAGCATGTGAGAAAGAGACACATTAAGAGGCATAAAAATAAATATGACAACAGAAATATTACTAAAAACAAGGCAAGCCAGAAGAAATTAGACCAACCTCTTTCATATGCTAAAAAAAAAAACCCTGTCAATCTAGAATTCTCTGCCCATGTAAAGTGTGTTTTATAAATGAAGTCAAATACATTTTGGTTAACTTGCATACTCATTGTGGGAAGGGGGGAAAGGGAAGCAGAGAGGGGGAGAAGGCAACAAGAGCAGTCTGAATGTGTGCCATTTTCAATCTGTTCCACAATAAAATTTAAAAGAAAAATGTAAAAAGCAGGGCATGGTGGCACACACCTGTAATCCCAGTACTTGTGAGGGCAACACAGGAGAATTGCAGCTTCAGCTACTTAGTGAGGCTCTCTGAAATTTAGTGAGATCCTGTTGCAAAATAAAGAATGAAAAATAGAGCTGGAGATTTAGCTCAGAGGAATAATGCCCTTGGGTTCAGTCCCCAGTACTGCAAATAAATAAATAAATAAATAAATAAATAAATAAATAGCCTCATCAAATATTAAGTAGGAATTATAACAAAAATTTATATCAAGTCATGTGTCATGGTAAAAATTTTGAACTCTAAAATCATGAAAAAGATGTATACACTTTTAGGTAGGAAAATGCAAGTTACTTGCAAAGAAAAAGAAGCACTTAGGCACAGTACCTTATCTGATGGAACGCAACAGATTAATACTCACACTACTGAGAAAATAGGATGATAACCTGAGAATTTTTTAGTCAGACCAGCTATCAGTCTCCTGGCAAAGAAAAAGATATTTGTGAATAGTCAATGATTCAGAGGATTTATCACACACATTTATCATTGGGGAATACTAGTTAAGAAAAATTATAATTAAAACACGGATTTGCCAGAGCTGAGAATTCAAGATAAGGAAAATAAAAGGGAAGGAAATATTAGTAATGACCTTGGCAATACATATGTAGCTAAATCTAAAAGTATAATAGACTATCAAGAAATATGAGCTTATAATAAAATATCATAAATGGATAAGCTACAAGAAAAAAGTATACAATTCGTAAACAACTAAAAAATTAAACTACCTAACATAATCTATGAATAGAATTAGGAGCCAAGAAGAAAAAGGCAAAGAATAAATGTCCCAACAACATAGAAAGATGCAGCAGAAGAGAAGGGGAGAACTGGGGATATGGCTCAGTGGTTGAGTGCTTGCCTAGCATGTGTAAGGCCCTGGGAGTCCAGAACACCGATTGTAGTCTATGGGGTATGGGGGGGAAACTAAGCTGTCCATACTATTGGACAGAGTCACTTAACTGTTGTGGTCTTGGTCTTGGTACTCTATTAACAAATATTTATTGAACAAATACAAACAGTACATTGTTTACATATAAACAATTCTATGTGTTGGGAACACAACATTTGAACAAAGCATACAAAATTTTGATTTTCATGTGTTCCAAATTTCAATTTTAAAGAAAAAACAGTGAACCAGTAAATACATATAAATGAATATATGAGTCAATGGATTAATAAGAAAGATAATGCCACTGTGTGTTGAACTCTTTAAGGAAGCTTACAGCTTTAAGGAAGCTTGGATGATTTTCTGAAATCCTTGATCATTATAAGAAATATTAGTGTCACTGATTATAAATTTACATTCTGTTTGACAGACTATAAATCACATAGTTCGGTGACCACATTTGCCAGTATTTCACAGAAACAATCAATGAATTCCTAACAGTAGAGCCAACTCCAGAATGTAAGGAAAAACCTACCAGAAAGTAGAAAAAAATAAATCTGCAAACTCATCTGCAAACTGTTTTTTTCTATGTTACAAAACTTTAATCTACTCAAATCAAAATAAGCCTTCATTTTGATTAAACTTTCATTAATAAACTTTACTAAATATGAATAAAATAAGGACTAAATGAATAAATTAGTGAATGAATAGTAACCTGCATATACTCAACTCTCAACTCTAAGTAGCACAGAAAGAAAATAAATTTTTACTTTAAAAGATCCGATTTATTTTAGAATTTCTTCAGAATTTCTTTTGTCTTTCCCTTTTCCAATGTTCTTCATATAAAATGAATTCAGATTCCTTTGCAGTCATTAATCACCCAGTAAAAAAGAGGAAATGTATAAAATATGCAAATTAAAGATTTTTTAATCCAAGCCTTTTTATTGTGCTTCGTCTCTGAATAAGAAGATATATGTGTATTTACATGCAAAATAACTAGTTTAGATTATTAAAATGTTTTAGTAGTCTTACCTATTGTTCCAGGTTTTTTATTTTTCTATACTAAGGACAGATAAAATATTATTTAAAAAAAGATTCATGGTTTTCTCATTAAAACTTTTTAAACACAACTACAACAAAGATGAAAGGAAAGCAGTTTCAATATGATTAGCAAAAGATTTGCATTTAGATTATATAACTTTCTACAAAGAAATGAGAATATTAGAAATAATAGCACACTATACAATAACATACTACACACAATTGAAAGAATAAACAAGTCCTAAACCTGGATAAATAAATATGTCATGTAAAGGTTATTCACAAGTTGTATAATTTGTATAAATTTAAAATTTACACAACTTTCGGAGACTCTTTCATTATCTGCACTTACAAATCATTTTGAAGGTCATTAATTCATTCCTTTAAATTTGTGTAAATTTAAATTGATTAAATTTAAATTAATTTGTGTAAATTTAAAATTTACACAAATACTGTAAATATATGTAGATAGAATAATGACTCCAAAGAGAGAGGTACAGACATTTGTTGAGAAAATCTATAATTTTTTCTTTGTAATGACAAATCTAAAGTATAGGAGATAGATACTTTGGGTTGATTAAAATATTTTCACATTTATTTATTTATTTATTTATTTAATTAATTAATTAATTAATTAATTAATTTATTTATTTATTTATTTATTTATTTATTTTTTGGTGGTACTGGGGTTCCTGGAAGCCCTTCTTCCTCCGGGCTACACTCCCAGACCTATTTTATATTTTTGAAACAGGGTCTCTTACGCCAGCGTGGCTGGCTTCGAACCTGCGCGATCCTCCTGTCTCCGCCTCCCAAGCGCGGGGATTACAAGCGTGTGCCACCACGCCCGGCTTTATATTTTCACATTTAAATGATAGATTACACCAGGCATAGTGGCGCAAGCTTGTAATCCCAGTACTTGGGACGCTGAAAGAGGAGGATCACACAGGTTCGAAGCAACCTCAGCTACTTAGTGGGACCCTGTTTCCAAATAAAAATATAAAATAGTTCTGGGAGTATAGCCCAGAGGTAGAAAGCCCCTGGGTTCCACCTGCAGTACCACACACATAAAAATTACATGGCTTTTAACTTTGGAGCATAAGATGCTATAGAGATTGCCTTGTGTTACTCTAAGCAACAGGCAAAAAACAAAAATAGATTATTATTTTTAAAGGTGTAGTAGCTAACAACATTTTTTGGTCTTGAACTCTAGAGCTAAAATTTTACCTACAATAAAAAGTTTATCTATGCTCCAAATTATTTTTACACGTTGTTTTATGATATCTTAGATAAAATCAGAAAAATATGTGTTTATTCTGTCTTAAAATAGATAATGTCTCTCTCTCTCTCTCTCTCTCTCTCTCTCTCTCTCTCTATATATATATATATATATATATATATTTTTTTTTTTTTTTTTTTTTTTTTTTTTTTGCAGTACTGAGAATGGAACCCAGGGGCATTCTACTTCTGAGCAACATCTCTAGCCCTATTTTTTATTCTGTATTGTTTTTTGAATAGGATCTCACTCAGTTGCAAAGGGCCTAAGTAGCTGAGGCTGTCAGCAAACAGCGGTGTCTCAGCCTCCCAAATGTTGAGATTATAAGCATGCACCGCCACTCCTATATTATAAATAAGAAAACTACAATTCCCAGAAGCCCTGGCTCTGAATTCTAGTTAGGGCCAACCAATGCAAAGCATGCAAGTGAGGCTACAAAGCAGAATGAGATGAGAAGTCAGCCTGTGTTACTCCACAGGATCTCAACTTCTGCTGGCATCTGTGACAGTAGACAAGACTTATCGGTGTTTTCCTTACCCACAGAACAACTGCTTATTGCACGTATTAAAATCCCATGTGCTAGCCGGGCACGGTGGCACATGCTTGTAATCCCAGCATTTGGGAGGCTGAGACAGGAGGATCAGGGTTCAAGAACAGATTTGGCTACTTAGTGAGGCCCTTTGCAACTCAGTGAGACCCTGTTTCAAAATAAAGAATAATAGCTGGGCGTGGTGGCGCACGCTTGTAATCCCCGGGCTTGGGAGGCTGAAACAGGAGGATCGGATCGCACGGGTTTGAAGCCAGCCTCAGCTACTTAGTGAGGCTTTCAGCAACTTAGTGAGACCCTGTTTCCAAATAGAATATATTAAAAAAAAAAAAAAGGTCTGGGAGTATAGTCCAGAGGTAGAAAGCCTCTGGTTTCCACACCCAGTACCACCAAAAACAAAATAAAGAATAATAATAAAATAAAAGGGGGTAGGGGTGTAGCTTGGAGGTAGAATGCCCCTGGGTTCCTTCCCTAGTACCACAAAAAAATAAAAATTTTAAAAATAAAATCAAATCCCATGTGCTTTCAACTTCTACCAGGTGGCCCTGGTTTCTGGATTTAACAACAATGCTTTTATCCTTCTAGCATAGAAATTATAACAACTTCTGCTATTACAGATTTCTGGGTTGTCTATTCATTCTTTGGGATTTTAGCTTCTCTCCATTGTATAAACATTCTCTGTGTTAAATTTCCTTTGATATCCTAGAGTGGTTTCTGATTGCCTGAGTTGTTTCTATTTGAAACATCAGCTTGGTCAAGAACACAAACATCAAAAACATCAGACTTGCACTGGTTGATTGCTATTATTAGAACCTCTTGAAGTAACAAGTCCGAAATACATGAATAATAAAATAGAAAATTATTTTATTGGGAGATCTTACTCAATTAGAGGGAGTGACCAACTTTCAGAGACTCTTTCATTATCTGCACTTATTGTGAAGGTCATTAATTCATTCCTTTATTCATTCGACAAAATATTTAATAATCGACTATTTTGCTAATGAATCATAATTGGTACTGAAGATTTAATAGTAAACAAAACAAATTTGCTTTCAAGAAACTTAAAGTAGTTTTGGGTGTGCTAACACACCATTTTAATTTCATTACTTGGAAGGCAGATATAGAAGGATTGCAGGTTTGCAGCCAGCTTCAGCAACAAAAGGCCCTCTGCAATTTATTGAGACCCTTTTTCATAATAAACAGTAACACAGGACTAAGAGATAAAATAGGGCCCAGAGATAGATCATCCCTGCATTTAGTGCCCAGTACCAAAAAAAGAAAGAAGAAAGAAAAGAAAAGAAGGGAGGAAGGGAGGAAGGAAAGAAGGAGGAAAACTTATTGTGTCAAACTTCCCAAATGTTTATCAACAAACAAGTAACATAAGCCAACTGTGGTGGCATATGCCTGTAATCCCAACACCTGGGAGACTGAGAAAAAAATGGTCATAAATTCAACGCCACATGGTAATTTAGCAAGACTTTGCTTCAAAATAAAATAGAGACTTCTGGGAAGATAGCAACTTGGGGAGGTAGCACATACCAGTCCTACTGACACCCAATCTCCATGCCTCAAAAACAGTATTCTACAAAGCCGCCAGACAATACTATCAGTATATTAAAAAAAAATGATAGATACAAGGGACAGGTTAAAAGAAGTTTAAAGACCAATTAGAGAGCAGAAAAGAAACCCACCCACCTTGCGGCAATGGACACTGCGGTGGCACCATCTTTCCTCAGCACCCAACTCTAGAGATGAAAAGGAAAACAACCGAGAACCTGAAGTGAGGAGCTGTAGATCATTGGGATTGTAAGCCTTCAGTTCTTCCTGTGCAAACACCAGCTACAACTTTCAGCATTGGCAGCCAAGCTCATCACACCCTTCAGGGATCCAGAGTGGAGCTTAACACCAGAAAAGAAACCTGCCCATCTCCCACCGCAGCAGCGCCATCTTGGCTCACTGCACCTGAATCCAGGAACAATCAGGAAAATATCCAAGAACCTGAAGTAAGCAGCTGAAGATCATTGAAATTGTAAGGCATCAGTTTCTCCTGCACAAACACCAGCTACAAATTACAGCAGTGACGGCCAAGCTCACCACGCCCTCCAGATATCCAGTCCTACACGCAGCCAAACTTCAAGTGAAGCCTTGGTCCTGCAGGATGATGCCCAGCATGCTGCTTCCAGGGGCTGCACAGCTGCGATAAATGCCCTGTGTCTAAGAATTTACAGCTAAACCCAATGAAGGAGAGGTTGGAGTCTACAACTTGGAACAGTGGCGGCTGAGCTTGCCACACCCTCCAGAGATCCAGAGCTGCATTTAATAACACCGTAACTGAACTAGCGGTTCCCAGGGAGAATGCTCAGGACGGTGCCCGCAGGGATTTGCACAGCCAGGATAAACTCCACGGTAAAATCTACTGTAAAGAAATACAGAAAACACTTCCACTCAGGAATTCCCACAAAAAATAAAATATTTAGAAATAAACTTAACCAAGGAGATAAAAGACCTCTACACTATAAAACTATACACTATAAACTATACACTATAAACCTCTACACTCTAAACTATAAAACATTGAAAAAAGAAATCGAGGAAGAATTTAGAAGATTAAAAGATCTTCCATGTTTATGGATAAGCAGAATAAATATCATCAAAATGGCCATACTTCCAAAAGTGATCTGAAGATTCAAAGCAATACCCATTACATTACCAAGATCATTCCTCACAGACATAGAAAAATCAGTCCTTAACTTCATTTGGAACAACAAAAACCCAAGATAGCAAAATTAATTCTCAGGAAAAAAATTCTCAAAAAACATTGTGGAAGAATCATAATATTTGACTTTAAAGTATACTAAAAAGCCATAGTAATAAAAAAAAACAGCATGGCACTGGCATAAAAATA
Source organism: Muscardinus avellanarius (assembly GCF_963383645.1). Lineage (NCBI taxonomy): Eukaryota > Metazoa > Chordata > Mammalia > Rodentia > Gliridae > Muscardinus > Muscardinus avellanarius. The sequence continues at coordinate 48,976,462 of NC_137787.1, read as the reverse complement.
GATACATAGAAAAATGGAGTAGAACAGAGGACTTGGAAACAAATCCACACTTACAACCAATTGAATTTTGACAAAGAGGTGAAAAAGATATACTGGAAAAAAGATAGCCTGTTCAACAAATGGTGTTGGCAAAACTGGTTAACTATATACAGAAAACTAGAAATAAATCCCACTTTCTCATGCTGCACAAGAGTCAATTCAGGATGGATCAAATACTTGGAAATTAGACGAGGGACCTTGAGGTTCCTTGAAGAGGGCATAGGTCCAACATTGCAACACATATGCACAGATAAAAACTTTTTCAACAAGACCCCAAAACAAAGAAACTAAAAGGTGAATCAATACATGGGATTGCATGAATCTGAAGAAGAACTTTTGTCTACCAAAGGAAACTATCAAGAACCTCAACCAAGAACCAACAGAATGGGAGAAAATTTTGCCAACTATCCCTCCAATAGAGGACTAATATCTAGAGTATACAGAGAACTCAATAAACTCATCACTAAGAACACAAATAACCCAATAAAATGGGCAAGTGAATTAAATAAATATTTCACGAAGGAAGAAATTCAAATGGCCAATAAATGCATAAAAATGCTCAACATCATTACCAATCAGAGAGATGCAAATCAAAACTATCCTGGGATTTTACCTAACTCCAACTAGAATGGCAATCATTCAAAACAAAAACAACAAGCTGGGCATGGTGGCGCACGCTTGTAATCCCAGCACTTGGGAGGCTGAGACAGAAGGATTGCACAGGTTCGAAGCTAGCCTCAGCTACTTAGTGAGGCTCTCAGCAACTTAATGAGACCTTGTTTCCAAATAAACTATAAAATAGGTCTGGGAGTATACCCAGGAGGTAGAAAAGCACCTGGGTTCCACTCCCAGTACCACCAAAAAACAAAACAAAACAACAAGAATAAATGCTGGTAAGAATGTATAGAAGTAGGAACTCTAATACATTGTTGGTGGGATTGCAAATTAGTGCAACCACTTTGGAAAACAGAATGGAGGATCCTCAGAAGAATTAGAATGAACTTACCATATGATTCAGCAATACCACTCTGGGTATCTACACAAAAGAAAGGAAACCAAACTACCAAACTAATGCATGCGTATCCACGTACATAGCTGTACAATTCACCATTGCCAAACTATGAAACCAGCCAAGATGTCCATCAACAGATGAACAAATTACAAAACTAATGGATATGTACACAATGTAATTTTACTCAGCCATAAAAAAAAAACACAGAGTCACATCATTTACAGGGAAATGGATGAAACTGGAGAACATTATACTAAGTGAGATTAGTTAGTCACAAAAAATAAGAAATTGGATGTTCTCCCTAATATGCAAAAGCTAGGGGAAAATGAGTCATAGGAGAAACTCTAGATGAAGAAGGAGATTCTAGCCAGGTGTGGTGGTGCACACTTATAATCCCAGCACTTGGGAGGCTGAGAGAGAAGGATTGCACAGGTTCAAAGCCAGCCTCAGCTACTCAGTGAGGCACTCAGTAACTTAGCGAGACCCTGTTTCCAAATAAAATATAAAATAGATCTGGGAGTGTAGCCCGGAGATAGAAGGCCCCTGGGTTCCATCCCCAGTACCACCAAAAGAAGAAGAAGAAGAAGAAGAAGAAGAAGAAGAAGAAGAAGAAGAAGAAGAGGAGGAGGAGGAGGAGGAGGAGGAGGAGGAGGAGGAGGAGGAGGAGGAGAGTCTATAGATGAACACATAAGTCAACCTGAGGGGATGTGGGGGGGAGGGAAATTCTCTAATACACATGATGTATTTTAACAAACATATCAAAGTCAATCATAATCTGATGGGGTGTGTTCATACAGCGCCTAAGGAGATTCGCCTGAGCGGCCTACGGCCTAAGGCAAAACTTTAAGTAAAGTGATTCAGCAAAAAAAGGGGCAAAGATGGCGCCTGGAGGAAGCTAGGAAGGCGTGGTTTCCCATTCATTATGGGTGGGGAGACTGAGCGGTTTTGCCCTTTCTACCTTTAAAGGAGCTTTCTGCACACATGAATGGCTCATGTACTGGCCTGGGATTGGCTGTAAACTACGTGCTAGTGATCTTTATCCCGGATAGGCTAGGCTATTTCTCATGGAAATTCCCCTCGTGGCTTGGTGCTATATAAAGAACTGCTTGGAGAGAAATAAAGGAGATCTCACTTGACTTGACTCCCGGCTCGTGGGTTTGTGTTCGAGTCGTCGGTACGCATCATCTCGCCAAGCCCCGTCAGCTGTCGGGCTGGATTCCTGACACTAAGTCAAGCATGAGAAACACGGGGCGGGGGCGGGGGGGGGTATTAGGCCAGTGCTAATTGGGTGATGTGTGCATGTATGTCTCTCTCATCTTTTTTTGTTTTGTTTTGTTTTGTTTTGTTTTGTTGGTGGTACTGGGGTTTCTGGAAGCCTGTCTACCTCCAGGCTACACTCCCAGACCTATTTTATACTTCTTTTTTATTTGGAAAGAGGGTCTCTTAAGCCAGTGCAGCTGGCTTCGAACCTGTGCGATCCTCCTCTCTCCGCCTCCCAAGCGCAGGGATTACAAGCGTGCGCCACCATGCCCGGTGTCTCTCTCATCTTGTATCCCATTAAGATGTATGATTACAATGCACCAATAAAATAAAAATAAAAATAAATAAATAAATAAATAAATAAAATAGAGCTCAGGTTTATAATGAAAGGTAAATGTCCCTCAATTTAATACACACACATACACACACAGATTAATATAAATCTTATTTATTATAAAATTAATGAAATTAATAAAATTATCAATAGCTATTCTGCCAGTGAAGTCTCTCAAAAAATATTAGCTTTATGATAAGGATTTTCATCATGTTCTTTTTTGTTTGAAATAGATATGCAGGATCTTTATTTTTTATTTAAAAGTTTCTATGGTTTAGATGTTGAATGTATTCCACAGGTACATGAGTTAAAGGATTGATCCCCAGGGTTGCTCTATTAGTAGGTCCTGTGGACAAAGGTCCTGTAAGTAGGTCCTTAAGTCATTTGGGATATGATCTTAAAAGGGATTGTTGGACTCCATCTGCCTTCCCCTTCCTCTTTTGATTTTTTTTTCTGGCTACAAGGTGAGCCATTCTCACCATCCCATCAGGGTCACTAGATGTCTATAAGCAATGGTTGCACCCAATCTTGTCCTAAAGCCTCTAAAACTGAGACAAAATTACCCTTTTATCTTTATACATTAATGTCTCACTTTAGGGGTGTAGATCAGAAGTAGAATGTACACTTAGCATGCATGAGGCCCTGGATTCAATTCTAGCACTAAATAAAAAATTATCTTATATATTTTGTTATAGTAGCAGAAAACTAAAACAGTATATATTCTTTAATATATTCTATTTCATGACATCACCAGAGAGGAGGACAGATTAATTTTCTCTACTTGTTGACTTAGAAGAAAATTCCAGTTTACTCCAAAGGACTCCTATCCATGTATAATTGCATACTTATTTATTAATAGAGCAGCCCCCAGTCTATTAGTCTACAAGTTAACATCAGACCTCAAAGCCAGATACTCATGTCATTTTAGAGCTGCCAGCATAAACAGATGATTACACACAAACAGCAAAAGAGCTGATTTTATTTATTGTTTTTTATTTTCTTGCTTGTGTATTTTTTCTATACTGTGGCTAATTTATTAGTTATACAAACTGCTTCACTTGATTGGGTTTTAAACATCATAGTTCTCAGCTTTGAATATGACCTATTGATTATTTGTTTATGACATAACTATTGTGCATTTTTTCCTACTGTACATTCACTTACACATGGTCCCCATGTGTAAATTTCAAAAGAGGAACTGTGTGGTAGCTCAGAGCAACAAGGTATTTGATAAGGTATGCATCTGCTTTTAAGGCTCCAGACATACAAAGACAATTTAGGAGAATGCTTTATAGTGTCTCTATGTTTTTGATTTTACTATATGAATTCTAATGAGGCAAACCACAAAGCAATAAAAGTAATCCCTTGAGACATAGCTACTTAGTTGAGAAAATATAGTTGGAGTAATTATAATGCATTGCTTGGTTTTTATTTTACTAAATTTATGATAGTTTTAGACATTCAATGTAATATTTTACTTCCACCTTGGTTTTACTATATTAAATGCTATTGGAAACAAAAGTGAATCAGATAAAACTCTGCCCTCAAGAATCACATAGTATTGGAGAGAAACCAGACATCAGCATAAAGTGTCACATGAGCAAAGCTGGCAGGTAAAAGGCAAAGCATTGGTGCAAAAGGGATTAAAATTTGTGTAAAGAAAGTGAGGATATAGAGGTGTATGTTTTCTTGAAATTTTCCATTAAAATATTACTGTGGTCTCTGCTCTGTGTTTTGATTTATAATATTATCAGGAATAGTATAAATATGTAAAGCAACTAAGCAACTAGTTTGGGTCAAACAAGTGTTTTTTTAGTGATAGACTTGAAGGAGAGAGGGGAATAAGGGAGAAAGAGCTCAGAAACAATGGTCCTCACACTCTGTATTTGTGTTAGGATTCTACTGATTTCAAACAACAGAAACTCTAAACATATATGCTTTATATAAACAGATTTCATTGGTTAACTACAATACTGCTAGTCTCTGAAAAAAATAATCTGGAGCTTGGGTCCAGATGACATCATTTACTAAACTCAACATTTTAACAATCTTAAAAATTGCAGGAGATCCACATGTGACTTCATGTGGCCATGTAGGGTTGAGGCACGAGGAAGACAACATTGCCTAGCAAAAGCAAGCCAGTGATGCTGATACCTAGGAGACCTGAGAGTTATCTTCTCTGACAAGCCACTAGCCTGAGTGTCACCATTGACCTTTTCTGACTCTATATTTTGGGGGGGAACTTTACTTCCCAAAGACTTGAGAGTATTCGTTGGGAAGCACTCATTTTCACAATGTACCAAAGCTAGTGTTTTATAAGACAAATTCATCCTTGAGAGAATGTAGGGTGCCATTCCCTTCCATATCACTCAGAGAAATACTAAGAATGCATAAAACCAGAAAGATTTTTCTTAGAATCAACTGATTTCTTCCTTGCTTACAGCATTTTCAAACTAAATCCCCAAAGACATGTCTATATTACACATTTTATCACTGACATTTAGAGTCTACAGATTTGCTAAACAATTTAATGTGCAAAGCCATCTCATCATAATTAGCATAAACCCACTTTAGAAGATAAGTTTTTTAAAACTGTTTTCCATCCACAGTCTGATACAAAGTCACTTACTTATTCATTTATTTATCACATACATAGAGAATTCATACTGTATCAGACATGTTAATTGCTAGATATATAAAAATACAAAGATGAATATGAAACTCTTACCAACATTTTTTAAATAACTGTTTAAAACTATTAACCTCAATTCATACTTAAAGAGTCAGATTTCTACAAGTTTACTATAGTGCATTCTAATAAATACTATAGTTAGTGTACAAAAAAGTAGATGTAGAAAAAAGAAGAAATGTTATTCTATAGAAGACACAAATATTCAGACTGGGCGTGGTGGCACACACTTGTAATCCCTGCGCTTGGGAGGCGGAGACAGGAGGATCGCGCAGGTTCGAAGCCAGCCGCGCTGGCCTAAAGACCCCGTTTCCAAATAAAAATATAAAAATACGTCTGGGAGTGTAGCCTGGAGGTAGAAGGGCTTCCGGGAACCCCAGTACCACACACACACACACACACACACACACACACACACACACACAAACAGAAGACACAAATATTCAAAATGAAACCTTATAGGTTACATTATTTATATTATTATTTAGATTAATTTATGTATAAGTTGTTTACACTAATATATAATGCATATATGTATATATACATATACATGTATACATATATATATGGGTTTTGTCAGAAAGAAACAAAAATAACCCTCTTTAATATCTATCTATCCATATATTTCTACTTAGAAACAGTATTTTTTCTTTACCTTTGGAAGATATGTTACTTGTTTAGAATCCCAAGTTGATATTATTTAAATGTCATTCCATTATATTCTGATGTCTATAGTTTTTATTAGGTATTCATTTGTAAGGTTTTGTTTGTTTGTTTGTATGTATCTGTGTTTTGCTTTTTAAAAGACAATGTACCTTTTTTCCTCTCTCTGAATATTTTTTCCTTTTTTATTTTATTTTATTGGTACACTATAGTCTCACATCATAATGTGGATCATATTGACAAAGGCAAAAATTCACACAGGACTTGGTGCCCTCTCCCACCACTTCCCCTTCCCCCCAACACCGAATATCCAGGTTAACCATGCTACATTCACACTTTTACACATATTCAAATATAGCTCCTCCATTAATCAACCTCAACCTTCTTCCTCTCCTACCCTTCCATTTAAGCTTTGCTGAGGTTTCCCCTTCATTATCTGGAGTCCCTCTGATATCCATAATACTTTCTAGTTTGGGCATATTAGAGAAAACATATGTCTCTTCTCTTTTTGTGCTTGGCTGATCTCACTTAACATAATGCTCTCTAGGTCTTTCCATCTTTTTTTTTTTTTTGTGGTACTGGGGGGTGGAACCCAGGGGCTTTTCTACCTCCAGGCTATACTCCCAGACCTATTTTATGTTTTATTTGGAAACAGAATCTCACTAAGTTGCTGAGAGCCTCACTAAGTAGCTGAGGCTGGCTTCGAACCTGGGCGATCCTCCTGTCTCAGTTTCCCAAGTGCAGGGATTACAAGTGTGCACCGCCACACCTGGCTCTTTACATCTACTTGATAATGACATGATTTTGTTTTCTTTATTGCTGAATAGAATTCCATTGTGTTTCCCATAATTTTGAAATCCATTCATCTGTTTTTGGAGACCTAGGTTGGTTCCATATTTTGGCTATTGTGAATTGTGCTGCTATGAACATGGCTATGCATATGTTACTGTAGTTCTCTGATTTAAATTCCTTTGGAAAGATATACAGGAGTGGTATAGCTAGATCATATAGTGGATCCATTCCCAGTTTTCTAAGAAATCTCCACACTGACCTCCATAATGTCTGAAATAGTTTGCACTCCCACCAACAGTGTAAAAGAGTTCCTCTTCCTCACATCCTCTCTAGCACTTGCTGTTATTTGTGTTTTTTACACTTGCCACTCTTATTGGGATTAGATGGATTCTCAGTGCAGTTTTGATTTGCATCTCCCTGATAACTAATGATATTGAACACTTTTTCACATATATATTGGTTATTTGTATCTCTTCTTTTCTGAAGTGTCTATTTAATTCAGTTGCCCATTTCATAATTGTGTTATTTGTTTTGCTAGTGTAGAGTCTTTTGAACTCTTTGTATAGTTTGGATATTAGACCTCTATCAGAGTGGTGGCTGGTAAAGATCTTGTCCCATTCTGTAGGCATTCTCTTTAGATTCTTGATGTTTTCCTTTGATGAGCAGAAACCTTTTAGTTTAATGCCATCTCACTTGTTAATTCTTTTTTTAATTTCCTGTGCTTTGGATGTCTTGTTGAGAAAGTTACTATCTGTGCCTGTATGTTGGAGTGTTGAGCCTATGCCCTCCTGTAATAGTTTCACAGTCTCTGGTCTAATTTCCAAGTCTTTAATCCATCTCAAGTTGATTCCTGTGAATAGTGAGAGGTAAGGATTTAGTTCTATCTTTCTACAAATGGATAGCCAGTTCTCCCAACACCAATTGTTGAAAAGGCTATCTATTCACTGTAGTAGATTTCTGGAGTATATTCCAATGTCTCTCGTTTGCTCTGTAACCTATTGTCAGCTTTTGGACACACTTTGTGAGTGTTTGCACCCCTCTCTTGCCTCTGACTGCTTTGTGCTCAGGTGTCAGGACGTTGGGTGTCACTGTAAACAAGTTCCATGTAAGCACAGGGTTCTGTGTTTTCCCACCCTGGGCTTTGTGCTTTCCAGCCCTTGGCTCTGCACTCTCTGGCCCTAGGCTGTGTTCTATTATGCCCTGTGCTCTGTACCTTTGGGCCATGTGCTCCACCCTCTGGCCCTGGGCTCTGCATTCTCTGCCCTGTGCTCTGAGATCTTGGGTCTTGTACTTTGTGCTTTCAGACACTCAGCTCTGCACTTTTCAAACTGGGCTGTGTTTTTTCTGACCCTGGATTCTGCACCTTCCAGCCCTGGGACTGCACCTCCCTACCCTCACCAGAAGAAGGTGTGCAGTGTAGTCTTAGAGCAGCCTCCCTGTTACCCTGTGCAGGTACCACAGACTGAGCACCATGAGCCTTTCCTCTGTGTCTGGAAGTTATAACCTGACCACCTCAGGGGTGGGCCACCAGATCTTAGCCCACCAGGGTCCCTGCAGCTGCTCTAGGCAGTCATATGCTGAGTAAGGCAACATAAGAAGTTACCTTGCTATCCTGTGGGCTGGGTCTTTGGAGGGCACAGTGCCCTGCTGCAGGTGCTGGCTTCTGGTGAGCACATGGACTTTTTGATCTTTTTCTTCCTCCCTGAAGTGTGGTGCTGGTCGCTTAAGATGTTGGAGCTCTGCAGCCACTTTCTGTACTTCAAGTCCTTGGTCTACTTGTCAGAATTTCTTAGGGCTGCGGAACTGGCAGTCATAGTTTGGGCCAGAGGCCCAAGATGATTCTAACAGCCACAACAGGTCAGTCGCACACTTGGGCTCTATGCTGTGGATCTCTGTTCAAAGTATTGGATTTCCTTCTGCTGTGATTCCCTTTTTTTGTGTTTTTGTTCATAAATATCTTCTGATGCTTTTTTGTTTGTTTGTTTGGTGGTACTGGGGGTGGAACCCAGGGGCTTTCTACCTCTGGGGTATACTCCCAGACCTAGTTTATATTTTATTTGGAAACAGGGTCTCACTAAGTTGCTGAGAGCCTCACTAAGAACCTGTATGATCCTCCTGTTTCAGCCTCTCAAGTGTGAGGATTACAGGGGTGCGCCACCACACCTGGCTATTGCTTTTTTTTTTTTTTTTTTTTTTTTTTTTTTGGTCAAAGAGCTGCCTTCTATATAGTTGATTTTTGTTTGTTACAGCTACTGAGATGTGCTGTGTCCCACAATCGCCATTTTTCCTCCTCCCTCTGAATATTTTTAAAATGTTTCTTTGGTATTTGCCTATTATCAATTTTGATGTAATTATTTAATGTGATTTTTCTATTTTTCTCGAGTGCAAATACCTTCTTAAATCATTTTTGGAAATTTGTAAACATTTATTTCAAATATCATATTCTCTTTACTTTTCGTAGAGCAGTAGAACTAGAACTTGATTGCAACCAAGAAAACACAATGATTTTAGCCTCTATGATGTAACAAATATTTTAGTGAAAATGCAAAATGACCGTTTCTGTCCATCTTTATTCATGTAAGGATTTTAAAGTAAAAAAAAAAAAAAAAAAAAAAAAAAAAAAAAAAAAAAAAACACTTTAAAAGGGATTCAAGAGGCCGGGCGTGGTGACACACACTTGTAATCCCCATGATTGGGAGGTGGAGACAGGAGGATGGCGCAGGTTCGAAGCCAGCCATGCTGGCTTAAGAGACCCTGTTTCCAAATTTACAAAGTATAAAAAGATAGGTCTGGGAGTGTAGCCTGGAGGTAGAAGGGTTTCCATAAACCCCAGTACCATAAAAAATAATAATAAAATAATTAATTAATTAATTAATTAATTAAAAGGGATGCAAGAGAGGTGGGCATGGTGGTGCATGCTTGTAATCCCAGTACTTGGGAGGCTGAGATTGGAGGATAGAAGTTCTCAGACAGTCTCAGCTACTTAATGAGGCCCTCTGCAACTTAGTGAGACCCTGTTTCAAAATCATAAATAAAAAATTGGGCCGGGTGTGGTGGTGCACGCTTGTAATCCCAGCATTAAGGAGGCTGAGACTGGAGGATCATGGTTTGCGGACAGCCTCAGCTACTTAGCGAGGCCCTTCACAACTCAGTGAGACTCTGTTTAAAAAAGTAAAAAGACTAAAAATGTAGGGCTGAGGGTGTAACTTGGAGGCACAATGCCCCTGGGTTCCATCCCCAGTACCACAAACAAAAAAAATAATAATAATCAGTCAGGGTTGGGAGTGTAGCTTGGAGGTAGAATGTCCTGGGTACTGAAAAAAAAAAAAAAAAAGAAAGAAAGAAAGAAGAAAAAAAACCCCAAAACAAAAAACATAACTGAGTTAGAATGTTCCTAGGTTCAATCCTCAGTACCAAAAGAATAAAGTTAAATAAATAAGTAAATATTATCTCATTTGGAAGATTTACAATAAACTTTTTTCTTTTCTACCTCCGGGCTATACTCCCAGACCTATGTTATACTTTATTTGGAAACAGGGTCTCACTAAGTTGCTGAGAGTCTCATTAAGTAGCTGAGGCTGGCTTCGAACCTGTGTGATCTTCCTGTCTTAGCCTCCCAAGTGCTGGGATTACAAGTATGCGCCCATCATGCCCAGCTCTAAATTTTTTCTATACGAGGTGAAATAATAAATTGAAATATTCTTTACCTACTAAAATTAATGTCAATGAAATAACACTATTCAGTTACGTGAAAATTTAAGCATTGGACTAACAAACACACAAAACCCCAGATTTCCATAGGATACACTTCACTTGAAGAAGAAATTTAAAGTGTTGGTCTTATAAAAACCCATTATGCGAGCTGGGTGTGGTGGCACAAGCTTGTAATCCCAGCACTTGGGAGGCTGAGACAGGAGGATGGCAGCTCATGGACAGCCTCAGCTGTCCTTTGCAACTGGCAACTCAGTGAGACCCTGTTTCAAATAAAGAATAAAAAGAATTAGGCTGGGGGTGTAGCTTGAAGGTAGAATTCCCCTGGGTTTCATCCCAGCACCACACACGTGCACGCGCGGACACACACACACACACACACACACACACACACACACATGCAAGATGGGTGTAGTGGTGCATGCCTATAATCCTAATACTTGGGTCATCTAGACAGGAGGATCTCTGGACCTTGGATGAGCCTATTTTAGAAATAAAAAAAAATGCTGGAGTGTAGATTAGAGGTAGAATGCCCCTAACTTCAATCCCCGGTATCAAAACAAAATGTTATGCTTTGTTCAAAAGCATCTAAGTAGTTTCTTGTGCTTGGGCATTATGAAAATGATTTTCTAAATATATGTTGTGTATCTGTATATAAATTTTAATGTCAACTTCTATTTAACGATGCCCATTAAGGATCTAGAATTTTTGAGCTTGTAAATTATACTCATTTTATGTTAATTATTTTCATTATATAAATTTGACTTATACAAGAATATTCTCAAGTGTGTATGACTTCTATATTTTATCATGCCTCTTGTTCAAGAAAACTATAAATTTATTTTAAAATAGCTGAGCTTGGTGGCTCACTCTTGTAATCCCAGTACTTGGGAAGCTGAGACAGGAGGGTTGTAGGTTTGTGGCCAGCCTCAGCTACTTAGGCCTTCCGCAAACTTAGTGAGACCTGTTTCAAAATAAAGAATAATAATAATTTTTTTAAAAAATAGGGCTAGGGGTGTAGCTTGGAAGTAGAATGCCCTTGGTTTCAATCCCCAGTACTGAAAACAAATATATATATATATATATATATGAAATATATGAAATATATTTATATATATGAAATATATGTATATATGAAATACATATATATTTCATATATATAATATGTATTATATATATGAAATATATATGTATATATATGAAATATATATGAAATATATATTATATATATGAAATATACAAATATACAAATATATATATATATGAAATGTTCTGTGCTTCTTCAAATGTAATAAATACCCCCCAAAAGAAAGTATTTTGATTAAGCCCCCTATCATTTAAGAGAAGTACATTTGAAGACTGTGTAACCTGAAGCCAACTCTGGAATCTTAAAGTGTTAATTAAAATGTGTTGAATATCTTTAATTTAACCTATTAGATTTACTCTTCATTGTTTTTTCTTTCTTCTGTTTTTGTTTGTTTGCTTTTCTTTTTGCTTTGTTTTGAATTCTGGGGATTGAACCCAGGGGCATTCTACCTCTGAGCCACACCCAAGCCCTTTTTATTTTTTATTTTGAAACAGATTCTCTCTCAGTTGCTGAGGCTGACCTCAAGTCTGAGGCCCTCCTGTTTCAGCCTCCTAAGTACTGGAATTACAGATGTGCTCCACCGCACACAGCTTCTTACCTCTCCCTTGTTCTGCTCCGTGGAGGACTGGATCATGGACACTCCACTGACTTCAGATTTTCTCTTGGTGTTGGCCAGTGCGAGGCACTGACGGGAAACGGGGCTGTGAAAGGAGAGTGACCTCAGCATCTTTTTCCTGTGTTTCTTTCCTGACCCCTTTATTGAAGATCACAGTTTTTATGGGGCATTTTTCTCCACATAGATGTCCTTTCTAGGTCACCATTTCCTCTCCGTTCTCTGGCCCCTTCAGGACTTCCCAAGGTAATGCCCTATAGAGTAATTGTCTTCTTTAAACTCTGTCCTCACCTTTAAGAGTGATTCCTGCATAAAGTTCTCAAATTTTCTGCTTTGAATGAGACATATGTTTCTTTGCAGGACTGACACATATAGTTTCTCATGTATCTTTTCAAAATTTATTTAGGTTAATTTTTTTACTGAAGCAAACTTTAATAATTTTATACATAAACTGAAAAGTCAACCTGTTGTTAATTTGTCATCAATAGCTTGCTGTTTAAATTGTCTCGCTGGGCATGGTGGCGCATGCTTGCAATCCTAGTACTTGGGAGGCTGAGACAGGAAGATCACAGATTTGAGGACAGGCTCAACAAATAGACTCTCATCAACCTAGTGAGACATTCTTTCAAAATAAACTACATATATATATATATATATATATATATATATATATATATATATGTAATTTTATATGGGGGATATAGCTCAGAGGTAGAATGTCTCTAAGCTTTATCCCCAGTACCAAAATAAATAAATTACCTTCAACTATGTATTTTTCTCTAATATCTGGAGAATATTTAAAAGTATTGTTTTAATATCTAACCTATGCTCTCTTAAATATCTTGGTAATATTTTATTCCCTAGACCCCATGTTGTTCAGTAATAACGGAAATATTCTTCTGGTGTTTACCTTTTCATGAAACGCCTTAATCTTATTTTGGGGGGGGAATTTCTTCAACCATTGGCTTTACCTTCATGACTTTAAATTATCTTAGTATCTGGGATTAAATATTGATTTAAATAATTAACAGAAATGCGATTTCTATATAAATAGAATTTAGACATGCAGATTAAAAAGGTCTGTAGAGGTACCTAAGTCACCTATGTTGTTTTACTTTCCTACAAATTAATTAAGATTGTAAAAATATACATCATAAAGTTGAGATAGCTAGACAAAAGCAATGGATGTGAAATCTAGATTTTTCATACTTATATAATTGACTATTCTCAGAAGTCTGTAATACTTGAAATTCCAATAACACAGAATTTAAAGTACTCAAAAATGCTAATGGATGCCGGGCGCGGTGGCAGCACACTTGTAATCCTCGTGCTTGGGAGGCGGAGAGAGGAGGATCGCACAGGTTCAAAGCCAGCCCCGCTGGCTTAAGAGACCCTGTTTCCAAAAATAAAATAGGTCTGGGAGTGTAGCCCGGAGGTAGAAGGGCTTCCGGGAACCCCAGTACCACAAAAAAAAAAAAAAAAAAAAAAAACTAATGGATTATGGACAGGGCTCAAAGTTAATTGAGATAAATCAAAACTGTAAGACCATATGACTGATACATCCTCCTAAATAAAGGATCCCATCACTTTCAAGTTTGCCTTTTGTATACACTGTAATATTGAACAGCTTAGATACCTGATTATATCAATTTCATTAACATGAAACCCCAGTATTTTAATTGGCCTCCCTACCTCCAATTTTATACAGCTTTAGTGACTTCTCTAAACTATCATCGAAGTATTTTCTATAGCAAAATCATCCCATCATAAGACTTTCAGTAGCGCCAATTCCCTGCAAGATAAAGCTCAAACTCTTTATCTTGCTTACCAACACTCTAAGCTGTTTGAACTTCCTCCTATTTATCTTGTTTTTTCAGGCTTTTCAGCCTTTGATCACGCCATTCCCCTGCCATGAATCTCTTCCCAGTTCTGCCTGCCTGCCGCACACCCGATCACTTCTCAAAATTCAGCTCACACTTCAACAGTAAGACTGGTTTCTAAATTGTTAGCATGTCTTGCCCCTCAACATGAAGGCATATATTTCTATTTTATTGCCTAACTTGCATTCATGTTTCAGTTTATTTATTACACGAGTTTCCCTGGATTGGACTGTGAGCTCCCTAAGGGTAGCGACCCGCACATTTGTCATCATTTCTCCCACACCAGCTCAGTGTCACACATTCCAAGTCCTCAGTACCAAAAGTGAGTGAATGATGATGGACTTGTGGGGCGTGTCTGATCCATCATCCCTGCTTCTTCATAGTACAGCTAGTTTGGCTCTTTCAGCAGATGTTATTTTAAGATTTTTTTTTTTTTCAGCACTGGGGATGGAACCCAGAGGCATTCTACCTCTGAGCTACAACCCAGCCCTATTTTTTATTTTGAATCAGGGTCTCACTGAGTTGCAAAGGGCCTCACTAAGTAGCTGAGGCTGTCTTTGAACTGCCATCCTCCAGTCTCAGCCTCCTGAAGACTGGGATTACAAGAGTGCGCGCCACCACGCCCGCTGTTTTAAGGTGTGTTTTTTTTTTTTTTTTTTTGAGGGTCTGGGGATGGAACCCAGTGGCATTTGACCTCCAAGCTACACCCCCTGCCCTATTTTTTATTCTTTATTTTGAAACAGGGTCTCACTAAGTTGCTGAGGGCCTCTAAGTAGCTGAGGCTGTCTGTGAACCACAATCCTCTGGTCTCAGCCTCCCAAATGCTGGGATTACAAGCGTGCACCACCACTCCTGGCTGTTTTAAGATTTTAACTAAATTAAAAGGTGACTCAAGCTGAGGGAGAAGGAATACTTCTTTCTAACAGGAGAAATAAATTAGTATGCATAAAAATTATGAAGGAAGATTTTTTTTAAACTATTAAAGTAATGGAGTGATAAACACTATCAGAATACTAGAGTAATATAATACTAGAGTAATAATAGAGTAATAATTTCTGTAGACAAGTTCCACCAATGTATGTTAAAATTACTGAGTCATAGCATGTGTGTGTGTGTGTGTGTGTGTGTGTGTGTGTGTGTATGTGTGTGTGTGAAAGAGAGAGTTATTAAGGATTGAACCCAGGGGCCTTCTACGTCTCTGGCCATTTTTAATTTTTTTTATTGTTGTTTTGTTTTCAAACAGGATCTCCCTAAGTTATTGACAGTCTTTCTAAGTTTCTGCGGCTGGCCTTGACTCTGGGATCCTTCTGTCTCAGCCTCCCAAGTACTGGGATTACAGGAGTGTGCTACCATTCCTGAATGGGTAAATGTTTAAAGAGAAACAAGATGCTTCCTTGCATAGTCTCAAGTTTCTTCCCCATTCATTCACTACTTACAAAGAGGAAATTGGGACCTTTAGAGTGGAGAAACCTGGTAGACATCACCTTCACCAAGATAACGTCGCTAGCAAGAACTCATCATATACTCCCAATATGATACAGTAAGGACATTTTATCTCTGTAGTATTTTCTGAAAGAACTCATAACCCCATTGTAACCATAAAAAAGTAGACAATCTCTGTTTGAGCAACAATTTACAAAATATTTAACCAACACTCTAGAAAATTTTTTTGTGAGCCAAGTGGAATGGTGCATGCTTGTAATCCCAGTACTTGGGAGGCGGAGACAGAAGGATTACAATTTCAAGACCCTGTTCCAAAATATAAATAAATAAATAAGGCTGGGGACATAGTTCAGAAGTAAAATGCCCTGGGTTAAATCATCAGTATCCCAGTATCCCCCCAAATAATTATATACATATATATATACATATATGTGTGTGTGTATATACATACACACCTACATATATATATATATATATACATACACACACATGTATGTGTATATTACACACACAAACACATACATGCTCACATTTGTTTGTTTGTGCTACAAGGAATTGGAAGTGGGTTCTACCATTGAGCTACATCCCTAGCCATTCTTATTTTTGTTATTATTACTATTACTATTTGAAAAGGGTCTCCTTAAATTTTCTGAGGCTGGTATGGAAACTGCGTTCCCTCTGTCTCAGCCTCCGAAATGTTAGGGTTACAGTCCTGAGTCACCACCACCACCATACGCAAAATCAACCAATACACTTAAAAAATGTCAAAGTGATCCAGGCATGGTGGCACAGGCTTGTAATCCTAGCTTTGGGGAGGCTGAGAACAGAGGATAGCAGTTCATGGATAGCCTCAGCTACTTAGTGCGGCCCTTTGCAACTCAGTGAGACTGGGTTCAAAATAAAAAGTAAAAAGTAGGGCTAGGGGGGTAGCGTGGAGGCAGAATGCCCCTGAGTCCCATTCCACAGTACTGCAAAAAAAAAAAAAATAGTGTCAAAGTTATGAAAGACAAGGAAATACCAAGGAACTGTCACAGATTAAAAGATACCGAAGAGACAGCAATGATATGTGGGAATTTGGAATGGAAGGACATTGGTAGAAAATTCACTATTTATAATAGATATAAATGTTCTCCATTAGTTAAAAAATAAAAATAGGTATATAAATAAATTCTTCTTTCTTGGTAAAAATAACATCATTACTTCCCCAAAGAAAAATATGTAACCATATTTTTGTTTTTAAGCACAGCTATTTTTGTATTTTGACTCAAGTTGATTCAGTTTCAAGACAAACTACCATTAACATATCAAAAGTTTCGTAGCTTAACCTGTAAAATGTCATGTATTTTGTGCTTCCTGGCCAGACTATGCTGAGTGCTTTACTAACTCAATCTTGACAAGTACTCTAGTCTAGAAATAAGGCTGTTATTAAAGGAGAAGTTGCTTATCTAAGATTCCACACCCAGTAAGCAGCAGAGCCTAGATTGTAAGTCATGATTTTTTTTTTTAATTCAAGCTCATGTCTTAAAACTTGATGCTGTGAGCTGGTTATGGGGACACACACTTATGATCTCAGCTACTAGGGATATTGGAAGTTTATAAAAATATCTGAAGTTTAGCTCAGAAAATAATATTGAAGCTGTGTTAAACTTAGTGAGATCTGGTTTACAAACAAAAGATAAAGTAGGGCTAGAGGTGTAGGGGGTGTTGCTTAGAGGTAGAATGCCCCTTTCAATCCCCAGTAAAACACACACACACACACACACACACACACACACACACACACACACACACACACACAATTAAGGTGAGAGAGCTTTGTTGAAACTTTAAGAGCTGTTTTATAAGATAAATTCATTCATTTATTTACATTTAAAAAATATTCCCTACACTCACAGCACAGTACAAAGTAACATTTTTAATTTTAATTAATTTTTTTGTGGTACTAGGAATGGAACCCTGGGGCATTCTACCTCAGAGTTATACCCTCAGCCCTAGTTTTTATTCTTTATTTTGAAACAGGGTCTCACTGAGTTGCAAAGGGCCTCACTAAGCAGCTGAGGCTGTCCAAGAATTGAGATCCTTCCTCCTGTCTCAGCCTCCCAAATGCTGAGATTACAAACCTGTTCCATCATGCCCAGCAACAAAGTAATATTTTTTAGTAAAAAAAAAACTATTCAATTTTACTAATTCATATGGCAATTTACTATAGATTTCACTTGGATTATGTGCGTATTTTCAAACAGAACACTTTATTGACAAATAGTGGTATTTAGTTAAAAGTCTATTAGCAATTTATTTTTAAAAGTAAAAGGATGATCCTTTCCTGTACTATCGGCATATGGGAAAGATTTGTGTAGTTTGCAATTGCTTCCAGAGGCTTTCTGTTTTGAAACTGAACATTTTCAGTTCCTTGCACAGTCACACCCTTTGTAAACCAGCCAATTTCCATTGAACTGATAGCACTTTATCTGTGTATATTCTCAGATTGCCAAGCTAGAGAGACTGTTGACTCAGAACCAACATGACCAGCCTCAGTCTTAGCAATTCTTGCCGCAGATTGCCTTTAGCAGAAAAGCCACTGTTAGAATTATTTTTGCCTCTGCAATGAAAAAGATACTCAGGGAGAGAATGTCTTTTGTTGTTAGGCGGCGATAGGGGCCAGTCCCTCTTGCCTTTTAAAGCATGATGACATTTTCCCAAATCGCATTATGTCAGGCTCACGCGTGTAGGTGCCTTGCTTTCCTTCACTGTTCTGTTAGGCCCTATCATCAGGCACGGGCGAATTCTGATACAGGATTTTGAAGAGAATTAAAAAATTAGCATTCTAGTGAAAGACTGCAAGTCATATTTTTTAAGTAAAAAGCTTCCTTGAGCCAAAAATCATCTTTAGGCCATCTATTTCTAACCCTATTGAGTTAAAAAACATACATTATATATATATATATATATATATATATATATATATATATATATATATATATATGTATATGTATATGTATATGTATATGTATATGTATATGTATATATATATTTCTACTTGCAACAAAATTTGTTTTATTTTTATATTTTAAGTGTGTGGTCTTCAAATGAATGAAATACCTTTGAAATGCAGCAGGTTTTTGTTGTTGTTGTTGGTGGTGGTGTGTGTGTGTGTGTGTGAAAATAGAACTGCTTTGAGCAAACTTTCCAGGTCTGCAAACACTGTGGAGGAGAACGGGCCTGGGGAGATCCATCCTCCTGGTGGGTAAGCCAGGCCTTTTCCTAGCCTGCACCTGAGCCTCTCTCTGGACCATGGCTGAGCCCCACAGAAGACCTTTACATAGCACTATCTGTAGTGCACTTGAACTGAAACTAGAAGTGGAAACCTGACCCCAGACTAAGATTTGTGCTGTCCCTCATTTCGACTTTAAAATAGTGCTCTTGCATTTCAAAGTGCTATTGATATCTGCAGTCCATATACAATAAAGGCCAGTTCACTCTTTACAATAACAAGGAACTTAACAAGTGGTGAGTTAGTGGGTCAGAGGGTAAAGATAAAATGAAAATAGTTGCAGAAGTCTGGTCTTTTCAAGATGATCCTCTCTCAGGATCAGAAGAAAAACTGAGTAATGAAATGAGTTCAAGTAAATTGACATATAAGCTTAACACAATTCTAACAAGAATTTTGGGGTCAAAGGTAGAAAAGAGAGACGGAGGTATGATAAGAGGACTTAATAGTGATTCCAAAGTTCATTAGGAAAGATAAACTTGAAAGAATAGGATGAAACTTTTTAAGGAAAGAAGAAATAATGGAGGAGAACTCTCAATATCGTGTCTGGGAGGAGTGGGGAGGGAGCTGGGGGAAAGCTCACCAAGTACATGTATGTCACTGTAACTAAGAACTGCATCATGATGTGAAATTATAATGCACCAAAAAAGTATAAAAATAATTATAGGCCAGGAAAATTGATGGTATTCTATTTTAAGGATACCTTGACAGATAAATGGGAAAGCACTCTTGCTAACCCATATGGTGCCTTAGTAATATTAGAGTGCCTCCACCCAGCCCATTGCAAGAAAGCTTGGGAGGTGCTTGTCTAGAAGCTGAGAATGGCTTTGTAGTTAGAAGACACCCCTTTCTCTTGGCCATTGGGGTCCACTAACTTAAACACCAAGAGATCTTGGCTGGATTTCAGTTGCCATGGGCCTTTGTGAGGAGTCTCCTGCATTGTTCAAACTATTTGACCACACCTGTAAGTTTTGCCTGAACAAACAAATCCTCCCTATTTTATCTCTACATTAACATATGATAAAGAATACTTTCACAACCACTGGACAAGGAATGTATCATTCAGTACCTGGTATCAAACACCTAAGTATTTGGTGGGAGAGAGAAAGAATGAAACCCTTATCTTTATACTTCAAACCAGAGTAAATTGGAAAGCAAAACCCAAATTGTATCATAATAGGTGGAAATATGAATAATTAGTCTTGGGCGAATGTCTTTATAAGCATTTCCAAAAAATCCAGAAATCATAGGTAACTACATTTAAGGGATGGTATTTATTGCAATGTCTCTCAGAGACCTCAAAAAACCTGGGGGAGTATAGAATAAACGTGAGCAATGGACACTCCGTGCTGGGAATTCAGGTGATATTTATTTCCTGTTTACACATGCCTCTACTCATTTTTTATAGTGTACACAATTCCTGCTCTTAGTCAAGAAGCCCAAATTAAAATACTTCTTTTAGAAGTGATGAAAATTTAAAAATAAACATAATACTTATTAATTAATATTGGAACCCAGAGGCCCCTGGGATCTCAGAGAATATTTGGCCCTTGCAGCCTACAACACACAGGAACATGCCCCCTTTTCAACTCACATGACTGAGATTTTTTTGTGTGTGTGTGCTACTGGGGATGGAACCCTTCTTCTCTGGGTTACACTCCCAGACCTATTTTATATTTTATTTGGAGACAGGGACTCTTAAGCCAGAGCTACTGGCTTCAAACCTGTGCCATCCTCCTGTCTTTGCCTCCCAAGCACAAGGATTACAAGCCTGCATCACCACTCCTGGCACATGACTGAGATTTTAATTCTGTCTTGGTTTGATTTCTATTTTTTTAAGTTGTCAAGTACTTTAACTGATGCATTTGCAGTAATACAGAGCTAATCGTGTGTGTGTGTGTGTGTGTGTGTGTGTGTGTGTGTGTGTGTGTGGTACTGGCGATTGTACCCAGAGGGATTCTACTTCCAACCTATAGCCCCAGCCCTATTTTTTTCTTTCCTTCCTTCCTTCCTTCCTTCCTTCCTTCCTTCCTTCCTTCCTTCCTTCCTTCCTTCCTTCTCTCCCTCCCCCTCCCCCTCCCCTCCTCCTCCTCCTCCTCCTCCTCCTCCTCCTCCTCCTCCTCCTCCTCCTCCTTCTTCTTCTTTTTTGGTGGTACTGGGGTTTCTGGACCCCTTCTACCTCTGGGCTACACTCCCAGACCTAGTTTTTATTTTTTTATTTTTGGAAACAGGGTCTCTTAAGCCAGCGCGGCTGGCTTCAAACCTGCGCGATCCTCCTGTCTCCGCTTATTACAAGCGTGCGCCACGACGCCCGGTTTATTTCTTATTTTGAAATAGGGTTTTACTAAGTTGCAAGGATCTCACTAAGTAGCTGAGGCTGGCTGGAACCCTGCGATCCTCCTTTCTCATCCTCCCAGTACTGGGAATACAAGCATGTGCCACCACACTGGGCTTCCAGAACTAATCTTACACAGCATGTTTTATGTAGTTTATGATTATCAGCAATGCAATTGTTATTCTGAATATTAAAAAAAGGTGGTTTCAGTTTTAGTCAATGTCTATTTAGTTCAATTGAGATAAATTTCAAACTAGCTTGAGCAAGTGAATAACTTTAAAATTAGAAGACTGCTGAATTTGTATCAGAGTCTACATGCAATTATGATGAATGTGAAGAATTTTCAAATGGAAATGGAATGTATTTGCAATGGGTAGAATTAGGCACTCACTAATGATCGTGTCCTGCCAGACTTATGCAACCCTTCTCTTTGGCATCTCTCTTTTTCACTTCCTGGGGCATGCTATAAATCTGATTTAAAATACTGTTCTGTTTGTAGTGCTGTTAAAACCTTGATTTTGACATTGTTGGGTTTTTATACCTCTAAGCCATTTCATAAAGTTTATATTAAAAGTCAGGTTATAAAAATTATAGAGCAATAGCAAGCTTAGAGACTTTAAACAATGGGAAAAATATAAAAAATGATTAACTTTCAGCATGGCATTCAGTAATTAGAAAAATGACAGTTGTGGAAATTCATGCATCCTTGCATCTTTCTATGAAGGATGTGCTCTTTAGCCATAATTTCCTCCTGTTCAGCAACTTCCAAGTCTCAAGGAAAAGCAACATAGTTCTCTAAGGGGAGGGCTATATATAATGCTTTCAGGAAGTTGTTTCTGCACTAATTGAAGAGGAGACTGGAGTAGTAGAGAACTTTTACTGAGAAGGAGAATATTGTACCTTATCCTGAAAATCTAGGAATTAGGTTCTATAAAAGCCCGGGGGACTCTCAGCATTGAGTTCAGTGAGAAAGCATGTATAAGTCCTTCTCTTTTAAAGTCATCAGAAGCAAATTAATAAGAAATAAGTACATCTATGAGGTTTTCCACTAGTTCATAGGATGGAACTCTATAGCCTGATTGGTTCTTTGGCCCTGTACTTGTCTAGGTAGAGCTGTGGTATATTAAAGATTGATCTGGTGTTTTTCAAATGTGGCTCAGCACACTCTGGTTGTTTGCTGATGCATTCTTGGCCATCTAGAATTCTGTTAGAATCGTTTACATTTCTAATTAAAACAAAACCAAACATATTTGTAAGTACATAATGAGCTTAGTTATGTTGTCAATTTCCTTTTTTCCTAAGAATGACGTTACCACTTGTTTTTATTTTTATAATCACATTGATAGCAAGTGGTTGTGTAAATGGCATTGTTTAATTTTTAGTGATTGTTCATGAATTAAGGATTATTTATAGAAAAAGAAGCTGACATTGTCTTTGCATTAATGTTTTCATTATAATAATTTTAACCATTGCCCAGTGTGGTGGCACACGTTTGTAATCCCAGCATTTGGGAGGCTAAGACAGGAGGATGGTAGTTCCCAGACAGCCTCAGCTACTTAGTGAGGCTCTTTGCAAATCAGTTAGACACTGTTTCAAAATAAAGAATAAGAACTTGGGCTGGGGGTGTAGCTCCAAGGTAGAATGCCCCTGGGTTCCATCCCCAGGATGTGTTTTACTGTTGTGATAAAAGGGAAAACAGTTAAAGTCACAGGCCAAGTAACAAGAAGTCTAAATTTTGGTCTTAGTTTTAACACCCTAACTAACCATCAAATTTGGGGGAAATCACTTCAGATTATTGGACATCTGATACCTTGTATTCAAAATAAGGGAACTTGGTTAGAGTTAGGTGTGATGCCTAAACAGACTTTTTACTTAAAAAATAGTGAGCTTGTATTTTTCTTAATCAAAAACTCAAGAAAATGGACTCAGTCGCAAGGTCTTTGGGGAAACTTTTCCAGTATTCTCTATCCTCTTCTAATTGCAGTAAAATATGATAGGACATAGAGCGAAATTTTTATTGAGTATCTTTGCCCATCTCTACTTTGACTTCTGTAAATGTGACTGACTCTGTGAGTTGGATTCTGTAATCCCTTTTGCCAGCTGTAATTGGGTAGTGTCCTAGGGCAACCAAGTGTGTATGGCTGGTGTGGAATGAAACCCGGCCTGTCTTGATTCAAGCCCTGCATTCCGCTGTAGCACAGTATAAACGCTAGCCTGGTAAAATGCCTTTTCCCTTCTACTTCCACAAACTAAAACTTATTAAATAAATTCTGAGGAGCATCTCCCAAAACTTTGATAAAGGTGCCCTCATCCTCGAAGGGTCGCTTATATGAGAATATTTCTCTCACCTTACTGAGCAATAAAAAGAGATTAGTATGTTTTCCCTCCAACTGAATCCAGAAATCTCGAATTCCGAGGCAGACATCTGAATGAAACAAGTAAACATGACCGAGGGGTTAATTTTCATGCTTACAAAAACCTAACAAGGTGCAGAGAGATTTGGGCTGAGTTGAAAGGGGGGGGGGTGAAAAGATTTTCAAAAGTCTTGGAGTGGCGGAAGCTGTATTAATGTTTTCTTGATAAAGCCTACGAAGAAGGCAGGTATTACTCATCTTTGTGAGTTTTTAAAATACATTCCCCCCTATTCAGCTGCAGAGGTGTTTCAAAACTGTGTTAAGGGACCGAGTCCTGTTCCAGCTGCCCAGGGAGGAGGTTCAAAGAGAAGGGCGGCGCGGTGGGGCGGGTGGGGGGCGCGTCTTTGCCTCCGTCGGGGCTGAGGACGGGGTGAGTAAGGTGCGGCCCCCGCTCCTGCAGACCCTCGCCTCTCGCAACGCACCCAGGCAGCCTGGGCTCTGCGGGCCAACTCTGGCAGCCGGGCGCGCCCGCAGAATCGGACAGAGATCGCCGGAGCCAGCGGGCGGGTGGAGCGCAGACGTCCCGCGAGGAAGAGTCCAAGGAGCGGGGCCCGCGGAGCCGCGCCGGCCCGGCCCGAGCGCCTTTCCTTGTGGCCGAGAGGGGGACCCCGCGGCCCCAGCCGGAGCGACCCGGAGTCCCGAGCCCCAGCCGCCGCCAGCGCCAGTACTGGCTTCAGCTGATCCGGAGGAGGACGGAGGGACGGAGCCCGCGGGTCCCCGGCGCCGCGCGCGGTGGACGCCGAGAAACTTTCCCTCCGGCCACGACCCGGGCCGGGCGCTGCGGGAGCGGAGATCGCGGGTCCGGAGCCCCGGAGCCCTCCGCGCCCCTGCCCGGAGCCCCGTCCGCATCACTCCGCAAGGTACCGCCTCCCGGGGTCTCGGGGAGCAGGCAGCCCCAGCCCCGCGGCGGGCGGCGGGCGAGGGGCGGAGGGCGGTGCCGCCGCCCTGCAGGTTGCAAAAATCAGGGCAGCGGGAAGCGCGGGGGTCCTGCGGCGGGGGAGCGCGCTGCGACCTGTTGATGCCCGCGGGGCCGGGCTCGGGGCCGGGAGCTCCGCGGGGTCGGGGCGCGGCGCCCCCGGCTCCCGCAGCCTCCTGGGCTTGGGTGGTAACTTTGTCCGGGGTGGGGGGTGGCGGCCGGGGCCCGGGAGCCTGGACCAGCCCCGAGGGTGCGCGGACCCGGCGCGGCGGAGCAGGCAAGTCATCGCCCGGTCGCCGCGCGCCGACCTGAGCGCGAACTTCTCCCAGCCCAGCCTCCCTTTTGTTGGCTCCAGGGGGAAATGTGTGGGCCTGGGGGCGGGGAGGCGCGGAGCTCCCCGAGGCTCGGGCTGCGGAGACTGTCCAGCCCCGATGGGTGGTCCACCAGGGAGGTGTTTGCCCGGGTACCCTTTGGCGGGGCGGGTCCAGCATCTCCTTTGGGAGGCGCTGCCTTTGCCCGCGGCCAGCGCGGCCGGGGTGGAGAGCTGGGCTCTGGGTCCGGCTGCCCGGCTCGCCTGCAGGGGTCCACCTCCCGGTGGCCTCAGGCTCTCACTATAGCCATCCGAAGCCGGCCAAGTCGGTTCTCAGTTCTGAGGCTGCTGGGGCTGCCGCGCTGACTTCCCTGTGTGCGGGAGGGAACTCTGGGCTGGCTGGCTTTCTTGGAATGTGTTTACAATGCTGAATGGGACTTGAACAGGAAGCTGGACGAGGCAGCTGGAAATAGCGTGCCAAGGTAGCGTAAGGAAGACCTAGCTGGTGTTGGGTTTGGCAGTATACCCGGGGCAAACTCTGCGTGAGGGCTGGTTGTCAGGGTACCCCTCCTGGGGTCATAGCAGTTTTTCCCAACTGAGCCCGCCTTACTTTCAGTTGCAATCCAGACATTTAACCTGTGGTTTCAGTCTGGAGGTTTGACAAAATTTAATGCACTCAATTAGGAAGGATGTAATACATTTATTATGTGCCTGCTTTTAAAAGAAATGTTGCACCAACATTGGAGAATAAAAAGTTTTGAAGGGAGTTTTAATTATGACTGTCTAGTTAATTTCTAGGGCCCACAGGAGACCAGGGTACTGGTGATTTTGTGCCTGTTAATATCACATGGGTCATTAGGTTCTAAAGGAGGGAGATTAGGCGATAGAGTGAATGTTAGGAGGTAGGAATTCTAGAGGAATTGGAATGGTCAGATTTGCAAATTGCTCCTTTTTTTCTTCCAGTCCTTCTTTCTCCCATTTGAACAAGTAACCTTACTAGAAAACCCACCAACTGGGCCAGTATAGCTGCAGGTGACCGTAAGCCTTGGTGAAAACCCAGGGCAGGCTAAGGTACTGCTCCACTGCATAATTAAAAGGTCTCCTTGATCTGTCCAGGAGTGTTTTCCAAGTTTTTACGACTGACAAGGAAAGAAGAGAGGAATCTGGCAGGCGGCCAAACCAGACTGAGCTCAGTAGCCAGGCTTGAAAGAGACTGGGGCAGTTGCAGGGAATAATTGGAAAGGGGCT
Organism: Muscardinus avellanarius; assembly: GCF_963383645.1. Taxonomy (NCBI): domain Eukaryota; kingdom Metazoa; phylum Chordata; class Mammalia; order Rodentia; family Gliridae; genus Muscardinus; species Muscardinus avellanarius. Next base: position 48,950,448 of record NC_137787.1, on the reverse strand, counting down.
GTTGGTTGTACTTGGGCTTAAACAAGGGGTTTCTTTTGCATGAGCATTTTTAGGTGACTGAGATCAGTCTTCTTGGCAAAAAACAAACTAAGCATAGAGTGCAGTTAAATAGACCAAAAGAGTGAAAGAAGGGCTGGAGGAGGGAACTCATACCCATGCTTATCAGTTTTGCAGAGGAATAACTAGGGTCTGATGCTGTTTGTGCTGACGAGATGGTTGGTGCACAAGCTCCCAGTGTGTTGCTATCTGTCTCCGGAGTTGGACAAGGTTCTCAGCAACTTCAGTCCCTTGACCCTGACCTTACTTTGTTTTCGTGACCAGTAAGAACTGAAGACTTGGACTTTGAGCAGATGGTTTTCTACCTAAATTGAATAATTCAATTAGGTATTCTCAAATAGCACAGATTTAGGTCATGGACTTAAAGTGGAAAAACACATCCTTAGGTATCAGAAGTGATCCTGATAAATAATTCTTGCTCCTTCCTCCGAGAAAGAAAAGTTGGGGTGATCTCAGTATTTCACTAATTTACCCAGTGAAGTTTTTACTGCTTCCTAATTACAGACCAGTTAGAATTCAAAGACTTACCTGCAAATCAGACCCTTTTTTATATATTAAAAGTTGTTTATATTTGATCAGTGTACTTTTTTATTTTTCAGGGATGTAGGTCTATTGTGGGCATCGGAGTTGAATGGCTGAAAAAAACAAAACAAAAACAAAAACAACCATTGCTTGTATTTCTTCTGTATTTGTGAATTTGAGGTTGGGAATATCAGCTTGTTCTTTGAGATTGACTTTATGAATCACCCTCTGCAAAGTGTTTTGCCTGACTGTGATTTCATTTTTTCCACTTGCAAAGTAAAGAAAGTTTCCTTTTCAAAATTATAAGCTTACTGTAAGAAATAGAGATATAATAATGTTAATAGACCTTTGAACATAAAGGTCATAGGGTTTCTGACTCAAATTGAGTTTATGGGGATAAAATAGGAATATTTATATCTAGCATAACCATGTTAACAATGACATTCAATTTGCAAGAATTCCTACTTACATTTTAATCATAGTTTAGGTTTAATCATACATTTTTATTTTTGAGGATATTGGATGAGATTTTGTTATGATTAAGGATGAATGAATCATTTTCTCAGACAGAAAAGAACATCGAACAAATTCATTTATTTTTATTTCAATTTGTGTTTATATTTAAGACCAGTTATTTTTAAAGTCCAGCTCAATTTGGCTTTTATGAGAAGTTAATTTATTTGTAGAATTTGGCTTCCTTCTCAAGAATAAAACTTGAAAGACTAAAATATATTTATGATGTACATAACAAGCTCCTTTCTGTATAATCACATCAATTTCCTTAAGAATTTGTAAGAAGTCAGGCGTGGTGGCACACGCTTGTAATCCCAGCATTTGGGAGTCTGAGATTGGAGGATCCTGGTTCATGGACAGCCTCAGCTACTTAGTGAGGCCCTTTGCAACTCAGTGAGACCCTGTTTCAAAATAAAGAATAAAAAATAGGCCTGGGGGTATAGCTGGGAGGTAGAATGACCCTGGGTTCCATCCCGGGTAACTAACACACACACACACACACACACACACACACACACACACACACACACACACAGTTTATAAGACAGATGATTTTGGGCTTTTTAATTGATTCAACCAATATTTATTATATGCCTGTTATTCAAATCTTAGCTTTGAACATTTCAGATATGTTGATTTTTTAGCAAGTTATTTAACTTCGCAAATATTTTTCCAATATGTTCTTGCTTATGTTGCTCTCTATATTTTATGAACTTGTTAATTTTTGATTCAGGTATGATACTTGTGAAATATTTAATTTTTAATTTGATATGTCAGAATATATTATCAATTTTTATTGTTCACTATACTGTACTTCACTCACAAATATTTATTTAACACTTTCAGGTGAGCCGGTCAATAAAAAAAGAGAATAAGTATGCATAAATTGTCTAAAGAATAAAATATTTTGGTAAAGTGCTTAGTAATAGCTTTTATTTTTTGACTATGTTACCATGAATAATGAATGTATACCAAGTACCTATGTAGTTGTGTTGAATTTAGAGTCAACACTGTGGCTACTTCTTTTTTTTAAACCATGGGAGAAAAGTGAATATTCACGGATATGCTATGGTAATTTTAATGTAAAATCCTGTTTTTTTTTTTTTCTTATAAAATCTGTTTTTTCCCATTGTGGAGTGGAGTGATGATTTTTATTTAAATTTTGCTTAGAGTGATTTGTTTGTGACTCAGTCTTCAGTATTGCAATTTGTCTTCTAAAATCTCTAAAGGATAAAAATGTTATTTTGTTTGAATATAATAATGGATTCAAAGGCAGTTACAGAAGCCAATTGTGTGACTGCCATGAGCCTTGGTCCCTAAACATATTAGAGGCTGGTGGATCTAATAGTGTCTGCTTTAATGCATTTAGAGAGCAGGAAGCTTAAGTTTGTTCCTATGCGAGCCTAAAATACATTCAAATTGAAAGAAGAAAAATGGCATAAACTTTAAACATAGAAATATGTTCACTTCCAAACAGTGAAGATAGGAAAGTGAAATCAGGCTTTTAATTTTAAAGACAATGACTAAAAGTTATTCTTCCAGAGTGGACTTAGAAAACAACGCTTATATTCTTTCCAGGCTCTGTTATTTGTTAATTTTGTGTTTGTCTTATGCTTGAAAAATGTTTTTAGCCACTCTAATGATGCGTACCATGCACAATTATTTTTCATCGGAACAGTTAATTGATTTACATGTTGTGAAGAGAATGAGTGCCAACTTTCTGTTTACATTGAAATGGTAAAATTATGGTAAGTTGGAAATCAGTTTGCCTTTCAGTAGTATGTACTTAAGAATAATTTTAGGGAACCTGCTCCAATTCACTTACATCATATGAAAAGATGAGTTAATTTTTGTAGCAATGGCTTGCCACTGAATTTTGTGATATTTTACAAATATGAAAATGGCTTTTTAAGAGTTTTCAATAACTTTGTAGGTGTTTTTTTTTTTTAAGGTTTATCCAAGAGATCACATCTAGATAACCATCCTTGGCTTTACTTCATATTTTTGGTATTAACATTGTATAACTATTTTGACATATTATCTTTATTGCATGTCTTTTGACAAAGCTGTCCAGAATAGACCATAAAAATTTTAACCAGGCCTTATAGTACACCCCTGTTGACTCAGCTTCTTAGGAGGCTGAGTCAAGAGGATTTTAAGTTCCAGGCCAGCCTGGGCTGTTTAGCAAACCCTGCTTAAAAAAAAAAAAAAAAGAAAGGCTTAGTGGTTAAGTGCTTGTCTTGCCTACCATCTACCATGTTTAAGGACAGGGTTCATCTCCCAATATCTCAAAAAAGATGAAAAGAAAAACTTAACATACCTGTGGTGACTAATCAATTCCTATCCTTCTCTCTCTACTTTTAATTATGAAATATATATATATATTCTTGGATGTTTTTCTATTTGTGTTAGATATATTTTTTCCATAGCTTCAATCAATTGATAATTTTAGTCCAGTTTTAATGACTTAAAGTATTTCCCAGATACTGCTGATAAGTTCATAATGTACTAGGATGTGAGAATTGACTATAAATGTGGGTTTTTTTATTTTTTTATTTTTTTGGTACTAGGGATGGAACCCAAGGGCATTCTACCTCATAGCTATGCTCCCAGTCCTATTTCTTATTCTTTATTTTGAAACAGGGTCTCACTGATTTGCAAAGGATATCACTAAGTAGCTGAGATTGTCCGCAAACAGTGATCCTCCTGTCTCAGCCTCCCCTCGATCCTCCTGTCTCAGCCTTTGGAATGAATGTTGCTATTACAAGCATGGGCCACCATGCCTGGCTATAAATGTGTTTCCTGTTGTTTTATAGCTTTCACATAATATTATGAGTTATAGTTGAACTGTTTCCTAAAGCTTTACCCACTAGTTACCCAAGAATTTTAGAGATCTTAATAAACTTTGTCAGTGATAACAATAAAAACCCAAAATGAATGATTTGGGCTCTGTCTGGTCTCCTTGTAGAATTGAAAATAGTCAATTCAAGAGCATAACTAATCCACTAATTAAATAATGAATAATTTGGCTAGGTGGCCCATGATTAGAATCCCTTTACTTGTGAGACTGAGACAGGAAGAGCATAGGCTGCATGAGGTAATTTATTTAGCAAGGCCCTGTTTAAAAAAAAAAAAAAAAAAAAAAAAAAAAAAAAAGAGCCAGGCGTGGTGGTACAAATTTGTAATCCCAGCATTCTGGAGGCTGAGACTGAGACTGGAGGATCAGGGTTAGTGGACAGCCTCAGCTGCTTAGTGAGGCCCTCTGCAACTTAGTGAGACCCTATTTCGAAATAAAGGATAAAAAGTAGAGCTGGGGGTGTAGCTCACAGGTAGAATGTCCTTGGGTTCTATCCCCAGTACTGCAAACAAAATAAATAAATAAATAAATAAAAATAAAAAAAATATAAAAAACTTCAGAGGCAAAATTCATAAGAGGTCAATCTCTGTCCCTACACATGCCTAAAGAACTTTCTTATATAATATTTCCAAATAATGATTTGATATTACATGAGATGATGTTGATGACAAGCTATTCTTGGTTTGTATTTAAAAAGGTAATCCTAGGTGGTGACATGGTGGTGCATGCTTGTAATCCCAGTACTTGGGAGGCTGAGACAGGAGGATGGGGTTCTCTGTCAGCCTCAGCTACTTAGTAAGACCCTCTACAACTTAGATCCTGTTTCAAAATAAAGAATAAAAAACAAACTGGGTGAATGGTTGAAAATAGAGTTAGGGAGTTTAGGAGGGAGGTAAAAACACCAACTGGGTTATCAGAGACCACTGCTTTATTTGGACCTGGCCCCTCCAGAGAGTCAGCCAGCCATGGGGAGGAAGGGACTGATGATGGGCCATGCGTCTGGAGAGTTGCACATAGTTCTGATTGGCCAGCTGAGTCATGTGGTGGATCGGAGGCACCCATGTTTTATAGGCATGCCGATTCCCTCTCGACATCTATAGTCTCACGATGTTTGGAGTCTTGAGGCACCTGGAGTCTTGCCATATCTCCGCTTCTGGGGTTCCGCCTCCTGTTCCCGCTGCGAGATCACGTGGGGGAGGGACCCAACTTATCACTGGGGTAGTAGCTAGGAGGTAGAATGCCCCAGGGTTCAATCCCCAGCACCACCAAAAGGTAATCCTAGTACATCAGAGGCTAAGACTGGAGGATCACAGGTTCCAGGCCAGCCTCAGCAAGTACTGAGACTAAGGAGACCCTGATTCAAAAGAAAAGAAAAGTGTTTAGCATTTTAGATAGAAAAAAGAGAGCAAACAGAATATACGTGCTATGGAAGCAATGGGAGCAAATGTGCAAATTGGGTTAATTAGAAGTTGACAGAATAAATTTGCTTTTAGGTCTCTGTTTCGTTCATAGTCACTTCTAACAATCAGGAAATAAAAATTTAACAAATGGGTTTATTTACCCAGATTTTAACCTAGGTGAGTTAAAAACAGATTTGTAAGTACTATTAAAAGTTTTATTTTAGAAGTAAAGTACTTTGTGAAGTAACTGTAAAGGCCATATAGTATGTTATCCTCTTTAATCTATTTTACTTTTGTTTGCTTTGAAGAACTGTATAGTAAACATATTTGCCTATTACCCTTTGAAGATGTCAACTATTGTAATCATAAAAATGTCCTCTGATATAAATGCTGAAAATTATTGGTAATGCACATAATTAAAGAGAAAGTTTGGCTTATTAAAAGAATAGTTGTGCCGGGCGTGGTGGTGCACACTTGTAATCCCCCTGCTTGGGAGGCACAGACAGGAGGATTGCACAGGTTCAAAGCCAGCAGTGCTGGCATAAGAGACCCTGTTTCCAAATAAAAACTATATAAAAAAAAATAGGTCTGGGAGTGTAGCCCGGAGGTAGAAGGGTTTCCAGGAACCCCAGTACCACACACACACACAAAAAGAACAGTTGTATTAGCAAATTAATTAAAAGGTAATTTATTCTATGTTGTATATAGTCATTTAATATAATTTGTAAGAGTATATTGTTTGTGCATTATATGCTTCCAAAATAAAATTTAAATTGTTAAGGAATTATATTTTAGTTCTATCTATTTGAAATTTCATAAATGCTATCTAAAATGGAAAAAGTCAATTGATATTTCACATTTCTAAAGTAGTTATTGGTTTATAATAAAAATAGCTAGTGTTTTAAAATTTTATGAAATAATTTTGTTTTACTGCATTAATATGACTGAATATATGGGAGCCAATCAATAGACTATCATATTGCCAATATCATCTTTAATCCTTTAAAAGGTAAACTACTATTAAATCTATAACATCTTAATCATCATAGGCTTAATTGCTTACATTAACTAGACTAGGAAATTTATCATTAATTTGGAAAAATTAAATTTCCTAGAGCAATGCATATGAGGCTTAAAGAACAATGCTTTAGATTTGGTATAATAAGCTTTATTAGGGACTTCTGTATTCAATGAGAGTTTTTTCTTTATTCAGTGATTTTCTGTTAAATGGTCATGGGTTTGTAATCTTTCTCATTCTGGAAAATGTAATCATGTTTAAAATATGAGTCTGCAAATAAACGGGTTCTGATATGACCCAGTTAAATTTAATATTTATTGAATACCACTTGTTCTTTTTGTAGTGTGCAGGTGACAGAGACCTACCTCAAATGAACTTAAGTAGAATTTGCTTATATCATGAACTCTGAAATTGGTGAGAGAGTGGGGGTAGAGAAGACAGAAACAGTGTATGGAAAGAGTATTTGGAGATGATTCTTGGATCAAGTCACTTTGGCTGGGATGAGATATTTGGGCAGTGTAAGGGGGAAGCAACCCTGAGAATGGTCTACTGGAGTAAGCATGGATTCTGGAACTGACATGGGAAAACATCACAATTCTGCAGGGTTCTCGGCTTTTACATGGCAGAAGAGAATTTCAGCATATGCTGGTCAGAGGAAAAGAAAAGGCTTTATTTAGGAAGCGAGGGATTCAAGGGGAAAGGCAGGCCATCTTAAGAGATGGAGAGCTTCCAAGCCTTTTCAGTTCTTTTATAGAACCTCCATGAGGGGGTGGGTGGATTCCCACAGTGAAGGTTTGGGCTTCCTTTTTCTTTTCCTGGATACTGGGGATTGAACCCCAGAACATTCTACCTTTGAGCTACACCCCCAGCCCTATTTTTTATTCTTTATTTTGAAAACAGGGTTTCACAAGTAGCTGCACATACCTGTGATCCTCCTATCTCAGCCTCCCAAGTATTGGGATTACAAGCATGCACACCACACCTGGTTTTGAACTTCCTCTTAATCTACAGATTTCTCTGGCAAAGAGAAGTGATGAGTGGCTGGTGTCTGACCTTTGTTCTCCTCAAAACCCCTTTTTTTTTTGGTGGTACTGGGGTTCCTGGAAGCCCTTCTACCTCCGGGCTACATTCCCAGACCTATTTTTATATTTTTATTTGGAAACAGGGTCTCCTAAGCCAGTGTGCGCGGCTGGCTTCGAACCTGCGCGATCCTCCTGTCTCTGCCTCCCAAGGGGGGGGGGGTGTTACAAGCATGCTCTGCCTGGCTCTCAAAGTGCCTTTGACCCTTTGTTAACTAAACATCTCAGGAATCTCAGGTGGGGGGAGGGGCCATTGTGATTAAGGGTGTGGCTCATTGAGGCTTCTGCCTAATGCAGAGCACATCCTTTAGACTTTTTAAAAAACATTTATATTGGTGTATTATAGTCATTCATCTTCCTTTCTTTCTCTGTTTCTTTGTCTCTTTGTTTCTTTCTTTGTGGTACTGGGAGTGGAACCCAGGGGCATTCTACCTCCAAGCTATATTCCCCTTTTCTATTTTTTTTATTCTTTATTTTGAAAGAGGGTCTCACTGAATTCCAAAGAGCCTCACTAATTAGTAGCTGAGCTGTCCTTGAACCTGGATACTCTGGTCTCAACCTCGCAAATGCTGGGATTACAAGCCTGTGACACCACCCCAGGATGTAGTCAAACATCTTAACCTGTAGGATTTTAAAATTATTTCTTTCCTTCCCACTGATTCTCCTTTTTACCTAATATTTTATCTCTTCTACCTCAGAACCATAGAGATATTTCTCATTTCTGTCTCATGTTCCTGTGTATAACTATTACTAATTGTATAAAGGGGTTTGAAAATTTTAACTGATTATTTTGAAAAATTACCATCTGATCTTATATTTTTCTATTTCTCTAGATCAAAGAATCATGTAATTGGAATTGCAAGGAGTAGATTATGTTCTCTACTTCACATTTATATTTAATTTCAGAACATGCAAATTTAAAATAATCAATTTATCTTTTCCACAGCACTATGTGTTTTTAGGTGGGTTATAATTTGGTTGGAAATATTTTCTTTTGGTGATCTTTCATTTTTCATATTTAAAGGTTGATAAGTAAAATAAAAAATTAATGCGAGTAAAATAAAAATAATGTGAGTACGGCGGAGTGTGAAAAACACGAGAGAGGTCCAGTACACATGGCATGTAAAGTTTTAATGGCACGGCTCTCCCGGGGATCAGGGCGAGGCACCGTGGAGCCCGCGCGCCTGTCCGAAGCTTGAGGACACGGGCTCTCCTTTTCAAGGTATGCATCTCTCGAGATGGGGGTTTACTCTCGGGAACGCCCAATTCTCGCAGGGGTTTCAGCCCCTCCCTTGCCCTGCAGAGGTCATGTGACACAAAGTCACATGAGTGCAGGACCCAACTTATCAAAGGTTAGCTATGTTAAAGAGCTCATTGTGTCTCTTTTTTTGTAATAATTTTTATGAATAAATATTACTGAAAAATAATTTCTGTATTTATAGAAACTTTTACTAAACATCACTGAATTATTTAAGTATGTATATTTGATTAATGTAAATTATTTACTGATCATTACTAATGAAAAATTTAAAAGTGTACCAATGTACCAGTATTGGGAATGGCCTAGGAAGATTTGAGAAAGCTCTGATTATTAATATATTTCAAAAATAATTGTATCAAAATGGAGGCAGACCTGGAGAGAGAAAGGCTTGGCTTTGATCAGGAAGCAAACAGCTATTGAAATTTAGGTTGACTTAGCTAAATGCAATTAGCAAGTCAATAGGAGAGGAGAACTAGGCCTTTCTGTATCTAAAGAGAGATCTACATGATTAGATAAGTTGAGGAGGGGTGGACCTTTGTGAAAGGAGACACCTTGCCACACCTTCCTGGGGGAGGTACCTTACAGGGATGTTCACTATGTCAGAAATATATAAACAAGATGGAGGTCATAGGTATAAAAAGTCTGGTCCACGTGCTGTATCTTGGGGGTGGTGAATTGGCCCGGACCTCCCTTCCTCCCATGCCAGGTAACTATTTTCTTTATTTCTATCTTTTTAAAAAACTTCTTTAAATCTTCAGCAAGTGTTCGAGCTATGAATACTTATCCTTAGCTCAGGACAAGAACGCGCGGTTTTTTTCTGTTTTTGGTCGTTTTGGGTTTTGTTGTGGTTTGAGGGAAAGTGTGTCTGGGACCCTAACAGGGGTCCCCGGGAACAGTTTCCCTACAACCATACTCTCCCAATCCGTAACACCAAGAACTTATAGAAAATAAAAATATAGAATGCATACAAGTATAGCACATTACTGTGTTATGAAGGGGACCTGTAACTAAAATGTATGTCATATAATTAGTTGCCTTATATTTCTTCTTTTTGTTTGACTGGAAAATTCTGTGAGATATATCTGTTTTAATTAAGCTTCTTATTGTATTGATGCTTGATAAATTTAAAGTGAATGATTTAGTTCTTTTTGAAAATATGACAAATGCAGTCTCTTTAAACTTATTAATTGAGATAACTAATATATATGCCTTTGAATATATTATAATTAGTAGGTCTAGACTACCTTAAATCCCAGGGGATGGATCTGTTGGGGCTCAGACGATGATATTCCAACCCTCAGGTATAGCTACTCTGAACTGAAAGAGCATCCTTGACATATTTTGCAACTTTCCTTACCAGGAGGCCTCCCTTTCTATTCATTTTCTATCTCTCCCAAAGTTCAGGGAGGGGCTTTCTCTGAATCTTCTTTTCTAGAAAGTATACAATCATTATGAAAGTTGATTAACCAGGAAGGATAAACCACTGGGGGGGAAAAAAAAAAAAAAAAAAAAAAAAGGAAACTAAGCCTAGAATACTCCACCTAACCAGGCTTCATCTAAGTTTCTGGGGACAGCTCCTAGAAATTATCTAAGGACATTATCTTAATAATGAGACCACCTTAGTTACTGTGCTGTCCTCTGCTTACTCCTCCCCTAGCTGCTGTCACCACCACCCTCTGGGATTCCCAATCCCTTTCCTATTCAGGCCTCTGTTCCTCTCTGTAGCTAGGGAGTTATATGAGTTTCAACCATCTGGAACTTCTTGGAGATTTATATATCAACTATGACTTCCATGCTGTGATACCCCTCTAAGCACATTAAAATATTTGCATATATTTTTCCTATGTAATTTGTGTATTGTCAGGGATCCAGCCCAACAGCAGTGGGGCTTGACGAGATGATGAGTACCGACGACTCGAACACACACAACCATGAGCCGGGAGTCAAGTCAAGCAAGATCTCATTTATTTCTCTCCAAGCAATCATATATATAGCACCAAACCATGAGGGGAATTCCCATGAGAAATAGCCTAGCCTATGGGGATAAAGATCACTAGCACGTAGTTTACAGCCAATCCCAGGCCAGTACATGAACCATTCATGTGTGCAGAAAGCTCCTTTAAAGGTAAAAAGGGAAAAACCGCTCAGTCTCCCCACCCATAATGAATGGGGAAACAACGCCTTCGTAGCTTCCTCCAGGCGCCATCTTAGTCCATTTTCTGCTGAATCACTTTACTTAAAGTTTTGCCTTAGGCTGCAGACTGCTCAGGCCAAGAGAGGCTGCATCTCCTTAGGCGCTGTATGGACACACCCTATCAGTGTATTGTCACCTCTATAGTTTTGTACTTGAAAACTGATAATACTTTCAGGATCACAATTCCTTTCAGTCTTTTTCTTGTTTTGGGCTCTACTTTCTATTGTGATAGGTATTAAACACTAGTGATACTCCTTTTCTTCCCTCCCCTCTTGGATGTCCAGATTCTCTTTGACACTGGATTAAACCAGGTGTTAGAGGAGAATGGTGCACATGCCTGTAATCTCAGTACCTGAGAAGCTAAGAGAGGAGGATCACAGATTTGAGGCCAGCCTCAGCAATTTAGTGAGATTCTGTTTCAAAATAGACAATTGAGCTGAGGCTTTAGGTCAGAGGTAGAATGCCCTTGGGTTCAATCCCTAGTAAAACAAACAAACAAACAAACCCCAAAGCAAATCAGGTGTCATCCTCTCTCTGAGGTTAATACTTCTACTTCCTATATTTCTATTTTCTTGCTTTTTCACTTCTAAGACACTTCCAAGAGTCACATTACCTTCCTTGTTATTGTGGCTAACATTGTCTACCCAAATCCATTTCTTATTCCTCTTTACTAAGGTACCCTTTGCATGTCCTCTCTTCACCACAAAATGAAGGGGAATACAATCTCACTTCTGCTTTGAGTGGAATTTCCATTAGTTTACATTAATAATCAAAGTTTTGCCATTTTTCCTGGCAGTGATTGGTTATTAAGGGAGCATTTCCTCCTTGTCCCAGTCATAGTCAGCTATATGAAATGACAGGACAAGGGAGAGGCAGCATAGAAAGCACTGCTTTATAATAGCAGGAGAACATAGAATGAGAAAGCACATGGGAGTTTTGGATATTTGTTCTGTCTGGAATTGATGCTTCATAATGTCCTATAGGATTATCATATGGCAAGAAGAAATCCAGCTTAAGGGCAAAACAAATGCATTTAAGATAGATCCATACTTCAGTAATTACTGTTGAGTGAGGTAATGAATTTATTTTAGAAACTAACTCGAATAGAGTTTCTTAAAATAGAAAGTAATTATAGCAGTTAATAAATATTGTCTTAATTTTGTAAATAACCATGTTAGAAGTAGTAATTTAATTATTAAAGAATTCCATAGGACATTTGGATTATATAAACATTTTATATAGTTAATATGAGTCATCTATGGAAATATTATTAAAATCACCAAATATGACTGTTGTAATACAGTAAACTGATTAGTCATTATTTGTCAATTTTATTGTGTGATAATTACATTAAGGGGGAAATGGAAACAAAATTAATAGGCTTAGACAATAGGCAGTTCAATAAAGAACAAATTAATTTGAAATGTAAATTCATAATCTTATCAGTTCACAAAGTTATACCACTATTTAGTAATTGTATGGTACCTTTATTGTACTGGAAATGTTAAATATACATTAAAAACATTAAAGGGATCTTATTGCCTGGTTTGAGCAATTTAAGACTTGTAATCTAATGCTAATGCTAATTTAAAACTTTCAAAATAAAGATAAAGCTTGTGGGAGGAAAATTAAAGAAAACTATGAAGTTTGAATCCATTCACAGAAATATTAAAAATGCAGACAGCCTTTAAGTAACAATCTGTGCATGAACAAACTAGTCTGGCTATTCTGAATCCTCTTCCAAACTGGGTTGTAATTTCTGGACTTTGGTTTTCATTTCTGCATTGTTCAGACTTATAAAGAATTCTGCTAAATAGCTTAAGTGTCTTAGTATCTGCTCGAGGGCTACATCTAACTAGGTTCCTTACTGTTCACCATCTCCTAGGGGATATCTGATTGTCCTGGCCTGGATTCAACAAGAATCTTGTCAAGTTGGTTTTAGCCAGAACATTCCTCACCTGTGATATTTTCTTATGGTAGTTTTTCTTCCATTGCTTCTTTTCCTGTTCAGTGGCTATACATTCCCAATTCTCTTTGTTGTATTTTGGACTTGAGTCTAATTTCTCCTATACTTCAAAACCCCATTGCAGTGGTCCCTACACCTATTGTAGGGATCCTGAATAAATTCTACCTAATTTCTTCTTCATCATCATCGTCCTCTCCTCCTCCTCCTTCTCCTCCTCTTCCTTCTCTTTCTTCTTCTTCTTCTTTTTTTTTTTTTTTTTTTTGGATTGAAGCCAGAGACATCCTAGCTCTAAGGTGAAGATCTCCCTAAATTGCAGAGGCTGGTCTTGAACTTGTGATAATCCTGTTTCAACCTCCCAAGTACTGGGACTACAGGTATATGCTACCCTACCCAGCTCTGCTTTAACATTCCTTAAGAAGTGTCATAAATAATTTATTTTTTAACACTAGTATTAAACCCTAGTTCACTGGAATTATTAGCAATTACTTATTTTCTTGACTTAGCTTTTTCTTTTTTACACGTAGCATTATATATTCTGGTGTTTGTAATGTGCTGTCTCAAGCTAGGGAGATATATATGACTCTCTGTTCTCATGCTCTAAAGATGATAGGAATTGCCCAAAGCTGAGAATTGACAAAATCAGGAGTGAATCTATTTTAGGAGATGAATGTACTTCCTAAGTTGAAATAGCCAAGTGGTTTAAGCAGAAACTAAGCAGTTTAAGCAGGAGGTATGGACAAATAAATCTGGGAATAAACTAACAGGCTCAAAGAATAGGCAAGTGTCGCTGGGCAGGTTTGTTGAGACTGAGTGGGTGTGAGAAATCCAAGGCTGGGAGGCTCAGCAGATGCAGAAGCGCAGTTGGTGGGATTGCAGGTGGGAATGTTACAGAGGTTCAAAGTCTGCAGTACAGCAGTGTGGTGACTGGAACACCGGTCAAGAACAGAAAGGCTGGTGAAGAATTAGAATTGGTATGGGGGTGGATGCTGAAAGTGCATAGCTTGGAGAGAGACTTTGCAAATAACTTGAATACCAAAGGAAAATGAAAGGCACATCACAAGGAGCAGTCATTGATGGAGACACACGAAGTAACAAGACCTCCTGTGTTTTTGTGGTGGAGATGTCTCTTGTAGTTTTTTTACATAAAAATGCAATGAACGTGCTTGAGATACTTCATCTGTGAGATCATGACCTTCAGTCATAGCAACTAAGGAAGTCTCAGTACTGGGAAAGCTGGGCAAGAGAGACCAGAGAATGCCAAGTGCTGCAGTTCTCAGAGGATTATTGTTCTTTTAGAAGCTGTTGTTCAGGGATTGTCCTGAGACTCCTTTTGCCCTTACAGAATATGAGTTCTTCTTAGTGACCTTTATATCTAGTTTAAAAGGAAGCCACGTGCTTGTGGGTTTTTGAGTGTGAATAAATGCCAGTTGGTGTAGAAATCATCATAAAGTGAATCTGATGATCAACTCTGAAGATTTCAGTAGAAAATACCGCTCTCATCTTATATATAAAATGAAACAGAGAAATATCAGGTAATTTAATTTTAAACTCCTGTTTGTGCTAAAGTAGAGAAACTGAAAATAATCGGCCCATTAGGATTTTCATGACACCTGTATTCTTCTCTCTTTTTTTTTTTTTTCCCAATGTTTTTTTTTATTCCTAGGTGGCTGGATCCACAGATGCAGAACCAATGAATACAGAGGGCCAATTTTATATACAAATGTCTGATATAGTTAGACACATGTTAACTTTTATCATATAAAACATATAACCATATTTTATTTTACATACATATACAAAATCTTATTCCTAAATTGCTTGTAGTAAATAGGATGGAGCTACCTCTTTCTCCCAAAAGTTATCAATGTTTATCCCCTAAAAACAAGGATATTCTATGATGTAACATGCACCTTGATCAAAAATGGAAACTTTAACTTCTACATCATGCTATAATTTAGTGCACAGCCCACACATGTGAGTTGACAACTGTTCAGCTTCTATCCTTTGTATGCAATCCGTCCAGCAATATAATTGACCTGTGTTAAGCAGCATCTCTTCCTTAGAGTCTCTTTGCTTTCTTTTTTTTTGTATTTTTGAAATAATTTTATTTATTTTTTTTTAATTTTTTTTATTTTATTGGTGCACTGTATTCATACATCATAGTGGGATACAAACTTTTGTAGACATACATGCACACATCACCCAGTCAGCCCCCACTCGATCCCCACCCCATTCCCTCCCCATCCCTCCTTCCCATGCTTGGCTTAGTGGTTGACATCTAGTATTATAGCAATTTATCCAAAATTAAAAATGATAATCTCACATAACAGTTTCATTAGCCTGATACCAAGCTTTTGATGACTTAAAGATAACATTTCAATATTTCTTTTTGCTTTCTTTCTTACCAGAGAATATTTTTTTTCTATTTTTTTAGGTGAAACTATCATATATTTATATATTTATTTTTCAGAAAAATATCTATCCTAATATGGAATATGGATTCTAGATACCCAAAACAATCTTGAAAAAGAACAAAGCTAGAAGATATATATTTTCTGATTTCAAACCATATAAAGCTACAATAATTGAAACAGTGTAGTACTGTTCTAAAGGCAGATATATAAACCATTGGAGTTAAATACAAGCCTAGAGCTAAATTCTTCCCTATATTGTCAAGTTATTTTTGACAAGGTTTCCACGAACATTTGGTGGTGGAAATAATAATCTTTTAACTAAATATTGTTGGAAAATAATAATTACATGGAAAATAATAAAATTGGACCCTTACCTAATCCCATATACAAATATTAACTCAAAATAGATAAAAGACCTAAATATAAAGCTTAAGACTATAAACTTTTAGAAGAAAATCTGGGTCATAAAACCTTACAACATTGAAATTGGCAGTGATTTCTTGGTTATGATTTCAATGGCACAGGCAACAGAAGAGTATACAAACTACCTAAAAAAATAAAAAATTATTGTATATCCAAAGACAATATAAACAGAGTTAAAAGTTACTAATAGAATTGGATAAAATATTTCCAAATGCTATATCTGAAGGTATATTAATATTCCAACTAGACATCCTAAAAATTAACAACAAAGGCAAACAATACAATTTAGAGATAGGTAAAAGACTAACATAAATAATGAATCTCCACAGATAACCAATCTTAGTTGTTTGTTGGATGGAAAATCTTGTTTCTCTGGTTCTGGTGTGTGTTACCTATTTCTTCTTTGTAGTTAATTTTGAGTATTTTCTCTAACGCTGGTTTTGAAGACATAAATTCCTTCAGATTCTGTTTGTCGTGGAAGCTTCTTATTTCTCCATCTAATTTGATAGAAAGTTTTGCTGGGTAGAAAATTTTTGGCTGGAAGTTGTTTTCTTTCAGAGTTTGGAATATGTGACTCCAAGCCCTTCTGGCTCTCATGACTTGGTTTGGGAAGTCTGGAGTGATTCTAATTGGTTTGCCTCTGAATGTCACTTGGCCCTTTGTTTTTGTTGCCTTTAAGATTCTCTGCTTGGCTTCCACATTGGTCATTTTGACAATTATGTGGCGTGGGGTTCCTCTTCTCCGATCCTGTCTAAAGGGAGTTCTAGAAGTTTCCTGGACCTGTGTATCAACCTCTTGCTCTATGTCTGGAAAATTTTCTGCTATTACTTCCTTGAAGAGATTGTTGATCCCTTTGGTTTCACTTTCTTTTCCCTCCTCTATTCCAATTATTCTTAGGTTAGCTCTCTTAAAATGGGCCCATATTTCTTCAATGTCAGATTCCTGCTGTTGGATATTTTTTTCTAGATTAGAAACTATGCATTCATTTTTGGAATGATCATCTTCTAAGAGCTAGATTCTATTCTCCATGTGGTCTAATCGGTTGTTCATGCTTTGAATTGAGGCCTTTACTTCATTAATTGCATCCTTTATCTCTTTTTGTCTCTCTCTGAGTTCTTTTCGAAGCACCTCTATTATTTCTACAGTTATTTTCCTGATTTGCTCTTTTAGAAATCTCTGATTTTCTGTTTTATCGGGTTCTGATGTTGTGGGGTTGTGGGCATTCATTGCACCAGTGTTATTCCTCTTTCCCATGATTTCGGAAGTTTGTGCCTTCTCTGGGTTCTTCCCTTGGGTCACTATGACTTCACTTAAGGTGCTCTGGATCTCGAGTCAGTAGTATCTCAGACCCCACTACTCCTTTACTGGGTTGTATCACTGAGTCTCCGACCCAGGGAGTCGATAGAGGCTGCTTTAAACTATGGGGGGTGCCAGGTTGCACGTTCTCCTATGGTGTGATATCTCTGTCACCGCCACTCCCCCACTGGGTCAAGTCCCAGGAAGTACAGTACTGGGATTTCTCCTCTGTGGCCCGCAATTTGACTCACTGTTCTTGAGTTCGCAGATGTAGCTGTACTGGACTCGTTGAATTCGCTGCTGCCGCCGGTCTGTATTCTTCTCTTAATCTCTTTTCTTTTCAAGTTGAGAATGAAACCAGGACTTTGAACATATTAGGCAAACTCACTACCACTCATCTTCATCCCCAGCTCATTAATTTGTTTTTTTATACCTGTGAATCCACACCAACAATTATTTTTTTAAACACACACACACACACACACACACACACACACACACACACAGAGTTTGGAGTGATGACAATGAGTAATGAGCTTATTTTATTTAGGAGAAAGAGAATATACATACTTTGAGAATTTGCCAATGATTATGGAAAGTAGGAAAGAGAATGGTGCAAATGTTGATTATAAGGTTTTTAGCTTGGACAACCTAGATGTTTATACCATTGATCAACAAAATAAATACAGTAGAAGCAGAAATATTGAAGGAAAAGAATTTCAATTTTGACCACATCTTGTTTTGCCTTTGGAATTTTCTAATATTGAAAAAAAAAAGAATAATTTTAATGTTGGCCACATCTTGCTTTGCTTTGGAATTTTCTAGGGTAGATCTTTCTATAGTAGGCATTGGATGTGTAAGTCTGGAGGTAAGACTTTTTTTATTTTTTTATTTTATAGGTGGGGATGGAACCCTTCTACCTCCAGGCTATACTCCCAGACCTATATTTTTATATTTTATTTGGAAACAGGGTCTCTTAAGCCAGCAAGGCTGGCTTTGAACCTGCTCGATCCTCCTATCTCTGCCTCCCAAGCACGGGGATTACAAGCGTGCACCACCACACCCGGCAGGAGGTAAGACATTTTTGACCAAGGCTGGTGATATTTGTGCATGTGTGGATGTGTTTTTGATTGTGTTCATATGTAAAGGTTTTTAGGTTTCAGTTTTCAAATATGAGTCTTTGGTTTAAGGAGAAAAAAAAGAAGCAAAGGTTTATATAATAGGATAAAAGTTTATTCCATGATTCAGAGAAACACTAATAGTTCAAGCAGGATAGAAAAACCAAAGCCAACAGAAAACAGTGGTGAAAAATGACCAGTGAGAATGAAGCAAAACCAGGAGACTGTGATGCTCTGGAAGCTAGGATAAAAAAGAGGCTTGAGAAAGAATGGGTGAAAAACAGTGTTAAATAGTATGGGAAGGTCGAAAAAGAAGAAGAAGGAGAAGGAAGGGGAGGAAGAAGAAGGAAGAAGAGGAGGAGGAAGAGGAAGAGAAAGAGTCTATGAATCTGAACCAAAGGCCTTTGATGACTGCTTAGGGAGAACAATTTTGGTAGAATTTTGTGTGTGGTGAGTTGTACAGCATGAGTGATTAAAATAACACTGAAAACAAGCCTATTGTGGCATAAGTGTGTATGGAAAGGACATGCAGTAGAGAAACTGTTATGGTTTGAAAATAAAATGTCCCCCGGACCCCATCTCGGAAGCAGGGCATAGCTGGAGGTGGGTACCTGGGGGAGTGGCCTTGGGGACTTTATAGGCCTCTTGCCCCCTCCCCTTGCTCTCTCTGCTCCCCTCTACGATGCCCCAAGTGCGTTTGTTTTAGAGGTTGGCCACCAAGTGGCCTGTGGCTGTTGAACTTCTCTAAATCTGTAAGCAAATAATACCAAAAGTGTTATGTGTTAGGTGTTTGGACCACAGAGATGAGAATGCTGACTGAACAGAGTAAAAAGGAATGTGAGTTACGCTACACAGAAGGTTTCTCTGATTTGGGGAGCGACTTCATTATGCTTAAAACAGATTTGGTGAATAAAATGCCTAAAGGGACTTGTTTGTCACAACTGCTGTTGTGGAAAATAACACTAAATATAAACTAGGTTAGCATATCAGAATTCTAAAGAGTATTTTAGAGACCAGTTTTCTAAGTGAGTAAAGTATAAGATTATGAAGGGTTAAGATACAGAAGCCAAGAGGACAGTATGCTGGATGAGTGTTTCACATGGTTTTGGAAGTCAGTTCTAATTGAAATAATTCAATTGAACTATAAATGTGAACACTTATATTGGTAAAAATAGAAGCAGGCACTGCAGAGATGGGTAAATTTGGGAACATGGAGGGATTGAATTTTTGGAATGGATCATAAAATTCTTAGGAATTTTCTAAATTGATTGCTTAGTTGTGGACACAGGCATGGTGCAGTGGGGGGTGCGGTAAGGGGTCAGAAAAGAACACAGGGGACTTGGCATCATGATCACAGCTCACCTGTAAGTTTATGAGCTCCTAATGTGTTGGTTCTTTGTGTATCCTGGTGTCTTGGTAAATCAGGATGCCAGGACAAAATGCTACAAGCAAAGTGACTTAAGCAACAGAAGTGTATTTTCTCATAATTCTTTGGCTGGAGGACTGAGCTCAGAGAATCAGGGTGGTTGGGTTCTAGTGAGGCTTTTCTTCCTGGCCCTTTGCCATTGCTGTGTCCTAAGGAGGCAGCAGAGGCAGGGCAGAGGGGAACTGAGGAGAGAGCCTGAGGGCATGCTCTCTGGTGACTCTTAGAAGTACACTAGTCTCATCATTAGGGGCCTACCCTAAGGATCTCATCTAAACCTAATTACCTTCCAAAGGCTTCATTTCCAAAATCCTTGGGAGTTATGGCCACAAAATAGGAATTTGAAGAGCTCAAATGCACCCAGAAGTACAAGTGGGTTCACTCTAGGGGTTGGTGAGACTTTTTTATTATGGCCCAAGTAGGTTTATCAATATCAGATATTTTTGTTCCTATTATATGCAAGTAGCTTATTTTATATACTATGTACCATTGAATTAGCACTTGCTATTTTAGCTTATTACGTTAAGCATGTTAGCATCAATATTAGTTGTAGGTTGTATATGATTAATGTTAGGCTCAAGGTTGAATTTGAAAAACCCAGAGCTTTGCCTTCTTCATAGATAGGATTTTTCCATTTACAAGTAGAGTATTTGTTGACAGGAAAATTAATCGCATACAGCTTTTCTTTCTAAACCTGTAACATGGCACAGATAATAACTACATGCAAGGTTCTTGAAAAGGATTAACAATACTACTAGAACATGTAAACCCAACGACTGACATTTCATAGTTGGTCAGTAAATATTAGTGAGTGTTATTATGTGGTTGAGTTATAGTTTTTGTACTGTTATATTTAAACTTTGTAGTAAAAGCATATGCTGTTTTCTATTTGATTAAAATATGCTTTCAAAATGAATTTATCCCCAATGATATATACAATTGAAACAACTTCAGTATACTGTGCATTTGTGATTTATAAAAGATAAACATTAGAAGGATATAGAAATCCTTTCTGTTTTGACTATATCTCCATCAAAAAGTTCTGTATTCTCAAAACACACAGATACTAGTTACAAGTATGTGTAATTTGAAATGGGATATATCATATATTTTTATAATTTTTAAAAATAAATGAAATATGGTAGAAGAAATTTTATAATATATTAATCTAAAACAAAGTAAGAAATCCTTATTCCTAAAATTATGTAAGAAAAGCCAGGCATGGTGACGCACACTTGTAATCCCAGTACTTGGGAGGCTGAGACAGGAGAATCACACAGGTTTGAAACCAGCCTCAGCAGCTTAGTGAGGCTCTCAGCAACTTAGTGAGACCCTGTTTCCAAATATAATATAAAATAGGTCTGAGAGTATAACCCAGAGGTGGAAATCCCCTGGTCTTCATCACCAGAACCACAAAAAAAGTAGGAAAAAACTAATAAGAATTTTTGCCTATGTGCATCCACATTTTTATTAACTGCATGATGAATGCATGCTGTTGAAACACACCGAAGAACACTAAAATTTAACATAAGGGAAAAAAGTTAGTCCCCTTGACTGTTTTGATGACAACTTTATTTATCAGGTTGTAATTGGGATCATGTTTCACACAGTGGTTACACGGATTTTTCTCATCGTATGCTGTGTCCAGAGTTGATTCAGGTAGATGGCCTGGCTTGAGGGTAGGAAGAATTTGGGGGGGGAGTCCTATCTACCTTCATGATTTCAAATTCCTGGGACTATTGAAGATACACATGGAATCTTGTGGATTAATAGTATCTAAACAGAAATTTAGTAATCAGAGAAACATAAATAATTTGGCTGTTGTTTGAGACAGGTGATATTTCCATAGTAGACAGCTGCCTGTCTGAGCATGGAGAAAGAACGGGTACCTTATAAACTGGGTGTCACCCATGCCTGCCCTGCCCCTTGGCTTTGTCTATTGCTCAGCCCTCTTGAGGCTTGGTTCACTTTTTGACCCTTCTAGCTGGTGATTACTAGAGGCCTCAAATACGAATCCTCTAGACCATTATTTTCTGTTGACATGTATTAGCATCCACATGTGCTTGCTCTCAACTAATTTTGGTTACGAGAAAAGACTGTGCCTGTGTCTCTATTTGGTACCTGCATAGGCATTAAAGTACATTAAGCCTCGGGGGCAGGATCTGCTTTACAGGTATAGTATTTAAAATGCAGCATTTCCCTCCCTGGTTCACTGAAAGCTGTGTTTTGTTTTGTAAATTGCACAGAGAAATTTTATCACAGAAAGGTCTGTGATAAACTAATTATCCTCAGAATTAAAGTGAACACTACACAAAAATTGGCTTTTGAACATTTTTTTCCTCATATTTTTCAAAGAAGTTCTCCTTGGCTAAAATTTGAAAGGCAAATATGTACATTCAAAGAACAAGCCTGCAAAGTACCCCCTTACATCTTAGTACTAAGCTTCATAAGAAAAGGTGAAGCAAACTGTGTGGTGGGTGGTATGTTTTAGAATATGAACTATTGAAGATTTACTAAGGTATTGATGATCCTGGCTCCATATCAGATGTTCACATGGTGTGTAATTTTGCTTCTAGAGCCATGGTTTACTGGGTTTGGGGTCTTAAGGGACTTGATTTAGGTAAATCAGAGATATTTAGCCTCTCTTGAAATTTTTTCCTGAATGTAAAATGAAGATACTGACATGAATTTTGCATGCATCACTGAGAGGTGCAAAGTGAGAATCTACAGAAACACCCCAAAGTTTTCATGGAGCTTCTCCCATTTGTCCCCTCCCTTAGTCTGAAGATTACCAGAGACCCTGCTGTCTCTATTGGCTGTGGATTCCAGGCAGCATCAGCGATCCTTGCTTACCCTCGGTCAGGTCACCAGGAGGCTTCAGAGAATCGATGAGAAGTTCACAATTCCATCTCCACACTGTTATTTTTGAAATTGTTTCTCTTTGCAGTTTGAATCCAGTGGTTTCTTTTCATTTTTATTTTTTTTCAATCTTGTATATTTTGAAAGATGTACCGTTACCAAGGGAGGGCTCTATGTTAGGAATACATTTTTGTCATCTTGAAATCTCAGGTCAATATAAGAAAGAAGCTTCTGACATTGGATTGATATTGATTATTCAGGGATGATGCTTTGTCATTGAACTTATTTGAAGAAGAGCAGAATAGCTTTGGGTCAGATCTAAGGTTGAAGAGTATCTCATAGCCTGTCTGGGATTGGAGACAATGGATAGAAAGATGTTTAAAGTCCAGGTGTGATAACTGAAATTTAAATGGGGTGGTCAGTCTCCTGTGATAATATTATTTTTATATTTTTATATTTTTTTGGTGGTACTGGGTGTGGAACCCAGAGGTTTTCTACCTCTGAGCTATACTCCCAGGCCTATTTTTATTTTTTATTTGGAAACAGGGTCTCACTAAGTTGCTGAGAGCCTCATTAAGTAGCTGAGCTGGCTTTGAACCTGTGGGATCCTTCTGTCTCAGTACTGGGATTACAAGTGTGTGCCACCACACCCAGCTTCCTATGGTGGTATTTACAATTAAAGGAAGAGCTAATAATCATATATTAAGTGGGTTAAAGGCACTCATGAAGGTCTCAACATTACCAATATACTTTTTAAACTTCATTTTTTTTTTTTTTGGTGGTACTGGAGAGTGAACCCACAGTCATTCTGCCTTTGGCTATTCCCACAGCCCTATTTTTGTTTGTTTGTTTATTTAGAAACAGTCTCACTAAATTGCTGAGGGCCTTGTTAAGTTGTTGAGGTTTACCTCAAACCTGTGATTCTCCTGTCTTAGTATCCCAAGCACTGGGATCACAGGTGTGTGATGCTTGACTAAACTTTATTCTTATGTGTGGGCTTCTGTGCTGTACTCCTCCAAAGTGTCTTTAATGTCAGAGACGCATGAACCTGCTTAATCTGCCAGTAGCAGGTGAAAAAATTCTTTTTAAGCCTTATTCATTTGAATTTGGCCCTTTTCTTCCTGAAGTTTGTTTTAACTAAAACTACTCTATTTTAATTATGATGCGGCAGTACCAATCTCTCAGGACCATCAGAATTAATCCTGTGACTTTACATGCCCCTCAGCATGTTGTATTTCCCTAGGTGTCTAGGTGCCTCTATAAGAGTTCTGTGGCTGTGGCCTCTAGCAAACCATTCAAGATTTTTAAGCAGGAAGGGAACAAAAGAAAAGGAGGAAAAGAACATGACAGACTTTGAACTTAAGAACCTCAAAGCTTGGGAAAGACTGAAGGGTTATGAAATAAAATCATAGAACTAAAGAAGGAAATATTAAAATAATACACATTAGAGATGAGGAAGACCGAATTTAAGAGATACCAGTGAGATTAAATGTAAACCATTTTGAGCTATGTTTAATTTACAGAACTGCATGTGAACATTTCAGGGAAAAGAAATAGGGAGGCTCATGTGTGGATTGCAGGACGGGGATTGAAGAGATTGTGTTAAAATTCAGTAAGAGAAGGAAATATAAGTTGAAGAACATGACTGAGGGAAAAAAACCCTCAAATTTTTACTTTGGATTTTTGAGTTTGAGGTGTTTGGGGGGCATCAAGAAGAATGCCATATGTCATTTGTGATTAGGGAAAAATCCTGGGATCATGATACAGATTTGGAAGTAATCAGAATGGAGGTGATTGTCAGCACCCTGAGGTTGGCTACTTGAGAGCTTTGGTATTTAAGGGAAATCAGAAAACAAGAAGCCAGTGAAGGACACTAAGAATCAAAACTGCACCCAAAGTTTCTTGGCCGTATGGACATTTTAACTTTCTAAGAGGAGATAACATATAGATAACAGATATATAAACTATTGCTCTTCTAAAGGAAATGGAAAAGAAGACAGACTTCTATGTTTTCTCTCATATGTGGAAGCTGGAGAGAAAATAGGAAACACAGGTGTCTTCAGATGAAGGAAGAGAGAGACCAGTAGTATAGTGGAAGGGGACTGGGGTGGGGAGGGAACAAAAAAAGAAGACTGAGGATGGAAACGGTTCAAATAACGCTATGGCCATATATGAGGTATTACTAATGCCAAGCTTGCTAAATGTATAGGGAGGGAGGAGTGGGGATAGATGTGGAGGGAAACGTACCATGTGCTGTGTGCATGAACATTGGTATGATTTCAAATCTCACTATGATGTATAATTGCAATGCACCAATAAAAGTATATAAAAGGCCCAAAAAATTGTACAAGAAAAAAAAGACTGACTTAAAAACACACACACATACATACTTTGTGGTATGGAATGTAGGAGCATTCTACTTACAAGCTACACCTCTAGCCTTATTTTATTATTTTATTTTAAACCAGGGTCTCACTACGTTGTAGAAGGCCTCATTAAGTTCCTGAGGCTGACTGTGGACTTATGATCCT
The DNA here is from genome assembly GCF_963383645.1 of Muscardinus avellanarius. Taxonomy (NCBI): domain Eukaryota; kingdom Metazoa; phylum Chordata; class Mammalia; order Rodentia; family Gliridae; genus Muscardinus; species Muscardinus avellanarius. The sequence continues at coordinate 48,925,517 of NC_137787.1, read as the reverse complement.
CCTGTTACAACCTCTAAAGTTCTGGGATTAGAAGCATGCACAGCCATACCTGGCTGAAAAATATTTTAAAGAATTATTCTGTGAAGTGTCTATTCATTTCAGTTGCCCATTTCTTGATTGGGTTGTTTGTTTTGCTAGTGTAGAGTCTTTTGAGCTCTTTGTATATTCTGGATATTAGCCCTCTATCAGAGTGGTGGCTGGCAAAGATCTCCCATTCTGTAGGCTTTCTCTTTAGGTTCTTGGTTTCCTTTGTTGAGAAGAAACTTTTTAGTTTGATGCCATCCCACTTGTTAATTCTTGCTTTAATTTCCTGTGCTTTGGAGGTCTTTTTGAGAAAGTTACTACCTGTGCCTATATGTTGGATTGTTGAGCCTATGCCCTCCTCTAATAGCTTTACAGTCTCAGGTCTAATTTCTGAGATTCTATCTAACCCCAATCAGAGTGGCAGGCATAAATAAATCACAACAAATGCTGGTCAAGAAAGAGGAATTCTTTTACACTCTTGATGGGAGTGCAAACTAGTTCAGCTGCTATGAAGATCAGTGTGGAGATTCCTTAGAAAACTGGGAATAGATCCATCATATGATACAACTATACCACTCCTGGGTATCTTTCCAAAGGGCTTGATTGAAATCAGAGAACTACAGTAACATATGCATACCCATGTTCATAGCAGCACAATTTGTAATAGCTAAAATATGGAACCAACCTAGGTCTCCATCAACAGATGAATGAATTACAAAATTATGGGAAATACACATGATGTTATTTTACTCAGCTATAAAGAAAATAAAATTATGTCACTTGCCAAACTAGGGACTATTAGGAATACCAGAGAGGCTCCAGATAATGGAGGGGAAACCTCAGCAAAGTTAGAAAGGAAGAGTAGGAGAGGAAGAAGCCTGAGGTTGATTAATGGAGGAGCTACATTGGAATATGTATAAAAGTTTGAATGTAGCATGGTCAACCTGGACACTCATTGTTGGGGGGGGAGGGCAAGTGGGAGGGAGAGGGCACCAAGCACAATCTGAATGTATGCCATTTTCAATATGATCTACATGAAAATAAATAATGATTAAACATCAAATTGCACCTGATATTCATCAGATATTTCTGGAGTGGATCAGCTTTGCTGGCCAGGGCTCTGTGATCATTGTTTGGTTGCAGTTTTCCATGTTTACACAGAGCATGGAACTTTCCAGAAGCAATGCAGATTTTAAAGGCTTAGCAAAATGAACCTCAGCTAAGTCACAGGATGAGGAGGATGGGTGTCTCTGTGCTGTGCCTCCTTTCCCCAAGGAGAGATCTGCACTTTATTTAAACAAAGCCATTTTTTTTTTAAGGTAAAAAGAGCGTGTTGAGGAGATGTCTTTTTCTGTTTGTGACTCAGGTTGAGGTTTTCTGATTCTGCCACTATTTTGAATTTGAGCAATTATTAATAAGAAATATAAATTTCAGAGCTAAATATGACAGGATGTAGTGAATTTTGATGAGGTAGATTTCTTCAGGTTATAAAAGTTATTTACTATAAAATTATAGTAATATTTATAGAGTATCTCATTTTATAATAAACATTCTATATGTTTATATTATACATACATGTCTAAGTATAGATATATTCTGTATAAATATATAGAAGCATTAAATATGATAAATATATAATATACATTTTTATGCCAGTCCATGCATATCTTGAGGGTGGTGGATATTGTTAAACACTTTTCTTTCTCGAGTCAAGCTCGCTCTTGATGTAATAATTCTGATAGAAAAGTAAAGGGCTGAGAGAAACACAGTATTCATGTAGACATCTCACTCTGCCAGTACAGATGTCTTCTAGACAGCTCATTCAGTGTAATTCAAAAATAGCATACCTAGATTTGTTACTGTGTTTCTGTCATGGCATATCTTTTTCTTTCTTTAAAAACAGAATTTTAAAAGACAGGGCTTTTTAACTTCCTTCTTGATTATTTTTACACAAGGAAAATAAAAGAAATGCATATGGACGAAGCATAATAATGTAATGAAATCCTATTCCTGGATCTAGTGCTGAAATGAACATTGTTAAGTACTTTCTGTGGAGCCCTTTCTAGGGCATTTTTATTTATTTTTTTAAATTTTAAATTTTAAATTTTTATGTTTTTGCAGCACTGGAACCCAGTGGAATTCTACCTTTGAACTACACCCCCAGCCCTATATTTTTATCCTTTGTTTTTGAAACAGGCTGTCACTGAGTTGCAAAGGACCTCACTAAGCAGCTGAGGCTATCCAAGAGTGGAGATCCTCCTGTCTCAGCCTCCTGAATGCTGGAATTACAAGCGTGCACCACCACACCCGGCTACTGAACAAACAGTAATTCTTTAACAAACCAAAAGTAGTACCATAGGAGAATTTCTTTTTACTTAAGAAAAAAAATTTTAGACTTGAAATACCAGAGTCAAACTTGGTCCTGTAGAGTTTTTATTATTTAAACTATCACTCTGTAAAGGGAGGAGAAACCTCCTCCTATATCTTTCTCCTCTCTGGCTCTACTTTTCATGGTTTAGTTACTTAGTTTCCTGCTTCCTCAACAACTACTACCACTTCTATCCCATTTCCAGGAGACAGTGTACTTCAGTAAAACTTAGTTTATAGAACATCCCATACCTTCATAAACTATTTTCTGTATCCCAAGTTCCTGTTTGCTTTATGAAAAAATCATAACCCTTGTTCAAAATTTACCATTATTAATTAAATTTGCAATGTTTCAAAGCCTTTTCCAGCACTTTTTCTATGTATTGCCATTTAATTCTCACAACAATCACATGAGTTAGGTATCTTATTATCTCTTTTCTTCAAGAAAGGGATTTGAGGAACTACACATCTAAATGACTTGCCCAGGGTCACGCAGCTAAAATGTGGGGCTCAGCCAAGACAGGAGTCAGACCACCTCCAAAACATGTGCCCTCGCTAGCCAGCATTAAGAAAGCAAAACCAAACAAAAGCCTTAACTTCGAAAAACCTCCTTGTCCAAACAGGCCAGGACCTGTTGCCAGTCCCACAGGACCTTCTTTATGTACCTTAAATACACGCTACTGGTGTTTTCTCTCTGCACTGTGCGTATCAGGCTCTAGTCTCTGGAGTTTCAGATTTTTTTTTTTTCTCTCGTTACTGGGGATGGAACCTAGGGGCATTCTACCTCCAAGCCACACACCCAGCCCTACTTTTTGTTCTTTATTTTGAAACAGGGTCTCACTGAGTTGCAAAGGGCCTCGCTAAGTAGCCTAGACTGTCCTCAAACTATGATCCTCCTGTCTCAGCCTCCCGAATGCTGGGATCACAAGTGTGTGCCACCACACTGGGCTTCAGAGTTTTCATTTTTATATTTAATCATTGTTTTCTTGGTACTCACTATACCATCTGGTGTTAAAATCTGAGTGGGAAAGTTTTCTCGACATAATTTAAACGTAAGTGAATGAATGTAAGAGACACTACCAGTAGGAAGCAAGATTTTGAGTCCAAATACCACTATTTTGAAGGATAAAAAGGAAAGTTGTACTGATGGTAATTACTACTTAGGGGAAAGTTGGAAAAAAATCATGATGTAGTGTCTACTGTTAGAAAGGAAGCTAAGAAAATACACCTGGCTTTCCAGTGTATTTAAACTCACACTATCATGGTATTTTCCATCTTTTCTGTTTTAATTTTCTCAATAATACTCATCATGTAGCCTGCTATACAGTGTAATTATTTACTATGATTATGTCTTGCCCACTAGAATGGAAGTCACGCAAGAGCAGGAATTTGTTTATTCCTAGGAAACCACAACCTATAACAATGCCTGATAAAATAGGTATCCAAATAGTTGATGAGTGAATGAAGTAGCAAAGACCTTGGAATCTAGTTTCCTTTAGAGAGCCACCTCATCCAAAATGATTGTGTTAAAATAATGGTGTAGGAAGCCGCGAGTGGTGGGGCATGCTTGTAATCCTAGTACTTGGGAGGCTGACACAGGAGGACCTCAGGTTCAAGGGTAGACTCAGCAACTTAGTAGGATCCTCAGTAACCCTAGTGAGACCCTGTTTCAAAAACAAAACAAAGCCTGGCATGGTGGTGCATGCTTTCTCAGCATTCCGGAGGCTGAGACAGGAGGATTATGGTTGCAGACAGCCTCGGCTACTGTAGTGAGGCCCTCTGCAACTCAGTGAGACCCTGTTTCAAAATAAAGAATAAAAAATAGGGCAGGGGGTGTAGCTCAGAGGTATAATGCCCCTGGTTTCAATCCTTAGTACCAAACCAAACCACTACAACAAATAGCTTGGGAAGAGCTGTTTGCAATATGCAAGTGTCAGATAATGAGTGGGCAAAGGAACATACCATCACGAGTGGGGTAGGGATTCACCTGTGTGTTGGCCCTTAGCAGATCCATTGCCTGAGTGCCAGTCCTTGGCAAAATCATTTTTGTCTCAGAGACATTAACAAAAAATCAGGCAGGCTTGGCACCATGACCTCAATGGCTCTGCATAAATGGCACATGCTGCCTGACTACCTCATCTCATTCCACATGAAGGAATGACATAATTCTTCATTACCTGTTTTTTTCTATGATTATTTAGGATGATATATAAATACGTATAGATTTAGGTGAGAACTTCATTCCTAGAAACGTGGTCTTCTTCAAATTGGGCTGGAATTACCTGCTTAACAGAGTAGAAAATGCATTTTTACAAAATACACTGGAAGTAAAATGCTGTTGCTACAGCCCAGCTATCTGGCCTTTGATTGATGAATGGGGAGCATATTCCAAGAATCAGGCCTAACCGAAAAGAAATGGATTTAACATAATTTAATAATAACTTGATTTGCATGTTTTTGTCTATTGAAATAATTGCTTGAGCTTTTTTCTATCAATTTATTTCAAGCATATTTTTCTACATTAGGTATAACCTGTCAAAATGTTTATGTGTTGAAAAATGTCACTTGTTAATATGGTATGAGAACTAAGGAATAAATATGTTTATGATTTATTCGTTGGTGTCATATTAATGGATAACTCTCCTTGGAAAGCTGGAGAGGACACTGAATTTTTGGAAATATATATTTCATACCTAACAGTATTATCATATGACAAGTATACAATATGTTTTTATAAAGATATGTCTTGGTACCACATATTTTAAAATATGATATTAAATACATTAGTAGACTTGTGTTACTTTCTGTACTATACTATATATGTTACTATATACATGCTATATATATATATATATATATATATATATATATATATACTGCATAGATGAAATTAATCGAATGAGAATTTTTTGAGAATTAAACCGTAGTTCCTTGAGATTAATTTTATGATCATAGCTTTTCCATTTCTAGTTTTTCATTGTTCATTTTTCACACTTTGGCAAGCTAATCTTTAGCATCAGCCAAAATTTTACTTGGATATTTATTGTAATTGCCTTACTTGATAAGTGAGAAAACTTTTTTACCTGCCTGATTTTAGTTGGATGAAATAACTGATTTTCCTCTAGTTCGCTTTTTATTCTATAAAATCATATTTTATTAAGTGAGGAAAAAATCAATCATAATTTAAGAAAGTGCAATTATTTTTGCCATAATTTTTAAATAAGGCAGAATGAAGAAAACTCAATGCATCTTATCGTCATTGACTATATGTGTTATTTTAATGAATCAAACTCTCATAAAACTTATAAGCATGTATTGAATTTATTTCAGAGGTTGTGTAAATATTTTATAACATTTAGAAATTACAGATTCCTAAAAATGCCCTAAATGTTTTGGTGACTTTAATTGATTGGTTTTCTGACAGGTTATCAAAGTAATACTGTCAATACTGCTCCTAATAGTAACAGTGATGTGCAGATGGTGTTCATTTATTCTTTTCTTTTGGTAATACCAGACCTATTTTTTTTTTTTTTGAAACAGAGTTGCTGAGAGCCTCACTAAGTAGTTGAGGCTGGCTTCCAACCAGCACTATCCTCCTGTCTCAACCTCCCAAATACTTGCATTACAAGCCGTGCGCTACCAAGCCCCGCTTATGATAATTTGTTTTCTAAAAATTAATCTATGGTATAAATTCTGTAAGATTTCATTAACTTGCAATATTCCTTTTGGTAGTATGACTAAAGCTATTATTGTAATGTTTAGATAATTTGAGTCTCATATAAAATAAGAAACCTCTATTAAATGCTAACAATGAGTAGCAGAATGTTTGCATTTTGCTTTTGAAAAACCATATTCTTTGCAAAAATCAAAGTTATTGTACTCAAGTATATTCCCATTATAAACGATTACTTGCAAGATATAGGAAAATGTGAGTGTGCCCTTTTCACACCCGATCTTAGAGGCATCATTCTGGCACGAAACTCCAACCACTTCCAAACATGAACAAACCTTAATTTTAATTAAGCTTTTTTTTTTTAAAAAAAAGAATTGGATCATAATGCACATTCTTTTAACTTGGGTTGGAGGAGATCAACATTCTTTGGAATTAGATAGATTTACTTGTGTAGCTGAAGGTCTTTCTTTGGTCAAATTTATCCAAGTAGTTTCCACTGCTGCCCATGGGGAGCATTTCCTTTGCATGGCACTTCTGAGGAAAGGCAAATAAATTTCCAAATTGTTTAAAGTCAGCTTGTTCATCAAGCCAGAAATGTGGCTTTAAAAAAAAGAAAAAAGGAAGCCAGGTGTGGTGGGGACGGTTATATTCTCAGCATTTGGGAAGCTGAGACAGGAGGATCTGGGTTTGCAGTCTCACTACTCAGTGAGACCCTCTTTCAAAAATATAGAATAAAAAAAAGAGAAATCTTTTTTTATTCTACCAGTGTTTGCCAAACTTTCCCACATTCTCTTTGTTTTGCTCATCACTACAGTATGATTTCACCTTGTATTTGTCATGTTAACCATGAAGTAAATCATTATCAGAATACTTGAGATTTTTCTTTCATTGATTCTTATCTTACCTTGTGTGCCTTTCCAGCTTTTTTTTTTTCTTTTCTGTCTTTAGGCCTTTCGTTTCGGAGTATTGGAGTATGTTTGATGGTGGTTAGTTTAATAGAGGTTTTTCTGCCTCAGTAATATTGATATTTCGAGTCAGATAATTCTTTGTCGTCAAAGGATGTCCTGTACTTTGCAGGCAAACCAAATGCCAGAACAATATTAGTTGTGATAATGAAAAGTGTCTCCATTTTCAAATGTCCCTTGGGCGAGGGTACAAAAACATTCTTAGTTGATGCCAAATATCTTCTGGTGGAAAAAACCCAACCCCAGCTGATACCAAATGTTCCCGGGGGTGGCAAAGTCACCCTGTTAGAGAACTGCGGTTCAGTAGCATTTCGTATCTTATATTTTCCAGATGTATGCTTCTCAGGAGCAGGTGGCTCTCCCTGAACCCAGAACATGTTTTCAAGTGCAATTAAAATTGCCAAAAGTATAATATTATTAAACCTTCATTCCATTTATATATAATTGACATAGACCTAGAAGAAAATTACAGATGAAAAAGTCTTATTCAACTTAGCATTAATGTCCTCACCTACCTTTAGGAATATCTGTAACTTGAAATCCTGAAATCAGACTTTTTAAAATTTTTGTGGTACTAGGAATTGAATTCAGGGGCATTCTACCACTGAGCTATACCCCCAGCCCTGTGTTTTATATTTTATTTTGAAACAGGGTCTCACTAAGTTGTGGAGGGTCTCACTAAGTAGCTGAGGCTAATTGCAAACCTGTGATCCTCCTGACTTAGCCTCCTAAGTACTGGGATCACAAGCATGCACCACCATACCTGGCTTCTGAAATCAGACTTTCTTTTTTATGTTTTGATATGATTTCATTTAGTACTTTATCTCTTGATACTTTAAAAATTATGAAATTTAATCTAGTGTAGTACAATATAATATGTAAACAATATGTAGAACTTCCAGAATGAAAGCTGCATCATGAAATTTAAATATGTATGGTTTTCCTTCCACACTTAAAACCTAAACATTTATTTTCTAATATGTGAGTATAATCTTCAATTTAAATGGAAATTATATGAAGTAAAATATTGATATTTTACCTGAAATTTATAAAATGCAGTGAATTTTGTGTGTGTGTGTGGTACTGGGGGTGGAACCCAAGGGCTTTTCTACCTCCAGGGTATACTCCCAGACCTATTTTATATTTTATTTGGAAACAGCATCTCACTAAGTTGCTGAGAGCCTCACTAAGTAGCTGAGGCTGGCTTTGAACCTGTGTGATCCTCCTGTCTGTCTCAGCCTTCCAAGTGCTGGATTACAAATGTGCGCCACCACGCCCGGCATGAATGTTCTTTAATAATGAAAATCCCATCCTATTTAGGAAATGTAGATTAGTAGCACATAATCTTTTCTTTATTGGTGCACTATAGTTTCACATCACAATGTGGATCATGTTGACAATGGCATATATTCACACAGTATTTGGTCCCCCCCTTACCCAATTTCCTCCCTCCTGATGTTGAGTGTCCAGGTGAACAATGTTTTATTCACATCACATAGTCGCGTGTAGCTTTTCCATGAATGGACCTCAGCCTTCCTCCTCCCCTACCCTTCCGTCCTGGCTCCACTGAGGGTCTCTTCTGTTATGTGGAGTCCCTCTGGTATCCCAGATACTCCCTAGCTTGAGCATATGAGAGAAAACATATGTTCCTTCTCTTTCTGTGCTTGGCTAATCTCGCTTATCATAATGTTCTCTAGGTCTTTCCATCTTCTTACAAATGACATAATTTTGTTCTTTATTGCTGAGTAGAATTCCATTGTGATAGCACATAATTTTGAAATTAAAAAATTTTGGTGCTCTCTTTCTATGGAAAATGACCACCAACAACAAAACTGTCCTTCACAATGAAATTTAGACTATTTCAAAAAATGTTTCCTGTATTTTTATACTTAATGTTCTTATTTCCGTTCTTAGTATATATTCATGTTTAATGAATTTCCTGTTGACTTTAAAAGAAATTTCTATTATGGACTATTTTAAAAGAATTACCTATTTCGAGCTCTCCCCACGGTTTAGTTAAGTCACTTCCTTTCCAGAAACAACACTGAACTTTGAAATGAAAATGTGAATGTGAAATTCAAACACTGTATTCATTTTAATATATTAATTTACTGTTTTGGTTTCAACACACCAATCTTTAAATCTTCAATTCCTGACTTTATATAATTTCTATTTTTAATTACTTTCAAAAGATTTGAATATAGCAAATGGAATAAAAAGATGAAGTGTTTTTTGTTTTCAAATTAATGCAAACTACATTATATATATTATATTTAGTACTAATTCTAAATAGAATATTGATTTTAATTAAATCAATAGAACTTTACTGAAAAATAGCGAGGAAATGAAACTTACTAAAATCTAATATTCGGGTAATATCTATACCACTAAGATTAGTGGGGTACTAAAATCTATGTGCAGTGTCATACTGAAACTGCTTTTATATTCATCTTATTGCATCATAGAAAATATCTGAGTAGCACTTATACAGATTTTGATGTTTTTATTCAAATAAAACTTTTAAAAATAAATATGCTTAAGTGAGAAATATGTCATGGTCTTCTATATTTTTTAAGAGCTATTAAATAAATAGTAAAGTAAAAACATTACAGAGCTGAATTTTCCTCAGGAATCAATTAAATCATATAAAGTATTATGTACCACTTAATTGAGGGAACAGATTTTTGAATTATAAATCCTACTCTTTGATCTGCAGAGACTTAGAATTTTATGTAGGAATCTTCCAGAACATGACCCAAAATTATTCTGGTTCATTACTTTGAAATTCTACACACAGTGATCTCTACCTAATATTAACCATTGTAGAACATGATTGGTATAATACATTTATGTCTTAAGACTCTTTTGGTGGGATGGGGGAGGAGTTTGGCATTGGCTCTTGGGTGGGGTTGCAAAGGAAGTTAACATTATGACCTCTTTATTTTGCTCTATTCTTATGGCATAAACTTTAGTAATAGCTTACTTAAGAGAGACCTGAAGCTGATTCCAGCTTGTTTAATTCTAGATCCCCTCAGGAATGCCATTAAAAACAGTTTATAAGATGTGGTTGGGTATAATATTTGTGGTGTTTTATGATAATCCAAATTCATAGCTCTTCTTTTACCAGGTATTTCTGTAGCTCTTTCTCAATTTCGCACAGAACTGCAATTCTTTGTTATTTCAGCTGCTTCAAGGAGGTTTATTTTGGAAATGTATATTGACTAAAGTTCCTTAGGCCACCCTCACTTAGCTCTTTGTAGTAAAGGTCACATTTATTTAAAATCGTAGGCTTTATGGCTGAGAAGTACATTAGAGCCAGCCAATTTCCATTCCCACTACTTCCCTGACCCTGGCTTTGGCCTTCAATACCTCTTGCCTGGTTCCTCATACTCCTTTCTTTTCTCTCACCTTTTTCTATTTTCTCACTCTCCTTGCATCTCTGACCATGTCTCATCCTGGCCAGAGGCTTTGAGAATCCTGCCTTTGTCCAGACCCCTTTATCTGTACGCTCCCCTCCTCAACATCTGCTATGCCCTTATGTTTTCTCATTACTCCTGTACGCTACACAAACTGGACAATCACTGTGCCCTGGGGAAGAGTTTCCTTTGCTGTCTGTGCTTCCCTTCCACTGAGATTTTCAAGAACGAATACAAATTTAGTTGTCTGTAAGAAGCTTGCAGGTTCAACTCTCATTTTAACTAAGCTTCTTGGGGTCTCTCTATAACCCTCCACAAACAAATGTAATATCTCTCTTCTCTTTGAATTGCCATTGTATTTCTTGTGATTTTATTTCATTTCATTTTTCTTTTTAATCTAATTTTATTGGGGCATTTAATTATACATCATAATGAGATCCAAAGTGATAGGAAAATACACACACATAGCACTCGGTGTTATTCCCTCTGGAGTCCCCCCCTCCACTCCTTGTACATGTTATTAAGTTGGCATGGATAATTTTATATTTATGCATAGTATTATTTGAACTATTTCATTTTGTTTTCCTTTTAAGGCCAGTTTTCAGTCTCAGAGGAAAGGCCTGGGTTATAGTCAGGCAAATCTTGTTTTCTAATCAGTTCCGTTTAACTACCCTGAGTAGGGATTAGGTTGTGGTATGAATTCTTTAATATTCTGAGGACTCCAATCCTTGCAAACACAGTAGCAGTTGGCATTACCTAAGTATTGGAAGTATAACTAACTCTTACTTATGAAGGAATGTTATTTTACTATTTATGAAAACAGTATCCTGAAGAATCTCAATGATGTTACCACCCACAGAGAAAATGCTTCCTTTTCCAAAAACAGTACACTAAAGAAGTTTGTATGTGGGAACTGAATGAAAATGTGCCATTAAGGAGAAATCTAAAAATTACTTGTTTGTATGTGCATGTATATTAAAAGGTGGGATAAGAAGAAGGTTGATTTTTCTTTTTCTGCTTTCTTATTTTTGTTTAAGTTTATATGTATCCACTAACTGTAATCATTTAGAGCCAGCAAGGGTCACTTGTGAATCCTAATGCCAATTTCTAATTTTGAAGGGTGAAATTGCTGTGGCTTAGCATTGGGAGATTATAGGCATCCTAATCTCTTATTTTTCTTTGATATTCTTTGAGTGCAGATTGGAAAACAAATCTAGCGTGTTTGTAAAGAAAATATACAAGAGGGTTTATTAATTAATTGAGTAATATAAATAAGCTCGTAACTGGGTGTGGTGGAGTATACTTATATTCCTAGTACTTGGGAGGCTTGAGATAGGAATATCATAGGTTCAGGTTAGCTTTGGCAACTAAGTGAGATACTGTTTCAAAACAAACAAACAAACAAATAAATAAATAAATAGCCTGGAGGTGTAGTTCAGATGTAGAACATCCCTGAGTTCAAACTCCAGTATCACACACACAAAAAAAAGAAAAGAAAAAGAAAGAAGAAAAGAAAATATGTTTCTAAAAATAATAATTTTCTCTTATACTTTTTCTGTATCTTCAATGGAACACTGTAACCTGAATATCACAGCAAAATTTAGTATCAGCTATATTTAGCTTACATTTAGTCCAAAGGGCCAGTGACAGAAATAGGGAAATGATGATTTAATTATAAGACATTCTTTAGGAAGGACTTCAGTCTGTACCCGCATGTTGCTAGGCACAAAGGTATCTGGGATTACACTGAATGCTTTTTTTTTCTTTCAAAATTTCTCAGGACTAAAAGAGTAAATGGCTATACATCCGTATATTAATTAAATTTAAGAGTCTGTGACATCCCTACCTGACACCCCTAACTCATTTTCCAAGGAACATTCTGAAACTTACTCTCTAACAAAAACTCCTTAATGAACATGTAAAATGTCAACAAAGTTTTCAGTGTTTTCTCTTTGAGAAGAAGAATGTTCAAAAGACCCTCTTTTCAAATGGCAGAAAAGAACTTTTATCTTCCTTGCAGATGCCTCTTTAAGTCAAACTTTTAACAGATTTAATATAGGGACTTAAGAACTTTTTTTTTTTTTTTTTCTCATACTGGGTATTGAACTCAGGGACATTCTATCTCCAAGCTACAACCCCAGCCTTATTTTTTATTTTTTGTTTTGAAACAGGATCTCACTAAATAGCTGAGGCTGGCCTCGAATCTGCAATCATCCTTTCTCAGCCTTCCAAGTACTGCGATTACAAGTGTGTGCCACCACGCCTGACCAAGAGCTTTTAACTTTCTACCTCAGCTTAGTTTTTTCAATAATTTTCAATTTGATTTCACTTGGAAAACTACTTGGCTCATTTATAATATAACAAAATCAGTGGCAAGTATGTTGATACTAAGCAAAACTATTTCACACTGCAACTTTGATTAATATGCATTTTCCAAAACTCATATTTCAGATATTTGGGTTTCTTTAGATTATACAAAATCACGCTAACTTGGTAGAATAAGAGGCATCCGGATTTGCCAGAATGTATGAGGTTATGACAGCACTTGGTAACTCCTTGGGAAATATCATGTAATTCCTGTCAGATTTCAGACAGGTACTTTTGAATTTTTGAATCATTAAAAGGAGAACAAATACAATTTATCTACTGTTACTTCATGTTTTTTCAATCTCATGTAATATCTGGCTAACTAGAATTTTTTTGAGTTTCTTCATTGTTTTTGCCAGAGATTCATATTTATCCACTTGAGTCACATAAGATAAAAATTGCAGTCTTTTGTACTGAACCAGTAATTATCATTGACTATAACTTTTCCATAAACATAATACTATTGAGAAAAGTAATCTTTCTTGAGTTTTTTTTTTTTTTTCCGGTACTGAGGATGGAAACCAGGAGCATTCCATCCCCGAGCGACAACCCCACCCCTATTTCTTAATCTTTATTTTGAAACAGGGTCTCATTGAGTTGCAAAGGTCCTCGCTAAGTAGTAGCTGAGGCTGTCCTCAAACCACGATCCTTCTGTCTCAGCTTCCCAAATGCTGGGATTATAAGTGTGCGCCACCTTGCCTGGCTATTCTTTTTTGAATTTTGAAAGGAAAAAAGGGGAGGCATTTTACTTGTATTTCCTTTTATTTTATGGTTATTTTTGCCAGCTTTATTTTCATAACTTTTTATTTGGAAATAATTTTAAACCTAGTATAAATTTGCAAGAATAGTAGAAAAGATATTGTTTAATTTACATTGACTTACTGTTAAGATCTTACCTCATTTTCTTTATCATTTGCTTTTTTTTCCTCAGTGTGTGTATGTATGTGCATGTGTACGTAATATGTCTTATATTACATATGTATATATGTATATGCTTATGTATTTTTCTAAAACATTTGAGGATGGATTTTTTCCCCCAGTAACTTTCATTGTCCCTCTATCTTTGTTGTTTTTAGATATCCATGTTTATGGTTTATGCAAGACATTTTGTACTGATTAAGGTGGTGATAATAAGACAGAACGGTCAGGTAACTTTACTTTCCCATTATTAGTAATTATCCTACTGGCACTTGTCTACTTAGTTTATAGGACCACTACGAAAATTTATAGACTCTTGGAGCCACTATATTCAAAAACTTCTCTTGGATTTTTGTTGTATCTATCTTTGAAGTTTTTTGACTAAGATGGCAGAGAATAAAGGGAAAGGTGGTCTATATAAATACTGCTAACTCCACAGGGGCAGAATTAATGGGACAGAAATATCGACTAAAACTGATATTTGACACATTTTCTGTTGATGATGAATTTTAGTCTGAAAATTGTATACTGAGTCCAGCTCAGTATAAAAGATGTTTCTTAGGCTTTATTCTTCTTAGATCCTGGATTGCTGTGTGTCTAGACAAATGCTTTGTTTGCCACTCATTTTATTTTTATTCTTATATGCATTCTTCCAGATGGTGGAACAATATAATACCTGTATATGCTTTGAATCCTCAAAATACATTTCCAGGAGGACTCTTTTTTGATTTCTTAGCAGTTTCCTACTGTATTGGAGTGGCCTTTTAATAGATGCTGACTGATTAAAATGTTGATGTAGCCCACTAAGCTGCTCTGCTTCATTTTCATTAGCTGATTCCTTAAATCTGTGGAATCAGCAAGGCAGTGGCCTACCTTATTTGAAGAAATGTTTGAGGTTGTCTATACTTTTGTTCTATGTATTGAGGGCAGAACCTGTATTTCACTAGACAGACCATGTGTATAAGAGTTTGAAGCTTTAAGAGTTTAAGAACATTTTAATTACATGGATATTTTATTATTGAACACATTTGCTATTCTTTTGGATTCTCAGTACTTTAACCATATTATCTTTAATTTTTACTGAAATCTTATAAAAAGAAGTGAAACTATTTCACAAATGAAAGAAATGAGACTTGGAGAGTAAAACAGTTTACCTATTATTAATATTTTTCTAATTACTGCATTAATGTGAGAATTAAGATATATGGCTGAAAAAGTTCACAGAGAGCTGGGCCCATGGACCCTCAGTAAATGAAAACTTGATCCCTCTAGTTACTATGACTGCTAACAATGTCAGTGTCTCAGCTAGTGCGCAGTAACGCTAAGGTTCTGTCTAATCTGAACTGAAAGTCTACATTGATTACATTTGATACCTTTTGAATTTCAAATGGAGTGAACACTTGATATAGCTTTATTTATTTTCCTTCGTAGCAGTGTTCTCAATTATCTCAAAGAAGCCAGATGTTAATGACCTTCTGGAATCAGTTTCCACTGCTTCCAGATTCTGGAAGCCATGGCTTCCAGAGCAGTCCTGTAGTCATTAGGGCTGACACTGTGTTTCGTGCTCATGACATTGTTCCTAGAAGCTCGGGAACAGATGGTGGCCTTTGTGTAGACTCAGCACGGGCCTCCTGGCCTGGGCTGCCGACTCAGCAGAATCCAGCAGATAAACAGTCTGCTTATCGAAGGCATTAGTCTGCGGTGGGGAGACTTATCTGGAGAACCAGAAAGAAAAGAAAAAAAAATTATTAAAATGGGTTGAGGGTTCTAACTGAACTCTGTTCTGTGTGGTGTTTTGTGTTAGATTTATAAACCATATGGCCAGAAAGCTATTTTGCTGTAGGGCCAGTTAGCAAATAGCACAGTGTCAGATTCCAGATAAAGCACAAGTTTACATCTTGCACTGAGACCATTTCTATCAGAGGGTGCTGTGTTTTACAAGCTCCCACAGGAGGGCAAGATGCCAGGTGTACAGAACATGCAATCGATGAGTACCCTAAGGAATAATAGCAAGAAGGGATTCCTGTGCCAACAGAGGACTCTTTGTTCCACAGAAATTTTCATTATTTGGGACAGCATTACTTTAATACAGTAATAGATGGAGTAGGCTATGCTCTGCTTGTGCCTATAAATTGGGAATTGTTTCTCTGTGACATATGGGAACTATTTCTTTGGGGGAAAAGAAAGGTATGTTTATTTTTCTGATATTTCTTACATGTTTCCTTGGGTCTAGTCAGAGGATAAATCTTTCAGTGACAGGACTGGGGCAGCAGAGATGATTTATTATGAAGTTAATGTACCTTATACTTCAGGACCCTTTATTTTCCAGGGTTGTGCAATGCCGTGGGCTTCATTTTACATAATTTTAAATTTTGCTGCTAAGATGTTACAATGCGGTTAAGACCATAGTCTTTTGTATCCTACTCCTCTTGGTTATATTTTCTCTAGTCTGGAGAAGTGGTAGAGTGGTCATGGGCATTGTTGGAATCTAGCTAATAAGATGCTGACCTAGTGAGACATTTATTTTGTGTTTAGTGGGATAAACTCACATGAGCCATATGAAACATCAAATTTTGCAAGTTGGGAGTGACTGAACATCAGCAATTTCGTATGGTCAACCTAATATTTATGTCGTTTGAAGTTACTTCACTGTGTAATTGAACTTTTTCAGGATCTCCTGGTAAAGAAACTAGATACTCTCCTATTGTATCTATGGCCTCCTGATGAAACTTTGTGCTCAGAATAATGAGTTAAAGTGCATAATCAGAGGTGGTTTAGTGATGTGCATATATCTGAGAGTTCTGGCAGCAGAAGAATGTGTTTAGAGAGGAAGCAGTATTGGAGAAGAGGTAGAATTGAATTATCCTTCTAGTCTCTCCATAGAAGAAGGTTTTTTTTTGGGGGGGGGAGGGAGACGGGGATTTAACCCAGGGGCATTCTGAGTTATACCCCAAGCAGTATTTTTTATTCTTTATTTTGAAACAGGATCTCACTAACTATAAAGTGCCTCACTAAGTAGCTGAGGTTAGCTGGAAACCTGCTCTCCTCCTGTCTCAGCCTCCCAAGTACTGGGATTACAAATGTGTTCCACTATGCCTGGCTTCAATAGAAGTTTTACAAAATACTTTAAATATGGAGAGGCAAGCAACAACATATGAGCCAAAGGAAAACAGAAAACATCACCAAAGAGAAAAATACATTGAAACATGTTAGTAATTATCTGAATATGTATATAATTTTCCTTGATTTTGTGACTTGTGATAATTTTCAAGTTAATTAAATCTGTAATAGTTTGAAATTTACTTTCTTAAAGGGCTCCTCCACCCCTACTAACTAAATTTCACAATTCATAATACCAACATCTGCCCCTAAATGGAGGCATATGGAATGGGCTGGGGTGTCAGTAGCAAGTAGATTTCCCCTAGCAACCCAAAGATCATTTTTAGGTATTATTTTGATAAATTCTTAAATTGGACAGCTATCAGTAGCATATCCTATTTCCTTTCAGAAGAATAGATATGTAACTGGAAGAAAATACATGATAAGATGGCTATTAGAGTATGTAATGTTTCTGGGGTTAAAATTAGTATAAAATTCAGAAACCTCACATGACTTTATTTCTTCCCCTCTCCATCTTCTTCCAATCTTGTTTAATCTCAGCTTCCCTTTCAGGAAAATGAAGTCAGACAGGAATCAGCAGTGAATGAAATTGTTACCTTTTTGAAACTGGGAGTGGGTGTGAAAGACTTTTTCTAGAGAAAATTCCAAAGTCTTCTTCTATTTCTTCTAACTATACTACCTTAATTTTTTTTTTTTTTTTTTTTTTTTTGGTGGTACTGGGGTTCCTGGAAGCCCTTCTACCTCTGGGCTACACTCCCAGACCTATTTTATATTTTTGAAACAGGGTCTCTTACGCCAGCGCGGCTGGCTTCGAACCTGCGCGATCCTCCTGTCTCCGCCTCCCAAGTGCGGGGATTACAAGCGTGCGCCACCACGCCCGGCCTTCAATTTTTGTTTTGCTTTTCCTACTGGGGTGGCCTGGAAGGTGCTACTAGAATCAGCAAATATATTACTTGTAAATAGATTCTCCACCAACTCGAATTCCTCAGTTTTCAGAAGTAAAACAGATGTTTGCCCTTCTGCTCCATTGTTTTATCTTTTCCTTTAATTGCATCAGCTTCAGGGAATCTGGGAAACCATCACAAAAGAAATAATGCTTTTGGATTGCTACACTCAATGAGTCCCCAAATGTACACATAATTTGAAGAACTGAGAAATCAGAGGTCCTACTAATAACTGTTCCTCAAAGAGTCTTTCTTTTCATGAACTCTTGGCAGAGGGATGCAATGTTCTTAGAGAGGCCTTACTTGATTTACTGATGAAGAATGCAATTATATAGGATGAAAATTTAAACATTTAATACTTCCTTACTTTTTGGAATCTAACATATTACTATATTTTTTATTTTAAAAATCAGAAACATCTATGCTATATACACCAAACATCATGAATCAACTTATAAATCACCTACTGCTTTACTCAGCGTCAGAAGAGTTCTTCTTAAGGAAATATAGTTTACAGGTCATGTTTTAACAAAAAACCATATTCACAGCTGGGTGTGGTAATGCACACCTGTAATCCTAGTACTTAGAAGGCTGGGACAGAATGGTCACAGTTTCGAGACCAGCCTCAGCAACGTAGAGCTCTCTCTCAGACACTTAATGAGACTCTGTTACAAAATAAAAAATAAGATAGGGCCAGGGGTGTATCTTGGAGGCAGAATGCCTCTGGGTTCAACCTCCAGGACAAAACAACAACAACAAATGGTATTCAATGGAAAATCATCATGTTTTCTTCTGTAAGTTGTTCTTTCAGGCATTTTTATAAAAAGCTTAACTAGCACAGCCCTCATTGGAGTAAGCTGGGGAGGAGGTTAGAGCCCTCATGGTCCAGTCATCGCCTAAAAGCCCCACCTCTGAAACATGCTGAATTGGGGACCAGACTTTCAACACATGAGAGATTTGGGAGCCTTTCAGAATCGAAACCATGACAAAGAGCTAGGAAGACATGGGATACGATGCTAGGTTAATTATTTTAGATTTTCTCCTCCAGATCCATTCCCCATTCTTCTCCATTTGTCTCTCTGCCCTAGCAGGCAAACCAGTGAGATTATATTCACCGGTCTCCTGGGAAAAGAACGGAGGGAGGGAGAATTACAAGTACAGGATATTTATTCTCTCAGCTTCTTTCTCTAGCAGAAACTTCTCCCTGCTCTTCCAGTCATCAGTACTTCTGTCAAGACAGCCTTCCCTAGTGAAGTCTTTCTCTCATTTGCAGTATCTTCTTTCCCTCATGTCCTTTAAGGACTAGTAGTGGCAGTAACCTTGCCATTACTGTCCCTTGGCGTCCGTATTTTCCCTTTTAATTTTAATGTATCCTTCCACACCATGCCAACTGTCTTGCATTACCTTCTTTACTAATGATTGCGTTTTTAATGCAGCACTCATTTGCTAGGACCCCAACTAGTGTAGGTGTACTCGCATGATGGTTTCACATTATCAGTGACATGTGAGGGATTTGAGGGAAAAAGCAATGGAGATGTGTAGGGAAAGGACATTTCTGCATAGAGAAACAATAACTCTTTTCTTGGAATGTTGGCTGGATAGAAGAGCAGGATGAACTGGATGGCTGGAACAAAGTAAGCAAGTGTGAGAGGAGGGAATTAAGTCAGAGGGGCTTAGAAAAATCGAATGGGAAGATCATGGAGTGCCTTTCTAGGACATATACTTAGTATGTGATAGGAAGGTTTACAGTGTGTCATTCTGGCTTCTGTTTGGAGAATAATCTGTATGGAAGTTCAGGGGGAAGCAAGAAGGCCAGTTAGGAGGCTGTAGAAGAAGATGATACTGATTGTCACAGCACAGGGACTGAGGAACCATGGGATGGATTTTGGCAGTGGAAATAGGATTTGTTGATGACTGTAGTATGTTAAGAGAAGAATCTAGAATTTTTTTAACTTTAGCTACTGGATGGATGGAGCTATCTTTTCTGATATGGGACAACCTTTAAGAGAAGAGATTAGTGAAGATTAAGAATTTAATTTTGTACCTGTTAAATTTGAGATGCATCAAAGTAAGTATATTGAGTAGGCAGTTCAGAAGAAATATCTAGGTTAGAGATATAAATTTAGAAGTTGTAGACATTTAAATTTATATTATTCACTGAAATTGTTTAGGTTGTTGATTCTCAAATTTTACTTAGGTATTTATAAATTTTCATTCTTTTTTTTGTGTGGTACAGGGATTGAAACTTTTTTTTTTTTTTAACAGTACTGGGGATGGAACCTAGGGGCATTCTACCTCCAAACTACAACCCCAGCCCTATATTGTATTCTTTATTTTGAAACAGGGTCTCACTGAGTTGCAAAGGGCCTCAGTAGCCGAGGCTGTCTGCGAACTGCTGTCCTTCTGTTTCTGCCTCCCAAATGCTGAGATTAGAAGTGTGCGCCACCATGCCCTGCTCTATTTTTATTCTTTGTTTTTGAAACAGGCTCTCACTAAGTTGCAGAGGACCTTACTAAGTAGCTGAAGATGGCCATGAATCTGCAATCCTACTGTCTCAGCCTCCCAAATACTGGGATTACAAGTGTGCACCTATAATTTTCATTCTAAAAATATTGTGGTTGCATTAGGTAAGTCAGCCTTTAAAAATAACATTTATAAGATTAGTCATAGAATTTATAAAACATAAAAGCTTGTATACTCTATCATTAATATGTATACAACATAAATACCTATAAATGCATATATCCACTAAAATAGTGGATGATATCTATATCAACTATATAAATAGTGGTGACATCTATATCAACTCATAGGTAGATAAATAGTGTTTAACACAAGAACTATATTTGGAAATATTGTTTGTCCTTCTGAAAGGCACTTTTATTTAATTGTCAGAAAGTGATAGTAATCCCAGCATTTGGGAAGCTGAGACAGGAGGATCACAGGTTCAAGATCAGCTTCAGCTACTTAGTGAGGCTCTCTGTAATTTAGTGAGAACCTGTTTCAAAGTAAAGAATGAAACATAGGGCTGTGAGTTTAGTTCAGAGGTAGAATGCCCCTGGGTTTCATCTCTAGTACCACAGAAAAAAAGAAAAAAGAAAAAAAAGAAAGTGAAAGTAATCACTGATTTTTCTGCCAAACAGGATTAAACTCTTAACTGTGAAAAGAGAACATAAAGGAGCATTATTGCTCCTTAAAATGTCAATCTACTTTTTTTTTTTTTTTGGTGGTACCGGGGTTCCTGGAAGCCCTTCTACCTCCGGGCTACACTCCTAGACCTATTTTTACATTTTTATTTGGAAACAGGGTCTCCTAAGCCAGTGCACCTGGCTGGCTTCGAACCTGCGCGATCCTTCTGTCTCTGCCTCCCAAGCGCGGGGATTACAAGCGTGCGCCATCACGCCCGGCAAAATGTCAATCTACTTTTAAAGAGCAATTATTTATTTATTTATTTATTTGCTTACTTACTTACTTATTTATTTACTTTTGATACTGGGAATGGAACCCAGAGGCATTTTACCTCCAAGATATACCCCCAGTCCTACATTTTATTCTTTATTTTGAAACAGGGTCTCACTGAGTTGCAAAGGGTCTCACTAAGTAGCTGAGGCTGTCTGCAAAGCATGGTCCTCCTACCTCAGCCTCCTGAATGCTGGGATTACAAGTGTGAGCTACCACGCCCGGCTCAAGAGCAGTTGTTTAAAGCCATTTGTTTACAGTGTGACATATTTATTTATATGGATGAAATTTTTAACACTTGTACTTTTGGTGATTTCTCTTAATATCTTAGTATTTTGAATAAAAGGCAATTTGTCATCTGGTTATGCTGGTACACATCTGCAATCCCATTACCTGGGAGGCTAAGACTAAAATATATCTGGCCAGTTTTAGAACTCTTCCCAGGTAACTCTTTTTTCTTGTTTTTGAAGTATAATTTAACCTTAAGATTCTTTAATTATACAGTCTTGGGATTTTTCAGTTGAGACAGACCTTGGAAATGATCTCTTTCAACCTCTTTCTTGATACATAATGACCGCCACATCTCTAAGACTAGTTATTCAGAATCTATTTACAGAGTTACAGGGTCTCATCAACTGGGATGGTAATCATTTTGTAACAGTTCTTATGCTTTCTATTGTCCAGCCAAAGTAAATATATTTGAAACCTCTACTTTCCAGCCATTTTACCATCATAATTTCAAAACAACATCTGTGGTTATGGCTCTCAAAGTTTACTGTACATAAGGGTCACTTAAAAGATTAAGAGGAATAATTCAGTACTCTCTACCCAAGGATCAGGGATGGAGTCCGGCAATTTATATCTTTAACAAACATTTCATGTAGTTATAAATCTAAATTGTCATTATCACTCACTAAAGACTTTTGTGAAAAGAAAATTTCTGTTTAAAGTAATCTGTACAGTGATTTTGTTTTTTGAATGTTCTGATTCTGGTTCATTTGGTAACCATTTAATGAATCTGAGAGTTTAGGTAAGCAATTTGGCAAGCTTTTTTATTGGTGTATTGTAATTTTATATCATAATGGAGTACAAAATGTCCAAAAAAATACATGTATACAACTCTTGTTGCCCTCCCACCCGGTCCCCACCCCCTGCTCTATATCTTTACATTGTAGCAATAGTGTGGCCAATTGGAGAAGGTACTGGAAATGGGGAGACCAGTGAGAACACTGTTCTGATATTACAGAATGTGTGAGACAGGAAGTTAAGGGTCTCCGAAGGGGTCATAAATAGTATTTCTGGTGTTCAAGCAGGTGACAGTATTTGAACAGAGATGTGAAGATACTAATTGGTTTGGGTCAAGACAACATTAATTCTCCTTGCATTGGTTCTTTTCTAACTCAAGGGAGGTAGCGATTACGTATGGCATCTTTTAATCTATCGTGCTCGATCTTTTTTAACCATCCCAAAATCCTATTAGTCTTAGTTTAAGGAAAATAAAGATGAGATAACGCTTTAACCTTCAGGCGCTGTTAAAAGTAGAATGACTTTTCGTACGTCTTAGGGCTGGAGAAGGGGCTGTAAGTCAGAAGCAGCACGTTTAAAAGGAGTGTTATTTTATAGTCATTAATGTCCTCTTACTTGGCTCTTAATGACAATATGGCCGCTGTTTGAATTTTGTTAGGAGCTTTGCCCTTACGCCCACAAACAGCAGTTTGAAACAAGATAAAGCTGGGTGATCTCTCCTTCAGACCAGCTGCAGTTCAGATGTGACCACTCATTGTTCTATAATAAGCAGCTTAGACCCAACTCTCCACACTTTGCACTGTCCCCATACAAAGCTGTTTCTGTTCCACACAGGCAGGGACTCCCTGTCCTCCAGGCTCAGCTGCAGGGTCTGCTGAATTAATCAAAGGATGCTTAAACCGCATTCCCTAAAGACTTGGGGATTTCTATAGTGACGCCACCGTAGCACTGAACTCTCTGCCCTTTTAAAGTGTTGTCTTGACAGCTGGCAATCTGAGAGGAGTCTATTCCTGGGGAAATAGCTTAGAAAAATGATTTTCGTTATTGAAGAGAAATATAGATTCATTTGTCTGTTTGCCTGTGAGAATTTACTAAAAATTTTAATTTTTAATTAACATTTTGAATCAGTCTAGAATACACTAGACACCGCATTTGGCACTTCATTTTCACTATTTCATTTATTCTCAATAGCACTAAGCACATTCTTACCATTTCCTTTGTATAGAAGAAGAAATGGAGAGCCTGCAAGGCTATGGTGTCCACTAACTTGGGATAAATGGTTTTCAGCTCTGGGTGTACATTGGAATCTCTTGGAAACCTTTTTAGAAATACATATTTCAGAGCCAGGTGTGATGACATATGCATGCTTATAATCCCGGTACTTGGGAGGCTAAGACAGGAGGATCGCAGTTTCATGACTAGCCTCAGCTACTTAATGAGGTCCTCTGCAACTTAGCGGCACCCTGTTTCAAAATAAAGAATAAAAAATAAGGCTGGGGGTGTAGCTCAGAGGTACTGAATCCCCCGTATGGAAAAAAAAATGGAAATAACAGATTTTGGGACCTACGGCAGATTAATTAAGTTAGAATCCCTGGGGAAGTGGGGGCGGTGGTTGACACCAGGCTTTGGAATTTAGAAATAGAAAACTGCCCAGGTAATTTCGATTTGTAACCAGGCTTGTAAACCTCTTTCCTAATGAATCTGACACTCAAAACTATCCCAACCAAGGTGGCCCTGCAGTGTTTATATTAGGTTGAATCTTATTAAGAATATAGACTTTTGAGACCTTCCTTGGCCAACCACATCAGAACCTGAATTTTAGAAGATTTCCCAGGGAACTATTTATATTGCCTTTGCAACGTTTCTGTGATTCTAAAGTTGTTTGAAAATTAAAAATGTTTATTGGAGAACAATGATTATGTTGGGGATACAAAGATCAAAACCTTCACTCTAGTAGCTTAATCTAACAAGAAAAACTGATTTAAAGGCAATTTGCTAAGAGCTGTAATAGAAGCAATATAGAAAGCACTGTCACTTTATAGGAAGAAATAAAAAATGCTGCTTGGAGGAACTAGAGAAAATTACTAAAGGAAGGTGACCCCAGGCTTTCCAGGCACAGAGAAGAGCAAGAGGCGCAGCTCCTTTAAGAAAAGTCACTAGTATAAAAGAAACTTAGAAAGAACAGGAGTCTGTCTAAACGTCAATGAAAATATAATGCTTAATGCATCTTTATATAATATATTAAAATATAATTCTTGATCTCAAACTGAGGAATAGTGCCAAACTAGAAGGATAATGTCACAAGGAATTGAAGAATTTCATTCTCATTTGGAAGAAAATAGAGCAATTAAGGGAAATTAATCAGTTGCAGTACTAACACTCTTGGAGTGGGTTATGGAAAGCCCTTTTTTGAAATACTCCCATTTTGAGGCTGTTGTGACTCTATTCTTTCTTAACCTTTCAGTTTCTTAGTGATGTACTGCTTAAATTTTCCACTGGATCCTGACAGATGTTATTTTTCTACATCTTCAAAGAATTTGACTCTTTTTACTCCTGGATAACTTTACCTCATCCTTCAGCTAGGACTCTGCTCAGAATCACTTCTTCAAAAAGCCCTTTTGATGCTTTGAAGTAAATAAAAGTGCAAATAATAGCTTTTTTGACCTTATTTTATGGTGATAAGATAGTCTTTTGATTGTGAAACACACTTACTTAACATTTATAGTGAGGAACAAACTCAGAGGCTTGTTACAGGATAGATTTCCAGTAAATTTTAGTTGTACATGAAATTAGAGACACTATCACTTTATACCAGGAAACTCTCTGATGTAGATTATTTTAAGGATATGTCTTCCTTAGCATATTATTAAGAGACTGTGAACTCAGACATGATTATCATTGCTCATAAATTAATAATGATGTTATAGCTTCTAGTTACGAAGCATCTGTATGTGTAATACTATTAAAAGCTCCTTATATATTTGGTCACACTTAATTATCTGAAAATGTTATGAGGTTAACATGAGACTTGGGCACAGGTTTGGTTTCAGAAATGTTTAATTACAGGGCTCTTGTTCTTTTTTTTTTCCTTGTCAGTATCCTTCCTCTCTGCCTTATCTCCTTTTCTTACAGAAGCAGCTGAGTAAGACTCTATTGAGTTGTGCACATGTGAATGTTTCACTATGAATACCACTATCACACGTACCATTACAATATACCATAAAAAAGAAAAAGAAAAAGGAAGCAGCTGACCCAAAGCTCAGGAAACAAAAAAGCAAAACTAGAAAATGGGATTATATAAAACTAATCAGCTTCTGCACTGTGAATGAAACCATCATCAGTGTGAGGAGGCAGCCTACAGAATGGGAGAAAATGTTGGCAAACCACATCTCATGAGGAGTGAAGATCTAGAATGTATGAGAAATTTCAAAAAGTCAATAGCAATAAAAAATTTAAACTAACAATTAGAACATGGACAATAGACCTAAATGGACATTTCTCAGAAGACATACAAATGGCTAAGAGACACATGAACAAATGTTCAGCATCACTAATAAATAGGGAATGACAAGTCACATTGGTATTCTCCTCATGACAGAAAAAATTGCTATTATAGGAAGACAAAAGGTAACGTGCTGGTGAAGATGGGGTGGAAAGAGGACCCTTACTCACTGTGAGTGAGAATGGCAATCAGTACAGCCATATGAAAAGTAATATGGAGGTTCTAAAGACTTAAAAATAGAGCTACCTCTGAGCTGAGGGTGTAGCTTGGAGGTGGAATGCCCCTGAGTTCCATCTCTAGAACCACACACACATACACACACACAGAGAATTTTAATTTAAAGAAAAGCAAAGTAGCTGTGATGTATTGCATCCTTCACATAATAGAAATTGCATGGTTGGAAATCAAGGACATTTCCTTTAACAATTAATTTACAGTGAATGTATGTAAATCCCAGTACCTCTCCTCCCCTCCTCAATCTCCATGCTTGTGAAAGGGTTATTGGCCCATATCATTCATTTATTCATTGATTCACTCGTTCAGCAGTATATACTTGAAAGGCCACAATGTGCCAGTCACCATTATAGGTACTGATGATACAACAGAAAAAGATAAGACCTTCAATCCTTTAGATTTTGGGAAGTTAGGCTGAAAATACAATCAGTGGCAATTGATGCCAAGAGACAAAGAAGACATGGTGGAAGGAAGACATCTCTGGAAGGAGTGTCTGAAGTCTCCCTATAGGAGGTAACATCAGACCTGAGAGAAAAGCAGGAGTCAGCTGCGAGTAAATCTGGGAGTTTGGGGTTCTGATCAGAGGTAGAAATCCCACGGTGACCAAAGCTTTTCATGTTGGAGGACCACTAAGGACCAGTGTGGCTGGAAGAGACCACTGGATTTCAAATCCCTTGTGGCTCACAGGAATAGGGTTGATAATGGATGCATCACTCCAGTCTTTCCTCTTTTACCAAGATCGCCTTCATCAGTAAGGCTGATGCATTTAACTAGTAACCACAGCCATGATCTTATATTTATTTCCAGAAAGAATTTTAAATGTCCATTTAGAAGTCATTTTTTAGTAAAATACATAACCAGCATTTTCTGAAATATACTATACCCCATCTGTGAAAAGACTTCTAAAATTTAAGTGCTTTTTAATAGCTGTACAAAAGTACGGTGAAAAATATGTTTATAATTACCACCACCCCATCTGTCTAGGTCTTTTGCCTGGCTGGTCTCAGGAGAGTTGTTAAAAACATAGCTGCGTCTTTAGAATGACATTCCATTTTCTGCCTCTCTCCACTGGCTATCTATCCACTCTGTATTAAGGAATCTTGATTACAACTGCCAATTGCATTTTCTATAGTTAAATTCTCTTTCTTTATTGTCATGTCAGTTGGGTGCAGGGCTCTTCATAATGACAACTAACAACAAAAAAAATCCCACTTCTATGTAGATAAAAATGGTGATTGACTCCTAGAAATACTTAGCTTGTTTAATAAAAGTCGATCATTGTAATAACTAAAAGAGAAAATGGACATTTCTTTTTTCTTATTTAAAGGCCATATCTCCTGTGGTAACAATATATATACTTTTAATAGCAGCCTACTTTGAATATCAATTTAAAAGCAGATATTTGGTTTAAAGTGTTTTTACATGAATTATAATCATTAGGCTTATATGTGTTGAGGCTTTCTCTCTGCCAGTGAGGTTTTATTTTTATTTTTTAAGAATTTTTTATTTGTGCATTGTAGTCATATATCTTAATGGAGGACAAGCTAGTGGAGGCATACATGCACACATCACTCATTTAGCCCTTCCCCGATTTTCACACCCTTTCCTCCCCTTCCCTCCTTCTCATGTTTGGCTTAATGATTGACTTTGATATGTTTGTTAATGTACATCATGAACATTAGAGAATTTCCCTCTTCCTTCTCCCATTCCCTCAGTTAAGTTGCCTTATTTGCTCATCTACAGTATCTCCTTCTTCGTCTAGAGTTCCTCCTATGACCCTTTACCTCCCTAGCTTTTGCATATTAGGGAGAGCATCTGATTTCTTATTTTTTGAAACTGACTAATCTAACTTAGCATAATCTTCTCCAGTTCCACCCATTTCCCTATAAATGGTGTAATTGTGTTTTCCTTTATGGCTGAGTAAAATTCCATTCTGTACATATCCCACAATTTTGTAATCCATTCATCTGCTGATGGACATCTTGGCAGGTTCCATAGTTTGGTGAATTGTGCAACTATGAACATAGATATGCATGCATTAGTTTGGTAGTTTGGGTTTCCATTCTTTTGGGGAAATACACAGAAGTGGCATTGCTGGATCATATGGTAAGTTTGTTCCCATTTTTCTGAGGATCCTCCACACAGTTTTCCAAAATGGTTGCACTAATTTGTAACCCCACCAACAATGTTTTAGAGTTCCCACTTCTCCAATTCCTTGCCAGCATTTGTTGTTTGTGTTTTGAATGATTGCCATTCTAGTTGGAGTTAGATGAAATCTCAGGATAGTTGGTTTTTTTTTTTTTTGGTGGTACTGGGGTTCCTGGAAACCCTTCCTCTGGGTTACACTCCCAGACCTGTTTTTATACTTTTTTATTTGGAAACAGGGTCTCTTAAGCCAGCAAGGCTGGCTTCGAACCTGAGCCATCCTCCTGTCTCCGTCTCCCAAGCGCAGGGATTACAAGCGTGCACCACCACGCCCAGCTCTACAGATCTATTTTTATATTCCATACAAATATTCTATCCCATACATCTCTCTGCTACTTTGATTTTCTTTTCTTACCTTATTGCTCTGGCTAGAGTCTCAAGTACTATATTGAAAAGCAGTGGTGATAATAGACATCTTTGTCCTATTCCTGTTTTTAGGGTGAATTCTTGCAGGTTTTCCCCTTTTCATATGATGTTGGCTGTGGGCCTACTGTAGATTGCCTTGATGATATTGAGGTATGTTCTTTCTATTTCGATTCTCTGCAGTGCTGTTAGCCTAAATAGATGTTGGATTTTGTCAAATGCTTTTTCAGCTTCTCTTGAAATGATCATGTGATTTTTGTCTTTGGTTGTGTTTATATGATGCATTACATGGATTGATTTTTGTATTTGAGCCAGCATTGTATCCCTGGGATGAACCTTACTTGGCCATGGTGTATGATTTTCTGGATATTATTTTGAATGTATGTTGCTAGTATTTTGTTTAGCAGTTTTGCATCCAATTTCACCAATGATATAGGCCTGTTTTCCTTCCTTGAGCTGTCTTTAATTGGTTTTGGTATTAATGTGATGTTGGCTACTAGGATTTTTCTCTTTGTATATATAGGTTTAGAGATAGAATGCTTTGGGTGGAGAATTCTCATTCTAGAGTATCTTTTTATGCATCACTTTCCTACTCTTATTTTAAGAGTGGTACACAGTTTTAATGATGCATTACTCAAAAAACTAAGACTGAGCTGGGCGTGGTGGCATACCATTATAATCCTAGTACTTGGAAGGTTGAGACAGGAGGATCACAGGTTCACAAGCTAGTCTCAGCTACTTAGTGAGGCTCTTAGTGAGATCCTGTTATAAAATAAAGAATAAAAAATAGACTGGAAGCTAGGCATGGTGGCACATGCTTGTAATCCCAACACTCAGGAGGCAGAGACAGGAGGATTGTGGAGGTTGGAAGCCAACTTCAGCTACTTAGTGAGGATCTCAGCAACTTAGTGAGACCCTGTTTCCAAATAAAATATAAAGTAGGTCTGGGAGTGTAGCCGGAGGGTAGAAGGACCCTGGGTTCCATCTCCAGCACCACAAAAATAAAATTAAATAAAATTAAATAAAATTAAATAAAATTAAAAAATAGGACTGGAGGTGTAGCTTAGAGGTAGAATGTTCCTAGGTTCCATCTCTAGTGCCACAGAACAAAAAACAAACCAAACAAAAAAACCCTAAGGCTGGAAATGTAAATTCGCTGTCTCATTAGGAATATTTTGAAAAATTGAGATGAATTCTTCAAAGAAGTTACTAGAATGAGATGATGGGTACAGTCACTACCTTATTTTGGAGTTTTTTACTTAATAAAAACTCAAAAGGAAAATCTTATGTATTAGATTAACATGATACATGCAGCAGGCTTCGCTGAGCTTCAATGTCCCTTATTTGTCAAATAGGGATGAAAACCTTGCTTGTAAGATTAGGATCTTATCAGGAAATGAATGCTCAAGTGTTTCAGTGTGGTCTAAAATACTTTTTATATGTTGAGCATAATTAAAAAGACTTTGTTCAAGTATCATTCAATATTGATTAACCTACAAAAGCTAGATATTTTCATAATTTTTTATTAGATTAATTTAAGGTCATAGAGGCCAAGAGAGCTGAAGGGCTTCCTGTAGGAGGTGGTGATTGGGAAATGGAACAAATTTAAGCATAACTTTGGGGCACAATAGCTCTTATTTTCTGTGTTTATGAAATTAACTATAGATTAGTTAACTGCAAGTTATCTATACATAATTTCCATTTCCTAACTAGGTAACATTCTTAGTAATACCTTATGTAACATCAATTTTGTAGGTGAGTAGAGTTCTTTTGAATTAGAGCAACTGTCACAGAAGATAAGAGAAAGTGACCTTTTCAGGAAGTCTCATGGGAATTTATATTTTTCACAAAGGATCATAAATTATTAGATAGTTCAATATGCAAATTTAAATGTAATTAAAATTATAACATATATTAAACATTTCTTTGCTTATAATATGCTAGGAAATGTCCAAAGTTTTAATGTTGATTACATTTCTTTCTCATATCTACATAAAGGAAAGGGGAAGTACTATCTTCTTTTTGTATGTGAAAAGTTGGAAATTGTTTACAAAATTGACTGCTGATTCTTTGCAGCAGCTATTTTAGTCTAGACTCTAATGATTATATCTCATGTAAACAACAACAGAAACTTGTTGACTTACCTCTTTATGTTCTTTTATTCTCTAGTATGAACAGAACCTATGAGAGTTATTTTCCCTATAATATTCTAGAAAGTCCATTTTTGGAGATGGAAATAATTTAAGGGAACTGTTTAAATAAAGATTCCTTTATAAAGGAATATTTTAAAAGGTGCAATAGCTTAATGCCAGAGATATCCCCAAAGACTTCAGAATTAAAATTAATTTTCTTTTTGATACTTTCCTAGCAAAAATTATGCTATTTTTTATCTTTCTGTTCTTTCCAGGACATACTATTAGTATGCATAGCTAATTTCTCATTTCTTGAAGCTTTGATATTTGAAATTATTTTAAGATATTCAAAATGATGAAAAGATAAAATATATTTTATTAATTTTCCTGAGTTTTATCCCGAAGCACTTTCTATCATGACATATGAAATTAGTACTAGATTTTATGAAGAGATAATGAATTGTAAAGATTGACATGGTAAAGCAGATGTGATAACTTAATTCAGTGATTAGCTGATATTGGTGGCATCTAAGGGAAAAGTCAAAGCTGCAGTACACTGGGCTCAAGGCCTTGAGTTCTACCCCCAGCACCACAGTCACACACAAAAATATATGTTTATTATTCTCAGCATTTTCTGTTCTCTGCAAAGTGGAACAAGAAAACAAATTTTAGGAAATAAAACACATCCAGGGATGAGTGCAGCATGTAGATTGCTGAAAGCCCTGGAGAGGGCAACTCATGAAGAAAAGTGACACTCAGCTTTGAATCCATTTTTAGAGGTAAGAAAGGAGGGAGGTCTAGTGGTGTAGTTAGGGGTAGAGCCCTTGCCGGGCATGGGGATTCATCTTGGCTACGGAAAGGAAATACTCCAGTCTCAGTGGGGGAGAAAGGAAGGAGCCAAAGATGAGAGGTGATCTCTCTATGCTCAAAGTAATCACTGTGTTTTTTAAAATACAAGCTTAAATATGTGCTTTGAAAAGTTTAGTGACATAGGAGGGAAGAGATGCTAACTCACAGGGTAGTACATTTAGAGTGGAAGTAATTTTTTCTGAAAAGGCTGGAGACATAGTTTTCAGTCATAGTTATAACGTAATAATAAAAGATGTCTAAAGTAAATTACAAACAAGTGCTTCTCAAGGGCATAGGTCCAACACTGCAACACATAGGCACAGATAAACACTTTCTCAACAAGACCCCAAAGGCACAACAAATTAAAAGGCGAATCAACACATGGGATTGCATGAAACTGAAGAGCTGTTCAGAAAAGGAAACTGTTAAGAACCTCAAGGAAGAGCCAACAGAATGGGAGAAAATTTTCAACACCTACACCTCTGATAGAGGACTAATATCTAGAATATACAGAGAACCCAAGCAACTCAACACTAAGCAAACAAAGCATCCAATAACCAAATGGGCAAGCAAACTAAATAGACATTTCACGAAAGAAGAAGTTCAAATGGCCAATAAATGCATGAAAAAATACTCAACATCATTGGCAAACAGAGAGATGCAAGTCAAAACTACCCTGATATTTCACCTAACTCCAACTAGAATGGCAATCATTCAAAACACACACAACAACAGATGCTGGCAAGAAGTGGGAACTCTAAGACATTGTTGGTGGGATTGCAAATTAGTGCAACCACTTTGGAAAACAGAATCCTCAGAAGAATGGGAAAAAATCTACCATTTGATCCAGCAGTACCACTTCTGGGTATCTACCCAAAAGAAAAGAAACCAAACTACCAAACTAATGCATGCGTATCTATGTTCATAGCTGCACAATTCACCATAGCCAAACTATGGAACCAGCCAAGATGTCCATCAACAGATGAATGGATTACAAAACTGTGGGATATGTACACAATGGAATTTTACTCAGCCATCAAAAAAAAACAAAAACAAAAACAACAACAACAAAAAAACTCAGTTACATCGTTTTCAGGGAAATGCATGGAGCTGGAGGACATTATGCTAAGTGAGATTAGTCAGTTACAAAAAATAAAAAAGCAGATGCTTTCCCTAATATGTGAGAGTTAGGGAGAAATGGGCCATAGGAGGAACTCTAGATGAAAAAGGAAATCCCATAGAGGAGCAAACAAGGCAACCTAAAGGAGGAGAAAGGAGGGGGGAAGAAGGAAGTTCTCTAAAACACACAATGTACCTAAACATATTGAAGTCAACCACTAAGCCAAGCAAGGGAAGGAGGGATGGGGAAGGAATGGGATGGGAATTTGGTAGGGGTTAAGTCGGTGATGTGTACATGTATGTACACACAATTTTTTTACCCCAAAATGATGAATGCATAAAATGCACCAATAAAAAATTAAGAAAAAAATGAAAAAAGTACTTCTCTGCTTAACCCATTTTGTCTCATCCTTTTATAAATGGAACACAAAAATAAAACGAAAAACTTAAGTTGAACAACAAATATATCACTTATGGTCACTTTGAAATAAGTATTATATTTATAGAGTTTTATTCTTTTGAGAAAAGTAATATATTAATGATTAGATCAGTTGGAATATATATTTTATATATGCTCATTAAATGTATATGTCCAATAAATACATCAAAATATGCATTTATATTATGAATATTATGTTAATATAACATAATGTACATCATATACTAATATATGTAGGCATACTATATTAGACAAATATTTCAACAAAATTAGATGAATAGACTCTAGATTATGATTTCTGGTGCAAATTATATTGACTATATTATATATCATGTATGTAATATATATTAATACATAATTATATGTAGCATTATGTATATTGTATATAACAGTACATCAGTATATAACATTGTTATATTAATATAGTATCATATTTCATAAGCATATATGAAATATATATCTTTAGTTGCTTTCTGTATATAATTTCCAATCAATTTTAAAGCACCTATGTCGATTTTGTTGAAATATTCACAAAATTGAAAACTTGATACATAATGGATTAACAATTTTTTAAACTGAAAGTGTTACACAAATTTATTTGTCACATATTTTCTGGAGATGAAGGCCTTCCTTTGAGACCATGGTTGTAGTTCTAAAAATATATTAACAATACAAATTATAGCTCAACCTAATGTTGACTTCTTTAAATGGAGAGGACTTGGGATACCTGCACTGCAATCTAAGTGCTAATTTCTTTTAAATTTTAATGATTTCCTCTTGTGACTAGCCAGCCTGCCTATACATAACATGACAAGGACAGTGAATACCGACTAAATGTGATTTTTTTTTTTTTTTTTTGGTGGTACTGGGGATGGAACCCAGGGGCCTTCTACCTCTGGGCTACACTCCCAGACCTATTTTATATTTTATTTGGAAACAGGGTCTCTTAAGTCAGCTAAGGCTGGCTTCGAACCTGCACTATCCTCCTGTTTCAGCCTCCCAAGCGCAGGGATTACAAGCGTGCGTCACCCATGCCCGGCTATATGTGATTTGATTAGGAGAGAAGAATGAAGAACAGATGCTTATTAGACAGTCCTAAGATAGCTACGTGGGACTTTGTTGTTAGAAGATCTGGCCTTCTAATTTTGCTCAGAAAGTGCTACAGAATGCTCACATAGGACTGAAGGGAAAAGGAATTATAGGGGAAAGACAACGTAGCTGAGGGATACATGATAAGCAGGTGAGTGAGTGTGTGTTTATTTTGTGTGGTTAAGAAATTATTAATCTCTGCCATTTGTATCACAGGCTGAGAGATAAGGGGAGAGGCATTTCTAGAATTGATTTCAGGTTGTGAGGGAGCATTTCTGCATTTCTGTAACCACAGGGTCATCCGGTTTTACAGCTGTTTTTGTGTGGTCTTCTCCTGGGTGGCCATTCTCATCGCACTCGGCCACCGTAGGTCAGAGAATCAGAGTAAATGTGATAGTTTAAAGTAGTGTTATTGTGAATACATACACACACAATAACTATATGCACATACATTTTTACATGTACACACACACATTGAGTTTAAAATCATGTTTTGTCCACCCTTTTTCTTCCTTCTTTCTTTCCTTCCTACCCCTCCCTCTTTTTTCTCCTTCCTTCCTTCCTTCCTTCTTTCCTTCCTTCCTTCTTTCCTTTCTTCTTTCTTTCTTTCTTTCTTTCTTTCTTTCTTTCTTTCTTTCTTTCTTTCCTTCTTTCTTTCTTTCTTTCCTTTCTTTCTCCCTCTCTCCTCTCTCCCTCTTTCTCTCTTTCTCTCTTTCTTTCTTTCTTTCTTTCTTTCTTTCTTTCTTTCTTTCTTTCTTTCTTTCCTTCCTTCTTTCTTCTTTCTCACTTTCTCAGAATGAACTCAGAGGAATTTTATCTTTGAGCTATGCCCTTAGCCCATTTTTCTTAGATTGAAATAGGGTCTTGCTAAATTACTAAGGTTGGCCTCAAATCTGAGATCTTCATCTCAGTCTCCCAAATACTGGGATTACAGGCATGTATCATCATGTCTGGTTTAAGATCCCATTCTTTAAACAAAGCTGTCCTACAAAATAGAGGTATGTCATGCAATAAACTACATTTTCACAAAGTATCATTTTGTTATTGCAAAAAGTACAGTTGTTATAAAATTATAGTTTAATATTATAAAAACAATTAGCATCTTATTTTCATGAATGCCATATTTTATGCCAACTCTCTGAGCAGTGCTCACAGAGAATGTACTTCAGGATCTGCCCAAAATATGCTTTTTGCTTACTACTCTGGTTTTGAAAAATTGTCTTCTTCATGATTTTCATGACCAGCTTGTAAAGCTGGCTGTGAAGCAGCTGGAAGCCCTTGCCTCCCTCTAGTTAAGCAAGGCCTTTTGCCTGAACCATTAGCATCACACAGCTCTCCTAAGCATTTTGTACCATCAGCTGCTCCTGCTGTCACAATAGAGCACTTGAAAATGTTTTTCGGGATCCTTTTGACTTTCCTTATTTTGTCAGATGCCTACAAGGAATTTCACTAGGCTTGAGCAAATTTGTTAGGTCTCATAGGAGACAGACCGGGAACTAACTCAGAGGACAAGAAGCAGCATAAAATACTACCCAGGAGACCAAGGGAACACTTTCAAAAAGGAGAAGGTAGTGACCACCATTAAGTGCTGAAAGAGGTTAAGTAAAGGTTAAGTGTGATCAGCAGACTTTACAGTTTGGACGTAGTTGGCAGTAAATGTTAACTGCTGTGGTTTCAACAATATGTGGAATGTGAGGAAATGCAAAAATTTTATGTCAGGCACTGCTTCATGAAGTCTACTCATGAGTGCAGTGGGGCAGGGTGGACAGAGACTTTATTTACAATGAAAGAGATGCGATCGTTTCTTTAAAGAAGTAAGAGCTGGGTATGGTGGCACATGCCTGTAATCCCAGTACTTGGGAGGCTGCGATAGAAGGAATATGGGTTGGAGGACAACCTCAGCAGTGTGGTCGGACTCTCAGCAACCTAGCAAGATCTTGTTTCAAAATAAAAATTAAAAAGGCCTTGGAGTGTAGCTCAGAGTTAAGAGTGTCCTTGGGTTTGATCACTGGTACCCCTTCCCCCGAAAGAAAAGAAGTCAAGAGGAGTCAAGGTTATAAAAGAGAGGAGGAATTGATGTGTTTTTGGTCGCATTCCCTTCTGAAACAATATTCCTTCACACATTCTTTCAAATTCTTATTAATAGCAGTAGTCCCTTATGTTGCTTGAATATATTGAATGTGACTTTCTGCGTGATGTTATTCCAAGAGACTTATGAAGTCTTAGTGGAACTGATGGTGTGAAGCCATCATAGAAGATATGAGCAGGGGTCATTCCTACCTTGAACATGTTCTCTAGCAGTTCAATGTGCTCTCTTTTTATTGAGAGTCGTGATTTAATAGACCTATCTGGATGAATCACTTAGAGTGGAAATTCCTTTTAACCTTGGCACTGAAAACAGAAATAATCCCTGTCTTCTAGGCCTAGTTCCACTCATATTTATTGAGCTTCCATTGATTAAGATGATAAGTATGATTCAGAGTAAGGCTTGATCCATGTGTTGTAATGGGATAGTTGGCTGGAGCAACTATTGCAGAACCTCCAGGTTAAAATGACGTCCTAATGAGTCTATTAATGCCTTCACATGCTTATCAAAGTCCCTTAGTGGCAGCTAGATTCAAGTATACACAAATTTCAAATGAGGGCTAATAACAAAGTCTTCAGACATCCAAACAATCTGGAAAAGATTTAAAAATTTTTGAAGCAGTGGCCATAGTGAGTATTTGATGTCACAGTGTTAAGTGCTTTACAATTAGGGAATAATGCACCATTTTTTTTTTTTTATAGTGGATGCAGCATGACCACAGGCATCCTTGTTCTTGCTTCCCAGAACCTCAGACCCATAGGTGGAGGGGCATTGTTATTGTATCATCACAGATAAGGAAATTGGGGCTCCAGAAAAGTTAGTAATAGTAGCTTCCAGTGTAAGGGCTGATGTTCAGCACCAGGCAGAACATCAAGAAATTTAAGGACATCCTATAGAGGAGCAAATAAGGCAACCTAACTGAGGGAATGGGAGGGGGGAAGAGGGAAACTCTCTAAAGCACATGCTATACTTAAACATATCAAAGTCAATCACTAAGCCAAGCATGGGTAGGAGGAATGGGAGGGAATGGGATTGGGATAGGCTAAGGGCTAATTGGGTAATGTGTGCATATATGTTTCTACAAGTCTTTTATCTTATTAAGATGTATGACTACAATGTACCAATTAAAAAAGAGAAATTTATGCTTAGTTGTGATATTTTCACTGCTACCCTATGCTGTCATATGTCCTTATTACCTGAGTTTTGTGGTTGAGAAAGTAGAAAAGGAGAGTAATGTTTTCAAATGTACATGACTGGTTAATGACCCAGGGGGTCATGGCTGAAGGACCCAAGGATTCCCTGAGCTCCTAAGTGTGAAGCTAGACTGCCTCTTTAGGCTATCTACTGAGAATTTTCCCTTCTTCTGGAAGTAATGCAATTTCTAATTAAAATAAACTATCAGAAACTAATTACATCATATGTTTATCTAAATAGCCTCATAGAGGCCAAAAAAGCCAGAGATGGTTTTAATATATATATATATTTTTTTTTTTTTGGTGGTACTGGGGTTCCTGGAAACCTTTCTACCCCCACTACACTCCCAGAACTATTTTGTATTTTTATTTGGAAACAGGCTTTCTTAAGCCAGCGAGTCAGGCTTCAAACCTGCAGGATCTTCCTGTCTCCGCCTCCCAAGCGCGGGAATTACAAGCGTGCGCCACCATGCCTGGCCATGGCTTTAAATTTTATATATGTAATTTCAGTGTCCAGTCAAGGACTATCTCAACAGAATTTTTGGTTATTAGTTTGTTTCAATGGAAGATTTAATAAATAAACTTACCTGCTGAAAATTTGCAACTTGTTATAAACTGAAGACAGCTTATGTTTTTTTCCCCCTATGGAAATATTCTAGATGTAGTGGATACCAAAGTATAAAATAAAATAAAATTTAATATAGAAGTGATTTAGCTAGGCATGGTGGTCTACATCCTGTACTTACTTGGGAGACAGAGACAGGATTGCAGGTTCTAGACCAGCCTCTTTAACTTAGCAAGACTCTATTTCAAAATTAAAATAATTACATAAAATAAAATAGATATGAGGGTATAGCTCAAAGGTAAAATGCCCTTGAGTTCAAGCTTCAGTACTGTAAAAGTACTGATTTATTGTGAAGCATCTGGGAAATACATGATAAACTAATATAGCAATTGACAAACTTGTTCTTCAAAACAGTCGCTTCAGTGAAACTAATGTATAATGGTATATAACAATATTATGCAACCATGTCTCTAGTATTATTATTAAATATATCTGAGAAAAATACTGAATACATCATTGAGTAATAATCTACCTAAGTGTCATACCCATAATATCAGACAGTTTTCTAGTCAAACTTGTAACTATTAATTGGGGTGTCTGGCAGTTGTGCCAACTAATTGTCCCCACAGAAATATGTAATCCATTCCGTGATGGCTAGGGGATGCCAGGCATTTTTCCTCATGATTTGAATATAATATGTTGATGATAGTATCAACTGTTGATGTAGGTTAAATATACATTTAGGTAAACACCAATTCTTGCTTGAAGGTAAAGAAAAAGAAGCAGTTTTAGTTAAAAGCATAGTCTGTGTGTGTGTGTGTGTGTGTGTGTGTGTGTGTGTGTGTGTGTGTGCACGAACGCGCAAGAACACGCGTGGTACTGGGGATCAAACCCAGGAACATTCTTCTCAGAGGTTGACTCTCAGTTGTATTTTATTTTTTTAATTTTGAAACTGGGTCCTGCTAAATTACTGAGGGTCTCATTAAGTTGCTGAGGCTGGCCTGGAAACTACTATCCTCTTGTCTCAGCCTCCTAAGTACTGGGAGTACAAGCATGCTCCACTGCACCCATCCTGCCTGGCTAAAAGCCTAGTCTTGAATTGGTTATGCAGCTATAGCTGTAACAAGCAAGCATAGTATGAGAAAACTGAAGGGAGAAGATGAGTAGCTTACAGTGTTTTGTTTTGAAAAAAAATTATAGTCCCATAAGATTTTCAAAACTATTCTACGTTCCCATCACAGTTTTTCTAGCGATAGCATTTTACACAGCGATGGTACTTCATTTTCTATCAGCAAATTATCTAAAGCATCAATTTCTTAGGTATAAACTTATTTTGCAAACATTAAAAATTATCACCTATTTTCAAATTATAGATGAGAATTATTGAAACATTCTGATACATCGAAAGATGAGTATGAAAATCAATTTAAAAAGAATAATCTTTCACATTTTATCATAAAAACGTCAGTTAAAACCTAGGATGCATTCAAAGTTTTTTTATTTTGTTTTTAGGAACTTCCAAATTCTAAACACTAACTCAGTAAATACATCATTTTAGTGCATTACATTCTGTTTATGTATTCATCACTTGACACATTTGGGTTGCTTCCACTTTTTACCTGTTTTGAAATATGCTTTTCTGAACATTTGTGTACAACTTTTTTATATACGTAATTTCTCTTGGGAATATAATGTGGAATGAAATGACTAGGTCACATGATCTCTGTTCAATATTTTGAGTGCTTGTCAAACTGTCTCCCAAAGTGGCTGCACTATTTTATAATCCATTAGCAATGTACAAGTGTTCCAATTTATTTTCATGCTTGCCAATACTTATTAATATCTGTCTTACTTTAAGCATCCTAGTGGGTATGCACTGGTCTTTGTAGCTTTGATTTGCATTTCTCCGACAGCTAATGATGTTTAGCATCTTTTTACATGATTATTAGCCCTCTGTACATTTTTTTGAGAAATGTACTCAGATCTTTTGACCAGTTTGTAGCTGGATTATCATTTTATTGTTGAGCTGTTTTCTTATCAAAAGTATGATTTATGAGCCGGGCGTGGTGGTGCATGCTTATAATCCCAGTACTTGGAAGGCTGAGACAGGAGGATCGCATGTTCTTGGTCATCCTCAGCTACTTAGTGAGGCCCTCCACAACTTAGTGAGACCCTATATCAAAATAAAGAATAAAAATAAAAATAGGGCTGGGGGTGTAGCATAGAGGTATAATGCCCCGGATTGTATCCCCAATACCACACACACACACATACACATACAGAAAAGTATGGTTTGTGAATATTTTCTGTTATTCTTTGGGTTGACTTTCCTTGATTGAGTTGAAAATGTAGGCATTTTGTTTATTTGAAGTACAAGTATTTTGATTTTGATCATGTCTAAGAAACCATTGCTTAAGCCATGAAAAATTCCCTTATACTTTGTTCTAAAAGGTTTATATAGATTACTGTGAATTAAATGTTGTATATAAAATGACATGTTTCAACTTCACTCTTTTGCTTGTGGATATCCAATTTCACCAGCACCATTAGTTGAAAAGACTATTCTTTCTACATTGATTTGTCTTGGCACCTTGGTAGAAAATCAGTTGATGGTATATGTAAAGCTTTATTTCTGGGCTTTCAGTTCTACTCCATTGATTTATGTCTAGGTTTATGATAGCACCTCAGTGTCTTAATTAGTGTATATTTGATTTCTCAATTAAAATTGAGAAACATGTTTTCCATTTTTTTATTTTTTAAGATTGTTTTGGTAATTCTGGTTTTTTATATTTTTATATGAATTTGGTATCATTAGATAAATAACACATTAGCTAAATAATCAATTTGGGTAATATTGACACACTGATAATTTTAAATCTTTAATACATCAGCATAAGATATCATTTCTATGAGTAAGATATTCAATATCTTTCAACAATTAGTTTTAGTTTTTAGAGTATATATCTTGAATTAAAAAAATTATCCTATTTATTTTTGTAAATGGAATTGTTTCATTATTTTTACTTTCAAATTATTCATTGTTCATGATAGATATATAAAGTTTATAGTCTATTTTGACTTTTTAATCATTTGTACATATTTTTATTGTTTCTATTGGAATTCTATATGTAAGATCCTATTGTCTATGAATAAAGATGTTATGGTTTTTATTTCCCAGTACTATTGTCTTAGTCAGCATTCTAATGCTATATTCTGAAAGACCTGACCACACAAGTTAGAGGAGGGAAGATTTTGATTCTGAATTCAATCCTTGTGAGGCCAGGGTCTGGAGCTGGTGAGCATGGTGGTGGGAAGCAAAGAAAGGGAGAGAGCAAGGGTCTGCTCTCAGGTCATTGAGGCCAGAAGCAAGAGACAGCCAGAAAGCAAGGGAATTAAAAAACACACCACCCCTGAGGCTACATCCCCAGGGACCCAGTTTCTCCAGCCACTCTCCACCAACTGAGGCCACCACCAAGGTAAATTGATTACAGTAGAGATTACAACCCTCAGGACTGGATTACATCAACCCTGAAATCAATTTATGTACTCTTCAGGGGACATTCTTTATCTAATATAAATATGCTTTTTTTTAGCTAATTTTGAAAATTTGAAT
Organism: Muscardinus avellanarius; assembly: GCF_963383645.1. Classification (NCBI taxonomy): domain Eukaryota; kingdom Metazoa; phylum Chordata; class Mammalia; order Rodentia; family Gliridae; genus Muscardinus; species Muscardinus avellanarius. Next base: position 48,883,849 of record NC_137787.1, on the reverse strand, counting down.
TTTTCAATATGATAGGTTTAATAATGTTTCATTGCAGCAGATTTCTAAACATCATGGCTATATTGATTGTGGCATCTGTTCTCTACATTTTTAATACAATAGTGAATGAACCTGAAAAGCAAATCATCTTCACTTTGTAATACAGTCGTCAGCAAATATTTATAGAAAGCAACATCATTTCCAGGAATGTACTAGGCAATGTAGATGATAGAAAAAATAATCTCTGTTTACAACTGAGTTTCGTAGAGAAGCCAAGTTTTAACATGCTTGAAATTTCTCCAAGGAAAATGTAGTAATGAATACAAATTCAGTGGATGTTGAGAAAACTAAACTGATAATTACAAACTGAGGTAAGTCATAAGACAATGAAAAAGGGAAATCACAGCCTCATTCTTTTTAATGGATGAATGGAATTTGACACTATGTTTTCTTTTGAAAAATGATATAGAATATAGTTTGAGCAAGATAAAAAGATTAATTAGAAGTATTTTCTGATAAGAAAGATATAAAGTGGAAAGGTTTATTTTAATTAGAATAGAAAAGAAGAATGAAGTTGAGTGAGATTCTGAAGAACAAAAAAATAATATTTTGTGAAAGATTGATGATAAGAGAATTAAGAGAGGCAGGATAAAAATGACTAATCTTGCCAGTTAAGAATATGCAAATAGGTATCCTGAATTGTTCAGATTGCAAAGCTATGAATGGAAGAGCTAAGATTTAAAACAGTCATTTGACTTTAGACGTATGTTCTTTATATCAGGCTGTGTTTCAGAAGAAACTGTGGGGGATGGTGGGCTATTATATATCTCTGAATCTCTAATAGAGTTCTTCTTCAGCTCATGTTTCTAGGTAAAATGGTTTATATTTTACATGAAGTGTACCTCACAAAAGGGGAGACTGAAAGCTTACTCTAGACAGTCTGAGAGGCATAGCAAATGAGGCTCATGATAAGTAGGGAAAATGAATTCAAGTAGATACATTAAAATATATAAGAAGGCCCATTGTAATCCCAGCATTTGGAAGGTTGAGACAGGAGGATCGAGTTTCATGGCCAACCTCAGATACTTAGTGAGGCCCTTTGTAACTCAGTGAGACCCTGTTTCAAAATAAAGAATAAAAAATAGGGGCTGGGAGTATTCCTTAGAGGTAGAATACCCCTGTTTTCTTTCCCCAGTACTGCAAAAAAAAAATATATATATATATATATATATATATTTATGTGTGTGTATATACATATACATATACATATACATATACATATACATACATACATACATATATATATACATATATATACATATATATACATATATATATATATATGTATATATGAAGGTGTTTTACTCCACAATATTACTTTGCTATTTTTGTTGCAACCATGAGATTATGTTAAATCAGTTTAGACTCCCAAGAGTTACCATACTCCAAGGAGTAAAGTATTACTGATACAGTCATATTATATTTTTCTTCCAACCTTTAGCATGAGAATTTTTATACATAGTTTATCTATTAATTTCTTAGTTCACTGAGTAAACACTTGCTTTATGTCTCCTACATTCAAAGTCCTATAAGGAAAAGTTTTAGACTTGTGAAAAGAAGGCAACCTGCTCCTTGTATTAGCTTAATTTCTCTTTACTGATTCTCCCTCCCTTTGAGTTGGGCTAATGTGCATCCCTGTTTGGCAGCAATAAAAAGAATTTGTACTAGTTATCCTGGCACCTTGACCATTTAGCTTTCCTTATCATGTGTCTGAGTTTCGATGGTCAATTGCTTAGTCACTATGGTGGCTAATTTTTTGTGTCAGCTTGTCTGGCCACTAAATGCCTAGAAATTTGCTCAAACATTAATTTGGATGTACCTGTGAGGGTGTTTACTGATGAAGTCAACATTTGCATTGGTAAACTCAGTTAAGGTGATTTTTCTTTCTAATGTGGGGACATTATTATGCAATCAGTTGGAAATTTGAATAGAACAAAGCAAATAAGTGAGAGGAAATTACTATTGTCTAGATTCTCCACCAGGAAGGTTGATCTTTTCTAGACTTCAGACTCACACTGACACATCAGATCTTCTAGGTTTTCTAGCTTTAGGCATTTCGACTACAACTTTCTGTCATGGTTCTCTTGATTCTCAGACTCTTGTACATGAACTGAAACTATATTATCAGCTCTCTTGAGTCCCCAGGTTGGTAACTATGGATATTGGGAGCTCCAAGCCTCCATAATTGCAAGAACCCATTTCTCATTATAAATGTTCACTCTTGCATGTTCCTGTTCTCTCATTATCTCTCTCTCCTCTACACACACACACACACACACACACACACACACACACACACACACACACACCTTATTAGTTTTATTTATCTGGAGAACCCTGCCTAGTGTTGCCCACTTGCTTATAATTCATTTACATTTATGTTTCAGTTCAAATTGAATACATGTATTCAGTCTTCAGCACCACTGTTGAGGAACTTAAGTAGAAAAATGTTATGTATATAAATGCTAAAATTCTAGAATCATCTATGATGTTTTAATTTCCAAAAAAAAGACACAAAGTAAAGAGAAGTCTGACAATTCACAAAACAAGATAATGCTGACAACACATATTCCATATTTTTTCCTTTAAATTTTACCAGTTAAGACTGTTTTTCCCCTTGAGATTCATTGGCAAGATTTTGACAGAAACGTGAGACAAGTTGTGTTTGTGTTTATGATAAACTATTAGCTTGGAAAGTTCATGCAATAATAAATGAGTAGGAGTACAGTGTCCAGCTAACACTCATTATTTGAGTGCTACACATGGAAAATGCTTTACTAGGTCTTTATATGAGTTACTTTAGGAAAGAACTTGGTAGAGATAAGAAAGACTACAATTTTTAATAGGAAATACTAAATAAAAAGTGAAAGCTAATAGTTATAAAGCACTCATTACATGTATTAGACACTCATGTCTTCAAACAATATGCCAAGATGATATTATTTTAATTTTATGTGTGAAGAAAATAAGGCACAAAGAATCAAAATTTCTTGCAAGGCCACTCAGCTGGCTGTTCAAGTTGAACACTTTGGCTCTTGTGGTTGTATCTTTAGCACTGCCTGGTACTCTATTCTCATATGGCCACTTACATATAATAATAACAATATTACCTTACTTTTATTTTAATTTGCAAAGTCCTGTTAACATATTTTCTCTCTCTCCCTGCTACTCCTGTGAATACTCACATACACCCTTATGAAGCAAAAATATCTTTATTTTTACAGATGGTAGGCATTTATGTGGTGTGTCCAAAGTTGTACAGCTCAGGAGTAGTGGAACAGAAGTTGTCTTAAGCTCAGTTCTTCACTGTGAATATTTCTTTCTACAAAGCAGAAGCCAGAGTGCTGAAATTTTCATCATTTTATACCTTAGGAAGAATCCTTGGCGACATCAAAATAGGAAACAAGATATTCATTAATCTTTTATCTTTAGACATTTTCTTACACTAAGGTGATTCTTCAAACTTTTATAATTATACAATGCAATGAATCCTTTACAGCTAATAGCTTGCTTCAGTTTGCTATCTGCGAAATGATGGTAAGATTAGTACTCATCCATATATTTGTTAATAAAAATAAAATAACAGATACATTTTAAAGTACATGGCGTTCTGTTGTTATCTAGTGTTATTAATAAGGACTGGAAATACAAAATGGGGCAGGTTGCTTGAAACCATTTTCATTATTGAAAAATAGCTCCTGGTTCACAGCTGCCACTGATGTCCAGAAGATAATCTAATTTTTTTCTATGTGTTAATTATAAAGAGGTAATGTCAATGACCAACACATCTTTTCAGCAGAGATTTCTATGTAGTGAATACTTTACAGAAATACAAAGGATATTTTAAGAAGCTATTTCCTCAAGGAGTTTCTACTTCCCCATTTAATTAAAATATTTTGTATTTACTAGGGGCCTGGGGGGAGGGGCAATGGGGAGCTGATGTTTAATGGATATAGAATTTTGGTTTTGCAAGGTGAAAAGAGTTCTGGAGACTGGATCACACTAATGTGAATATACTCAATACTACTGGACTTAGAGTTGTGTATCAGTGCATCTTGCTTCACAATGGCAAATCTGAGAAAAGTGACTTAAAGGAGAGACAGTTTATTTTGGATCTTAGTTTCATAGGTTTCAGCCCATGGATAGCCAGCTCCATTACTCTGGGCCTGGGGGTAGGCATAAGATCATGGTGGAATGATGTGGCCAAGAAAACTGCTTGGCTCATGGCAATCAGGAAGCAAGAAAGGGCCAGAGAAAAGATAAAACCTTCTGGGGAAAGCTCCCAGTGACCTACTTTCTCCAACTAGGTCCCTCTTTGCAGTAGCCTATTCAGCCATCGATGGATTGGTTCACAATAGGGTCAGAGCTGGTATGATCCAGTCATTTCCCCAGAGTCCCACCTGTGAACCTGTGAGACTTTAGGAAATATTCCAGATCGAAACCATAACAGTTCAAGCTGTATGCAGAAATAATTAAGGTGATTAGCTGATGGTGATAAATTTTATTCTGTGATCCTCCTATTTCAGCCTCCCAAGCCCTATGATTACAGGCATGCACCACCACTCTGCTATGTATATTTTACCAAAATAAAAATTTAAATGAAAAAAGAACATGTTTTAGACTTAAGAAGACTAAATTCTAATAATTCCTGGGAGCATAAGTTTGTGGGAGTTAAAAGTGTATGCAGTAATGAGCATAACATATATGAGGAAATTATCAAAGAATAAAGCCATGCCTGTAATAAAGGAATCTTGACAGGCAGTCCTTCCTACCAACTCTTACTTTAAAAGACTGAATAAAAAATTGACGTAGAAGGCAGGTGAATAAAAACAAAACAGGTAAGTACTTGGTTTTTCAAAAGAATACAAAAGTATACTTTGGTTAAAAATTCAATAGTGAAAGATGCTTACCATTCTGTATATCTGAGAAAAATGATACTATATTAAAATGTTTAATACATTTATTTAGGTGGTTAAAATAACTAATCTTCCTTTCCTTTCATTGTCTTCTTCCCTTCATTATCCCTACTCTTCATTAACTTATTTCATACCCTTTTCCTTCCTTACCCACTTTTCCTCCCTTCCTTCTCAAAATAGCCAACCAACCTTGGTTTAGCAAAGGAGGCCTTATGCTTTGTTTAATGATAGGTTTTCTCATGTTGCTTAGCCATCAGCAGGATTTTGTAACCATAAAAACTGAGAACTCTCAGAACATTGGGCAGGTTCTCTAAGGAATTTTTGTTTGTGGTGTTTTACTTTATAGTGATGTTGTCTTTGATATACTTAATTTTATTACTTTTTATTTTAAATCAAAAGCTAAGTGAACAATTTCTAAAGTGTTTTAGCCTATTTTGTTTTTATAAACTTCTGATTTACTCTTTTTTTCTCTTTTAATTGGTGCATGTTAATGGAGTACAAGATGGTAGAGGCATACATGCACACATCACTCATTTAGCCCTTCCTCAATTCCCACCCCATTTCCTCCCCCTCCCTTTTTCTCATGTTTGCTTAGTGATTGGCTTTGATATATTTGTGAATATACATCATGTACATTAGGGAATTTCCCTCTTTCGCACTCCCATCAGTTAGATCACCTTATTTGTTCATTTATGGTTTCTCCTTCCTTGTCTAGAGTTCCTCCTATGACCCTTTTCTCCCTAGCATTTGCATATTAGGGAAAGCATCCAATTTTTTTTTTTTTTTACTTTTTGTGATTGACTAATCTCACTTAGCCTAATGTTCTCTAGTTCTATCCATTTCTCTGCAAATGACATAATTTTGTTTTTTTTTATAGCTGAGTAAAATTCCATTGTGTACGTATCCTATAGTTTTGTAATCCATCCATCTGTTTATGGACCTCTTGGCTGGTTCCATAGTTTGGCAATTGTGAATTGTGCGGCTATGAGCATAGATACACATGCATTAGTTTGATAGTTTTATTTCCATTCTTTTGGATAGATACTCAGAAGTGGTATTGCTGGATTATATGGTAGGTATTGCAAATTAGTGTAGCCACTATGGAAAACAGTATGGAAGATCCTCATAAAGTTCTAATTCTGAAAGCAGCATTGAGTTTATATTGTATAGATGATTCATTGAGAAAATTAGGCATATTTAAAGACTTTGCTTCGAGGACTGAAACTAAAATATGTTAGATAAACTTGGGTGAAAAGTTCATCTGGATACACTTTGCATAAGCACCAATTTCATTATGACTAAGGAAAAGAAAAAGTATTATATGGCTGGGAGTGGTGATGCATACTTGTAATCCCACTATTCAGGAGGCTGAGGCAGGAGAATCATAGTTTGAGTACAGCCTCAGCTACTTAGAGGGACCCTTTGCAACTCAGTGAGACCCTGTTTCAAAATAAAGAGTAAAAAATAGAACTGGAGGTATAGTTCAGAGGTAGAATGCCCCTAGGTTCCATCCCCAGTACTACAAAACAAACAAACAAACAAAAAAAAACAAAGTTGCCTGTGTGTTTAGGACATTCATGAATTCACATCAACTTGTATGCTGAAGTAGCAATAGATGTTATAGCAGCAAATCTTAACATATTGATGTTGTAGGCCTTTTTGAGAATATAAACAAATACGCATATACACATCCGGTATTGCACGCATTTTTAAGCTGTTAGGGACTCCTTGGAATGGAGTTATATGGCTGTGGGCCACTGTAACATCCCAAACTTCCTACACTAGTAGAATAGAAAATAGGATAAACTTTTTTTTTTCCAAAATTTCAGATGAACATTTTTTTTTTAGGCTTGGAAAGAGCAATATTTTCTTTCAGAGATAAAATGCTCAAAAATTTGCCTTTAAAATACATGCTAATATTTTATGGTCTTAAAACATATTTATGTAACATTTTTAAAAGTATTGAAATATTCTTTTAAAAACTTATTTTTATTGTTTCAATTGTGGAAACTTAGCATTCTGACAATGGATGGACCTATTTAAAAATAGAAAGATAGAAAGTAAAGACTTTAATTAACAATTTCAGTCCACATAAGATTATTCAAATAAATTCAGTCAATAAACCATTTTAAAGAAGTCAAAATAACTTTTTAAAGAAAAGCATATGATTCTAGAAATTTCAGAATGGTGTTTGCAAAACAACAATCACAAAGGCTTTAAAAAGTTATAAATTTTATATTAAAACTTTTTATCAAATAATAAATTGGAAATTCTACTTTTCATTTAAAATAAAATGAAATACAATAAATTACTTTATCACAAAAACAAATAATATTGGTGAATCTTTGTCTCTTTAGTTGTGTGTTTTTTTCATCACTAAGTTATATTCATGAAATAAACTTATGCGCTACTGATTTACTGCATGGTTTGAACAAAATTTCTTACCTTTTAACCATGCTTTGTGTCATGAACTATACAGATCTGAATATGGAAAAATACTTTTTAATTTATTAAACTCAAATCTCTCTGCAGCCTTATATCATGATAAATGTAATTGAGCAGGATCCTCCTATTATTAGGAAGATAATGAAGTCTCCCCAGTAAGATCAACTGAAAAGATGACTTACAGGTCCTCTGTTAGAGATAGACATTGATTAATGTGTGTGTTGGGATATAATTTGGGGACAATTTTGGGAGGCAGAACAAACTCCTGGATTATATTTTATTTAGTTCAGTGCACTGAACCAAGGTACTAAGACTTAGGTACTAAGAACAAACTTAGTACTCAAGAAGTAATGCATTCTCTGTATTTTAGTTTTCCTTCTTTAGAATTGGTTTGGACAGCTGTTTCTTAAAGACAATGACAGCATCTTGCAGATTGTGGTAAAGGGAAAAGCAATGAAGTAAATATAACTAAGGAAAATAGTTGTGCCATTGAAGCAAGATATAAGAAACAAAAAATTTAATATTAATAATCTAGATTTTAACTATTTGGGAAAAGATTACTAATTCCTTGCATATTATATATCTGAGAGAGCTGCTTCTTACAGAAAGCAGATGACAAATGTAATAGGAATTAGGAATTGACACATGGATTTGAGAAATAAACTACCACCAAATTTGCCTCACTGCCTAAGAAATATTTTTTATTTGAACCAAATTTAGAGATAATGACTTAGTTCATGTAGTGAGATGATTTTTTTTAAAAAAGATAAAAGTGGAATGTTTATCTTTGGCAATAATTATAGGATTTAAAAAATAGCCTAGGTAAAACTTTTTTTTAATATTACAAGTAAAAGAGACAGGTATACATATTTTATGGTTGTTAGAATATTTTCTTATTTCTTTGAAACAGTCTAATAAATACAAATAACTAGGTTTTCAGGAGACATATTTAATGATGTCAAAATAAGTTTGGACATATAAGATTTAAAGCTGCATAATTCATAAACCATATTTTATATGAAAAAATAAGCTTCAAATACCAATTGAATTTGAGATCATTTGTTTTAAATTCATTAGTTTAATTAAGACTAATGTTAAACATACATTTTCAATCAGAAAATATTAAGTAATTGTATATTGGGAAATGGACTTAGTTTTATTCTTTTGTCTCCAAGATTATTTTAAAAAGAATAAAATATTCTTCTTAATAGTTTAAGATTTCTAACATAATTATATGACAGTTTAAGAAGTACTGGAAGTCTTGTCAATTATAATTTTCTTCGTGGATACATCTAACATTTTAAGTTAGATTTGTATAACAATAAAATATGGAAAATGTTCAGCTATGTGTTTCAAAGTATCTGTAAGATAATATACCTCCACCCTGCTCTCATTACTTTATTTCTTACTATTATTTTTTTCTTCCATAGATATGCATGAAGTTATAATTATATGTTTGGCATTGCACAACTGTTGGAAGTACAGTAGTGAAAAACAGATGGAGTAACTGTTAGTTATTTAGACTCTAGAAAGATGCATGCTTTAAAGGAGCAACAAATCGTACTGTGTTTGTGTTCCACAGTTCTTAAAAACAAATAACAACACACATTTGCATCAGCTATTAACCAGTAACTCTAATACCTATCTCACTAAGCCAAACTTTTACAATCATTTTCTCCTGTAGCATGTTATGAGTGCATTATTGTCACACTTCCTTCATGCATTTGCAACATGCAAAGCCAAACCCTTTATTTACATTGTGATTGAATTCAGCTCATGAAAAAGTAGACTTCATTTTGTTTGTTTGTTTGTTTGTTTGTTTTTTGCTTTTTTTTTTTGGTGGTACTGGGGTTCTTGGAAGCCCTTCTACCTCAGGTCTACACTCCCAAAGCTATTTTATATTTTTGAAACAGGGTCTCTTAAACCAGCGTGGCTGGCTACAAACCTGCGTGATCCTCCTGTCTCCGCCTCCCAAGCACGGGGATTACAAGCGTGAGCCACCACGCCCGGCTTAGTTGACTTCATTTTAAAGTGGTGGCTTAATAGTTAACTTTGGATATAAGAACATGATGAAGAGTGCTTTTTTGTCAAATTGCTATTCACTTTAGCTTATATAAAGAGAAGGGTGGGAATAGACTTGAACTAGTTGGTCTTTTCCTTGTAAATTGTAAATTTTTCTAATTATAATTTTAGAATGAAAAGATTACTTATACATATCACATTAACAATCTTGTAGAACTTAGGAAACTAAACAATTTGAGATGTTGCTGTTTCATTGGTTAAGTTTAGGAATCATATCAAAGTCATTATTGCATAGAGGAAAGAACAAGTAAACAGACAAGGGAAAAAGCTAGGGACTAGACTAGTTAAATATAGAAGTCTTTTAGTGTTGTTGAGTGATTGCTCATACTCTATGACTATTGTTGTTTTCAAGATGTCTTGATTATCAAGACTCGTTGACCTTTAATAATGTGATGGGAACTCCTTGATGTTAAGAGTTGTGTTTCCCTATTGGCAATAGGCTCTGCTGTCTCTTGATCTCTAATTCTCTTTGATTTACATCCTGCAGTTAGTCCCTCACTACTTCCCTTTGATGATTCTACCTATCACATCCTAAGATTCTCTGGTGCTGATCTGATCAGCAGTGTCACTGATGACTAAAGAGAATGTAACCTGGACAAAATAGGCTCTATTTTTATTCTGAACTACTAATTTTCAGGCAGAAAGACTTTCAGTCACAATCCCAAAGAGTCTATATTTACTTACTACAGCTCTTCAAGACTAACTATTAAGCACCATAGACAATCTCACAATTTCTTCTAACACTGGTTTTCAAGCAATAACAATTTTCTCAACTCCCTGAAATCCACTAGAAGCATTCCCAGGTTTTTAATGGCTTCTTTTGGCATCAGACCTTGGATGCCTCAAATAGTGAAAAATCATTTGGCAGGAAGATCTGCCTCCACCTGCGAAGCTTTTATTCTGATTTCTTAAGAGGAGGGCTGATTTAATCATTACTGCTGAATAAGTTAGTGGTTTGGAGCTTTTGGTTTTTTGGCTGATTTAGGCTGAGCACAGTGTTTGATTCTTGTATCCTTGACAGTGTTCTTGTCTGTTAAGGTGCTAGAGGAGGAGATTAAGTGGAAACCATTTGACTGCTGTTTTTGGAAAGATGAAAGCATGCCATGCCCATTTGGATGCAGAGCGGTAAAGCACAAACTTCCTTCTAGAAATTTTATGGTGCAAGTTTTTATTTCATTTTATTACGTGATTTAAAAAACCTGAAAAGTAAATAGCCCAAATAACAGTTTTGATTTAAATATATCATAAATAGTTAAGTTACCATGTAACTGAAGGCTAGAATCATTTAAACAGCTGTCTTGGACGACAGCTCCCCTTTTATGGTGGCCTAAACCTGAACACTTACTTATTTTCCCCCAATAAATGAGCAATTGAAAGCTTTTTGCCTTTTAAATATATCACTCCACGCAGTAAGACGCTGGGTTCTGGGCAGGGGTCGCGCGCGGCGCACAAAAGCCGGGGCCTGGGTCGCGGGACCCTGGGCCCCGGGCCGAACTGCGCGTAGCACGCCAGACCCCTGGAGAAACCAGACCCAGTAAGACGCTGGGTTCTGGGCGGGGGTCGCGGGCGGGGCACGCCTAATGGGGCCCGGGTCGCGGGACTCTGGGCCCCTGCCGAACTGCGCGTAGCACGCCAGACCCCTGGAGAAACCGGACCCAGTAAGACGCTGGGTTCTGGGCGGGGGTCGCGGGCTGGGCACGCCAGATGGGGCCCGGGTCGCGGGACTCTGGGCCCCAGGCAGAACTGCGAGTAGCACGCCAGATCCCTGGAGAAACCAGGCCCAGTAAGACGCTGGGTTCTGGGCAGGGGTCGCGCGCGGCGCACAAAAGCCGGGGCCTGGGTCGCGGGACCCTGGGCCCCGGGCCGAACTGCGCGTAGCACGCCAGACCCCTGGAGAAACCAGGCCCAGTAAGACGCTGGGTTCTGGGCGGGGGTCGCGGGCGGGGCACGCCAGATGGGGCCCAGGTCGCGGGACTCTGGGCCCCGGCCGAACTGCGCGTAGCACGCCAGACCCCTGGAGAAACCGGACCCAGTAAGACGCTGGGTTCTGGGCGGGGGTCGCGGGCTGGATAAGCCAGATGGGGCCCGGGTCGCGGGACTCTGGGCCCCTGCCGAACTGCGAGTAGCACGCCAGACCCCTGGAGAAACCAGACCCAGTAAGACGCTGGGTTCTGGGCGGGGGTCGAGCACAGGGCACGCCAGCTGGGGCCCGGGTCGCGGGACTCTGGGCCCCAGGCCGAACTGCGAGTAGCACGCCAGACCCCTGGAGAAACCGGGCCCAGAACAGAAAAAGATAAAGAAAAATATCGGAGAGGTGGTAAGAAAGCCGTTATGGATGCCAGGACACTGGAGATGCAGACAAAACTTATCTAAATGCACTGGAACTTATGGAAAAATTCGCCGTGAAAGAGGACTGCTATTTCTCTATATTGTTAAGAATCTCAGACATCACATATAAGGAGAGAGTTTAGCGGAAACCAAGGAGAAATGCGGTGTTGAAAGAGTTCTTCGCGATGGTGGTAGAGACTTGTATTCAGGAGAAGCAGAAACCGGATCTTACCAACTTTATTTTTTTGGAGAAATTACACCAAATGTCGAATGCTACCATCACGCATGCTTAGGAACACTGGACAACATTCAGAGTGGAAAAAGAGCCTGGGAAGGATTTGAAACGGTGGAGGCAGTGGCAATGCCAGTGGCCAATATTCGGGGGAGGCAGAGATCTGATACATTACAACTGGAACCTTTGAAATACTAACCACAGAGACAGTGATCGGAACCTGCTGAGGGGTTAGGCGGGCGCCGGGGCCAGTGGCCGACATCGGAGCTTGCTGTGAGGCAGGGCCACTACTGAGGCCTCCGTGGCCGGGATTGGAACCTGCAGAGGGGTTAGACCGATGCTGGGGCCAGCGAGGCCGGCATTGGAGCCTGCCATGATGCAAGGCTTGTGCTAGGGCCTCCGAGGTCGGGTCCGGAACTTGCTGAGGGGTTAGGCCGGTGCTGGGGTCAGCGAGGCCGGCATCGGAGCCTGCCGTGAGGCAAGGCCAGTGTTGGGGCCCCCAAGGACGGGACCGGAGCCTGCTGAGGGGTTAGGCCGGTGCTGGGGCCAGCGAGCCTGGCATCAGAGCCTGCCATGAGGCAAGGCCGGTACTTGGGCCTCCGAGGCCAGGATAAGAGCCTGCTGAGGGGTTAGGCCGGTGCTGGGGCCTCCGAGGCCAGGATAAGAGCCTGCTGAGGGGTTAGGCCGGTGCTGGGTCCAGCGAGGCCGGCATCGGAGCCTGCCTTGAGGCAAGGTCGGTACTGGGGCCTCCGAGGCCAGGACAAGAGCCTGCCGAGGGGTTAGGCCGGTGCTGGGGCCAGCGAGGCCGGCATCGGAGTCTGCCTTGAGGCATGACCAGTGCTGGGGCCTCCGAGGCCGGGATCGAAGCCTGCCGAGGGGTTAGGCCGCTGCTGGGGCCAGTGAGGCCGGCATCGGAGCCTGCCATGAGGCAAGGCCGGTACTGGGGCCTCCGAGGCCAGGATAAGAGCCTGCTGAGGGGTTAGGCCGGTGCTGGGGCCAGCGAGGCCGGCATCGGAGCCTGCCTTGAGGCAAGGCCGGTACTGGGGCCTTGAGGCCAGGATAAGAGCCTGCCGAGGGGTTAGGCCGGTGCTGGGGCCAGCGAGGCCGGCATCGGAGCCTGCTGTGAGGCAAGGCCGGTACTGGGGCCTCCGAGGCCAGGATAAGAGCTTGCCGAGGTGTTAGGCCGATGCTGGGGCCAACGAGGCCGGCAGCGGAGCCTGCCGTGAGGCATGACCAGTGCTGGGGCCTCCGAGGCCGGGATCGGAGCATGCCGAGGGGTTAGGCCGGTGCTGGAGCCAGCGAGGCCGGCATCGGAGCCTGCCGTGAGGCAAGGCCAGTACTGGGGCCTCCGAGGCCAGGATAAGAGCCTGCCAAGGGGTTAGGCCGGTGCTGGGGCCAGCGAGGCCGGCATCGGAGCCTGCCGTGAGGCATTACCAGTGTTGGGGCCTCCGAGGCCGGGATTGGAATCCTGCCAAGGGGTTAGACCGGTGCAGGGGCCAATGGCCAGCATCGGAGCCTGGCGTGAGGCAAGTTCACTCCTGCGGCCTCCAAGGTCGGGACCAAAGCCAGCTTAGGGGTTTGACCGGTTCAGGGGCCAGCAAGACCAGAACTGGGGCCTCCCATGAGGCAAGGCCGCTGCGTGAGCCAGCGAGGTCCGGATCAGTCCACTGAGTAGCCAGGCCACTACTGGGACCATCAAGAGTGGGATTGGTACTTGCAACACAGCATGCACAGAGAAATATCGCAGAAAATATAAATCAGACGCTTCTCTTAATCAGCAATAACTAGGAGGAAAAGGGCAACAGGAAGAGGTTGAGCTATAGAAAGGGCCCTATAGTGAAACAACTAATGTGATCAATCAGAGGGTATGTAATACTGGAGGACGGAGCCTCTTTAAAATGCAGGAGGTACATAAACAAATGTATCAAGGTAAATCACCAAAGAAGTGTGGGATGGAGGGAGGGGGAGGGAATGGGACGGGGGCTGGAGGAGGGCTAATTGGATGATGTGTGCTTGTATATCCTCTCAAGTCTTGTACTCCAATGTGATTGATATATGACTACAATGCACCAATTTAAAAAATAAATTAATTAAAAAAAATAAATATTGGCAAGAAAAAAAAATAAAGTGAAACGTAACATTAACCTGATTAAATAGGTCATGATGCTTTTGTGCAAAGTGCACATGGAATATCTTAACAAATAAATACTTTACATGGTTTATTGTAGGCATTTTTCTATCCTTTCAGTGATTTCTGAATATATTTTGTGTGTTTGTTCATGCATACTTTATGTATATCTATAACTCATCCTTCATGCCAAGAAAAATTGCTAATGGTCATTGCATTTTCTCAGTAACAAAATTGTAAAGAGTGATTTAAAAATGAATAGACTAAGTTTAAAATATGTAATTTACAATGTCAAGATATTATAATTACCATACTGTCAAATAAAAATAATCAATTTAAAAAAAAATAATAAATATATCACTCCACACAGATGACAATTTTAGATTTCTTCACCATGAGGAATTAAACACTAAATGTCATATGCAACATTTAAAATGGTTTCCCGAGTAAATTTCTTTGTTAGAGAGTAAGCACCTTCATTTCTGTCACTCATTTCTTCATCTGCTCTTTCCCAGGCAACTTCAAGAAAAGTCGATGCCTACTTCTGACCTCAGATTATGTAGCCTAGACTCTCTGAACATGGGAAGGTGCCTGCTCTAGGTGAAGGTCTAGAAAAAAGACCCATGTAAAGATGCTAAAGCAGGAATTGCCATGACTTGAGACATGAGTTTTAAGTGGATGGAATGGAATGGGGGAGGAAGAGAAAACATCCAGGCTGGCTTATGCAGGGCGTGTATGCAGAAGCTGTCGGGTGATTTTGTGTGTGGATGTGGTGTTATCTTTTTGCTACTTTCACATCATCACTGAAAAAATTGTGGATGCTATCCTCAGACATTAAACATATGATATTTGTTAGGGTTTATCAGAAATTCACACCTAAAACAAATCTAGGCAATTATCTTCTTTTTTATTCAGATTAATTGTATGAGAAGAAAATTGTGTTGGGGAAAATTGACACTTATTTATGCAATTTTTAATGACTTGGTTTAGAAACGAACCTAGTGTTCATTATGTCTTTGATGTAAATAGTGATCATTATTCTGTTACAGTGGGAAAGAGGCATACTTCTTGTAGGAAGATAAACATAGCATTTATGTTTAGTAAAACTTTTTTTTAAATTCAAATGAACTTTGGACAAAATCTAATTTATATCATGATTGCTTACCTTTCCAAATTTATATTTATTTTCTTCTTAATGACAAAATGTCTTTTTTAAATGCTGCATTATATTATCAGTTTGATTTAAAAATTAAAAACTATTTCATGGCATCTTTATGAATTGGATTTAATAGGCTCATTACTATCTGCAGTGTCCTGCATTTCAGTCAAGAGTTTAGTTGTAGCAATTTGACTTATTTGCTGAAAATAAAATTGTTAATGGTGAAACCACCTGTACCATATCATTTTATGTGAGTACTGTGCACAAAATTCTGGAGATATTGCATTAAAATAGATTTTTCCTGGTGAAATAAAATATTGTGTTAATGTTATGCTTTGGGTGTTTCCAAACATATTAATACGTTAAAATATATAATTGTAAAATTTGTTTGCCTCTTTTTTTTATTGCAGTACTGGGGATGGAACCCCCAGGGGCATTGTACCTTTGAGTTACATCCCCAGCCATATTTTTCAGTCTTTCTATTTTTTGAAACAGGGTCTTACTGAGTATCAAAGGGCCTCAGTAAGTAGCTGAGACTGTCTGAGAACTGCGATCCTCTGGTCTCTCCCTCCCAAATGCTGGGATTACAAGTGTGCACCACCATGCCTGACTGTTTACCTCTTTCTTATTCAAGTATTTTCTTGAACATATTTGAATATGGAACTATTTTGAAGATGTATGTAAAACACCTCTTACATTTCATAGAGCTAGCTTTTCTCAGAATTCATTTTGAGTTCTGCTCATAGAGTTGACTTTTATTTGTGCAGGTGGTAGTATTGATGATGCCTTACTCACCCGCACATGTTTATGGACAAAACAGTAGTGGTCTTATATTTCTTTTTGACATTGAACAAATGTGAGTTTATTTCTTCATTAATTCCAATAGATAAAACAGTTAGTCATCTGTTGTTCTTATCAAGGCTTGAATTCAAATTCACAGGTGACTCCAGTCTCTTTTGCAAAGAGAGAGAGAGACAGATGTACACTACAGTCCCTCTTTATGCTGAGTTATTAGATGGTTGCGTTTCTTTTACAATCTTCTAGAACTTAAGGTACTTTCTTTCCATCTCTTTCTTTAATATCTGATTTAGAAGGCTGATAGTACTGGCTAAGAAAACAGAACATTCTTTGGTCTTTTTAGTGTACACACTAGTTTTTCCCACTAAATATATGTGAAGCTTTTGGAGAACTGTAAACTCTTATTTCCAACCAATGAAAGAGAATAGAATATAGAAAAGGAAACAGATACCTAATAGGCGATGACCTCTCATTTTAAGAGAAAAGAAAACATGGATTTTAAAGCTACATGGATGAAATCATCATCAATGTGATTTGAAAGCTCTTTCTACTTTTAATTTTCCAAAGCTATGTTAGTGCCTGGTTGAAAATCTTTCTGTTTCCCAATTTTCAGTATCTTTTCTTTTAATATCATTGCCTAATTTTCTTCTAGGAAACAGTTTCCTGAGAGATCTGTTATTTTTTTTAAAAGAATTTGGAATTTGAGCACTAATTGTCTTTGGTACACTCAAAGGTTCACTTTTATACTTCTGAATAATTATAATAGGTGCCTGTGTGCGACATTTTTCATCTGTAGGTGATAACTCAGTTCGCATGTGGATTTCTACATGCTCTGCAATAACTGTGTCCCTGAGGAAATTGAATTCAGTGGGTGGAAACTGTTGAAAATAATGGCTCTGCATCAAGGCATAGCTGGCTAGAGTAGAATTGAAGGTGTGTTTTAGAGAGTAGATTATGAAGAGGTGTAAAATTTGCTATGAAAATTTCAAGGAAGCACTGAAGGATAGTTAACAGGTGGATGGCAGAATCAAGATTTTCATTTATGAGCTATCACTACAAGAGAGTTAGTACAAGGACTGGGAAAAAGAGTGTAGGCAAGGAAAGCTAGTCTGGGTTCAAAGGTGTAGGGTTATCACTGTCTTACAGTAGGAATGGAGAAGATCAAGTAGATTCTAGCACTGTTCTGAAAGCAAAATGCACAAGATGTGGTGAGAGTAGAGAGATGAGTAGAAGGAAGAAATGCAGTATAACTTGAAGAGTTGGTAACACTGGCAAGGTGAGAAATTTGAAGAGGAGCAGCTTTAGCATCATGAAGACAAGGAAAGGCCTGGTTTGTAGCAGCTTTGGGAGCTGGCTCGTGGCAGTGATCTCTGCTTGGCTTGTGTGATGCTGAATTACATGAACACGTTCTATTAAATATATCAATTTTAACATGGTAGCTTGTTAAAATAGATATTTAAAACCTTCAATTTATAAGCAGAAGGCTTAATGCATGCTATTGCTACTTTGTCATCCGGTTTGTTTAGAGCTGACCTTCCTCTGGGCTGCTCAAGAGAATCATTTTCTACCTGATCGTCTTACACAGTGGTGCTCAAGCTTTCGGTACCAATTTTGTAAATATGTGCCTGCAGATCACAGGGAAATCCCTGCTGGCTTTATGTGTTGGGATTTGCACTTATGTTATATGGAGGGGGAGTGTGTACTGAAACCACCTGCTGTTTCCCAGGGTGACTTGGGGGATTTATTGGCACAGGGATGTCAGTTAAGAAAATTCACATAGAAAATGAAGATTTATTATATTTAAGTATTGTGTTTGGAGTAGTAGGCCTTTCAGCATCCATATCTCTGTTTTAACGAAACTCATCTAATTTAGAAATTTATCTCTAGGACAGGTTAATGAGGGAGATACAAGGTAGACTATAACATTGAAAGTAAACATTATGAAGCATCATCTCTTTGTTTATTCACCTTATTTTCTCTTTCTCTGGGGAGGGAGTGACTGGGCATGCATCTCATGAAAGTTTGTGTTTTTTTCCGGGGAGGGGCAAATTAAAATTTATTCTGTAATTTATGCTGATACTTTGCAATATAGGTCTTGTGTAACACACACACACACCATACACAATGCCAATTATAGACCCTTTGTCACACACACACACACAATACCTATTTGTGTCAGTTAAATTAATATCTTAATTTTCATGTCTGGAGTGTTTTCATAATATTTATTTATTTATCTATTTAATTTTTAAGACAGGAGATTGAACTGAGGGTCCTTCCTCTTGGCGTCTATCTGTGTTCAAGTGGACTGGCCAGGATTGACAGAGAAGCAGGGCAGGTGCTGAGGATATGATCTAAGCAGTAGGAAGCACAGTTAAGTTCCAGTGGGTAGACAGATGATCAGGTCCAAGGTTACCTTTGGCTACCTCCAGGCACTTTGGAAGAAATAGATTAGCTCTAGGAGTCCAAGCTGAAGCAACAGGGAGTTTTAGCTTGTGGGCACAGCACAGCAGTGGAAAATCAGGTGGTATATAGTTTGTAGACACCCAGGGCTTTAACAGGTGCTCTCTTTGTGTCTACTTCTGTTCAGGTCCCTGCATGGGATTTTTGTTGTTGTTAAATTTCAGTTTCTAAAAGAGGGTGTGACAAAAGTATAAGATCCTGAGAACACAGAAATGGGTACCAAGATTCTAACAGTTACATGTTAAACCCAAGAAGGGATGCAGGGTTAGAAAAGTGGGTGTCTATGCCCCCTTAACAGAAAAGTGGCTCCAGGGAGGGAGGAGTCTCTATTTAAGGGTCCAGCAATCAGGACCATCTTTCCATCAGTAAAGAAAGTGGAGCACATCAGTGAATAGGGTGTGGAAGAGCCAGGTGTTCTCTTCCCTAAGGTGCCTTGGTGTAAGGTTGGTAGTTTGTGGGATCTATTTGTGAAATCTGGAAATAAGGACTTGGTCCTGATCTATCCAAGTATTAGCACACCTCATTTCTCCTCCTTTAATACACCATTTTCTTTTCTTACTCATTTTTAGTTTTTACTTTCTATTCCTTCTTTTCAACCTTCATTTTACCTGTTTTCCACCACTTTTATTGCTCCTACCTGCAGGATATATTTTGTAAGTATGGAAAAAATTCTGTACCTGATATTTCATGATATAGGAAACTAAAATCTAATGTGCAGTGAAGAATAACCTAGGAAGTCAGGCAGGGTGGTACACACGTGCAATCCCAGTACGTTGGAGCTGAGATAGGAGGATCATAGGTTTGAGGCCAGCATGCAAATGCTACCTGCGACTATGTACATACATGTGAATATAAGCTTGTTAACATGGACGCTTGGTATTGGGAGGGAGGGAAATGGAGAGACTGGGGGGGTCACCAAGTACTGTGTGAATAGATGCCATTGTCAGCATGATCTACATTGTGATATGAGACTATATTGCACCAATAAAAAAGAACTGCTGAGTTGATCACTTTGAAAATGATCATGAAGCAATGATCTTAAATTTAAGTATAGCAGATATTAAGATCATTTCAAAGGATGACATATTACTAAAGATTGGCTAAACCTAAATTATAAGGTAAAAAAGTATTTACACAATCACAAACTTGGAAATAAGTATAATCAAAAGTAAAAAAAAATCTAAATCCAAATAAAATAAATAAATAAATGGCTAGGGGTATAGCTTAGAGGTAGAAGACCCCAGGGTTCAATCCCCAGTACCATAAACAAACCATCAAATAACCTAAGAAAAATGAGTGGAGTTTCTTGGTACTGAGGGACTTCATTAAATTGATAAACAATGTATTTTTAGTAGTCTAAGAACACATTTAATTTACCTTTGAATGCTTTACTTTTAATTTAATTTGCTTTTGAATGCTTTAAGCACAACAGAGATATAAAAGTTATAGAAAATTTTGTTTGCTTTACTGTTCTTTTTATGAAGAAAAAAATCATAGCATAAGTTTGTTGTTTTATTATTTTTGCTTTTGAATCTTTTGGAGGAGACCAGATAACTACAAACGAAGAGCAAGTTTTCGTTTTTGGAGACTATTTTGAAGACTTAAAATACATAACAAATTTATGTGGCCTTTTCTTTCTCACTAGAGCATTATAATTCCTCTATATTAATTGGAATACACACACACACACACATATACATATATATATATATATATATATATATATATACATATACACACTTTTTTACAGTGTTGTATATGAAGTTCTGCTGTTGTTTTTATACTGATTCTTTAGCAGGATAATAATGGGACTAGATAGAAGAGATGGCATTAGACTCTTTCAGCTGCAAGAAAAAGGCTCAGTCACATTTTCTCCGTAAGGTTAAGATTAGGGCTGAAGAAGAGAGGAATCCTAGCCACGTGTCCAGTCTTAAAGAGAATCCAGGGAAAATAGACTGAGAAATAAAAAGTAACCAGGGCAGCTCTTCTGAGCAGATTCCTTCTCTGCCCCCTAGTGACAGAGTTGATTCTCTACCACTGAATGACCATAGCCTCCTTTGCTTTTCCTGTTGCTACCAACACATTCTTCTAGATCATTGTTTTCTCCTGTTCTTCATGACTTCTACTGTATGGTGACCTTTGTAAAGCCTCTTATTCCTCTGCATGGGTTTTGTTTTTGGCTTCAGCTTTAAACAAGCTGATCCAGAATGGAGAGCTTGTTCTTGTTTTCTGAAATTCGCTTGCTGTGCGTAGGTGGCGCTCGCGTTCACGTAGGGCTTAGGTGTCCACGGAGGCCTTAGATGGTCCAGTTTACCCCATGCTCACTGTGATCTCTTCAGAGGGGAAGGGTTATGCTCAGTGCCTCAGGTGGGGTTATTTCAGCAGGAGGACGAAGACAGGTCATTTGTAGATGAGGTTTATAGAAAGAACAATCATTTTCAGGGCACACAGCTGGCCAGTTTGAGTGCAGGGAGAATGCCTTTGGCACAGGGAGTCTGGAGATGGAGGACCTGCAGAACCTTGGCCAGTGACCTGCGCACAGTTGACCTTCCTTGAGTTTTTGCTTTGAGTGAAGCAGTGAGCGTGTGAGAAATAACTATTCTTAAGTTTTTGAGACTCGCTTTGGATTCTGCAGCATATTTTACTTATCCCCCTCCTTTAGCTCACAAATTTTTCCTCCTAATTTAATTTTATTCAATATTGTAGGGGTTATTTCAGTCCATAGGTATACTTCAAAATATACAAACAAGTTCTGCTGGATGTTACCCTTACTTGATAATTTTGACATCTGTAAGTATGCCAGGCTATTTCAGTTTTCAAAGGTAATAAAGATTTCATCTTGAAGTCTTGTCTCTGTCTTGAAAAAAATTGTTTTGCTATAAAGTCTCTGAGCAGCCACTCATAGATTATGTGGGTAATTTTTGGCTAAAAGCAATTAAGAGTTTTGAAAATGTGAGATGAAGTAGCCTGTAAAACATGTTTGTTACTTCTCTTCCTTCCCATTTTGATTTTTTTTTTTTTTTTTTGGTGGTAATGGGGGTGGAACCCAGAGGCTTTCTACCTCTGGGCTATACTCCCAGACCTATTTTATATTTTATTTGGAAACAGGGTCTCACTAAGTTGCTGAGAGCCTCACTAAGCTGCTGAGGCTGGCTTTGAACCTGCGCGATCCTCCTGTCTCAGCCTCCCAAGCGCGGGGATTACAAGCGTGAGCCACCACGCCTGGCTCTCATTCTGATTATTGATTTTTGGGAGAATGGAGTTTAGTGAACTATCAATAAGATTTTTTTGTTTGTTTAACACTGTTTCCTAACCCAAATCCTTCCCAAACATACTGACCATTTACTATGTACTAGACATAAAGAAAGTGATGTGATTTTGATTTAATTCACACAAACATTAAGCCTGTGATTGCCATACTTATGATACAGCTGGTAATATGTAAGTATTTTGAATACTAGAGTTTCCATGATTAGGCAGCCATTTCCATGCATTTATACAAGCATCTGTTATATTCTTTCAAATTCCATACTGTGTTTTCTTTTGTAGCACATATTTTTGGCAGGTATTAGGAGAAAAAGGATAATCTTCACTATTATTTCATTTGACAATAAAAATTCATAGTTTAGTTTTCTTATAAGACTACTTTATCTAAATGGGTGAGAGCTTTTCTCTTCTTTTTCTTTCTTTCTTTCTTCTTTTTTTTTTTTTTTTTTTTTGTAATACTCGGGGTGGAACCCAGGGACTTTCTACCTCTGCACTATACTCCCAGACCAATTTTTTTTTTTTATATTTTATTTGGAAACAGGGTCTCACCAAGTTGCTGGGAGCCTCACTAAGTAGCTGAGGCTGGCTTTGAACCTGTGCAATCCTCATGTCTCAGCCTCCCAAGCGCTGAGATTACAATCGTGCACCACCTTGTCCGGCAGAGCTTTACTTTTCTAATGTTTTCAATAAAAACTTAGAGCGAAATCATGATAAATACATAGGATTCTACTATCTGAAGTTGCTGTATTGTCCCCCAGTTGTAGGAAAGAAAAATAGTTTTTGTCTTATCAATTCTCAGTGTTAATTTTCTCTTTTGCAAAAGCAGGAAATGCAATCTTACATATTGACATGATTGCTTTTAAAATAAGAATATCATTATTTCAGTGAAAGCATTTGAAAATGAAAATAATCTTCTAACATTCATCATCAGAGGCTGGCCTAATTTGTAAGGATTACTACTTAGAAATTAAGAATTATGTTAGAATGCAAGTGCTTAGTAGGATGACATCTATTTTAGCATTTATAAAAATAAGTTATTATAATTGGTTTGGATGTATGTCTCCTTTATTAGATTAGAAGCTAAATTTCTCCATTTATATTCCAAGTCCTCAATACAATGCCAGGCATTGAGCAGATGTCCAATAAATGTTCACAGAATGAGTAAAACTGGGGAGGAGATGAGGAAAGAGCAATCTTTATAATATCATAATTTGATTATTACAAACTACTGCAGTAGCTTTCAGCCAGATTTTAGTTAGATCCATCCAGCCAAGTCATTAATTCCCATGTGTCTCAACCTTGAGATTAGGCTCTCTCTGTGTTGCTATAAATTGTTACAGTAAAATATAAAGAAATATATGTTCCTAGCAGTAGCAGTATTGCTCTCAGTAGTTGTTACTTTAGTCAGCTTTTCATCGGTATTGCAAAAATCTCCCACAAATAACAATTTAGAAAAGGAAAGGTTGATTTGGGGCCCAGGATTTCAGAGGTCTCAGTCATTAGGTGCTGGTCCGCTCATTGCTCTGGGCCCCAGGCCAGGCTGAGCACCATGGCAAGAAGGTGTGGCCAGTGGAAGCTGCTCAGCTACTGGAAGCAGAGAGAGAGAGACAGACAGACAGACAGAAAGACAGAGAGACAGACAAAGATCAAGAGCTCTTTTGGGAAAATTGCAGATCCAAACTATAATCTTCATTGTCTGAAAAAAAATTTGTTGTACTGATTTTAGTGTTTTTATGCACACTAGAGAGATGAAGACATATTTACCCAATTTTATCTAGTGATGAGTTCTCCAGGGTAGTAGAATCCTATGGCTCATACTAGTACTTACTCTAATAAGTACTAATACTAGGAAGATTGTTCTTTGATCATTTACTTCTTTTAATTACTCACATCTTAGACATTAAACACATTTTATATTACATGATCTCTGGCTTAATGTTGAAAATGTCTTTGAGAAATTTTCCATGTAAGTGCAGATTTTGATGTCACTTGTCAGAAAAGGGAAATTTGGTTGCACATTTTACCATTTTAGCACAAGTTATAACTTTTCCTGGAATGCGTCTTTCGTGGTTGGTAACATGACATCACATTTGTCTCTCTGAAAGTGCTTTCATACATGAACTCCTTTGAAAAATATTTCTAGGAGGGAGGGAGGCTCGATTTTATTAACATCTTGTTGAATGCACTTTGGAGGTTATTTGGACTTAAATTCCACGCAGCCATATTTAATTGTCAAATAATGTTACACTTGATCTTATTGTTTGACATTGCGACTACCTTTTATTCTTCACAGATAAATCTGTGAACAAAGAGAGGCTTGCTATATCCACTCTAAATGACATCATTGCGTCTTGGGAGATTAAACTCAAATGAAATGATGGCAATCTTCTTTGCTTACAGAGAGGAAAGTATCTTCATACGTCACAGAATAATTGAAAAAGTATAAGAAAAATTTAAAGTTTGGTTAAGAGAAAAAACATTTATATGAGGAAAATGTGAGAGAAGGCATAAGGGAAAGATGGCCACCATTATGCATATGCAAATGCTTGTTCTTTATTCGTGTTTTATATATTATTCTTATAACCTAGACTATAACTTATGGGGTTAAAGAAGGGAATGATTCAATATACATTACAATACATGGCCTGTTCATCAGTGGTTGTAGTTGATTGAATTTTGTTTCAGTAGGGTCTGAGTAGGAAAAAGTAGAGAAATAAATTTCCAGAGAGAAGAAGTACTTTTGGGGAACAATATATGTTGATGTTGTATAATATATTTGAACTCAGAGAAGGAAAATGGCCAAATATTTTTTATAAACAACAATGATAGGAAATGAGCTTTCATAAACTAAACTTTTACTGATGTAATAGCTTGAGATTTGGGGGAATATTTAATACTTTGTGATATTTTGTGATGCTGTGATATATACCAGTATCATCTTCAAAATAAAATTGTGAAATTATAGACTGTGATGTCTGATATATCTTATAAAATAAAGCTGGATTTATAGCTCAGCTATACAAGTACTGATGGTTCAGGTGTTTATTTTTTAATAGGCCATTTAGGTTTCACATAGTACAAATCCAAACCTTAGGCAGTGAAAAGCTATTCAAGGTCCAGGTGATGAGACAGGTAATTGCTCTGGAAACTTCTGTGACTAATTAGTAGGACACACAGGATTTACTTAGCGATGTTCTTGTGCAAAGCCTCAAAGAAATAAGAAAATACCTTTTTTTTTTTTTTTTTTTTTGGTGGTACTGGAAGCCCTTCTTCCTCCGGGCTACACTCCCAGACCTATTTTATATTTTTGAAACAGGGTCTCTTACGCCAGCACGGCTGGCTTCGAACCTGCGCGATCCTCCTGTCTCCGCCTCCCAAGCGCAGGATTACAAGCGTGCGCCACCGCGCCCGGCGCGTCAGAAAATACCTTTTTAAAGCAGAAAGATGTTGTAATAATTCTGTGCAGCAACCAATAAATTTTTTATTCACGTACATTTTAAAATATAACTTATCAGTATTGAAGTGATATCATTCATTTCATGTAATTTTTAAATTAAGAAATGTTCTGCATCACATATTGCATATAAAATTTATGAAATTGTTCATATCTCAGCTGAATTTTTTATTTGCAGTTTTTAAAATTAATCTTCTCTATTACGTTCAAGACAAAGATGATATTAATACTGTACTGCCTTTGCTCATTTGATGAAAGACTTTATTACCTCATAAGCGCACAAAAATTTTGAAATATATAAGTTTTTCCTCTAAATCTGAAAAATTCTGAAAGTTAATTTGAAATTTCATGTCATTTTTAAGCCTTTAACAGCAACAAATATTTTCAAAATACTAGAAAAGTGGCTGCATAACAACTTTATAGAAACCTTTTATTTTTCTGACCATATCAATCAATCATTTTGGCCCAGTATTCTCATAATGTTACCTTAATTTAGGGGAAGCCGTATGAAATCAGTAAGATGCATATTATGTATCAGAAAATAACATGTATTTGAGGGTAATTACTTTATCTTACTCAATAGAAAAACAATTAAAACTCATTTAAAAACTTCCAAAATATATATTGAGCATCATACTCAAAAGTTCTAGAATAGCACTTCATTCAGGCATGGCTGAACCCAGGCATTCAGATATTTATTTTTCTCTTACATCTCTATTGTCTACTGAGTTGGATACATTTCAAAGCAAGAGGTCAAAATACTTTGTGGACTGTAGTCCTCCAGTTACTCAACACAAGCGGAAAGGGATGGCCTCTTTCTGGTTTTAAAAAGATGCTGCCGGGCATGGTGGCACACGCTTGTAATCCCAGCATTCAGGAGGCTGAGACCAGAGGATCATGGTTCGAGGACAACCTCAACTACTTAGGCCCTCCACAACTTAGTGAGACCCTGTTTCAAATTTAAAAAAGAATAAAAAAAAAAAATAGGGCAGGGGGTGTAGCTTGGAGGTTGAATGCCCCTGGTTTCCATCCCCAGACCCGCAAAAAAAAAAAAAAAAAAAAAAAAAAAAAAGCTGATTTTATTTTGCTTGTTTTAACTTAGTCCACATTTCTAAATAATGAATGAATAATTACGAGTAGAATCATGGTGCTCTCATGATCTTCTCTTGGAACAAGCACTGGAGTCCTTACCCAGATATGTCTACCAGAAAGGAGGGGAAAACTTGTAGTTCTGCAAAACATGGTATCACTAGGATGCGATTAGCAGAATTATTTGGAGTCTGGGGGGGTTAGGAAGGTGTCAGGAAAACACAATGTTTGTACATATTAAAGAGTGAAATGTACATTGTTATGTGAAAATGTCACTGAAGAAAAAAGCAGTGGTTTAAAAGCAGTAGTTAGTGTTAATATACTAGCAGTACATTTACCAGCAGTAGTTGTGTTAATGTACACTAACATTTCATATGAGTGTAATATAAAGAAAGCTACGGCACATTGATACCCAAGATGTTGGCTACATGTTTTGTGTATAGGCAGAGTTAGTGTTTTTAGAGCATTAAGATAATAGAAAATTAGCCCATAAAAATGCATATGTAAAAAAGAAGAAAAAGCTTCAAACATAACCAATCATTATATAAGATACTTGGGATATTTGCATTTCTGAGAATGTTTCTTCTATAAAATAATATGGTTAAGAGTAGATACATTTATATACTTTGGTACTACATTATGTTGCTAAGGAAGTTATCTTGTATTTTATTGAATTGTTTGTATAATTTACAGTAAATTATATCTAATTATAGTACATTTCAATTAACTTAGAACAAAGACAAGGATTATTAGTAAAGCAACCTCCCTCTTCACCCAATTGTGGGAGATAGAAGACTCAATGACAATTCAACAAATTTGCCTTTAAAATCCATTGCATATTATTATGAGTAAAATTAAACTTCATAGGATTAGAAAAATAAAATTCATGATATTTTCTGTGTTACGCAAGTTGATTAATGCTTTCTGGCCCAACTCTTTATTAAGGAATCAACCACTAATTTTTGATTTATTTCTTCTGAACAGCATTTGTTACAACTGTTTACAAAATGCTTTATAAGGGTATTTATTTATTTATTTATTTATTCATTTTTGCAGGTCTGGGAATGAAACCCAGGGGCATTTGACCTCCGAGTTACACCCCCTGCCCTATTTTTTATTCTTTTATTTTTTGAAACGGTCTCACTAAGTTGCGGAGTGCCTCACCAAGTAGCTGAGGCTGTCGGCGAATCGTTATCCTCCGTTCTCAGCCTCCCAAATGCTGGGATTGCAAGCATGTGCCAGCACACCCGGTTTATAAGGGTCTTTATTGAATAGGTGTTCTGTTTTCATGTTTTAATATTTCTACAGTTTTTGGTAGTAGGATAAAGTCATAAGGTAGCATTTGGCTTAGATGGATATATGTTCCTGCATTATCTGATTAAGTTTAACATATTAACATATAGTGAAGGATACTATAATTTTTATTTTTAAGATGAAAGAAGGAAAGGCAGAAAAGGAAGGAAAGAAACATAAAAGAGGAAGTAGAGATGGGAAGGAAAGAAAGGATGGAAGGAAAAAGGGAGATTAAAGTATGGGAATTAGCTGGGCACAGTAGTGCACCCTGTAATCCCAGCACTTGAGAGGCTGATACAGGAATATCACATAGTGATTCAGAGAAAATCCGTTTCAAAGTAAAAATAATAAAATAGGTCTGGGAGTGTAGCTCAAAAATAAAATACCCCTGAATTCAATTCCTAGCTTATCCTCACCCCCCAAAAGAAATTCTTTTATTGTTGCCGTTTAGTTTTCTTTATATAGGACATTTTAAGAAATACTCTAGCCGGGCGTGGTGGTGCACGCTTGTAATCCCAACATTTGGGAGGCTGAGATGGAAGTTTGCAGACAGCCTCAACTACTGCTTAGTGAGGTCCTCTGCAATCTAGTGAGACCCTGTTTCAAAATAAAGAATATAAAATAGGGTAGGGGGTGTAGCTCAGAGGTCAAATGCCCCTGGGTTCCATCCCTAGACCTGCCCCCCGCAGATGCTCTAGAGTAAGTATACCAATATAATTTTGAGAAAAATTAATTAATAGATATTTTTCTGTTTCCTTAGTTTCATTAGATACTTACTCTTGAAAACGTTGTTTTATTACTTAGGAAGAAAACAAAAGTAATAGTTAATAAATGAAAAGGTGGGCAAATAAAACTAAAATTACCATCTCTCATTTCATAAACCTCACTATATAAAAGATAGTTAATAAATGGAGAAAAGCACAAAAGCCTTAATAGGAAAAATGGGCAGAAAGCTATTATTAAATATACAAAATGCAAATATTATGAACCCATTTTATATTATTCAGTTTTTTCTACTGAATTAATATAAACTTAAAAAAATCACCGGGTGTGGTGGCGCACACTTGTAATCCCAGCATTCGGGAGGCTGAAACTGGAAGATTGTGGTTGGCGGACAGGCTCAGCTACTTAGTGAGGCCCTCCGCAACCTAGTGAGACCCTGTTTCAAATTAAAGAATAAAAATAGGGCAGGGGATGTGGCTTGGAGGTCAAATGCCCCCAGATTCCATCCCCACACCCCCCCATCATGTATAAAATATTGAGAAACTACCCTGAGATTTGCATCATTTTCCACTACTTTGGGAATATTACTTACCCAGTTTTTCAGGAAAATTGTATGAATATAACAGTAAAAATCTCCACCTGGAAAGCGCCATTCGGTACTTTCAGTGTTTTACCACCTATGAGTTCATGTTTCTCAAGGCAAAGCTGTTAGAGTCTGTGCGCTAGGAACTGAGGTACATCCTGCCCCACCTAAGTTTCTGAATCTTCCATGTGACCTCGCCATGGACAGAGTCCATCTGATACTGACAAACACAAAAAGATAGAGGCTTATTTCTCTCTCATTAATGAATAACATAATGTAGCACTTGTTAGTGGTTTGGTGACTGTTGGTTTAGTGGACTAAATTACTTTTCCAACTCACTTTCCTCAGGGTAATGGGGTGCAGTATGCCATGGCCTTAATGGGAAGACTTAATGGGAACGATTGCAACAGGCCAATGAGGATGCTCACCCCAAGCCACCATGTAGGTGGCTTCGCCTGGAGCATCCGGGTGAAAACATTTGCAAAGACATCTTAAAGACATGCTGAGGTGCTAAGGCAGTTGGACTTTGTCCAAAGGGTAATGTGGTCGGATTCCCTGCTAGAGACATCATGGCTGGTTAGGGATGTATGGATGGATGGATGGATGGGGTGAAAATAGGGGAGGAAACAAAAATGAGTCTGTTGATTTAAGTCAGGTTTAACTTATTCTGATTTAACTGAATATAGGTGGTAAGGCAAATAAGGAATTAAAATGCCAGGTTTCTCCTTTGAGCAATTAGAGTAGGATTGTACTGTTTACTTATTTCAAGTCAGAGAAGAGGAGGAAAAGGAGGAGGGAGAAGGGAGAAAGAGAGGAAAGAAAAAAGAAAATTGGTACTAAACTTCTGATTTTGTATATTTTGGATTTTTAAAGTCAGTTGGTGATAAAAATTATAATAGAAAAACTTTTACAACATTTTGTAAATTGAAATCTTGGACTGAGGTAAAAATGAAAAAATTAAAAACCATTATCTTAATTTATGATAATGATAATGATGGTCTCTTTGTCATATGCTGACAAGTAGAAATACCTGCTGGCCTGCATTGTTTGTTTAGTTTGGTTTTATTCTATGTATAACTTTTTTGTGTGTGTGGTACTGGGGATGGAACCCAGGGGAATTCTACCTCTGAGAAACACCCCCAGCACTATTTTTTAGTCTTTTTATTTTTTGAAAAAGGGTCTCACAGAGTTGCAAAGGGCCTCACTAATTAGCTGACCTCGTTTCTCTGCTAACCTCCTTTCTCTGGTCTCTGCCTCTCGAATGCTGGGATTACAGGAGTGCACCACCATGCCCAGGTATATGCAACATTTTAAAATATTTTTATACATTAACAGGTTGAAGCATCTGGCCATGTTATACATCTAATAATGTTTTTTTAAGTTAATGCTGTTGGGAAAGATTAAAGTTTTGATAAAGGAACAATTACCTTCATTTATTTTCTATAGGGCTCCAAATTGCATGAGAATGTATAATAAATGGTAGCAAAACATTATCAAATTGAATGTTATCTTCATACTAAAATGTTAAGAGACATTTGAATTGGAAATCAGGATTTTATATTTTGAAATAAAAATATGTTCAAAGAGCAGTTCATAAAACAATCTCATTTTTTTGCAAGATTATTCAAGACGCTCTATGAACAAAGCTAATCATATCAACATGGAACAATAGTTTCTGTTCAGAGTATATATGTCATTTTTCTGCAAGAAGAAAGACAGAAGTAGGCACGAGTTCTTGTTTTTGATGTGGGTATTTTTATGCTTTTCTTTATTCTGTCACATTGCATACTTTATCTTACTTTGAAAAGTGTTTCCTGCAGTAAGACTAAGTTTCAGTCAATCTGAGATAGAAATAAAAGCTCGGGGAATAGTAAGTAGAAGTGATCATTTTACTGAAAATATTTACTTTGTTATAACATTTTTGAGTATAATTTATTGAATAGGCTGGTTAGCAGTTATTTATATTATTTTGGCCAACTTCTCTCTAATGATTTGGAAGATCACTATTTGCCACAACAACACAGGAAAGTTATGGTTTTTCTGAAAAATTGTTTTACCCCCTCTTTTTTTTCTCCTCTACTAAAATTAATAAATGAGAAAAATGTTACGGGGTGAGTCACCTTGGAAATCATGACATTGTTTCATAGTTATGTTTTTGCTCTGTGTCATATTTAAAAATCTTCATGCATGGAACAATTCAGTCTTTACATTTTGATGAAGATAAAATGAATTGCATCATTCATATGCCCTTAGATCCAGTAATTGGTAAGAAAATATGTGATTTAGCAAAAAACAAAACAAAAAAAAAAAAACAAAACCAAAAACAACACTGCTGGGTAAGCTAACTTTATCACCAATATGTGACCTTAAATTATACCCTCTTCACATTTTAACTGAAGATTTTCAATTTCTACCTTCTATGGCAAAGGCTGTTGATGATCTGCCTATAATCTTTCCCTCTTACCACTGCAGTTCACACTGGTAAATTTTTCAGTGCTAATTCCTGCATTTAAAAAAATAAAATAAGGCACAGTATTTAATAAAGCAAAATTCACATAGAAGATCAGTTAATGTAAAAATGCATTCTTTTATATGTCCTGGTGAGGGGAAAGGGGAAGTACTAGAAATGAAACAGATTAAATAGTCTATCTAGAAAGTAACATAAATATGATATAATAAGCTGTACTAATGCTAAAAATAAAACTTAATCGCTGAGTCATATTGCTGAATTACATATATTTTACCATTGTTTTAATTATCTATATATTTTAAAAAGATATTTCTAATTCATAAGATTTCAAATACGTAAGTTATGAAACCAGATAATTAATATTAACTTAACCAAAGGTCAATATATTTTTAGTATCCTTTGTTGATATTTTAAAGTCTCCTTCATTTTTTACCTAAGGCATTGTTTGGCTACTAGAGTTCGCTTTGTCAAAAGGAAGCAGATTGGGAGCCTCATGGAATTAATGCTACTGGGAGCGGCACTCAGCTGATGACTGAGAGCTGGTATATAAATATCCCAGCTAAGGCTGGGTGTGGTGGTGCACCCTTGTAATCCCAGTACTTGTGAGGCTGAGACAGGAGGATTGAGCAGTTTCAAAGCCAGCTTCAGCTACTTAGTGAGGCTCTTAGCAACTTAGTGAGATCCTGCACCCCCCCAAAAAAAAATCATTCTTCAGGTGAGAGGTGTCTGAGGTGTAGTGTATGCGGGTATCAGATTTTCCCCAGCTGGATTATGCTGCTGTTGGCAGCATCGTTGGTAGACCTCCGATGCTGTGTTAGTAAGAGAGATATGATATTCCTTTTCCCTACACTCAAACAAGTGTCTTGTATTTGAATGGTTACCTCAGGGGGAACCTAACTAAGCTAATTTCCTTTTGCTTTCTAAAGTTATGTTAGAACTTTCCAAAGTTATAGCAAGATTGTATAGTGTGAAATAATGTTTTGAGATTTTTTATATTTTGCAAAAATATGTTCAGAAGAGCAGCTCATAAAAAAATCAGTGAACAAACATAAATAGGCTACTAAAGAAGATTGTGCTTAAGAGGTTAAAATAGTTTTCAGAATATGCAAATGGTATAGATATAAACACAAAGGCAGGAATAAACAATATTTGACTGAGACAGGAGGATCCTTTTGCAGCTAGCCTTAGCTACTAGTGAGGCCTTCTGCAACTTATGGAGACTCTGTTTCAAAATAAGAATAAAAAAATAGGGCTGGGAATATAGCTTGAACATAGAATGCTCCTGGGTTCAATCTCCAGTACTGCAAAAAAAAAAAAATTGACATCTATCATTGAAGAAAGTAAAAATTATAGTTTTGATAACCCTATTGTCCATCTTAACGTGTTTATATCAAAGCTATGATGGGAGTAGGACAAAAGAGATATATGTTCTCTCATTTAAAAAATCTCTGGCATTTTAACAATATATATTACTCTTTATTTTTTTACTGCTGTTTGAATTTATGTCAGAGGTACATTTGAAATGACTGAATTAAGAGAAGATAATGCTACTGTTGTATCTACCTGGAAAGTCTTTTTTTTTCCATTTTGTCTGTGGTATAAAAATGTAAAGTCTTAACCAATTGGCATGTTTGTTCTAGTTATTGCTTGCGAATGAATAGAGGATAAGCTAAATGTCTAAAGGTCTTTGCATGGCAGTTGAAATGGGATGAGAGTTAAAGTAGATCAGTGCTTCCTGACATTTGGTGCCACGTTCTTAGTCATGATGAACAGGGTATGTACTGGGTTAGTTTAATTGGATAATATGTGAAAGAGATAGCTGAGCTGTGTGTGTAGTTTGGAAGAAAGAGACCTGTACTGTCAACCAGCTTTCACTGTGCTATAATAGTAACGTATCTACGAGTTAAAGTATCTAACTCATTATCTGAGATTCCTACCATTTGATATTATCCAGCCACTTGTAACTCTACCTTTAAAAAAATCATATGAGCCAGGGTGTGGTGGCGCACGCTTGTAATCCCCGCGCTTGGGAGCCAGAGACAGGAGGATCATGCAGGTTCGAAGTCATTCGCGCTGGCTTAAGAGACACTGTTTCCAAAATAAAAAGTATAAAAATAGGTCTGGGAGTGCAGCTAGCCTGGAGGTAGAAGGGTTTCCAGGAACCCCAGTACCACCAAAAAAAAAAAAAATTGTGTTTTACTATTGTTTTTCTACTCTATGGCAATCATCTTGAACTCTCATAAGAAACAGAAATTTGAAGATGTATTGTGATCTCTAAATTAAATACAAATAAATGTAATTATGGATTTCTACTAAGCACAATTTTATCTTTATTTTTAGTTATATGTGAATCCACCTGAAATAACATAAGAAAGAAAGTGATACGAGGAGAATTCTCATGACACCCGTGTGATCATAGCCACATAAGTCAAGTATCTCTTCTTTCAACTGCATTGGAGCATATTCAGGTAAGAATAAAAGATTGCTTATATACTTGTTGCCATTTCCAAACAATATTTAAAACTATACAAATGTTTTTATTCTGTATGACTTACAAATAGAGCTTCACTGTAGAAAATAATGAAATATGTAAAAATAGAGTAAAATGAAAATCAATAATGAAAGCCTGTTTCTTGAAAATATCCTCTGTCATTTTGTTTTATATCATTTTATTTTTGCTTTGTTGATTCTTCCTATATGTATTTTTTGTTGATTTTTATTATTGCTCTTTTACTTTTATCTTTTGCTGGGCAAAAGGGACTCATACATGCTTGGCAAATATTCTCTCACTGAGCTATAATCCCAGACTTCTTAATTTTTGTAGCAAATCTACACATCACTTATTTTGAACTAGCAGTTACTAAAATAGCATCACCAGTTCAATGACTATGATATTTTAAAGGATTTTTGTTACTAAGTTTATCCACAGAAAGTAATAATGGCTACAGTTTTTATTAGTTGGTTTTGAAAATGTTTGTTAAATCATTCAAAAGGCTTCCCTAACAAAAGGTATCTTGGGTTAAAGAAAAAAATTCAAATTTAAGGTTTAAAATTTGATTACAAACGGTAGCTTCCACCTACTCAAAAATATATTGAAGGAACATATTCTTTTATATTACTAAGACTAGAAAAAAGTGACTTTTATGGTGTATAGTCTTTCCACACCATTTAAGAATGCATTATCTGTAAATGATTACAAGTATACATTTATTCAACTGATATTTATTGAAAACTGAGTATTACTCTGAGCCTAATTAATCACGTGATTATTTGAACAATAGTGGTGGTGATGATAAAGATTAGGAAAAGAAGGGCATAGAAATAATTTCTTTGTTGCTTCTAACTTTCAATAAAATATGTCAAGATACGAAACACATTTCAGTAACTTCCATACAGGTAGAACATGTCGAATCCCAAGAAAGAAGTCAAAAGAGAGCAGTTGGTTAAGGATGATCCTTCCAGCTTGGGAAGTGAGAAACACTTCACAAATAAGAGGCCAGGAGAGCTGCACTTTTAGGAAAGGTAGGGCTTTTGTAGGGGACCCAAATGGAGTCAGCTTAGAGCAAAGTTTAGGGCTGGGAAAGCACAGGGCTTGTTCAGGAAATTGGAAAGATAGGGTAGAAATAACAAAGTAATAGAAAGGATGTTCTTTGGTTTGGATTTGTGGACATAGGCATTGCATCCTGTCATCATTCAGCAGGGCATAATGATAGGAGGAACATATCATTGATGCTAGCCTATATTTTCTCTCATGTGTACTAGCTATATAGAAACGGGGAAAAAAGGACCTCAGGTTAAGGAGTAGAGACTCCAATGGATCAATGGAGGGGGTTTAGGGGAAGTAGGAGGGAGGATAGAAATGTGAAAATAACAGTTGTAACAATGTTATATACATATGTGAAATTATTGATCTCTGATTTGTACGGGGCAGGGGAGGATCTGAAGGAGATGCACTGAGTGTTATGTGCATGCCTATTTCTATCACTTTATACTTCAGTGTGATGTATAATTACAATGCACCAATGAAAGTATGAAAAGGAAGTTTAATCGAGAAGTGATACATGTTTGAGACAGCAAAGAGAATGCAGGCTAAAGGAAAGCAGAATAATTTGTAGCCTTTCCTTCCTTGAAATTACCATTTGCTGAACACTTGCTATTTGCCAGGCACTAAGCTGGAACTATAGAAAAAAGTAAGACGAAAAAGACACCTTCTCACCCCAAGGAGGTTGCAGTGAATGCAGCATGCAGAACAAGCAAATGAGTACACCACACCATGGCCGTGCAACCCAAGATGAGTTTCCGGAGTTTTCTGTATGTTCTAGAGATTAGTCCTGTATCAGAGAAGTAGTTGGCAAAAATTTTCTCCCATTCTCTTCACTGTCTGTTGAGGTTCAACCCTGAGATTTCATCTGACTCCAATTAGAATGGCAATTCTAAAAACACAAACAACAACAAATGCTGGCAAGCATGTGGAGAAGTGGGAACTCTTAATACATTGTTGGTGGGATTGCAAATTAGTGCCACCATTTTGGAGAACAGTATGGAGGATCCTCAGAAGAATGGGAACAAATCTACCATATGATCCAGCAATACAACTTCTGAGTATATACTCAAAAGAATGGAAATCAAACTACGAAAGTAATGCATGCATATTTGTGTTCATAGCAGCTTAATTCACGAATCAGCCAAGATGTCCATCAACAGATGAATGGATTACAAAATTATGGGATATGTACACAATGGAATTTTATGCAGCTATAAAAGTAACAAAATTATGTCATTTGCAGGGAAATGGATGGAACTGGAGAACATTATGCAAAGTGAGATTAGCCAGTCACAAAAAGTAAAACATTGACTGTTTTCCCTAATATGTGGAAGCTAGGGAGAAAATGGGTCATAGGAGGAACTCTAGATGAAGAAGGAAAAACCATAGATGAGCAAATAAGGTGACCTCACTGAGGGGGATGGGAGAAGGGAAGAGGGAAATCCCCTAATGTACATGATGTACATTCACAAACATATCAAAGTCAATCACTAAGCCACAATGAGAAGGAGAGAAGGGGGGGGGATGGAGTGGGAATTGGGGAAGGGCTAAATTAGTCATGTGTGCTTGTATGCCTCTACCATCTTGTAACTCATTAAGATGTTTGACTGTAAAAAATAAAATGAAAAATAAAGCAGAGGGAGAAGAAGCAAAAGGTTTTTTTTTTTTAACTTAGGCAAAGAGGGGCATGTTTATGGCATTAATAGGAAAGGGGGAAATGGGAAAAGTGAGATTTTTTCATGTGGTAAAATTAGTTTTGGTTTTGAGAACTGAGAATTTTTTTGTCTTCTTTCAGGATGTTCCTTTTTACTGCTCAGACCTTTGCTAGAGCACTCATACTGTTCTTTAATTTCATAGCAATTCTTTATATAGTTGAGGGTTTTGATCTATTATTAGAATTATTTGAGTATTATTAGAATGATTTGAGTATACTTAAAATATAATTGGTAAAATAATTTATATAAAAATAATATATTAAAAATGAAGTATAGATCTGATTTGACTTATCATCTTTGAAAACTTGATTTAACTTTAGACTTTGCAGTAGTCACAAAAGTTAATATGTGTTCTTACCCTGACATTTTAGATACATTTATTATAGGGGTCTTAGTGTTACAGATAAGGAAAGTATCCTTATACTTAGAGCTTATACCTTATACTTCTATATTCTTCTATATATACCTTCTATATTCTATTATTAATAGATAGCTATGAGTAGATGGGTTTGTGGAAGTTCAGATCTCATATTCTGTGTGCTCTTTATCTGGGCACCATGTATATTTGTCTCTGGTAACATTTGGTGTGGGTTTAACTAGCATTCTCTGAGACTATTAAGATAAATGAGGACTGAGTCTTCATTCACAATTACAAGTAAAAGTTTAAATCTTAAACAAACTCATCATGATGTTTGCATAGAGTATACTCCATAAATAATTCTTGACTACAAAATTGAATCCATTTTCATGGCTTGTCTTAATTATTATCAACAGCCTGCACATTTCTGTAAGCTCCATATTAATTTTCTAGTGCTGTATAGCAAATTACTACAGTACCTAGCTCTTAAAATAGTGCTCATGGATTCTCTCACCTGCACCAGGAATCTGGGTATAGCTTATGCTGGTACCTCTGGCTTCGCCTAGGTCAAACAATGAGATAGCAAAGGTGAGTAACCACAGTGGACACACATTCTTCCTAGATGTGTCCACATCTAGGAAGTGTCATCCATATTGGCTTTTCCAAACATTTAAGTTCTAACTCTTAGATTAAGAGAATGTGAAATTATTTGGAAACAAGATATTTGCACATTTAATTAAGATCTTTTTATGCTGTTATTTTGGATTAATCAGTTGAACCCTGACTTCACTGATACATGTTCTTAAAAAATATAGAAAGAAGACCATGCAGAGGGACTGGTGGGATCTCCTCCTCTGCTCCTGTGATGTGGCCCCAGCTAAGGGGGAGTCATCCAAAGCTGGAAGAGGCAATGAACGAAATCTCCCTTGTAGTTTACTGAAAAAGTGAAGCTTTTTCAAAACTTGATTTCAGATTTCTGACTTTCAGAAATATGAAAAATAAGTTTCTGTTTTGTTTTGTTTTTGTAGCACTGAGGATTGAACCTCAGTGCACTCTATCTATACTCCCAGCCCAATTATAATTTTTATTTTGAAAGAGTGTTTTACTAAATTGCTGAGGATGGCCTTGAACCTGCGATCCTCCTGTCTCAGCCTCCCAAGTACTGGGGTTACAAGCCTGCACTACCACTGTCAGGTAAAATTTCTGTTCTTTTAAGCCACTTGGTGGTAATTTGTTTTGGCAGCCATAGAAAACAAATAAACCATCATTTCTGTAGCCCCCAGCCCAACCCCAGTGTGTGTGTGTGTATGTATATGAGTGCTGAACTCAGGGCCATTCTACCTCTGAGCTACATTCTCAGCCCTTTTTACTTTCGTTGTTTTTGTTTTGAAAGAGGGTCTGGCTAAATTGCTGAGGCTGGCCTCAAACCTGCAATCCTTCTGTCTCAGCCTTCCAAATAGTGGGATTACAGGCAAGTACCACCACCCTCGGCTGTTATAGTCTCCTATTTTTAGAAGTGAGTCAGTAGGTCTTACTTAAATGAGAAAGCTGAGAATCACTAACAACTCCATT
Organism: Muscardinus avellanarius; assembly: GCF_963383645.1. Taxonomy (NCBI): domain Eukaryota; kingdom Metazoa; phylum Chordata; class Mammalia; order Rodentia; family Gliridae; genus Muscardinus; species Muscardinus avellanarius. The sequence goes on along the minus strand of NC_137787.1, from coordinate 48,845,191 downwards.
ACCAGCAGGCAGTAACCTTTGGAAGTCCTCTAAGAAGTTACCTATTCCTCTCTCTCCTGGATAACCCCCTTTGTTTGTTGTATATATGCAGATTGGCTAACTCAATAAATATCTCTTTGGTCAGAACCATTATCTCACATTCTTCAACCTTGGTCTCTCATTTACATTTTCTCTGATTAGAGTTACAATTTACTTAGATAATCAAATAGGAAATTTTAAAGTAGAATTCCTTTTTTTTTAAATCTATAACCTTCCAGTGACTATCCAGTCATTTTCATTCTCTTCTGTACATTTTTATTATTTAACCATTCCTTTTTAGTCCCACCCTATGATTTTCTTACTTCTGTGACCTCTTTCCAAAAGTAGTGGAATAACCCTTAAATGCTCAAACTGTTTCTCAGCTTTTCCTCTTCAAACATTCGCTGCCTTGAAAGGTGTGTCTGAAAAATCCCCATGGGATTAAAGATTAGTTCATCCTTTACTTAACATTCTTTCCTGGGTCTCCCTTGCCTACTGGTCAGATAAAAATAGCTTAGCAGAAAATAAAAGACCCTTGTGATCTGACTCTTGATTTCTTTAAATTAAAACTTTATGTTTATTCATTCCTTACCATAGATCCATAAAATTGCATAAAAATTTCAAAAACTATTATTTCTTTCATTTTTGCTTATTATTACCTGCAGTTCTCTTTTTACACCAAATAGGTTCTTCTTTTTTTAAAAAAAAATATCCAAAGTACCCAGCAGAATATCTAGCATTAATGAACAGCCCAAAGTAGGTTTTCATGTGTTGTCATCCAATGTCAAAGAAGAAAGAGAGGAAAAGAGAAAATACCTAAAGCTTAATAAAATTGCTAAACTTAAGACTATCCTAAAATTAAAATAGAGGCTGGGCGTGGTGGCACAGGCTTGTAATCCCAGCACTCAGGAGGTGAGATGGGGGATTGCGGTTCATGGACATCCTCAGCTACTTAGTGAGACCCTTCACAACTCAGTAAGACCTCATTTCTAAAAATAAAAACACTAAAAATTAGGATGGGGGTGTAGTTCAGAGGTGCAATGCCCTTTGGGTTCCATACCCAGTATTGAAAAAAAAAAAAAGAAGAAGAAGAAGAAAAGGAATTTGTAAACTGAGTATGGGGAAAGACTTGGAAAATTAAGAATAGGGTTAAGGCAAATGTAAGTTTAAATACATAGGAGAAGGTCAAACAAGTATAGCAAAGGAGAAAGTTTTAGCTTTGAGACTGTAAATGAAGTTTAGATTCAATGTGTCTTTAATGCAGTTTTAAGTTTTTGCAGTCTTAAGAAATATGTTCTCAAGAACATGCAGTGTATTAGGCAGAAAGTGTAAAGAAGGGGCTAGGCTTTCAAAATAGGGAGGAGTAACATGAAATAAAGGTCTGTAAGAACAGGAGCAAGAAGGATCTAGAAGTCCAACGTCTTCTGTCCCCTCTGTTGCAATAAGTAAGATGAACAGCACTCTTATGTTCAGAGTATGAATAGGGAAATCCCTCAGTGGAAAGCAAATTCAAGTCACATTCAGAAGATGTGCTGTACCAGGCATGGTGGCTCACACTTGTAATCCGAGCATTTGGGAGGCTGAGATAAGAAGATCCTGGTTCAAGGACATTTTCAGCTACTTAGTGAGGCCCTTTGCAACTCAGTGAGACCCTGTTTAAAATAAAGAATAAAAAATAGGGCTGGGGTTTTAGCTTGGAGGTGGAATGTCCCTGGGTTCTATCTCTAGTACCACACACACCAAAGAAGATAGAAAATACCCATCAAGCTATTGAAGAGATTTGAGAAAGCCATTCTGCTTTCTACTGACCCTTTACAGTGTATGTTTACTACCTATATAAGGGTAAAATATCTTTCTGTTTTAATCATTAATCTTCACCTATGCAATGTTGGTATTGATTTTCATTTAATAGTTTTGAAGAAAATTTGTTCCGAATATTTATGTAATTGTAATGAATAGTTCCTTCATATTTGAATTAAATAATGAAATCTGGCACGTGGCTGCTCATCAGACAAGTTAGTCTCTATTTTTTAAAAATTTTTTATTGGTGTATTATATTCATACATCATATTGGGGTAAAAAACTTGTGTGTACATATAGTCTCTATTTTAAAGTGGTAATTAAGTCTAAACTAATTATTCATGCAATGACAGTATCATTTGTTATATCAGAGCCTTGATATATTATGAGGTGGCATTCTTTACAAAATGGCTTAACTTATATTTAGAGCATGATTTAATTGAGATAATTTACTTCAGTAAAAAATTAAATTATGCTTTAATATTTACATTTATATTTCTAAAGAATAAAATAAATGAGGGAGAAGAGTAGAGTTTACATTAATAGATATAGTACATGCAGAAATGGAAGTAGCTATCATGGAAAAAAGGCATATCATGAATTATTAATTGACTAGTTCATCACTTAGGTGGTCTGACAATCTAAACTAGAAACTTTTCAATCAGGTGACCATCTGAAAAATACCTATTTATGCATGCAGTCTGTGCTGTGTACTGATCCCAGCTACATTTGAACAGTGTAATTACTGCTCCTAGACTGCAAGTAGCGGAAATTAGTTCTGGGTATTTAAACAAAAAAGGCATTTTGCTGAAAGGATATGGGTTTGCTCGGAGAATCAGAAGGTAATCAGATGAAATGGTTCTCAGCAAAGATAGGGGCCAGACTGTTCCAGAGATGCGTAGAGCAGGACATGGAGAGAGACCGAAGGCATTGCCCTGAGCCTAAACCTGGACCAATAACATATTGTAATGTTGCCCTCCCACATTCACAAAGGGCATCCTCAGGACTGGGTTTCAGTCACGTGCCCTCTGCCAGGAGCCATGGCACTTGCTTAGCAGTTCTCCAAGGACTGCCTGCACTTGGGGAGGGCAGGTTCCCCAAAAGAACTTCAGCATTCTGAGGCCAAGATGAGGAGTGGGTAGAAAGCAGGTTAAAATACATGCTCTAAAAGGCTTCCTCAGAAGTGACATTCAAGAGCCATCCAACTATAATGGCAATAAAATCCCAAGTAATATTTTGCGAGCAAAATAAACATAAATTCATTAATTATGTTGCCTAGGTCCCGATAAGTATTATCATGAGAAATTCATTTATTCTTTCATGAATATATTTTTTAATTGCAGATCATATGCCAAATGTCATAGGAGGCAGTGAGCATAAAATTGCAAACAATAGAGTTATTCTTTGCTTTTTATGTATCTTATAACCCAATAAGAATGGAACAGAAACCATTAATATATTTTATTAATCCTAGGATGTGTGGTATTTATTTCCTACAAAGAGCCACAAACTGGGAAGCTTAAAAATATTCTTCAACAGTTATGAAAGCTAGAATCTAAAATTGAAGGTGTCAGTAAGGTCACTTTTTGTCCGTGGCCCAAAGGGGAGGATTCTTTTTTGTTTCAGCCTCTGGCAACTCCTGGTATTCCCTGACCCCTGGCAGCATAACTAATCTCTGGATGGCTGCATCTCTGTGTGTCTCTGTCCTCTCCTCCTCTTATAAATAGGCCAGTCACTGGATGAGGGCCCATCCAAAATCCAGAATAATTACCAGAATATTCTGAGCTAATTGCATTGGCAGTGACCCTATGTCTGAATGAGATCACATTCTGAGGTCCTAGGTAGGATGCATTAGGGAAGAGAATAATTAATTGACTGTACGAGGGCACACATAATGCTACTGTTCCTAGCAGGGCTGGGTAAGAGGTAGAGAGGAGAGATAATGGTAAAGAAGCTAATGGGACAGATAATAAGCCATTTTAAGGAATTTGATATTACCCTGTATGTAACAGTGTGTGGAAAAGGGCAGGAGGCATGTGTCACTGAAGGGAATTAAGCAAGTAAATGAGCTAAGCACATTTGTGTTTTGCAAATACTACATGGGGAGCAATGTCGACCTTAGGAGTAATTTGGGCAATGCTGGAGAATGAAAACTAGCCAGGACACTGTAGTAATTTAGGTTTGAAATGACACTGGCTTAACAAGGCGATACTAGTGGGAATGAAGAAATTAAACAAAATTCTGATATATTGACAAAGGTGGAATTAACATTGTGTGACTTAAAGACAGTGGGTGATAAGAGGAATAAATCACATGATAGCCCACCTTGCTAGCTTCTGAGCCTATGCAGATGATAGACTTGTACTAGGGAATAAAATAATGAATACAGCTTTTGATATTTTCTTTAGTTTTGGTCGCTATGGAGTTCTAAATGAGTACTTCAAAAGGCAGTTTTCTAACTGTTTATATCACGTGGGTAAGATTGAATAAGGCTGTCATAGGACATAAATGGTACATGAAATTGGAGATATTCAGCAAAAAGTTTTACATTATTATTATATCCAGTAATGGAATATTATGCAGAAGTAAATGATACCATTCAGAAATAATTTTCAGTGGCATAGAAAATAATCACTACAAAATGAAAATGGAAAAGAACAAAATGGACACACAACTCTTTCTACAGTAGTATCTCACCACTATATATTTTGGCTACCTTTAACAACACATGCTGTAAGCAAATGCATTTACATTTTTTTTTTTTTTTTTTTTTTTTTTTGGTGGTACTGGGGGTGGAACCCAGAGGCTTTCTACCTCCCGGCTATACTCCCAGACATATTTTCTATTTTATTTGGAAACAGGGTCTCACTAAGTTGCTGGGAGCCTCACTAAGTAGCTGAGGCTGACTTCGAACCTGCGCGATCCTCCTGTCTCAGCCTCCCAAGCGTGGGGATTACAAGCGTGCGCCACCACGCCCGGCTTGCATTTACATATTAACGTGGCTATCTCTAGATACTTTTACTCTTCTTTTTAAAATTATTTTTGGTGCTGGGATTGAACCCAGGCGCATTCTCTTGCTAAATTACCATCACCCCCAGCCCTTTTTATTCTTATTTTGAAACAAAGTCTGGCTATGTTGCTGAGATTGGCCTCTAACCCGTGATTTTCCTGTTAACCTTCCAAGTTACTGGGATCAAAGGCGTGCACCACTATGCCTGGCTACTTCTTTTTAAAGTACGGTGTGTTCAGTGAGCTTATACTACACTTGTAAACAGAAAAAAATGTATTTTAGGGACAAATTTTGATGCACAAAATGTACCCCAAATGGGATATTCCTTACAGTGTGTTAGTCAGCTTTGCATTGCTCTGACCAAAATACCAGGCAAGAAAGAGTTAGAACTTAGAGGAAGGAAGGTTTATTTTCCCTCTTGGTTTGAGAGGTCCAGTTCATGCTTGGCTGGTTCTAAGGCAGAAACATCATGGGAGCAGGACATGGCAGAGGAAAGATGCTCAACTTATTGTATCTAGAAAGCAAGAAAGGAGAAAAAGGAAGGGGCCAGAGACTAACATAGCACTCGGGTCCACACTCCACACCCCCAGTGACCCATCTCATCCTGTTGTACTGGGTCCAGACTTTCAATACATAAAATATACTACCTTTTTTTTTTTCTTCTGGTACTGATAATTGAACCCAGGAGAATTTATCTTCCATATATATCCCATCTCTATTTTATTTTTTATTTTGAATCAAGGTCTTGCTGAGATGCTGAGGGTTTCACTGGGTTGCTGAAGCTGGTCTTGAATCTTTAACCCTCCTATCTCAGCCTCCCAAGTACTGAGATTATAGGCCTGTGAAACCAGGAATGACTAGATTTGGTATTTGAAGAAAAGAAAAAAAGTTACAAGAGAATAAAGAACTGTACTACCTGGGCCACATATTTATAAAGTATTCATATATATTCATATTTATGAATGTAAATTGTATGCCCTCAGGTTAAGTAGCTACTTGATAAATCCAGGGGAACTACTACTTTGGGATATAAAGTAGAAAATAAGTTTAGATTGAGGCATTTTTCATTTGATTTTGAAAAATGGATCAGTGAATGAGAATAATAAAACACAGAAATAGATCATTTTATGTAAGATTTTTTCCCCCAGTAATGCCAGGTTGCCTTTTGTAAGGTGATTAGACATAACATTCCTGTGCAGATTTTACTAATTTCTGTAAGACTTAAGTGGTATTTAGGTTTCTGGAATGCAGAGTTAGAGCTGTAGTATTAGATGTACTTTACAAATCCAGAGGTTGTGCTGTGAGAACAGAACATATGTGCATATTCTTCTGTTTTCTCTCCTACCCAGTTTCAGAATATTAAACAACTATTTCATTAACATGCATTGGATGATATGGAGATTCAATTAAGACTTTCAAATCATCTTTAGACTATTCTGTTATTTTGTAGTTACCAAGAGATATCATAAGATAATTATGCCTCATAATAACTTTAATACATAGACCAAGGAGGGATATTACCTGCAATGTGGGAGGTTTAAATTTTTTATAATTGCTTACACAACATTCTTTGCCTTAACTCATTATAAAAGGATTTGTTAATCTTTACTTGGAATTAAGTATGAAAATTTTCCTTTTGAAATAAGTTACAGCGTACTTTTGCTCGCTAATGACTATAGAATAAGTACTCTTTAATATCAGTCTTGAATAGACTTTTGTAATAGGTATACTAGAAGTAAATTTTGATAAGTAATTTCATAAGAAATATCAATTATAATATTTGCTATTCAAAATAAGCTTATATTTCAGTGAGGGTAATGAGTTTTCCAAACCTAGCTCAATATCTATCCTATCACTTAATTAGACTTTGCCAGGAATATCTAAATGATTGAACTCATCCAAAATTTTAGTTTAATTAGGACAAATAAACTTGAATTCTCTAGACAACCTATATGCTAAGATTATATGGACCCTTTATTCTCAGTCCTTGAGTGGACTTCCCTAAACTCCTAAGTGAGTTTCAAAAAACCTATCTTAGGATCCTTAACAGTAGTAGTGGTAGTAATAACATCAACACTTCCATATTATATGGTATTAGGCACTGTTATAGGCTGTATGAATAAGATACATTTAATCCTCATAGGATAAACTGAGGTAGACGAGAAGATGTAGTCACAAAAAGATGAAGGCAATTTGCCTGAGGTGAAATGGCAGAGGTGGGATTAGAACTCAACGTAGTCCTCATTCTGCCCATTACTCATGAAGAAGGCATGCATTAATACTAAAGAAAGCATTTCAATAAAAAGCTGTCAAACATCTAATTAGCATTCCCTTGTCACTTTCTTATCAGATAATATGACATTGAACCTGATGCTAGACATGTTCTACTTCTTTCCCACACTTTGTAGCCTCCCACCCTCCTCATATTTTATTCATTTCAGATTCCTTCCTGCTTCTCTCCTCTCCTACCTAATATTCAGCTTTATCATTTTACATACAGGTCTTCTAGGAGATAACATTAAAAGAGATTCCAAGTTGAACTGTTTAATTTGTTTAATTGGAATATGTGAAAACACCATATCAAAACAGTAAGACATAAATACATGAGCTCTTTGTCCTAAGTTAACGCTAATGAAAACAATATTAAGTTTTCAGAATGACAGAATTATTAAACTGTTCAGAATCCCCTCTTCTAAGTTAAACTTACACTTGATATTAAATTACTTTTTGAAAAGAAAATTATACTTTAGTGTCCCTTATGATAAACCAAGCACACAAAATGATCTTTTGTTCACACCTCAAATCCCTGGATAGAACAGAAAATAAATATATCATATGTAATTCAATTTAAAACTCTGCTGGAAAGTAAGTCCAAAAATCCTCTTTAGTCCAATAAATAAGAAGAAACCAAGGAAGGAGACTATGTTGAATTTGAGAAGGAAATCATTACATGGGACATGGTAAATGGTCGGTGTAACCCCAAGACTGACCCATACTCAGAAATAGGGGTTTAACTGTCTTCTGTATTTCTGTCTTTTTAATAGATTTCTTTAAATTTTCCAAAAGAAAAAAAAAAAAAGAAATAGCAAGTTTCAGATTACTGGAAAATCACTGAGTTCAGGGACGCATAACTAGTTGCTTAGTTGAAACATAGAGGAGCAGTCAAGTATATAAACCTGCAAAGCCCCCATTATTTATGTTTTTCAAGGTCCAGCAGGTGAGTATGTGAGGTTGGATTAAAGAAAAACTGTGTTCAGATGATTAGAATGGTGTGGAGAATCAGAGAACCAGAGAATCCAGGAGACCAAACATCCAAATTACTCTTTCTTCAGTGTATTACCCTGCTTTCCACTCTCATTCAAGTTAGGCCATTCCACTGAGATAACAAAAATTAAAAGAAGCCAAGTGCAATGAATATGTAACAGGACATGGGTGTGAGAGATATTGCTTGAATAGAAAAGCCAATCTGAAATCAAGTGAATTAAAAATTTGATCAGTATTTCTTTTTCAGTGTCTCCCTCAATAAATTAATAATCTCAAAGGTGCACTGGTTATCAGCAAGATGACAGAATAGGACTTTCTAGCACTTATCCTCCTGTAGAAACACCAATTTAATAAATTATTCACATGCAAAAATACTTTCATAAAAGCTAAGGAAACCAAATGAGAGATAACAGCACTTAGATGGAACACAGGAAGGGGGAAGAAAAAAAAAAGACACATTCACTAGCAACAAGAAGGAGAGTTTTACATCACTGCACCAGCCATCTCCCAAACCCAGGTAGCAGTTTGAGATAGATACCCTCCCCTTGGAGAAAGGAGAGAGAAATGAGCACGTATCTTTGTTTATACTTTGGTAAAAACCCAGCACTGGGCTGGTCCCTAAGACTGAATATTTAAGGCTAGCACCTGTGCATGGGGCTTCCAGGCCTGCTCCAGTGCTGGGCCAGATTCTACAGTTTCAAGCTCTGGGCCCTTTCAGCATTCTCTGTTACCATCTGACTGCTTGGCTGTCCCAGTATCCCAGACTTTAGGCCTGCCCTTGAGGTTCCATGTGCAGACCATCTCAGGGCCAGCCCAGCCCTGCGGTCATCTCTATTGCCAGGTCAGCACCACCAGCCTCAGGCATCTGGCTGGCACTTGTGGACACAAGCTGACGGCCTGTTTAGTATCTATCTGGTCCATGTAGCTTAAGCCTCAAGGACATCCTGTATGGCCCCCATGCTCCAACAGAACCAGGATCTAGGTTGTCCCAGCAGATTCAGGACTGCTCCTGTGGACTAATTTCCAGACTGCCCACACAGATCTAGGACTCAGGTCAGCACTCACACTCCTGGCATTCAGAAAAATATCCACACGCCAGTCTCCAGGTTGATTCTCACAGACCCAGGCTATTTCCTCTGCTCCTATAGAGCCTGGTTCCAGACCTTTCCTTGTAGACTTTTACTGTAGCCCAAGTCTGTGGACACAGATCTACTCCCACAGACTAAAACAATAAACCCACTAGTTGATCCAACCCCACAGAGACAGGGGACAAGCCAGCCTGCCCAAGGACTTAAGCATCACATTCATTGTGGGCCACACCAAATAGCCTCTCCAAAATCTCTGGTTGGGTGCATAGGTAAAAGGATCTCACAGGTATAATTTAAAGACATGCCCATGTAACTTAGAGGAAGGAAGATTTATTTGCTCACAGTTTTTCTTAGAGAATTTTAGAGTTCAGTCCATGTGAGGGTGGGGTTTATGGATATCAAAGCATGATGGCAGGAAGCAGAAAGCACATGGGCTGTGCTCACATCCTAGAGGGCACAAGAAGAGCAGGGGGCAGAGGAATAGCTAATCCCCAAGGCCAGGGCCCAGGGTCTCATCTTCTTCAGCCACACTCACATTCATTAAAATTAATTTATCTGCTACTGGGACTACAACCTTCATGGATCCAAGTACATCAACTTCAAACATCAATTTATGAGCTCTTCACGGGAGCCATCTATATCTAACTATAACAAAATACAAATCCAATATGCAAAGATAGGAATAGGTTTATTTTAAATGTACAGTGGCTATAAGATTTGAGGACACTCAGGGAAGCATGATATCACTAAAAGAATCAAAAGAAAACACCAGGACCCTAACTCAAATACGTGGAGATGTGAAAACTGTCTGACAAAAAAATAAATATTTACTTATTTATTTATTTTTTAACACTTCCAAAGTTTATTATCCACATAGTTACAGCTGTGATGCATTAGCAAAAAGCTTTCTTTACATTTACAGAACTGGTCTTCCCTGTTTCTTCCTTCCCCTGGTGTTCCCTAACTCTGCAAACCAGTAATCAGATAAGGACAGCTTTACTGATCACATAGATCTTAAAACAACAACAACAACAACAACAACTTTAAGAAACAAAGTACCTTCCACATTCAGTGTTTGTCAGCAATTAACTTCCCATAGCTTCATTCACCCACCCTCCCTTTAATGCTCAGATCATCCCTCATTGTAAAGACAACTCAACCCTGTATGAAACTGGCCCACATGCTATATAGCAGATTATAAGGCTGTGATGGCAGCTTCAGTAGTACTTTTTCTCCTTTACCAAGACCAATGTTTGGATCTGATGGAAAAGGGAACTGGAGGGTAATATACTTGTTTTAAAAAAGCTAAAGGAGCCGGGCGTGGTGGTGCGGGCTTGTAATCCCAGCATTCAGGAGGCTGCGACCGGAGGATCGTGGTTTGAGGACAGCCTCAGCTACCTAGTGAGGCCCTCTGCATCTCAGTTAGACCCAGTTTCAAAATAAAGAATAAAAAATAGGGCAGGGGGTGTAGCTCGGAGGTCAAATGCCCCTGAGTTCTACCACCAGACCCACAATAAATAAATAAATAAATAAATAAATAAATAAATAAATAAATATTAAAAAGCTAAAGGAACAAGTTGCCATGGCACAAACCTGTAATTCCAGTACTTGGGAGTCTATGACAGGAGGACTGCAGTTTCAATCAAGGTCATCATGCAGTAATTAGGGACACCCTGTTTTAAAATAGGAAATTAAAATTGGCTAAGGGTGCAGTCCAGTGATAGATCACCCCCGGGTTCAACCTGAAGGAAGGAAGGGAGGGAGGGAGAAAGGAATGGACCAAACCCAGAGAGAAGACTTTAAAAGCAGAAAGAAAAAGTAGCATATTATATCTAAGGGAACTTCAGCAAGGTTACAGGTGGATTTCTCAGCAGAAATCTTAATAGAGCAGGAGGGAGAATGGGTATTATATTGAAGTGTTCTAGGAAAAATCCTCCAAACAAAAATACTTTACCTAGCAAAGCTATTCTTCAGATTAAGGGAGTGATAAAGACTTGCCTAGACAAACAAAAACTGAAATAGTTCATTATCAATAAACTTGCCTTGTACAAAAAAAAAAATACTAAGTGGAGTTATTTAAGTTGAAGTAAAATGACCATAATTACTAACACAAAAACATGAAAGTTTAAAACTTACTGGAACTGAATTAAGACTTACACTGTAATAGTGGTGTATAAATTACTTATATCACTGGTATGTAATTTAAGAGAAAAATCTGTTAAAATAATAATAGTTATAATAATTTGGTATGATAGAGAAATGTGAAAGTTGAGATAAAAACATAAACTGTATAGTGGGAATAAAAGCATAGAGTGTATGCAACCAAAATTAAGTTGTTACCAATTTTAAAAACTTGTTATAACTATGGTGTTTTACATGAGTACTCTGGTAACCACACAGCAAAAATATATAGTTGATATACAAGAATTGTAAAAATAAGGTGTCAAAGATGCCTAGACACAGTCATCTAATAACAAAAAACAAAGGCTGTACAAAATATTCTGAAAATAATGAAATGACAGTAGTAAGTCCTTACCTCTCAGTACTTTCTTTGAATGAGAAGTAATGTCATGGAGTGGTTGTTTGAATAAGGAAGGAAGGCTGGCCGGCTGACTGGGCCATCTCATCTGTATTCTGCCTACAAAAAACTCACTTTATCTTTAAAAACATATGTAGATTGAAAATAAAAGAATGGAAAAAGAGATTTCATGCAAATGGAAACCAAAAGAGAACAAGTATAGTTATAATTATTTGTGACAATATAGACTTTTAGTCTAAAACTGTAAAATGAGACAATCAGGAGCCGTCCATAAAAGACCCACTTCACCATGAAGATATAAAGATTAAAAATATACATGCATTCACACAGGAACACTTAAATATATAAAAAGAATATTAACAAATCTTACGAGAAATATATTGCAATATAATTATATCAGATTCCTTTAATATGCTTCTTTCAACAAAAGAAATATCAATATATAAAATAAAATTGAAAACATTGAATTTGAAATACTCCTTAGACCAGATGGACCTTATAAATATTCTTCTCGATAGGAAATATATATGTCCATATTTATATATTCTCTTTTTACTGCTATAGTGTAGTCTCACCTCCTAATGTAGTAGAGTGATAGTGACATGCATGTACACAGCACTTAGTGAACTTCCCCAGCTCTTGCTCTTTTCCCAGTCCCTCCCTTCCCCCTATACATGATATTAATATTGATATTCATAACTTAACATACATACATAGCATCAGTGGAAGTGTTTCCTTCATTAATTCCCCCCCAATCCTAGACTACCTCCACTGGGTTTCTCTTCCATTATCTAAAGCCCATCTTGAATCCTGATTACTCCCTACCTTCTACATATGAGAAAACATTGACTCATCACTTTCTGTGACCAGCTAATCTTACTTAACATAATGTTCTCCAGTTCCACCCATTTTCCTGTAAATAACATGGTTTTATTTTACTTTATTGCTGAGTGGAATTCCATTGTGTGTATGTCCCATAATTTTGTAGAACATCTATTGATGGACACCCAAGTTGGTTTCCTATTTGGCTATTGTGTATTGTGCCGCTAAAAACAAAATCTCTAGGTATAAATCTAAGCAAGGAGATAAAAAGACTTCTACAATAAGAATTATAAAACATTAAAGAAATTGAAGAAGAACTTAGAAAGCAAAAAGAGCTCCTATGTTCTTAGATAGTCAGAATAAATATTATCAAAATGGTTCAAAGAGCAATCTACAGATTCAATGTAATTGCCATTAAATTACCATTGTCATTCTTAATAGAGCTAGAAAAATCATTCCCAAGTTTCATATGGAAAAACAAAGACCCAGAATAGCCAAAGCAATTCTCAGCAATCAAAACTATGCAGGAGGCATCATAATACCTAACTTCAAGTCATATTATAGAGATATAGTAATAAAAACAATATTGTCACAAAAACAGACACAGACCAATGGAACAGAATAGAAGTTACTGAAACAAATCCACACATACAGCCAATTAATTTTCAACAAAGGTACTAAAAATGTACATTGGAGAAAATAGAGATTTTTCAACAAGTGGTATTGGCAATATTTGTTATCCATTTGTAGAAAAGTGGAATTAAACATCAACCTCTCACCCTGCACAAGAATTGACTCAAGATGAACTAAAGACCTTGAAATTAGACCACAGACTTTGAAGTTACTAGAGGAAGGTATACGAACAACAGTCCAGCATATAGGCATGGGTAGAAACTTCCTTAACCATACCCCCAAAATTTGGGAAATCAAAACAAGAATTAATAAATTGTATAGATTAAATTAAAAAGTTTATGTCTCTCAAAGGAAATCAAGAATCTAAAGAAAGACCTTACAGATTGGGAGAAGATCTTTGCCCGCTGCTTCTCTGATAGAGAACTAGTATCTATAATATAAAAAGAAATTAAAAAACCACTAAAAACACCCAAACAACTAAGAAATGGGTAAGTAAACAAAGTCGATACTTCACAAAAGAAATTCAAATGAGCAATATATATGTGAAAAAATGTTCAGCATCTTGAGCAATTAGAGAGATGCAAATAAAAACTTTATTGAGATTCCATCTAACCATAATTACAGTTACTGTCATCAAGAATTCAAACAACATAAATGCTGGTGAGGATATGGGAAAATAGGAACTCTTCTACATTGTTGGGATTACAAATTAACATAGCTACTACTGAGATCAGTGTAGACTCCTCAGGAAACGGGGAATGTATCTACCATAGATCCAGCTATCCCACTCCTGGGTATCTTTCCAAAAGAACTGAAATGAGAAATAGGAATCTTAATAGATCAATAATGAGTAGGGAGATTGAATCAGTCATAAACTCTCATCAAAGAAAAGAGCAAAATTTGGTGGCTTTCTGGCCAAATTCTACCAAACATTTAAGGAAATACTAATATTAGTGCTTCTCAAACTCTTCTGAAGGGAAAACTTCCAAATTTATTTTACAAGACCAGTATTACCCTGATACCAAAACCAGATAAGGATATCATGAAAAAGAAAATTACAGTCCAGTATCTATGATGAACATAGATGCAAAAATCCTCAATACATTTACTTGCAAATTTGAGATTCCCTGGGCTTCAGTTGTTCCTCATTGCAAATATTCAGTTTTAGTCTACTTAACTGTAATTTTGTCACATTATTAAAAGGTACATGAATACATTTTAATTGCAATACTGACTACAGCTGTGTAGCCATTTGAAAATTCATTTCTATGACTTATTAGTAGGATTATAGTCAGCTGGTACTTATTCTAAACCATAGTACTTCAGTGATCTACATTGGAAAAAACCAAAATTGTGTGTTTTTAAGGCTTAATTTAGCAAAAACTAAGTGAAGAATATGAAAGATAAGATTTCTCCTAGATTGCTCAAAAGAATGATGAATGAAGCTCCAGAAAGACTAGTATGTCAGTGGCTTGCAGTTCCCCAGAAAACTCAACACTCGTGTGTGTGTGTGTGTGTGTGTGTGTGTGTGTGTGTGTGTGTGTTTACTGGAAGATTGTATGCAGGAGCATTCTATCTCTGAGCTACACCTCCAGCTTTATTTTATTTTTTTAGATGGGTCCTGCTTACTTGCTGAGGCTGGTCTCAAGCCTGTATTTCACCTGTCAAATCTCCCAAGTAAAGAACTCAACACTATTAATAATAAAAAATTTATACTAGAGGATGAGCTTAAAATATTGCTATGTTCTAAAAAAAACTGTGACAGAAAGTTTTAATTTCTGTATTAATCTATGTAAAGTTTCTAATCATGAAATGACAGAAATATTTCTGATATCTTCCAAAAGCACACTCAAAATAATTAGAGTAATTTAAATTTTAAGTGGAATGAACCTGTATGGCTCTTTCATAATTATGAAGTGGCATTTCAACAGACCATATAGGTGGTATCTGAGTGTCCCTTTCAACCCTTTTGTATCATATTCTAATTATGGTTTTATGGAATAATAGTATATCAAGAGCACACATGTTACCATATGGGGTAATTTCTCAGATTTTAGAATGCAGAGTTTAAAGATGATTTATATAGTATTTAAGAAACTTCAAAAGGTTAATTGGTTTCATTTACTGTCTCAGAATTAGTTTACAAATAGCTAAAATTTCTTACTGTAGAGTAATATGATCCTGATAATTTTCTCTATAGAGTTCTTTGTATCCTCTAATTAGAGTAAGAAGAAGTAAACGTAAGGGAACTGTGCATTTCAGAGAGCAGAGTTAAGGAGCACATCCAGGGGACTGTTTTAAAAAAGCTATGGAATGAAGGTACTACGATTTCTATATCTCAGGGCCAGCAAGAATGATCTCTATTTTAATTATTTAATGAAATCTATTTTATCTAAGCAATAAAGAAACTTTATCTCAAGAAGACTGCAGGGCTGCATATATCTCTGTGAAATGTAGTTCAAGATACCGAAGTTTAATGGTAATTCCTGAGGGGTGCTTTTTTGAAGAGTTGCATAATAATTTAGAGAATGTGACGCTTATTCTGCTACCCTAGCCAATTTCAAAGTACAGGAAATTTGGGAAAAATGTTAATGTCTGTCCAAATCCTATGTCAGTGTAGATCAAATCATTAAAGAAGGTGTTTGAAATAGACATAATGAATAGAAGAACCTGGGGTGTGCCCTTAGAACAGAAGTGGATGAACATAGATGAAATAAAGTTGCAACCGATGCCAATTTCCTAAGGGTCAAGTCCATCTTTTTCTTTCACAGGGCTAAAAAGCACAAGATTGATGAGTCTAAAAGGATGTATCAATTGAGTCCTGACACTTGAGTGTTAGAGTAAGAATGACAGCAAAATACTTTCATTATTTTAAAACACACCAGGGCAGCATTAGCTGAGTCCAACCATTCCCAGTAAAAAATGAACTTCATGGTTTGCAGAGTGATAAACAGAACCAAGAAGCCCCAGTGTTCTGGTAAAGGAGCACTTCTGACTTGAAAAGCTCTTGGCTGCAAATCTTTTGCCTCATTTTGTGATTAGTTAATAAAATGATATATATTTTTTGAACTGGAGATTGAACACAGGGGCACTGTGCCTCCAAACTACAATCCAGCCCTTTTAATATTTTATTTTTGTTTTGAAACAGGGTCTAGTTAGGTTGCTGAGTCTTGCTAAGTTGCTGAGGTTGCCCTCCAACCTGAGATGATCCTGTCTCAGCCTCCCTAGTACTAGAATTATAGGCATGTACCAGTATTCCTGGTTCATAAAATGATATTTTAACCAGTAAAAATGAAAGCATAGATATTATCTACAAAAAAGTGGGAAATATACTTTTTAAAATTTGAGTTTGTCTATCTAGCACTTTTTTCATTGTTAAATAATATCCCCCCCCCCCTTTTTTTTGGTACTGGTGATTGAACCTAAAGGCATTCTACCTCTAGCTACATTCCCAGCCTTATTTTATTAATCTCTAGAAACAGGGTCTCACTAAGTTGCTGAGGCTGCCCTGGAACCTATGATCCACCTGTCTCAGACTCCCAAGGACTGGGATTACCGGTGTGCACCACCACACCTGGCTTATTTTCCCTCTTTAGAAAAAGTTCTTCCTGTGCAATTGTTGTTTCTCTTTCCTTATCTCCCACTCTCCACTGTATTCTTCTGCTTTATCCTTACTTTTATTGTTCTTCCCCTGGGTTGGGATAATGTGACCCTTTTGGAGTGAAGAAATTGTTCTAGAGTTGGATTTTCATGCTGGTGACACAACATTGCATGTTTCCTAAAAACATTTGGGATTACATTTTAAGATCATGATATATCTGGTATGTAAAATAACTGGCAAGTAAAAAAAAAAAAAAAAAGTTTTTTTTTTTTTTAAAAGAAGTGAAATTACAACCAAAGGTCAGCTAAGGAGACAAGAATAAGGAAACCAGACAACAGTGGCCTGTCTCATCTCAGAGATTCTAAGAAATCACAAGGCTGGACAGTCACTTTTAAGATTCAACTGATATGTCCTTTCTGTTCTAAATAGTTTTGTGCATTTTGTTGTTGTGATGGAAGAGATGGACTGACAATCAGAAACTTGGCCTCTGTTGCAACTTTAATTCACCTCCATTGATTTGTGGGCTTTGCGAGCCACCTCTTAGAAAAGAGTACTGTGATTATTTAGAGATAGGGCTTGCCCTTTATGAAAGCAAGCCACAGATAATGAGAACTTGGATGAATGTATAGTATTCAATGAAAAGGCGAACAAAAAAGCACACAAATCCTGGTGCGGTAGCACATGCCTGTAATCTCAGCTATTTGGCAGGCAGAGGCAGGGCCCACTGGTTCCAGGCCAGCTTGGGCGTCATGGGAGACTTTTATCTCAAAACAGACAGGTCAAATAATTTCATGTACATATATGAAGGCATCACTACCAAGCTTACTAGCATATACATGGAGGGTGGAGGAAGGTATGGGGTTGGGCTGCAGAGGAAACCACACCAAGCAATGCTGTGTGCACATATGAATGTTCCACTTTGCATCTCACTATGCTGTGTAATTATATTGCACTAGTAAACTTCAAAAACAAGCCTTCTGTGGTGGTGCTGCACACTTGTAATCCCAGTACTTGGGAGGCTGAGACTGGAGGATCGCAAGTTCATAGCCAGCCTCAGCAACAGAGTGAGGGTCTCTGCAACTTAGTGAGATTCTGTTTCCAATTAAAAAAAAAAAAAATAAGGCTCGGGGTGTAGTTCAGAGGTACAGTGCTCCTAGGTTCAATCTCCACCACCAAAAATAATTAAAATAAAATAACAAATGCACACAAAAGCATTTAATCAAGTATAGATAGGTAAATGTAATTTGAACATTTATTTTTTAAGTTAAATAAGCTTTATTCATTTTAAAGTAAATGCCATGTTGTAAAGAGGGAAGAGAGAGTTTCTGAAAAATAATTAAATGATGTTTTATAAGAAGTTTTAAATACCTGGAATATATTCTTGGCATATATCAGAATGTTTTTCAAAATACTTAAGCCCCATTTGTGAAACAGGCAACTAAAGCTCATGCCATCAAAGTATATAGAAAGGTGTAGAATGCAAGATTGTTTTTTTGTGTGTGCTATCATGCAGTTGCTTTAATTGCCTTATGTTACTCATTATGACAAAAAGTTCCTTTTCCCATTATTTCCCAGGACACATTGTGACTGCTTTTTAATTGACAATGAATGTTTCTGGGAGAATACTTGGAGCTTTTAAAGCAGGGGTCCTTGGATCATAAAGAACTGTTGTTTTGTCAAGGTAGTGCTGTTTGCTAGCATGGCCTAAGGGGTGGTCTTGTATTTCCTGTGTCAGTTGTTTATACATGCTAGAATTTTGAAATAGCCCACGTTACAACACAAAGGAAGATGCATTTAATTTTCTTAAAATTTTTCTACTGTGTAATTTATTCAAGTTAGTTAAAAGTAGAAACATAATCACTATGGAATGTCTAGACAATTGGTTCATACTTATTAGGCTAGGTTATCCTTTTTCAAACTTTCATTTAAAACCCTATTTTCTCATAAAATATCAATGTATCGAATCAATGAAAATTTTGTTTAGTGGAGGTTTAAATTCATGGAAATACTTGTTTAAAGTGACAATTCAAAGTATCTAGCTCCTCACTGATGAAGAGTAGATTTGTCTTTTAAGCAAGAGCTTGTGTTCCCCCATTTCTATTCTTTATTTCTAAGTATATTTTAAATAGACGGAAATTGTACCAGTATTGAGGAATGGCTTTAAAATATATGGATGTACTGGGAAATTATTAAAAAACTGTATTTGAAAATAAAGGCAGTATTAGAAAGCTATGAGCTTAAGAGAAAAAGCTGCAAAGGACCCAGGTACCTAGGGTAATTAGCAAGAGAATAGAGGAAGCCTAGAAGCCTGGGGTCTTTTGCATTTCTAAGAGAAGCAAATTTCCTCAAGGATGTGGGGGACTGTCCTGAGCCTCCAAGAGATCTTGGACTCCAATAATCAACTAACACATTTTGGAGTGTAACAAAAGGCTTGGGGTCTGTGCCAGAGACAGGGCAAGTCTACAGGAAGGAATCTCCACATCAAAAGATCTGCCCAGAGAAAGGGCGGAACTAGTTGGGGCAGAAGACTGGTTATAAAGATACTCTGTACTAGCACAACAAATAATCCAGTCAAGAAATGGGCAACTGAACTGAATAGACACTTCACAAAAGAAGAGATACAAATGACCAATAGATACATGAAAACATGTTCAACGTCTTTAGCCATCAGGGAGATGCAAATTAAAACTATGCTGAGCATAAAGAAATCAAATAACAACAAATGCTGGCAAGGATGTGGGGAAAGATGAACTCTTTTACACTGTTAGTGGGAGTGCAAACTAGTTCACCCACTATGGAAATCAGTGTGGAGATTCCTTAGAAAACTGGGAATAGATCCACCATATGACTGGCTATATGACTTCTGGGTATCTTTCCAAAGGGCTTGAAATCAGAAAACTACGGTAACATATGCATACCCATGTTCATACCAGCACAATTTGTAATAGCCAAAATATGGAACCAACCTAAGTCTCCATCAACATATGAATGGATTGCAAAAATTATGGGAAATACACACATGAAATTCTACTCAGTAATAAGAATAAAATCATAGCATTTGCAAGAAGATGGAAGGATCTGGAGAACATTGTTAAGTGAGATTAGTCAAGCACAGAAAGAGAAGGGACATATGTTTTCTCTAATATACCCAAACTAGGAAGTAGTGGGAATACCAAAAGGAATCCAGATAATGGAGGGGAAACTTCAGCAAAGCTAGAATGGAAGGACAGGAGAGGAAGAAGGCTGAGGTTGATTAATGGAGGAGCTACATCCGAATATGTGAAAAAGTATGAATATACCATGGTTAACCTGGACACTCATTGTTTGGAGGGGGGGGCAACAGGGAGAAGAGGGCACCAAGCACAGTCTAAATGTATAACATTTTCAATATGTTCCAGGTATAAATAAAATAAAATATGAAAAAATAAAGATACTCTGTATCCAGAAACCTGGGGTGAAAATATGAAAAAATAAAGATACTCTGTATCCAGAAACCTCTGGTGACTTCTTTTCAAGTCACCCCCTCATACTATCTCTGGCATAGAGCTTTATTAAATGTATCCTATCTTTTCATCTTTGTAATAATAAAAATTGCTTAAGCTTACAGCAAAAGAGTTTGGGCTAGTCTTTTCTATACCTAGCTTAGAACAAGAACCCTCGGCTACATCTCTCACTGAAACAGTTTCAGGATTCCAACAGGGGCCCCACAATGGTTTCATCACCATTACAAATGAGTTTTAGTTAGGAAAAGAAAACAGTCTGAAAGATTTAAAAAAGGAATATGTCCTTTAACTGGAAGGCAGTTTCCCACAATTTTATAGTGCTTCTCTCTGATAAGTTAGATTGTGGTTTGATTACAGATGTACATCCCTGCACTTAGCTTAAATCAGGATCCTGGAGAGATACTAACGCTTTCATGCACATTATACCATTTTTCACAGTAACTAAGATGTGAAAACAATCTAAAGGTCTCCTACAAGATGAATGGATAAAGAAAATGTGATATATATTATTCATCCTTAAAAACAGAAGTAAGCTGGGCTTAGGGTTGCACACCTGTACTTGGGATGCTTGCTCTGCCATAGGCTCTTGGGTTCTAGACTGGGTAATATAGCAAGACTCTCAGCAACCTAGCGAGACCCTATTTCAAAATAAAAAAGAATTCAGGCATGTTGCCACACGCTTGTAATGCCAGCATTTGGGAGGCTGAGACAGGAGGATCGTGGTTGGAAGACAGCCTTTGCTAGTACTTAGTGAAGCCCTTCTCAACTCAGTGAGACACTTTCAGGAGGATCACGCAGGTTTGAAGTCAGCCGCGCTGGCTTAAGAGACCCTGTTTCCAAAAATAAAAAAAAAAAGTATAAAATAGGTCTGAGAGTGTAGCCCAGAGGTAGAAGGGCTTCCAGGAACCCCTGTACCACACACAACACACACAAAAGGAATAAAAAAGTAGGGCTGGGATATAGCTCAGAGGTAGAATTCCCCTGAGTTCAACCCCCAATGCCAATAGATGATAGATAGATAGATAGATAGATAGATAGATAGATAGATAGATAGATAGATAGATACAGCTGAGGTGTAGCTCAGAGATCTAATGCCTCTGGGTTGAATACCCAGGATGAAAAACAAAACCAAATACTCTAGGATCATATAATTATGAATCTTAAATTCTTAATTTATTTTGATTTGTTATGTATACTATTTGGTAATGGTTTAGTTTTGCTATGGTTGTGATGTATTTTCCCCAACATTATTTGTTGGAGAGACTCTTTCTTTTTTTCCAGTGAATATTTTTATTACTATTGTTGAAGATCAGTTGATCAAATATGTGTGGATTTATTTCTGAGTTCATCCTCTACTTTGTTCTCTTTGTCTTTTTGTGTGTATTATACCAGTACCATATTGTTCAGATTACTGTAGTTTTGTAATATTTTTTAAAATCGGGAAATAAAATGTCTCTAGACTGTTTATTCTTCTTTGTCAAAATTATTTTGGCTATATGGGATTTTTATATCTCCATATGAGTATTAGACTTTTTTCTAAGCCTGTTGAAATGCTATTGAGATATTGGTGAGTTGCATTGTGATACACATACACACACATACATAATCATATATATAAATTTACTGGCACAATGTAATGATATTTTGTAGTCAGATTTATTTATTTATTTATTACTATTATTTTTGTTGTTGTTTTTTGTGGTACTGGGGTTCCTGGAAGCCCTTCTACCTTCAGGCTACACTCCCAGACTTATTTTATACTTTTTTTTATTTTTGGAAACAGGGTCTCTTAAGCCAGCAGGGCTGGCTTCAAACCTGCTAGATCCTCCTGTCTCTGTCTCCTAAGCACAAGGATTACAAATGTGCGCCACCACACTGGGGCTTGTAGTCAAATTTAAAGTGATGCAGTCATATGTGCATACAGCATCTCTCGGTGTGCCTCTCTCCTCACTTCACCACTTCCTTCCTGTATGTGCTAGTGAGATTGCTATTAATACCATGATATATGATCCGGGTGTGGCGGCGCACGCTTGTAATCCCAGCATTTGGGAGGCTGAGACCGGAGGATCAGGGTTCCCGGACAGCCTCAGCTACTGAGGCCCTCTGCAACTTAGTGAGACCCGGTTTCAAAATAAAGAATAAAAAATAGGGCAGGATATGTAGCTCAGAGGTCGAATACCCCTGGGTTCCATCCCCAGACCCGCAAAAAAAAAAAAAAAAAAAAAAAAAAAACCATTATGTATGAACGTCAGATGAACACGAGTGTCTTTCCATTTATTTGTGGCTTATTTATTTTATCAACAATTCTTTCACCTCTTGGGTAAAATTTACTTCTAGGTGTTTTATTCTTTTTTAGTGTTGTTGCAGTTAGGGTTGTTTTCCTAAAGTCCTCTTCAGACAGTTCATTGTGTTAACATCACACAGCATTAAAAACTCAAAACTTTTTCTCTAAGATCAGCAATGTTAGGTTTTCTATTCTTGGCACTTCTGTTCAACATAACATTAGTCTTAGCCACTGCAGTTGGGCAAGAAGAGGAAATATGAAATATAAAACTTGAAAATAAGTAAGATTCTTTCTATTTGCAGATAATATTATAGAAATCTTAGACTCCTTAAAAACAACATTAAAACCAATACAATCCTGGCGCTTGGGAGACCGAGACAGGAGGATTGCCCAGGTTCGAAGCCAGCCACGCTGGCTTAAGAGACCCTGTTTCCAAATAAAAAGTATAAAAATAGGTCTGGATGTATAGCCCAGAGGTATCAAGGGTTTCCAGGAACCCCAGTACCACACAAAACAAAACAAAACAAAAACAAAAACAAAAAACCCCAACAATACAAATTCAGTAAAATTGCAATTTTCAAAATAATATACAAAAATTAGTTGCATTTCTTTGCCTCCACTTTCAGATTTTGAACCAGTCAATACTAAATTCAAGTCAAACATTTTCTTGTGTAAATTATAAAATTTTGAATGTGAATTCCAAACGAATGGAGTTTGTTTTAACATGCATTTGTGTGTACGTGCAATAATATGTATATAATATCATTACAGATATAGAAATTATTACAAATATAAAATGTTAACATACCAAAGTAGATATTTTCAGAGCAGTTTTTCTAAAACCTCAGAAATAAAAAGAAGAAAGATTACCATCATCAGCCATTCATTGTTGATACTTTATCCACACACTTGTCATTCATCACATAAATGTTTCTTGAGTCTACAGTATGTGTCAGATTTGGGATCATAACCATATAGAGAGCATATTTTTGCCTTTGTGGATTTTTTGATTTAGAGTGGAATCATGCATAAATGAATAATGTCTAACAGTGTGGCAGAGAATATATGTAGAATGATGGAGAAAGGAGTGACCATTTTTGTGAAAGATTGAACGCTAAGTGCCTGCTTAATATGGGAAGGAACTTGGAGTCAGGACAAGCAGTAACTCACACAGGAGAATGTAAGGTTAGATCTTCACTTTTAGAAATATCATTCTAGCTTCTTTATGCTTTTAGGAAGAAAAACACCCAACCAGAGCTAAAGAGTTGTTCTTCAGTTATTTGTATAATTATTTGTGTTGATCTAAATATTTTATATTATCCCATATTTCTTTTTGTTCATTGCATACTAAAAATTCAAAAATTTAAGAGATTTATTCACAATGTAGATAAACTTTGAATAATCTCTGGACACATTGATATTTTTTAAACTAATCTCTCTTGACCTAATATATTTTTCCTTTTCTTTAAAATGAAGAATCTTTTTCTTTATCTTTTAAATATTTCATTTTCTCCTATCAAAAATTATCTTAATTTCTTTTAGATCTTCAGTACAAAATCTATCAGTTTTCATTTAAAGGGCTTACAAGTGATTGATTTCCTCAAAATTAATTTGTCAGTAGCATTCTGAAATTGAAGAAACTCAGGCACATGGATTGACTATTTCTTGGAAAATATTCAATTTTCATTATGCTTTTATAGATAAATATGTGTGTACATATACCAATGTATACATGCAGTATAGATGCAAGTGGATATAGGTATATCTTCTTAAGTTCATCCCTGGAAATAAATGATGGATTACTTTTTTTTTTTTTTGTGGTACTGGGGTTCCTGGAAGCCCTTCTACCTCCAGGCTACACTCCCAGACCTATTTAATATTTTTATTTAGAAACAGGGTCTCCTAAGCTAGCGGCTGGCTTCGAACCTGCGCAATCCTCCTGTCTCCGCCTTCCAAGCACAGGGATTACAAGCGTGCGCCACCATGCCTGGCTCGCAAGTATGAAATTTAACATTAGAAATTTATTTGATATTGACTTTCACTTTAAATTAGAACATTGATTTTTTTTTCATTTAAAGTGAACATCTATTTGAAATAAAAACAAATATTCAAACTTAATTGATACTCTAATAAAATGCTATTAACCGGTATGTAACTTCCAGTGGGAATTTTGATTTTTAAAAATCACTACCATGTGTTTAAAAAAACCATTTTCTCAGCTACTCTTGAAAGTGATTCTATCTTTTCTAAACCTTTTCTAGGACACACAGGTTATACAATACAATTGTCTTTTTTTTGTGGCCAAACTTCATTGCAAGGGAGGCTCTCTGAGCCCATACTAAATAGAGCCACTTTCTCTGTAGGACACTGCTTATTTCTCTGCCTTCAGTTTTCAGACCCCTGGAACCCAAACATCTCTCAGACCTCCATTCTGAAAAGCACTGCCCAGGAGGATACTTTTCAGCATCTGCAGCACCCCATTGTCTGCTTTTCAGGTTGATTCAATGTGGCTTTCTTTCCTTGATTGTTCACTCACTGCTTCTAGGGTGAAAAGAAAATCACATTGTCCTAGTCAAGAGTGAACTTAAAGAGGCTCTGCATTAGCTAAATAGCATGGCACTCAAATGAACCTAGGAAAGTATTAATATCATTGTAGTAGTTGGATGTATTTGTGAGGCAATATAGCCTCACTTGTACTAAAAGTGAAAAAAGTTAATTCCAGGAAATATATGATTTCCCTTTAGGCCCCGAAGATGAGAGTGAAAAACAGAACCTATTTTTTCATATTCCTCTTGTTTCTTCTAAAGATTGCATGATTATGGCTTAATTGTGCTTTAAAAGTGTCTGTATTCTTTTACAACTTCCACTTTTACACATCCTGAGAAAGTATTGTTTTAAGTTTAAAATGTTCTATGCTGGTCAGTATTTTCCAGATCCTTATAATTTTAGTAACTGAAAAGTCAGACAAAGTGCTTATTGTGAAGAATTTCACATGTTAAAATTGTTTGCAGACGATTCAACATAAATAGAAATGCTTATTGTTAGTTGTCTTATTAAAATGGGTAGAACTGAAAATAGCACTTTATAGTTTATTTTTTATCCTGTTTTCAGACTTCTACAAGTGTTTCTATTTTATAAAATAGATGCATGCATGTGCACACACACCCACATCTCCCAGTAGTTGAGTTTCAGTCCTAAAATAAGATCTTTAAAGTCAAGTATAGCTCTGATTCATTTCAAGAGGACACTGTTGTATTTCATTTACTATAGGTATTAAAAAACAGATGTATGGTCTTAGTGTGCTGCTTTTACAGGAATCATTCTCTGGTTATATAATATAAATCTTTCAGTTAAATTAGAGTGCCACATGGAAAATTGAGCACCTGCGAAAGTAATTGGAATTAAAGACAAGAAGAACTGCTAAAGTAGTAACAAATGGGATACAGCCATTTAAAAACTGAAACTCAATATTTTACGTTTATGTTTTATAAGACAAAAACATCAAAATTTACTAATGAGTTGAACTGATTTTATTATAATAGTTGTTTCTTTTAATTTTTACTATGAAAAATTTTAAACAGAAGCAAAGGTGCATAGAGTAGGATGACCAACTGTCAAATTTCCATGCACTGAATTCTATTTATTTAATGTGATAATGATATAATAATTGCATTCATAATGCGTTTTCTTTTAGAAATTTAGACAAATATTTATGGGTGATATGATGTTGGGATTTGCATCAAAACAACCTTGAGGAGGGGGATAGGGATGAGCACAGGTGAGATGGAATTCTTTAGTGGCATCAGTCTAGTCAGTGCACAAATGATCAGTTTTCCTATAAGCATCATGTCTTGAGTTTTCTTGTTTTAAATATAACCCATACTTTCTAACATGCCTGTAGTTTGCAGTTTTTCATGTCTTTTAAAACTGTTTAATTCTCCACGTGTATTCATTGCAGTCATATTGAACCATTAACCTCATGACTTTGCTTTGAGACCTTTCCTTTCCTGTGTACTGAGGTGCTCTGAGGCCAACTCACAAAGATGCATCACATGTCTTAGGCTGATGCCACTACCCGATTCGTTTATTGGCAAGTTGAGCCATTTAAAGACCAATAAATGTCCTTTTTTAAAAGAAATCTTTAATTGATAACTTTCTTTTTCATCTTTTGTTTTCGCTTTATTTTCCTTCCCCGTACTAAAGAAATATTGGAGAAGCCCGATCATTTGTGCTGCGGAGTGTCTCACAGCCTAGACTTTAAAGCTTGCCTTGTAGAGTGGTTTATCATGCTCCTCAGTCCTTTGAGTTTCCAGTAATATATTAGCTGGATATTACGTTTGAATAGAATCAGGTTTGATTTTATTTTGGCAAGTCCATTTAATGGTTGGAATTGGGTTCTTTTGTTGTGAGTTACATAACTTTTGCTTGTTTCTCTTGTTCGATGTCAGTAGCAATCGATGATAATGACTCTACTAGTTTTGCAAATGCATGTTCCAATTCTGTCATTACTTTTATATTTTTAGCAGAATGTTTCTAAGGGAAAAAAACTTCCTTTCATCTGCTATCAGGTTAACTGATGAATTAGTTTATACAGAACAGTCAAGACAAGTAGTTGATTATGTCCCTTTATTTGCTGATTTTCAAAATAACGAATTTGTCTAGTTGCTTTCCATGGTGACTGATTTGTTATTATTATTAGACTATGGATTTAGACAATTAGACATATTTTAACCCATTGTGGCCGTTATTTGAGCACATTGTGAATTCCCCCATTTCAATCGCTGGGATTTCTTCAACTTTGTTGTTTAGATACTATACATTTCTTGTCCTAGACCTTGAATCTGATATTTTTCCAAGGAACTTTTGTTTCTTTGGTAGAAAAGAGCATTTCAAGAACCAAGCTTTGGGAAGAGGGTGTTCACTGGGGCTAGTACCTTCTATTCCCGCTTTTTTCTTTTGTGGTACTGGAGATTGAACCCAAACCCATTCTATCTCTGAATTACACGACTTGTCCATTTTATTTTTTATTTGGAAGCAGGGTTTCACTAGGCTCCCGAGAGTTCCCCTAAATTGCCGAGGCTGGTCTTAAATGAATGATCCTCATTCTCAGCCTCCCAAATACTGGGATTACAGATCTGTACCACCATTCCTGGCTCTTCTAGTCTTTTAAAAGTTTTTTTTTTTTTTTTTTAATTGTTGTTGCTTCTTCTTTTAAGATAAAATGTGTCTTGGGTTTACTGATTGTTCCAACTGAAGGTTAAGACTGCAGCATTTTTGATTAACCATTGCTATTTTGTATATGCACCTCCTTTTTCCTGTATTTTCCAGTGCTCACTAACTGAAATAACAAACTAATAGAATGGAAGTATTGAACTATTTATTTATTTTTTCATGTTACACACCAAAAAGATTCAGTTGGATCACTGACATATCTATAAGACTACAGAACTGAGTCTGATATTTATTTCTACTTCCATTTGTCCTTATGATATATCCCCTAAATATATTCAATTTATTCTGTTTTAAAGTGACATAACTCCTGTTTGTCTAGTTATAGTACCAATTTGGTATACATTTAAGACCTTCTCAGTTACATTTTATATTTTCAAGAAGTTATGCTGTAGCCGGGGGTGGTGGCTCATGCTTGTAATCCTAACATTTGGGAGGCTGAGATAGGAGGATCGGCATTCACAGACAGCCTCATCTACTTAGTGAGGCCCTTTTCAACTCAGTAAGATCCTATTTCAAAATAAAGAATAAAAAAATAGGGCTGGGGTTGTAGCTCAGAAGTAGAATGCTCCTGGGTTCCATACCCTGCACCACACACACACACATACACACACACACACACAAGAAGTCATGCCTTTAAATTAAATTTTACTTTATAATTTACCAATATTTTACCTATTTTCAAATCCAAATTATAAAACAACACGGGATCCACCTTTTGTCCTCTCACTCCTATATACTGCTCTTATAGATATCCCGTGAGTCTGGGAGTTATACACCATCTTCCTATACTTAAAACTAAAACTTTTTTATTGTAGATTTATTTAATGTTCACCATGAGCTTTATGTCACTGTTTCTTTAGTTAGCTTAGGTGCCTGAGGGTGGTACTTACTTATTTCTCATACACAGATGACAGTTGGTCTGAACGTTAATATCCCAGAGTCATTTGCTTTAACTAAAATAATAATCTTGATTTTTCTTTTCTTCAGTTTTCTTCTGCCATAAAACCTTGTTGTCTGATGTTGATAAAACTTTGATTGCAACATAATCTTTCCCCTCTACATTTTTATCATTTAAAGTTTACCATGATATAATTAGAATACATGTTCATGTTGGTCATTCTGGTGACTTTGTACAAGCATCAAATGCTCTATTCATATGTTCATATTTCTAAATATTTTTAAGTTTAATAAAATTTAAATAATTTAATTTTAGTATTTTTTATATTTTGGCCTACTTCAAAGAGTCTTAATTGATGTGGGTTTTTTTCTTCCTTTTTATATTGTTTCTTCCTTATTTTATATGACTCACTCAAATATTTTGTCATTGTTTCGTCTTTTATTACTTAAAATATTTTTGTTTGTGTTTGCAGAACTAGGGATTAAACCCAGGGATGTTCTATTTCTGAGCTACACCCGGGCCACACTTTATTTTTTATTTTGAATCAAGGTCTTATTAAGTTCTTGAAACTCTTGTTAAATTGCTGGGACTGGCCTTGAACTCTTCTTGTTTCAGCCTCCCAACTAATAAGGATTTTATGTGCTATCATGCCTGGCCATTTTTTAAAAATTTTTATCTTTTTGATAATTTCCATTGTGTTTGCATTATTTCTCCTTTATTATTCTACATGAAATTACTTCTTTTATTTATTCCTAAATTTTCTGACTTTTGCCACCTAGATCTAATTTTTTGTTTGTGTGTGATACTGGGGATTGAACCCAGGGACATTCTACCTCTGAGCTACACCCTTAGCCCTATCTTTTAGTTAGTTAGTTAGTTAGTTAGTTTGTTTATTTATTTATTTATTTATTTATTTATTTATTTATTTATTTATTTATTCATTTATGGTGCTACTGGGGATGGAACCCTGGCTACACTCCCAGATCTATTTTATATTTTATTTGGAAACAGGGTCTCTTAAGCCAGTCGAACCTGAGTGATTCTCCTGTCTCCACCTCTCAAGCACAGGGATTATAAACCTGCACCACCATGCCTGGCAGGCAGTCTTTTTATTTTTGAAACAGGGTTTCACTGAGTTGGGAAGGGCCTCGCTAATTAGCTGAGGCTGTCTGTGAACTGCGATCCTCGGGTCTCTGCCTCCCAAATGCTGGGGTTACAAGCATGCACCGCCACACTTGGCTCTAAATTTTTTAATGTGTGTTCATGTTGTTTTTTCGTATCTTATTAAAATTTCATTTAACTTGATTAGGAAAAATTAGGCTAGAATCTGAATCTGATTCGTTCCTAGTTTTTTTTTTTTTTTTTTTTTTGGCATGCTTTCCTTACATGAAGAAATGTCATCCACACCTTGTTGTCTTTTATATCACTACAACTTTACATTAGATGCCAGCACAATCTTTTTTTCTGATTTTAATTTTTGGCATGAGATTAGGTTTTCTACAGTTTTGAATGAAAATAGTAGATTGCAATATATTTTTATTGTCACAACTTTCAAACTCTATACTGATTTTTTTCTGGAAAAATGAAAATATAGCTTATGCTGGATGCAGTGTCAAATGCCTGTAATTCTAGTGCTTAAAAGGCTGAGACCTCTGAGCTACAACCCTACCCCCTCTTTTTTTTTTTTTTTTTTTGGTGGTACTGGGGTTCCTGGAAGCCCTTCTATCTCTGGGCTATACTCTCAGACCTATTTTATATTTTTTATTTATTTGGAAACAGGGTCTCTTAAGCCAGCGAGGCTGGGGATTACAAGCGTGTGCCACCACGCCAAGCCCTACCTTCCCTTTTTAAACAGGGTCTTTATAAGTTGCTGAGAGTCTTCCTAAATTGCTGATGCTAGCTGCTTTGATCCTATGATTCTTTTGTCTCAGCCTTCCAAGTTCTGAGATTTCAGGTGTGCATTACTATGCTTGACTTTCCAGAATTAAATATAATGTGAAACTTTGTCCTGAAAGGTATTTGTAAAGTCCTAAGGCCCAGATTTCTGTGACTCTTTAATTTTTTATTTTTGTCGTACTGGGGATGGAACCCAGGGGCATTGTACCTCCGAGCTACACCCCAAGTCCTATTTTTTCAGTCTTTTTATTTTTTGAAACAGGGTCTCACTGAGTTGTGAAGGGCCTCACTAAGTAGCTGAGGCTGTCGGTGAACCGCAATCCTCAGTTCTCTTCCTGAATGCTGGGATTACCAGCGTGAACCACCACGCCCGGCTTCTCTGTGTCACTTTGGACCTTAAAACAAACCCTTGCTCTCCGCAGGGAGTTGGCATAGAAAATACTTTCTCAACTGCCATGGCAGTTACTGGCGATCTGTTGGTTATTTTGGTGTGTTGAAAGGCCTTTTGGTTTCCTTTTTTTTTTTTTTTTTTTTTTTGGTGGTACTGGGGTTCCTGGAAGCCCTTCTACCTCCGGGCTACACTCCCAGACCTATTTTTACATTTTTATTTGGAAACAGGGTCTCCTAAGCCAGCGCGCGCGGCTGGTTTCGAACCTGCGCGATCCTCCTGTCTCCGCCTCCCAAGCGCGGGGATTATAAGCGTGCGTCACCACGCCCGGCATTTTATTTATTTATTTATTTTTTTTTATTTATTTTTTATTTATTTATTTTTTTGGTGGTGCTGGGGTTCCTGGAAGCCCTTCTACCTCCGGGTTACACTCCCAGACCTATTTTTTATTTTTGGAAACAGGGTCTCTTAAGCCAGCGCGGCTGGCCTCGAACCTGCGCGATCCTCCTGTCTCTGCCTCCCAAGCGCGGGGATTACAAGCGTGCGCCACCACGCCCGGCCCCCTTTATTTTCTTTAATCCTGATCTGACATTGTGCGTTTCTTCTGGCTGTCAGTGGTTTACCATCACTCAGATGTTTTATGGTACTCTTGGCGATAGCGTCTGTGTTCGTTTTCTATGTCCTGTAAAAAAATGCCTGTGTTGCACAACACATTTCATTCCTTATAACTACAGTTATGTAGCATTACACAGTTTTTCTTTGCCAGAAGTCCCAGAACCTTGCCTGGGTCCTCTGCTTAGGATCTCACAGGCTGCAGTTAAGGTTTTTGGCCCAGCTGCCTTCTTTCTATCAGTTGTGCTAGAGAAGGTACTGCTTCAGAGACCCCCCCCCATCCCCCAGGCATCCACAGTGCATTTTCTGGTAGCTGTGCAGCTCTTGGGGGCACCTTCTTCAGATGCAGCATAGGACAAACTGTCTTCTCTTCTTGGAGTTACAAATATCAGCTCTGTCCATAGGGAGTTCATTACCTGGTTCTTTTCTTCCTCATGGCCAGGAAGAAAGTCTTTCTTCAGAAAGAGTCCAGTGCTTATTTTAAGGGCTCTCACTCAATTATGTAAGCTATGAAGAATAATTTATCTTTTATTATACCAAGATCAGTTGTTTTCAGACCTTAATTATCTGTGACCGTCTCTCCATTTTTACCATACATCTTCACGCAATCTGAGCACGATAGCCTATGATGTCCACAGATCCTGCACAAAATAAAGTGAGAAATTACACAGAGCATCTGCACCAGAGGCAAGAATCTTGGAGATCATTTAAACAACGCTTCCCATCACATCTTGTCACCTACTTTTGTTACGGATTTTATTACTGGATATTTTTTTTTTTTGCTTTGTTATCTTGGTTGCACTGCTTCTTTCCAGAGAAGAATTTATAAACTATGCTGCTATTATCACCTTTTTCTAAAATCTTACAAATAAAATTTAATATAAACAAAACTCAATAGGAGATAATACAATAACAAGAAAGGACAGTATCATAGGTCTGATCTTCCTGTCTTATCAAAGCCTAGGCCCTTCATCTGTCATCATTTTATTTTGGGAATCACCATCCTTACTGATTTAAATATCCCTCTCAGCTCTCATCATAGAAGCTTTACTATATCACTACAATTTGTACATTTTATTATCTGTTTTATTTGCCCAATGGCTTCCAAAACAGGGCATATAAATCTCTATGGTGAATTCAAGGAGTAAAACTATTACTATTTTAATTTTAAAATTAATTTGTAGCCGGGCATGGTGGCGCACGCTTGTAATCCCCGCTCTTAGGAGGCAGACAGGAGGATCGCGCAGGGTCGAAGCCAGCCGCGCTGGCTTAAGAGACCCTGTTTCCAAATAAAAAAGTATAAAAAATAGGTCTGGGAGGGTAGCCTGGATGTAGAAGGGTTTCCAGGAACCCCAGTACCACCAAAAAATTAATTTTTATATCATACCTTTGAACATACTTATATTTAATAATATCTAACAATAACAAGGTAGTACATGCATATATTTCAATTGTATGCTATATATTACATGTGTACAATTAATTTGTACATGTGTGGGGCACTTAGGAAAAAACACTTTTTGTACTGAAGATTGAACCCAGGGGCATTCTATCTCTGAACTATTTCCCAGCTCTTTTTCATTTTCATGTTTTTAGAATTTTGGAATAGTGTCTCACTCAGTTGCTGAGACTGTTCTTGAACATGGGATCTTCTTGTCTCAGCCTCCCATGTACTGGCATCATAGGCATGTGATACCATATCTGACACAAATATATTTTAAATATAGCCTTTGTGAAGAAAAGATTTTGGAAACCACGTTTTAGATAGTGTATTGCTTCAAGAGGGTATATATTACCTTTATCCCTCTATATATCCTCAGTCTTTGTTACATAGGTAAAAATTACATTTGACTATACTTCAGTAAACGTAAATGTTTTATTACTTACCCACACTATGACATTATTCACCAGAGTTTCATCTTTTTTTGTGTGTTTGTGTTACCCAGGATTGAACCCAGGAAGATTCTACCTCTGAGCTATATCCCCAGCCCTATATTTTATTCTTTATTTTGAAACAGGGTCTCACAAAGTACCAGAGGCTGGCCTTGAACCTGCGATCCTTCTGTCTCAGCCTACCAAGTACTGGGATTACAAATGTGCAACACCACACTGGCTTTTTTCTTTTCTTTTTTTTTAAATAAGCTTTATTATATCACTTTTGTCAGGATAACTTTTATAATACATCCTTGTTTAAGTATGTGAAAACTATAAAATTCTATTTCTGACACTATTCATCAATACCTGTAAATGGACAGGATGGGTATTACGAGGCATTGTCCTAGAGTCATTTATACAGGGTATATATTTTGTTTTCCTGGAATGAAGAGTGCTAATAACTAAACTTATTGGTTTCATTTTGCAAATGCTCTGAAGGTAAAGTTTATTGTACATTGGGATCATCTGTTCTAATTAGAGATGAAAAACCAGTTGTTTTTTGTTGTTGCTGTTTTGTTTTATTTCTTTTTTGGTTCAGTTTTAGCTTCAGCATTTGCTTGGCAACTGAATTTCTTAGACTTGTAAGTTACACTTGTAAGTTACATAAAAAACTAAACATTTTTAAAAACTTAAATTGTCAAAATAATCTTTATCAGTTTTGAGAACAAAGAGCTACAAGTATGTTGTATCTGATAACACAAAAACAAGTGTTAGTTGACCAGATATAGATGAAAATATTGTCTAGATCACCAGTGAAACTTAAAATTTCTGGTTGTGGAAGCATTTTATTGTTTTGCTTTGCTCCTGTTAGTAAAGGATTTAAAAATTTAAATATCAATTTATATAAGCACTTTCTATTAGTTTCTCTAGCATGATTATAACCGTTATATTTATTACTTCAAGAAAATATGATTCTCATTTAAGACAAAAGGTATTATAATTTTCTGTGATAAGCTAAACATTTACATGTTAAGTTTCTACTGTCCGTTGATGAACGTGAAAAATCATCTCTAGTGGAAAACACTAAAATCTTAATAATTTTAGTGTTGAGTGATATAGAAGGATATATTAAAGCCATCTATAAATTAGATCTTATTAATGAAAATATACATGAATTTGCTATACAATGTCTCCAATGTGTATCCTAAGCTACATCCAGTCAATCATGTCTTTCTGGCTTTGATACTGAAGTGAATTTTTTCAACTTCACAAAGATTGTCCTATTTTTTTTGTTTGTTCAATATAGCAAATAGAAAAGCCCTATTATAGACCAGGTCAAGACAGGATTAAAACAGAATGGGAAGTGAGTAGAATGTATATTTAAGATGTACCACTCTGGGAACTTTTGTGGTTGGAGAAAAGAAAAGTAGGTTTGAGTTACATTGGTGTCTGGTTTCTTTGTTGTAATTGGAACCAGCCTTATGCAGGAAGGAAAGAACAGATACTGGGACTTTTGCTTTGTAAGTATTTTTATCAATGGAAGTTTATTTTAGTTTTTATTTACAAGTTAATGATATTCTAGTACAGAACTAGTAACTATAATTGCTTTAACACACATACACACACACACACACACACACACACACACACACACACACACACACGTGTTTCTTAACTCACAATTTTCTCCCCCTAAACTTGGCTTCTCATTCTTTTCTCCCCTTGGAAAACGCAGGGATCATCTCTGATGGTACTTTCTCTCATATCTTCTGTTCTCCAGCCCCAAGATCCATTCCTTGGTAAAATTATTGACGTCACCTTTAGAATGTGTTTACCTTTAGAGTATTGCCATACCAAACTACCTTCATTTCTCATTTCCACCACCTTGTCCATGGCCTCCCTGATCCCTCTCTTACACTACTTCTCTTCCTCACAAAGATGTATTTTCCACTGATTTTGTCTTACTGCTATTAAATAAAAAGTCAGGTCACATCATTTGTTTGCTCAAATCTCTCCGATGTCTATTATACGTGGAACAGAAGCCACACTGTCACTAAGTTTATGCGGCTCGCTAGGATCTGGCTCTTTGTTCTTCTCTATTTCCTACCTGCATTCTGCTGCACACTAGCTTCCATGCAATGTTTCAAAATGGCAGGTTTGTGTTTTTCTCTAGCTTTTGTCAGAAACCTTTTTGACTGACAGTTTCCCTTTGCTTAGACCTACTCAATGTCATCTTATCTTTTACCCAATGCAAAGATCCAACATGATGTCCTACCATATATCACTTCCTCTTTACTTCGTCTTGTATTTTATAGTACTGTTCACTGCCTGAAACTCTCTATGCTTACTTTTTATCGCCGTCTCCCTGCCCACACTAGAATGTCATGTCCAAGAGAGCAGGGAGCTTGTATGTTTTCTTGAGTACCTGCTCCCCAGACCAGATCAATGCCTGGCAACAGAGAAGGTCTTGCTCAGTACATATTTGCAGAGAGAGGGAAGAAAGAGGAAACAATTTCTTCAAAGCTTTCTTTTAATGTCCCCTTTAGTTGGAATTATCTTTTTTATTTTGTTATCACTTTATCTACTTGTCTCTCTTGTTACTTTTGCTCCTTTTATTTGTTAATTTGTGTGAACATATTAAATATTTATTTTTGAATCTTGGCCTACTTAAGTTCAGTTTCTGCATTCTTTGTGCAAATTACATAGCATCATAGAATATAATAAATAATTGTTTATTAATAAACCATGATACCACTCACCTATGTCTGGTAGGTTTTTTTTTTAAATATACATGAGGTGCTTTTTGTGGGTGAGAATGAGTTGTGATAGAACGATTATTCTTTTTAACATTTTGTTCAGTTTTTTTTTTCTTTTGTGGGTCTGGGGACGGAACCGAGGGGCATTCGACCTCCAAGCTACACCCCCTGCCCTATTTTTTTATTCTTTATTTTGAAACTGGGTCTCACTGAGTTGCAGAGGGTCTTACTAAGTAGCTGAGGCTGTCTGCGAACAGCAATCCTCTGGTCTCAGCCTCCCGAATGCTGGGATTACAAGCATGCGCCACCATGCTGGCCATTCTGTTCAGTTTTACCAGGTGTCCTATGTCCAAATCAGCTAATCAGGCATACATTATTTGATTGACTTTGGGCAAATATCAAACTAATCTAGTGTGGGTTACCCTTCCTTCTCCTACCAATAGTATAAATATCTTGTAGATATATACTATATATAAGCACACAGTCAAACTAAAAGGAAATACAGAAAAATCTCATTCTGGGGGAAAAAGTAGTTTGAGTTACCTTCAAATAGGGAGCTGACATCCAGCTGCATGTCGATTCTTCTACCATGAAAAAGAAATCCAGAAATAAAAAGTTGTCCACTGGCCCAGAGATATCTTCTGGAAACTTTTATCTGTCCAGAGTTTTGGGGGGTAAGAAAATCATGAAGTCATTCAAATTTTAGGCTGAAAGGTACAGTGACAGGATATTTCCATATATACTACCAGTATGGTATGAGAAACCCATTTATTATAAAATTTTATTCAGAGCAAACCAGAGTTCAAGAGCAAGTGAATAAGTTCACTTCAGGCCCCCATTTGTATTTCATCTTCCAACATCACATTGATTAAAGCAGGACATATGCGTAAGCCCAAAGCTGCCACCATGAGCTCATCTCAAGGTTGTTGCTTTGAAGGAAAGTGAAGAATTAGGAACAATAATTCAGTCAACCACAGTGACAATCAATCCAATGGGAAGTTGAGAAAGTCTCAACATATCAGTAGTCAAGATAAATATAAATAGATATTTATAAATAGACATACAATGCTTTTAAAAAAATAACACTTTGAAAATTATTTCCTCAAAATAAAAAATGGAAAACAGGAATGCAAATAGATTGTCATTTTAAAATTATTATACACATTTTTGGAGAACTCTTCTCTCATGACTTTTCATATCCCCAGGGGAACATTTGTTTCCCCCAACAACTATCAGTATTCAGTAAGTATTTAGAAATGATGGTGAGTTGATAACCTCAGTATTCCTGAAAATAAATAAATTCATAAAAATAGATTTTGGAGTTCGGAACAGATGTATTTCATGAAGATAATAATCTAAAATACATGAATTTTTCCAGTGTAGTTAGCGACAACCCTTATAATACATTTTTTATTTTTTATAGCATTCTAACCATCCTGATTCTACATATTTCTATCTGGTAGGAAATTAGAGCCATTGTATTAAAATTAAAAGGGGGAAAAAGCTATTCTATAGAAATACATAAGCAAAAAAAGACATACATACAAGAGTTTTTTCTGCAGCATTATTTACATATCTCCAGACCAGAAAATATCTATGTTTGGATAAGTAAATTACAATGAATCCATATAGTTAAATGGTAATTGTCCTATAAAGATACATCAAATGAAGGAAACTTTTATATATACACATGAGGCACACATACTTATGAGAATGTGCATTATGAATGATGTATATACCAAATTCAGGAAATATCTCTAGGGGAAAGGGACAGTGGAGGAGAGGTAGAAGAGACCAGTATTAAACTTGGGAAAGGTACCTTTAGTTTTCTCTTTCTCTATCCCTCTAGTTTTCAAAATTTTGTACCAGATAAGTCATTTTTCATGAAAAACTCAAAGTAGGAGGTAAAATATCAGAGATAGTACTGATCACTTTCTAAGAATAAGTGACTTAAGAAAAGCACAATTAAATGAGTCTGCCTTTCACTGAGTAGTATCCAATAGTAGGAGAGGGAAGTCATTTAAAAATGTTTTCATGCTTGGCAGCAAGATGGACACTTTGAGTGAAACATCTGGTTTTAAGCACACTGAGATTTGCAAGTGAAGGACTGGGAAGACTGCTTCTTGATAAGGGAAGAAAAGCAGTGAAAGACTCAACAAAACACTGAAAGTTGAAAAGCAGAGGAACCAGAATCAGTATCAGAATAAAAATAGAGACCTGTAAAGCACTCTGCGCATCTTGCTTGGGGAACAAAAACAATTGACCTGTGCAGTCTCATCTGGGTCAGGCTGCACAGGAGGAGCTGGCAGCTGCTGGCACTGTGGCTTCCAGAGTCCTCCAGTAAGACACTGTGGATTGTTGTAAGGCTGACATAGATAATCAGTGAAAGGGTTTTGCATTTCACCTTATACTCGACAGAGACCTGGTAGAACGGATGATTTAGCTGGACTTTGTGGTGGTAGCTGAACCCTTTTCTTCTGGCAGCGATCCAAGGCAGCACCTGTCAACAACAAAAGTTAACAAATGGTTCTGGAGTGAGAAGCTGGCTGTGCTGGTTATAGGGACTTAAGGCGGCAAGGACCTCCCTGTTACCACTTCATAAGCAAAATGACTAACATAGAGACCAAGGAAAGAATCTTAAAAGCAGTGAAAACAAAAGAATAGGTGATATTTAGGGGCAAAATAATAAAAATCCAGACTTCACAAACTAAGTCATGAATGCCAGGAGGGACTGGTACTCCAGACCCTCCAGAAAGAAAACAACTTTTAACCAAGACTGCTATAACCAGCAAATATTTCTTTCAAAGTTGATGGAGAGCTGGGCATGGTGGCAGATGCTTGTAATCCCAGTGCTTGGGAGGCTGAGACAGGAGGATCTCACAGGTTCAAAGCCAGGCTCTCAGCAACTTAGTGAGACCATGTTTCCAAATAAAGTATAAAATAGGTATGGGAGTATAGTCCAGAGGTAGAAAAGCCCCTGGGTTATACCCCGAGTACCACCCCCCAAAAAAAATTAATGGATAAATAAAAACATTTCAAGATAAGCAGAGTCTTAGAAAATTCATGACTACCAAGCCAGCACTAGAGAAAATACTTAAAAAAATAAATCATAAAAGAAAAAAAAAAAAAACAAATTCCAGAATCAGAAAAGAGGTGAAATCCACCAGGTGGGCAACTAAGCAAAGGAGAAATAACACATCAAACAGAAGAGAGGGCACATAATGGCAGGAAAGAAAAATCATATTTCAGTAGTAACTATGGACGTCAAATGGCTTAATTCACCAATTTAAAGACATAGACTTGCAATGTGGATTAAAATACATAATCCAACTATATGCTGCTTTCAAGAAACACAATCTGCAGCCAAAGATATCCACAGGCTAAAGGTGAAAGGATGGAAAAAGGTATACCATGCAAATGGAAACTGAAAACAAATGGGTAGCAACACTCATGTTCAGCAAAACAGACTTTAAGCTAAAAACACATCAGAAGAGACAAAGTAGGGCAATTCTTACTAATAAATGAAACAATCCAGCAAGAAGACATAATCATAGTAAACATTTAAGCCCCAAATGTTGATGCACCCAAATTTGTAAAGCAAACTTTTCAGGACTTCAGGTCTCAAATATACCCAAATACAATAATATTGGGAGACTTCTACACATCAAGCATGCCTATAGATCAGTCTTCAAGACAAAAGATGAGTAAAGACTCTTTATACCTAAAGAACACTATAGACCAAATGGACCTAGTAGACATATGCAGAATATTTTAGCCAGCAACAGCTAAATACACATATTTCTCAGCTGCCCATGAAATCTTTTCCAAAATAGATCACATAGTGGGCCACAAAGCCAGCAACAGCAAACTCAAAAGATGTTATATAATTCCCTGCATGTTTTCAGATCATAATAGAATGAAAGAACAAGAAGACCAAAATAAATTACGTAAGTACATGGAGTTTGAATGATACACTCTTGGACAAGGAATGTATCATAACAGAAATAAGGGGAGAAATTAAAAATCAGGAATTAAATGAAAATAGAGATAAAACATACGAAATCAATATGACGCTTTGAAAGGAGTATTAAGAGGAAAATGTATAGCACTGAGTGCTCACATAAGAAAAGAAAAAAAAAGTCAGCAAATAAACAACCTACACACCTCAAGGACATAGGAAAACAGTCTATTCCCAAAGCTGAGAGAAGGCAGAAAATAATTTAAATCAGATCAGAAATAAATGAAATAGAGAATAAAAACAAAACAATACAAGAGATCAACAAGTATAAAGCTGTTTCTTTGAAAAGATTAACAAGATTAATAAACCCCTAGCCAACCTAACCAAATAAACAGAGAATCAATCCAAATGATTAAAATTAGAAATGAAAAAGGAGACATCACCACATGCAGTAGGGAAATTTAGAGAATTATCTAAAACTATTTTGAAAATTTTTGTTCCAATAAACTGGAAAAAATGAAAGAAATCAACAGATTTCAAATATATACAACCTACCTAAATTGAGCCAAGAGGACATAGAAAATCTATACTGGGCAAAACCATGCAGAGAAAATAGAAACAGCAATAAACTTCTGTCAGCATAGAAAAGCCCAGGTCCAAATGGGTTTCCAGCTAAATTCCACAAAACTTTTAGAGAAGAACTAAACCTAATACTTTACAATTTATTCTGTGAAATCAAAAGAGATGAAATTCTTCTAAACTCCTTCTATAAGGACAGTATCACATTAATGCCAAAACCAAATCAAGAAAGAATATTATAGATCAATATCATTGACGAACATACGTGCAAAAATTCTAAGCAAAATACTAACTATGCACATTCAAAAGCATATCAATAAAATTGTACATCACAACCACGTTTGTTTTATCTCAGAAAAGCAAGGCTGGTTCAACCTACCCAAAATCAATACATGTTATCTACCACATAAATAGAACTGGGAACAAAAATATCTATCACATGATCATATCAATAGATACTGAAATTGCATTTGACAAAATCTAATACCCATTCATCTTAAAAAACATTGCAAAAAACTGAAATAGATGGAATGTATTTCAACATCATTAAGGCAATATACAATAAACCCAAAGCCAACATCATATTGAATAGGGAAAAACTGGAGGAATTCCCTCTACAATCAGGAACAATACAAGAATATTCACTATCACCATTCCTTTTCAATAAAGTCCTTGATACTCTTGCCAGAGAAATAAGACAAGAGAAAGATATCAAAGTATTCAAATAGGAAAAAAATATTAAAATTATCTTTGTTCGAAGATGATATGATCCTATGTATAGAAGACACATATATCACAACTAAAAGACCACTAGAACTGATCAACCAACTCAGAAAAGTAGCAGGATACAAAATCAACTTAAAGTAATCAGTAGTTTTTCTATTTTCCAAACAAGAATCTATGGAGAAAGAAATACAGAAAACAATCTCATTCACAATAACCTCAAAACCAATAAAAACTTAGGAATAAACCTAACCAAAGAGGTAAAAGACCTCTACAATAAAAATCATACAACAGTAAAGAAAAAAATTGAAGAAGACCTTGAAAGATGGAAATATCTCCTTTGCTCTTGAATAGACAGAATAAATATCATCAAAATGGCCATTATAACAAAAGTGATCTATACAATCAATTCAATCCCTACCAAAATACCAATTTCATTCTTCATATACATTTATGCATATTCTATGCTTTCAAAATAGAGTTGAGCCTTGATAAATAACATAATTAAAAGTTAGTTAATATGAGAGAGGAGATAAATTATTTCTTTAACATAGACCTAAGTTGTGCTACTTTATGTAGTGTATCTCCTGAAAATCTACCTCATTGGCTAAAATTGGGCCACAAACACATTTCTAGTATTTTTAACAACCAAAACAAATAAAGAAGCTGATTATCGGTGCATATTGCATAAAATATTCATTATTCAGAAGCTATAGAAATTTTGCATTAAGTTGGAGGTAAAGTGTATCAACTGTAGAATCTACCTCACTCAGATGCCAATGATAAGGATAAAGCAGTCTTATCCTAAAATTACAATAAAACCAAGTTTGTCTCTAAGAAGAGGTAAATAACCTTAAAAGTTATTCATGTGTAATACCTCAGTCTTGAGGGACATGTAAGACATTAATATATTCAGAAAGAATCACATTCACACAATAATTATTTTGATGTTGTAGTATTTCAATTTTTTTTTTTTATTTTTGCAGTACTGGGGATTGAATCCAGGGCTATTCTACCTCCAAGCTACACCCTGAGCCCTATTTTTTATTCTTTATTTTGAAACAGAGTCTCACTGACTTACAAAGAGCCTCACTAAGTAGTAGCTGAGGCTGTCTACAAACCGGAATCCTTCTATCTCAGCCTTCCAAATGCTGGGATTACGCCACCGTGCCTGGCTGTAGTATTTCAACTTTGAAATGACTGTCACCACCAACTTGTCACTTGCTTTCTTTATATGTTTTGCCTGCAATTTTTAAATTTTTTTTTGGTGGTGATACTGGGGGGTGGAACCCAGGGGCTTTCTACCTCCAGGCTACACCCCAGCCCTATTTTATAACTTATTTGGAAACAGGGTCTCACTAAGTTGCTGAGAGTCTCACTAAGTAGCTGAGGCTGCCTTTGAACCTGTGCAGTCCTCCTGTCTCAGCCTCTCAAGCTCTGGGATTACAAGCGTGTGCTACCACACCCGGCCTGCAAATTTTATTGAGCATAGCATTACCCAAACACTTTGTATTATTCCTGAAAGATGAATAATTTATTTAAAATATCCAAATCTGCTACGTTATTTTCAACTTGAAAGTTGATGCATATCATGCATTTTATTATTTAATACTTTACTACATTGATGATGATGATGATTATTATAATTATTTTTTGGTGGTACTGAGGTCCCTGGAAACCCTTGTACCTCCGGGCTACACTCCCAGACCTAGTTTATATTTTTATTTGGAAACAGGGTCTCTTAAGCCAGTGAGGCTGGCTTTGAACCTGCACGATCATTCCGTCTCCGCCTCCCAAGCGCCTGCCATTACATTGATTATTTTTATTATTATATAATCATCAGGAATTTTCATTTCTGATAATAGAAGATGATTGAATAAAGTTTACTCACCAGTTCTCAGACATATATTAAGCTTTTATTCTGTGTTCAGAATGTTGCTAGTAACTTCAGGGGGAGGGTTAAGGAAAGGGAGATATAAGAAGTGACCCCTACTTGAGTTTGGTTTAATTTGATTTTATTTGGTTTGCTTAGTTGAAAGGCAAAGGATTTGGAACAACCTCCTGATCCCTAGTGGGCCAGGTACAGAGGACTGGCGCTATTTCAAGTAAACGTGAAAAGTCAAGTCGGAGATAAACATCATATAACTGATAACTTTTTTTTTTTTTGGTGGTACTGGGGTTCCCTTCTACCTCCGGGCTACACCCCCAGACCTATTTTATTTTTGGAAACAGGGTCTCTTAAGCCAGCACAACTGGCTTCGAACCTGCGAGATCCTCCTGTCTCTGCTTTCCAAGCGTGGGGATTACAAGCGTGCGCCACCATGCCGGCTACAACTGATATCTTAATGTATCTTAATACTTATAATTACATTCCATATGTTTGCTCCTCCCAAAGTTCATTCATTCAAAGGAAACCACAGTTTCCTTGTATTGTCCATTGTTCCAGCACATATAATCAGTGGTAGCTATATATTAAGTCCTGCATACCACTCCCTTTATCTTGCTCTTTTCTTAAATCGTAACTAAAAACTAAATGGCTTTCGTCTTGCGTGGTGGCGCACGCTTGTGATCCCCGCACTTGGGAGGCGGAGACAGGAGGATCGCGCTGGTTCGAAGCCAGACGGGCTGGCTTAAGAGACCCTGTTTCCAAAAATTAAAAAAAGTATAAAATAGGTCTGGGAGTGTAGCCCGGAGGTAGAAGGGCTTCCAGGAACCCCAGTACCACTAAAAAATAAAACAAAAAAACAAAA
Organism: Muscardinus avellanarius; assembly: GCF_963383645.1. Taxonomy (NCBI): domain Eukaryota; kingdom Metazoa; phylum Chordata; class Mammalia; order Rodentia; family Gliridae; genus Muscardinus; species Muscardinus avellanarius. The sequence continues at coordinate 48,800,962 of NC_137787.1, read as the reverse complement.
AACAAAAAAATTAAGTGGCTTTCATGACCTCTAACGTTTAGGAAGCTGAGGCCGAGGAGGGTGGATGTTTAACCTGAATAACCCTCTAAATTTTAGAGCTGAAATTTACCTCCTTATGTCTCATTTTTCTGTTATGGGATACTTACAAAAACATAAATTTTATAAGACATATATAAGATGGTTCGGTTTAAGTTTTTATGGTTGCCCTACATACAGGACGATGGGACATGATGGGTTAACTAGACTAGTCCTCCTCCAAATCCAGTGAGTCTTCCTGCCTCCCTTGCAGGTCTCTGGGATTCAAATGTGGGCTCCATTAACTGTGTCTGGGGACTTCTGCAAGGGGTGTTTAAAGGCTGTGACATCTGCTTAAGGCTTCCTTATCTTCATAAAATTAAGATTGGACCAAAAGATGGAGGAAAGAGAGAGGTTTGATGATATCCAGCCCACCTGCAGCACAGGCCTAGGGCTCAGTACCATCCACCACTCAGCTTCCCACCTGCTGTGTTTGTTTACATGAGGAAGCAAAGCCCCTCCCTTTCATGCATATATTAGACTTGACTTTTCTTCATTGAATCTGTAAGAGCTTCCTGTATACAAAGAAAGAGCTTTAACTAGTTGAGTTTGTAAGTTTAACAATGCAACAGATATAAAATGGCTTCTGTTTACTGAGCAAGCAGACATTTCTGAATTAGACCTTGCCATGATGTGATGACAGTTTGAGACCATTGTTTTTCAAAAACATAAAAAATAGCCTTTTTAAAAAACCAAATGAAAAATATCAAATGCCAGCTAATGGGAATGTTCTTTATTTTTTAAATGCCAGTAAATTTTTTCTTCTAACAATAATTATAGAGGTTAAATTCTTTGTGGGAAAAGCAGAATAATAGACATATTTAGAATTAGCACAATGGTCGGTGGCATTTTTAAATTTACCTATAAAGGTCAAAATTAATTTTCTTCCATTTGATGTTTTTGAATAAAATAAAGGGACCTCATACACAAACACATTTTTTTAATTCATAAAGAAGTGTGGTTTCTTCTTATTGTTATTGTGAGTTTTTTGCTTATGATTTTTTTTGTGTGTGTGTTTGTCCCCAATGTGGTACTGGGGATTCAAGCCAAAGGCATTGTACTTCTGAAGTCCACCCTCAGTTCTATTTTATATTTTTATTTTATTTTTATTTTGGGGGGTACTGGAGTTCCTGGAAACCCTTGTACCTCCAGGCCACACTCCCAGACCTTTTTTATATTTTATTTGAAAACAGGGCCTCTTAAGCCAGCAAGGCTGGCTTCGAACCTGCAGGATCCTCCTATCTCCGCCTCCCAAGTGCGGGGATTACAAGGATGTGCCACCACGCCCCTCTTATGTTTTTATTTTGAATCAGGGTCTTGCTAAATTGCTGCAGGCTTAACTGTGTTGCAGAGGCTGACCTTAAACCTATGATCCCCTGTCTCTGCCTCCCAGATATTGGATTACAGGTGTGTACCACCATCCCCGGCTTATGGCTTTTAATCATGCCTGGCAAATGTAGTTAGATTGGTTGAGTCTTTGGGTCATGTATAAAGTCACTAACATTAAGAGCCACATTGTGGATATTTTTCAAAGTTAAGAATAAGGTAATTAATAAAGTTTTGGTGATGGGTAATGAATTTACTTTCTAAATAAAAAAGTTATTTCACATTATATTTATTTAACTAATGCAAAATCACTTTCTATGAATGATTTATTCAGAGGAAAAAAATATAATTATCTGGAAGCTTATTTTTGTTTTAACTTTGGGTCTTAGTTAAGTGCCAGGATGCTTTTTGGAAAATTGGAAAGACCAAAGAGCCTGAGACTGAATCTCTCAATTACTACTTAAGAAGTTTCACACACTTCTTCTTCTTTTCTTTTTTTTTCTTTTTTCTTTTTTTTTTTTTCTTTGGTCTGGAAAATTGGGTAATAAGAGGATCTACCCAATATCACTGTGGTGCTGGTTATTATTTGGGGTGGGGTGTGGAATGGTGTTTTGCTTACAGCAAACGCTCTAGCTGTTGACGGTTCCTTTGATAGGACACCATTATAGAATGGCACAGTTCATGGTGCTACACAGTTGATGTGCTTTGCTAATTAAGTAATGGTACTATATTATGCCAGAAAGATAAGATTCTGTCTCCTTCCAACTTTATCATGTCTGTACCTCTAAGTTTTGTACCAGAGAGGAGTTACCAAGGAAAGCAAACTTACAGATGGGTATGCGGTCGTAGATGACTGGAAGTTCAGGTGCCTTATAAAGAAAACAGCACCGACAACAAAACTTTGTTGATTCTTCCTAGTTTCAATTGTTAAATTATGTTTTAACCCATTTTGGATTTGCATGATGGACTTGGATTGAGTATGCATCATAGAAAAAAAGATTTAGTAAGTCCTGGCACAGTGGCACACTCCAGTAATCCCAGTACTTAGTAAGCTGAGACTGGGTGATCAGCAGGTTCGAGGCCAGCCTTGGCAACTTAGTGATACACTGTCTGAAAAAAAAAAAACAAAAAAGGGCTGGAAGTGTACCTCAGTAGTGTAGTGTCCCTGAGTTCAATCCAAGTACCAGTAGTACCAAGTATACTAGTACCAATAATACAAGCAACAAAAAACTGAGAGAAAAGGATTGTAGAGTTGTGGCTAGCCTCAGTAACTTAGTGAAGCCTTCCACAATTTAGTGAGACACTGTTTGAAAACAAAAAAATAAAATAGGGCTGAGGATGTGGCAAAGAGAATGCCCCTTGGTTGAATCCTCAGCCCTTACTTCCTCCCACCCCCAAATCAAATCCAGTAGAATTAACTGAAGCAGGGGGCCTCCTGTCCATACTTACTTGCATCAAAGTGTTTAGCCAAACACATTCTGAGTGGAATGTGCTTCTAGCTTCTCAGAAGCCCCACTACCCCATTGTTTGGCAGCTGGCATGAATTACATGTTTATTTTAGCTCGATTCTTTAAACCCTCTGAATGTTTAAAGTCTCTTGTAAAACCACATCTATCACATTGTGGACCTAGAGTGGGAACGCCCTATGGCATTGTAGTTAACCGTAAACAAAGTGGCTACCATGTCATCTCCAGAGAAAACCAGCTCAGGGAGTGTGAGGCCAGAACCCAAGGGGTAGGGGAAAGGAAGCTGAACTTTTAAAATTTTTGAACAGTATTTTGTTTTATTTTATTTTATTTTATTTTATTTTTTTGTCAGTACTGAGGTTGGAACCCAGGGGCATTTTAACTCTGAGCTATGCCCTAGCCCTATTTATTATTATTATTATTATTATTATTATTATTATTATTATTATTATTTGGTGGTATTGGGGGTGGAACCCAGAGGCTTTCTACCTCCAGGCTATACTCCCAGACCTTTTTTATATTTTATTTGGAAACAGGGTCTCACTAAGTTGCTGAAAGCCTCACTAAGTAGCTGAGGCTGGCTTCGAACCCGTGCGATCCTCCTGTCTCAGCCTCCCAAGCGCGGGGATTACAAGCATGTGCCACCACGCCTGGCTTATTCTTTATTTTGAAACAGGGCCTCACTAAGTAATAGATGAGTCTGTCCATGAACTGCGATCCTTCTGTCTCAGCCTCCCAAATGCTGGGATCATAAGCACGTACCACCACACCTGGCTTGAATAGTATTTTGTAAGTTCATATTATTAGAAGCTTAGATTTCAAAACTGTATTTCTTTAAAAATCCCCTTTAGTTAAAAGATATTTTTACAAAGTAAAACAAAAAATATGCATTTCTACTTCTAATTAGAGTTGAGAATGGAATTTAAAATAAATCAGTGAAAGTAATAATCCTGAAATTTGGTTTCCTTCAGAAAGGGAAAGACAATTATATATGTTTCAGGTTTTGTTTTTTGTTTTCTTTTTCCCAAAAAACATTTCTAGACCAATTTTTAAAACCTACTGTGACATCACATGTTCTTTCCTGTACCTGTGGCCGGTTTCTAGCAGCCTTCCTCTTTTTAGCTCTACTTGTAACCCTGACCATTGCATACACCTGTAGCTGATGTTTCTGCCTTATAAACCTTTCTTATTCAAACAATTCTGTTTTCCAGTGAAACAAAATTTCACTTAGATGGAAGGATAATTTCAGGAGCTCTGTTGTGCAACATGATCATGCTAGTCAACAATATCTTTTATTTAAAAAAAATTGCTGAAGACGCTGGGTTCTGGGCGGGGGTCGCGGGCGGGGCACGCCTAATGGGGCCCGGGTCGCGGGACTCTGGGCCCCTGCCGAACTGCGCGTAGCACGCCAGACCCCTGGAGAAACCGGACCCAGTAAGACGCTGGGTTCTGGGCGGGGGTCGCGGGCTGGGCACGCCAGATGGGGCCCGGGTCGCGGGACTCTGGGCCCCTGCCGAACTGCGCGTAGCACGCCAGACCCCTGGAGAAACCAGACCCAGTAAGACGCTGGGTTCTGGGCAGGGGTCGCGGGCTGGGCACGCCAGATGGGGCCCGGGTCGCGGGACTCTGGGCCCCAGACCGAACTGCGCATAGCACGCCAGACCCCTGGAGAAACCAGGCCAAGTAAGACGCTGGGTTCTGGGCTGGGGTCGCGGGCTGGGCACGCCTAATGGGGCCCGGGTCGCGGGACTCTGGGCCCCTGCCGAACTGCGCGTAGCACGCCAGATCCCTGGAGAAACCAGGCCCAGTAAGACGCTGGGTTCTGGGCAGGGGTCGCGCGCGGCGCACAAAAGCCGGGGCCTGGGTCGCGGGACCCTGGGCCCCGGGCCGAACTGCGCGTAGCACGCCAGACCCCTGGAGAAACCAGGCCCAGTAAGACGCTGGGTTCTGGGCGGGGGTCGCGGGCGGGGCACGCCTAATGGGGCCCGGGTCGCGGGACTCTGGGCCCCTGCCGAACTGCGCGTAGCACGCCAGACCCCTGGAGAAACCGGACCCAGTAAGACGCTGGGTTCTGGGCGGGGGTCGCGGGCTGGGCACGCCAGATGGGGCCCGGGTCGCGGGACTCTGGGCCCCTGCCGAACTGCGCGTAGCACGCCAGACCCCTGGAGAAACAAGGCCCAGTAAGACGCTGGGTTCTGGGCAGGGGTCGCGGGCTGGGCACGCCAGATGGGGCCCGGGTCGCAGGACTCTGGGCCCCAGGCCGAACTGCGAGTAGCACGCCAGACCCCTGGAGAAACAAGGCCCAGTAAGACGCTGGGTTCTGGGCGGGGGTCGAGCACAGGGCATGGCAGCTGGGGCCCGGATCGCGGGACTCTGGGTCCCAGCCGAACTGCAAGTAGCACGCCAGACCCCTGGAGAAACCGGGCCCAGAACAGAAAAAGATAAAGAAAAATATCTGAGAGGTGGTAAGAAAGCCGTTATGGATGCCAGGACACTGGAGATGCAGACAAAACTTATCTAAATGCACTGGAACTTATGGAAAAATTCGCCGTGAAAGAGGACTGCTATTTCTCTATATTGTTAAGAATCTCAGACATCACATATAAGGAGAGAGTTTAGCGGAGACCAAGGAGAAATGCGGTGTTGAAAGAGTTCTTCGCAATGGTGGTAGAGACTTGTATTCAGGAGAAGCAGAAACCGGATCTTACCAACTTTATTTTTTTGGAGAAATTACACCAAATGTCGAATGCTACCATCACGCATGCTTAGGAACACTGGACAACATTCAGAGTGGAAAAAAGCCTGGGAAGGATTTGAAACGGTGGAGGCAGTGGCAATGCCAGTGGCCAATATTCGGGGGAGGCAGAGATCTGATACATTACAACTGGAACCTTTGAAATACTAACCACAGAGACAGTGATCGGAACCTGCTGAGGGGTTAGGCGGGCGCCGGGGCCAGTGACCGACATCGGAGCTTGCTGTGAGGCAGGGTCACTACTGAGGCCTCCGTGGCGGGATAGTAACCTGCAGAGGGGTTAGACCGATGCTGGGGCCAGCGAGGCCGGCATTGGAGCCTGCCATGATGCAAGGCTTGTGCTAGGGCCTCCGAGGTCGGGTCCGGAACATGCTGAGGGGTTAGGCCGATGCTGGGGTCAGCGAGGCCGGCATCGGAGCCTGCCGTGAGGCAAGGCCAGTGTTGGGGCCCCTGAGGATGGGACCGGAGCCTGCTGAGGGGTTAGGCCGGTGCTGGGGCCAGCGAGGCTGGCATCAGAGCCTGCCATGAGGCAAGGCCGGTACTTGGGCCTCCGAGGCCAGGATAAGAGCCTGCCGAGGGGTTAGGCCGGTGCTGGGGCCTCCGAGGCCAGGATAAGAGCCTGCTGAGGGGTTAGGCCGGTGCTGGGGCCAGCGAGGCCGGCATTGGAGCCTGCCTTGAGGCATGACCAGTGCTGGGGCCTCCGAGGCCGGGATCGGAGCCTGCCGAGGGGTTAGGCCGCTGCTGGGGCCAGCGAGGCCGGCATCGGAGCCTGCCTTGAGGCAAGGCCGGTACTGGGGCCTCTGAGGCCGGGATCGGAGCCTGCCGAGGGGTTAGGCCGCTGCTGGGGCCAGTGAGGCTGGCATCGGAGCCTGCCGTGAGGCAAGGCCGGTACTGGGGCCTCCGAGGCCAGGATAAGAGCCTGCTGAGGGGTTAGGCCGGTGCTGGGGCCAGCGAGGCCGGCATCGGAGCCTGCCTTGAGGCAAGGCCGGTACTGGGGCCTCCGAGGCCAGGATAAGAGCTTGCCGAGGGGTTAGGCCGGTGCTGGGGCCAACGAGGCCGGCAGCAGAGCCTGCCGTGAGGCATGACCAGTGCTGGGGCCTCCGAGGCCGGGATCGGAGCATGCCGAGGGGTTAGGCCGGTGCTGGGGCCAGCGAGGCCGGCATCGGAGCCTGCCGTGAGGCAAGGCCGGTACTGGGGCCTCCGAGGCCAGGATAAGAGCCTGCCAAGGGGCTAGGCCGGTGCTGGGGCCAGCGAGGCCGGCATCGGAGCCTGCCTTGAGGCATGACCAGTGCTGGGGCCTCCGAGGCTGGGATCGGAGCCTGCCGAGGGGTTAGGCCGCTGCTGGGGCCAGCGAGGCCGGCATCGGAGCCTGCCGTGAGGCAAGGCCGGTACTGGGGCCTCCGAGGCCTGGATAAGAGCCTGCCGAGGGGTTAGGCCAGTGCTGGGGCCAGTGAGGCCGGCATCGGAGCCTGCCTTGAGGCAAGGCCGGTACTGGGGCCTCTAGGCCAGGATAAGAGCCTGCTGAGGGGTTAGGCCGGTGCTGGGGCCAGCGAGGCCGGCATCGGAGCCTGCCGTGAGGCAAGGCCGGTACTGGGGCCTCCGAGGCCAGGATAAGAGCTTGCCGAGGGGTTAGGCCGGTGCTGGGGCCAACGAGGCCGGCAGCGGAGCCTGCCGTGAGGCATGACCAGTGCTGGGGCCTCCGAGGCCGGGATCGGAGCATGCCGAGGGGTTAGGCCGGTGCTGGGGCCAGCGAGGCCGGCATCGGAGCCTGCCATGAGGCAAGGCCGGTACTGGGGCCTCCGAGGCCAGGATAAGAGCCTGCCAAGGGGCTAGGCCGGTGCTGGGGCCAGCGAGGCCGGCATCGGAGCCTGCCTTGAGGCATGACCAGTGCTGGGGCCTCCGAGGCCGGGATCAGAGCCTGCCGAGGGGTTAGGCCGCTGCTGGGGCCAGCGAGGCCTGCATCGGAGCCTGCCGTGAGGCAAGGCCGGTACTGGGGCCTCCGAGGCCAGGACAAGAGCCTGCCGAGGGGTTAGGCCGGTGCTGGGGCCAGCGAGGCCGGCATCGGAGCCTGCCGTGAGGCAAGGCCAGTACTGGGGCCTCCGAGGCCAGGATAAGAGCTTGCCGAGGGGTTAGGCCGGTGCTGGGGCCAACGAGGCCGGCATCGGAGCCTGCCGTGAGGCATGACCAGTGCTGGGGCCTCCGAGGCCGGGATCGGAGCATGCCGAGGGGTTAGGCCGGTGCTGGGGCCAGCGAGGCCGGCATCGGAGCCTGCCGTGAGGCAAGGCCAGTACTGGGGCCTCCGAGGCCAGGATAAGAGCCTGCCAAGGGGTTAGGCCGGTGCTGGGGCCAGCGAGGCCGGCATTGGAGCCTGCCTTGAGGCAAGGCCGGTACTGGGGCCTCGAGGCCAGGATAAGAGCCTGCCGAGGGGTTAGGTCGGTGCTGGGGCCAGCGAGGCCGGCATCGGAGCCTGCCGTGAGGCAAGGCCGGTACTGGGGCCTCCGAGGCCAGGATAAGAGCTTGCCGAGGGGTTAGGCCGGTGCTGGGGCCAACGAGGCCGGCAGCGGAGCCTGCCGTGAGGCATGACCAGTGCTGGGGCCTCCGAGGCCGGGATCGGAGCATGCCGAGGGGTTAGGCCGGTGCTGGGGCCAGCGAGGCCGGCATCGGAGCCTGCCGTGAGGCAGGGCTGGTACTGGGGCCTCCGAGGCCAGGATAAGAGCCTGCCAAGGGGCTAGGCCGGTGCTGGGGCCAGCGAGGCCGGCATCGGAGCCTGCCGTGAGGCAAGGCCAGTACTGGGGCCTCCGAGGCCAGGATAAGAGCCTGCCAAGGGGTTAGGCCGGTGCTGGGGCCAGCGAGGCCGGCATCGGAGCCTTCCTTGAGGCATGACCAGTGCTGGGGCCTCCGAGGCCGGGATCGGAGCCTGCCGAGGGGTTAGGCCGCTGCTGGGGCCAGCGAGGCCGGCATCGGAGCCTGCCTTGAGGCAAGGCCGGTACTGGGGCCTCCGAGGCCAGGACAAGAGCCTGCCGAGGGGTTAGGCCGGTGCTGGGGCCAGCGAGGCCGGCATCGGAGCCTGCCGTGAGGCAAGGCCAGTACTGGGGCCTCCGAGGCCAGGATAAGAGCCTGCCAAGGGGTTAGGCCGGTGCTGGGGCCAGCGAGGCCGGCATCGGAGCCTTCCTTGAGGCATGACCAGTGCTGGGGCCTCCGAGGCCGGGATCGGAGCCTGCCGAGGGGTTAGGCCGCTGCTGGGGCCAGCGAGGCCGGCATCGGAGCCTGCCTTGAGGCAAGGCCGGTACTGGGGCCTCCGAGGCCAGGATAAGAGCTTGCCGAGGGGTTAGTCCGGTGCTGGGGCCAACGAGGCCGGCATCGGAGCCTGCCGTGAGGCATGACCAGTGCTGGGGCCTCCGAGGCCGGGTTCGGAGCATGCCGAGGGGTTAGGCCGGTGCTGGGGCCAGCGAGGCCGGCATCGGAGCCTGCCGTGAGGCAAGGCCAGTACTGGGGCCTCCGAGGCCAGGATAAGAGCCTGCCAAGGGGTTAGGCCGGTGCTGGGGCCAGCGAGGCCGGCATCGGAGCCTGCCTTGAGGCATGACCAGTGCTGGGGCCTCCGAGGCTGGGATCGGAGCCTGCCGAGGGGTTAGGCCGCTGCTGGGGCCAGCGAGGCCGGCATCGGAGCCTGCCGTGAGGCAAGGCCGGTACTGGGGCCTCTGAGGCCAGTTTAAGAGCCTGTCAAGGGGTTAGGCCGGTGCTGGGGCCAGTGAGGCCGGCATCGGAGCCTGCCGTGAGGCATTACCAGTGTTGGGGCCTCCGAGGCCGGGATTGGAATCCTGCCAAGGGGTTAGACCGGTGCAGGGGCCAATGGCCAGCATCGGAGCCTGGCGTGAGGCAAGTTCACTCCTGCGGCCTCCAAGGTTGGGACCAAAGCCAGCTTAGGGGTTTGACCGGTTCAGGGGCCAGCGAGACCAGAACTGGGTCCTCCCATGAGGCAAGGCCGCTGCGTGAGCCAGCGAGGTCTGGATCAGTCCACTGAGTAGCCAGGCCACTACTGGGACCATCAAGAGTGGGATTGGTACTTGCAACGCAGCATGCACAGAGAAATATCGCAGAAAATATAAATCAGACGCTTCTCTTAATCAGCAATAACTAGGAGGAAAAGGGCAACAGGAAGAGGTTGAGCTATAGAAAGGGCCCTATAGTGAAGCAACTAATGTGATCAATCAGAGGGTATGTAATACTGGAGGACGGAGCCTCTTTAAAATGCAGGAGGTACATAAACAAATATATCAAAGTAAATCACCAAAGAAGTGTGGGATGGAGGGAGGGGGAGGGAATGGGACGGTGGCTGGAGGAGGGCTAATTGGATGATGTGTGCTTGTATATCCTCTCAAGTCTTGTACTCCAATGTGATTGATATATGACTACAATGCACCAATTTAAAAAATAAATTAATTAAAAAAAAAAAAAAAAAATTGCTGAGTGGTGTCAGGCATGCTGGCCCATTCCTGTAATCCCAGTACTTGTGAGGCTGAGATAGGAGGATTGCAGATTTGAGACCAGCCACATCAATTTAGCAAGATTCTCTGTAATTTAGCCAAACCCTGTTTCAAAAAGAAAAAAAAACAAAATGAAAGCGTTGGTATGTAGCTTAGAGGTTTTTGTACCACAAAAATGATAACTATATGAGGTAATCCATTTGTGAATTAGTTAGGTTTATTCATTTGACAATGATACGTCAAAAGGATGTTATACATGGTAAACACGCACTTTTTCATCAGGCAGTTTAAAATTAAAAACAAACAAATGAAAAAGTCGAGCCTGTTGGCACATGCCTACAATCCTAGTACTTGGGAGGTTGAGAGAGGAGAATCACAGGTTCACGGTCAGTGTGCAATAACTTAGCAAGACCCTGCCTCAAAATAAAAAATAAAATAGGGCTGGGGGTGTAGCTTGAAGGTAGAATGCCCTGAGTTCAATCTCTAGTAAAATATACATACACAGATATATAGACACACTATAAATAAGTATATATACACACATATATGTCTTTGCTTTCATATTAATATTGGCAAAATATATTTTTATTGGTACATTGTTGTCATATATGGCAAATATATTTTTCTTGATTAAGATCCAATATCACCAGGCGTGGTGGCACACGCTTGTAATCCTCTTGCTTGGGAGGCAGAGACAGGAGGATCACGCAGGTTCAAAGCCAGTCGTGCTAGCTTCAGAGACCCTGTTTCCAAATAAAAATATAAAATAGGTTTGGGAGTGTAGCCCGCAGGTAGATGGGCTTCCAGGAATCCCAGTACCACCAAAAAAAAAAAAAAGACCCAATATCAATTTATGTCAAAATAGTAATTTTACCATAAATTTAAAGGAAAGGGCTGGCTCCTCCATATGCCAGCCAAGAGTGAGCTCAAGAAAGACAGCTTGCTTGAACTTCTGGATCATTCCTTTTTCTCACAACCACATGGCAGCTATCCATGGTCACACTGTATCATAGTCATTTGTACATGTGCCATGAGCATTACAATTGCCAGCTCAGAACTGGGCCTGTATGCTGAAAAGTGCTAAGCTCAGTGTTTGGTAGGTCATAAGCAGGCAATGCATTTTTATTGAAATTCTGAGGATGTGTATTTCAGCATACCAAATGTTCTCCATGTTTTCTGCTAGCAGAGAGACAGGTTCTACTAAAAAAAAAATCTGTCTGTTTGTCTATCTTCCATCCACCCATCTAGATATATACAATTCTGTACTACCAAATACTAGTGTGATCTTACAAATATTTCTTTTAGAAATTTTGTAAAGAGTAAATTTCTAAAGACAGAATTATAAGAATAGGAAGGAATTGCAAAGCAGATATGATTTTACCTACTTTTCTTATGTTGATACTCATTTACATGTATATATAATAAAGATAACTTACTAATTGTAATAGAAGATAATTCCACTTTATGCAGAAATAGAACTTTGACTCTATTCATATTTCTATTCTGTGGACTCTAGGCTCTGTGATGTTTTTTACTGTGATTGATGCACAAACTTTGAATTTGGGCCAGGTGCAGTGGCCCATGCTTGTAATCCCAGCACATGGGAGGCTGAACCAGGAGGATCGCAGGTTCCCAGCCAGCCTCAGCTACTTAGTGAGGCACTATTCAACTTGGTAAGACTCTGTTTCAAAATAAAAAGCAGGGCTGGGAGTATAGCTCAAAGGTAGAATGCCCTTAGGTTCAATCCTTAGAACCACAAAACAAAACAAAACAGAAACAAAATACTTGAAGTTGATGCTACTGAGCCTTATCTCAATTCCAGGGTTCTTTCTTAGCTTGCCAAACCTGTCTCACAATCTCCCCAGGTCTCTTGATTTCTGAAAATTGAAACTATAAATTAAAAAAAAAGAATTTTGAAAGAAAGAACAAAGAACAAAACACTGAAAGGAGGATAAGAAGATACAGGTTCAACTCATGTGTTTCATTGGAAGACGAAGCAGACGAGGCAAATGGAAGGCTTCTTGCTTGTGCATAAATTTTGTATGTTTGTGTGTGTTTTAGGGATTAACCTCAAGGGAATTCTGCTTCTGAGATGCATACTCAGCCCAATTCCATTTTTTATTCTGAAACAGAGTCTCACTAGGTTACCATGCACTGCTGACATCGAACCTGTAATCTTCCTGTCTTAGCCTCCCAATACTGGGATTATAAGTGTGAGCCACCATTCCAGGCTAATGAGACTCTATTATAGAAATCACTTTTTGTCAGTCTGTTACTTACATCCTCAAAGAACGCTAAGTAAGAAAACTGAATCCGCGTTTGAGTATTAAAACTGAATAAGACACACCAATTTAAATTCTTTAGTTTCTCATGGCTAATTGGAATTTTGCTTGGATTCTGCTATTAAGACTAAGTTTAGGTTGATTCTCTGTTGTTTAATACAAATGACTTGTCTCATCTCAATGGTCTTGGAGCCATTGCTTGTCCACTCAGATTCTCCAATCCCCCTTCCTCTTTATCAAACAATACTTTAATTTTAATACATCAAATTTTAATTTCTACATAAAGTCTGTGTTTTAACTTTTATAAGGACAAAGCATGGCTTTACTTAACAATATATTATTTCTTCCTAGATATTTGACAGATTTAGGAATAAGAGTTGCTATAGTCATTGCCATTGTAGAGTGTAATATTTTAGACAATTTGTCATCATGAAACTAACATAGGAGTCAGCCTGATGTAGTGGGATATTGAGACATACCCACTCAAGTCGTATCGACTTACAGTAAAATTCTGACTTTGTCACTTGTTTGGCATAAATTTAGGCAAATCATCTTGCTGCATTAGTCTAGAGGCAATTCCACTGAATAGCTAAGACTCTTAAAGTACTATTTGAGAAATAAATGTGATGCTTCATTTAAAACACTGGCTCATTGCCAGGTACACAGCAGGTGCTAAATGACTGGCATTTCAACTCTTAAGAACTCACTGAAAATAATTTTGAGAAAAAGAATTTTAGCTACTCATGAATGTTCTGGTGTTATTGATTGTATGCTCATAAAGAGCAAGAACTTCCGTACATTCCTTGCCCTCTTATTAATCACAGGGAATCCTTTGGGAGAAAAAGCTGAGATCCATTCCTTTTAGATAAAGCGTAACATCAGTAGCTAATGATATGGAAAGAATGAAAAGATCTTGCAAGTCAAAGCAAAAATCAGATACCTCAGTAGAAGACATAATATGAAACATCAGAACACAGTGTCTGTGTCAGGTCAACATATACTGAAAACTCAGAGAAATATTGTTTGATTCCAGGAGAGCAGGATTTATGATAGTAAAAGAGAAGAGTAGAAGCATCACAGAAAATTTCTGATATAAGAGGCAGCAAATGAAAAAGTAGCATGGTTAATTATAAACTCTGTTTTAGCTAAATATTTATGTAATCCTTTGTTCTATATGATTACACGAAATTAGGACTCAGATATTTTTCTTCCTCAGCAATTCCAAGTTTAGTTCTACTATATTACTCAATAGTCTATCTCTCCACATCACTAAAAAAGTAAAGCATTGATATTTAATTTCAAATATTATCTTCCCTTATAAAACACATTGTGAGAATTGAATTTGAATGTATTTGTAGCATAAGAGAAAAATTATCTTGAACTTTCTATTAGATGATTTAAATTTTGATAGATTTTTCTTGCTGCACAAACTTGAGAATATTGATAACCTACATGGTTCTGTATTATCTATAAAATATAAGTAGTATTATTTGATTCAAAGAATGACTATATTAAATGTGAACATACATGTTCTGTATTTATAGAGCCTGGCGAAGAGCAGGAACACAGTAGATGTGTGTTGCAACTGAATGTTGTTATTATTATTATTATTATTATTATTATTATTATTATTACTTGTGTTTTGGTACTGGGGATTTAACCCAGGGGCATTCCACTTCCAAGCTACACTCCTAACCCTTTTTAATTTTTACTTTGAAACAGGGTCTTGTTAAATAACTAAAGGTCTTGTTAATGCCCTTGAGCCTGTGATCTTCCTGTTGCAGCCTCCCAAGTATTGGGATTGCAGGTGTATACTACTGTTTCCAGTTGAATTTATTATTTTTAACAGTCTTTGTCTCTTTTCACTGTTTTCTTCAGCCTCGCAGGATATTCGCCTATTCATATTGCAAAGATGTGTTAGTCCCATTTTTTCAGTTATCATTTTAAGTAGTAAAACTAACACCTTTAGGAATAGGAAATGTGTTTTTTAAATGCATTTATTGGTGAATTGTAGTTTCACATCATAATGTAGCTAACAGTGATAGTGGCATACACGCACACAACACCTGGTGGGCTTTTCCCTGGCTTCCTCCCTCCTCTCTCTCTCCTTCACACTGGATAGATTGGTATTGGTGACTTCACATATGCACATAATGTCAGTAGAAGTGTTTTCTTAATTAATTCCCCTCCCGTACACACCTTCCCCTAGGCCTCCTCCCTCACTCCACTGAAGTTTCTACTTCATCATCTGTAGTTGTGCTGATATCCCAAATACCTGCTTTCGCATGTGAGAAAAAATATATGACCCTTCACTTTCTGTGACTGGCAGATCTCACTCAGCTTATTCTTCTCCAGGTCCATCCATTTTCCTGCAAATGCTATAATTTTTTCTTCTTAACTGCTGAGTAGAATTCCATTCTGTTTATATTCTATATTTTTGTAATCCATTCATCTGTTGATGGACATCTCGGTTGGTTCCATAATTTGGCTGTTGTGAATTATGCTACTATGAATATCAATATGTATATATAACTATAATATTCTGATTTCAGTCCTTTTGGAAAGATACCCAGGAGTGGGATAGCAGGATCATGTGGTGGTTCCATTCTTAATATTCTGAGGAATCTCCACACTGATCTCCATATTGGCTGCACCAATTTGCAATCCTACCAGTAGTGTAGAAAGAAGTCTTTTTATTTCCATACATCCTCTCCAGAATTCATTGTTATTTGACTTATTGATGGTTGACATTCTAACTGGTTATGTAACTGGTTAAATGTAATCTCAATGAAGTTTTAATTTGAGTCTTCCTGATTACAAATGTTCTTGAGCATTTTTTCATATATTTATTAGCCATTTGTATTTTATCTTTTATGAAGTATCTATTTAGTTTTATTGTCCATTCCTTGATTGAGTTTTTTTAGTGTTAAGACTTTTAAGTACTTTGTATATTCTAGCTATTAGTCCTCAGAGGGATAGCTGGCAAAGATCTGTTCCCATTCTGTATGTTTTCTCTTTAAACTCGATGGTTTTCTTTGATATACAGATATCTTTTAGTTTATGCCATCCCACTTATTAATCTTTATTTTAGCTTTTTGTGCTTTGGAAGTCTTATTAAAGAAATGTCTACCTGTGTCTATATGTTAGATTGTTGTACCTGTGCCCTCCTCTTGTAATTTCAAAGTCTCTGGTCTAATTCCCAGGCCTTTCATCCATCTTGAGTTGATTCTTGTGAAGGATAAGAGGTAGGGATTTGATTCTATTTTTCTACAAAAGGATAAACACAAATGTGCTTCATTTTTTGTTTTGATAGGGAATTTTTTTCCTTTATAAGTTTTGTGCTTTTACTAATGCCTTAATAGTCTCACATCATAATGTAAATTGTGTTGACGATGACATATATGCACATGGTACTTGGTGACTCCCCACACCTCCTGCTTCCCCATTTCCCTCCTTCCCAATACAGACCACCCAGAACGTTTTCTTTAATATGTGCAGTATCGGTAGTAGTTGGGACAAAAATATGTTTTAATTTTTTTGAGGTATGGGGGATAGAACCCAGGGGCATTCTACCTCTGAAATATACCACCAGCTAAATCCTATCTTTTTTATTCTTTCTTTATTTATTTTTTGCGGATCTGGGGATAGGACCCAGGGGCATTTGACCCCCAAACTACACCTCCTGCCCTGTTTCTTATTCTTTATTTTGAAACAGGGTCTCACTAAGTTGCAGAGGGCCTCACTAAGTAGCTGAGGCTGTCCGTGAACCACGATCCTCAGGTCTCAGCATTAAGGTGTGGAGTGCCTCACTAAGTAGCTGAGGCTGGCTTTGAACCTGAGATGTGACTCTCAAGTACTGGAATTATAGGCATGCGCCAGCCTGCCCAGCTTGTTTTGATGTTTTCTGTTATACTTTTTCTTTTTCTTTTTCTTTTTTTTTTTTTTTTTTGGTACTAGGGTTGGAACCTAGGGGCATTCTACCTCTGACCTACACTCCCAGCCATATTTTTTATTCTTTATTTTGAAACAAGGTTTCACTAAGTTATAGAGGGCCTCACAAGTTGCCTAGGCTGATGCAAACCTATCCTCCTGTCTCAGCCTCCCTAGTGCAGGAATTACAAGTGTGCACCACTGTGTCCAGCTTGTTTTGATGTTTTCTGTTTTACTATTTTCCCTTCTTCCTTTGTCCATTACTTTTGTTTATATCCCCCCTATTTAGTTTCTATGATTTGCAGCTTTGCTCAGCCTCCACAATACATCTATATTTGTTTTTCTCACTAGGGAAATTGTGTAGAATGAATGCTAATTGGGTAGTAAATACACTTCTAGTAGCACCGTTAAGAAACTCAATATATAACAGTATTAGAATGCAGATGGCATGAGTATAGTGAGATATCATTGCTTCCATGAGTTGGTAAGTGTAGCATAAACTAGGTAGCACAATGATAAAGACAGAAAATTAAAATGGATATTTTTTGCTATAGATTATCCAAATGAGAATACATTTCGGCTAATGCAAAGTATTGCAAAGCAATTCCCATTGCTGCTCTAGGATTCAGTCTTGAAATTATGCCTGGAAATAACGCATTGGAAGGACCGTAGAGGATTATGGCCAACATGAATTATTGCCACATTACTGGCAAATTCAGTGAGAAATCAGTTTTGCCTGAACTTTAAAGGAGGCAGGGTTAAGCAGTAGTTCAGGAAGCCTTTATAAAGTTCATTCATGTTTTTATTCGTCAGATATTTAGAAATTTGTTGTTTCTGTTTTTTCTCACTCTTTCTTTGTCCTTTTCTGATGATACACATTTGGATTCCAACTAATTCCCTTTCTCTAAGTCTAGCTAATTTTGAATATGTATGGTTTACATATGGTTATATACAAATCGATGATTATATAGGCTAATATTAATAATACATAATGTATATGATGTGAAGAAGCCGTCAAAACGTGTTGCAGTAACATTGCCAACACCATTAAGAAATTTTAGCGTTCTTTTTTTTTTTTTTTTAATGGTACTGGGCATGGAACCCAGAGGCATTCTTCCTTGAAACTACATCCCTAGCTCTATTTTTTTTTATTCTTTATTCATGACTGCTAGATAGGCATATGGATGGTTTGTAGGCATCTATTCATGTGCAGTTGCATATTGTTTCTTGAGCACTAAAATCATTGTACCCAGTGGGCCAAGATTTATCATTACTGCTTTCTTAAACTCTCATTTAGAATGTTTTACGTAATGTAAACAAATAGAAGATTAGGATACAAGATTTATTTTCTAAGCCCAAAATGTTTTTTGCTACTAGTAGATACTTGGATTAAAGAGTCAAAAGAATTGCTCTTCTAAGTCCCAAGTGGGTCATGCCAAGGGAGCAAGAGTAGGATTGCCCCATTTTTTGGGAGCCTAGATTTCATACAGGCTTTCAGTTCAGGCATCATCTGTCTCGCAGATGAAAACCATTAATTTTTAGAAACAGCATCTCTCCCTCTTAGACTCTGGCTTTATCAAGTAAGAAATTTTATCATTACTTTTTAGGAAATTACTCAGTCAGCAAATGAGTATATGACCCTATTTAAACTGCAAAGTTTTATGACTCTTTCGCTTAACACGGATCACTACTGGCGTCTAAATGATTAACTATATTTTGACTGATGGTTCTAACTTTGAATTATTTGAAAGGGCTAGTTCCTAACAAATTTTTCTAGCAACTTATGATATAAAACACGTGATGTATGCCAAAGTAAGTGCACACTGTTGTTTTGTTTAACCCGATCAGTTTTGGCATAGAAATGATCAAAGACACTTACAACTATTCAGTCACTTGTTGGACCGACTGCTGAGTGAGCACATTTGTGTGATGTTAAAGGAATGAGCTGGGGCTGCATATTGTCACAAACGGTTTTCATTATGAGAACAGAATGTTAATGGGAAGAAAGAAACATAGCGCTAGAAACATGAGGGAACTCTAGATTTATTTTGTTTTAAGAGAAAGCTTTGACTTTACCCTATTAAGACAGGACTTTTTTTTGTATAGGCTGCATTTTTATCATTATGTAATGATTATCTGCTGATCTTTCTATTAGACAAGTGAAATGAATAGTTTCCAGTGCTTAAAATGTGTTTACCCTTGGCTAATATTCCCAATAATTAAAAAATGCTTATTTTAATTTAGACATCTTGTAGTTTTATTCTATATATTAATATCATAATTGGAAATAAATTTTTAAAGTGTGCCTTGCCCTGAGATTTTTTAAAGGAGGTCACAGGGAAATCTTATCTCCCTTCACAGTTGACTCTTCCCTTTGATATCCCTGTTAGGGTGCACAATGAGAAAAAGGAATACATTTTAAAAATTGCATGAACGCAATTCATATACAGTACTTGCTTTGTATGTGTGATGGCAATATATCTGCCATTAACATACAACAAATTACATTTTAATATAAAATAAAACATCACCGTATGATATTAAATATATTTATAAATACAATGTTTCTTTAATAAAAGAGCCAAACTTTTTTTTAAAAAAGAAAAACAAAAGACTTGTGGGATTAGATGGTTTTGTTATTAAGTGTTATTATAATTTTGGATCATTACAGGTAACTACACCCTAGTATTACACACTAGAGTAGCTAATATTTTCTAGTGTACACTCATCTCTTTCTACATAAAAGCAGCTGAGATCAACCAGTCCTGTCATCTTCAGATCTGCTTCTTCACTGCCTGAGTGCCAGGAAATTTGAAGATTATTCTTTTGTGACTTCTCTTTTTATGTGTTAAGAATAATGAAAGGAAAGAAAGCCCCAGACCCAGGTGCTAGAGTGAGCTTCATTGATGAATAGCAGAATGGGCAGGGTTTTCGCCTCCAGTCCGTAGACTGAAAGAGCAGGCCTACTCTGCCTGGCAATAGCTTCATCATAAAAGATACAAAAGACAGAGAGACTGAAATCACATGTTAGATTCTTAGGATCATAAGGAGATTATTTTCCCCCACATACATATGAGCTTTTCATACTCTAAGAACACTGCCTCACAGTTATCTTCCTCAGTTCTCATCAACTCAGGTTTTATAGAAGTTGGTGAGAAAAAGAGTCATTTGATATTTTCTGTGATGAACATAATTATTATGTGGTTTATATGTTTTACAAAACAGCAATTTTAGGTCCCTTGCCCTCTCTCCACTGCTGATATTAGGACATGTGAGACTGCAATTTGAGAATCACTAGTCCAAAGTAATTCACACTGTCATTGTTTTGTATTATTATTTTTCTATAGATATGATTTTAATGTGATTTTAATGTTATGATGTGTTATATATCAAAAGCAGCGAACGCATTTTAGATAAAATTAGTGTTTACAGCATTAAGTAATAATATAGGGGAGCTATCAAATGCATTTTTGTAGAGGATTGTTGGTGAAATTATCAACTTGAGTGGACGTAACTATCAGAATGTGTGCTTTTCAGAACTGGTAAGGCATGCTTGTAATCCCAGTATTTGGGAGACTGAGGTAGGAGTATCCTAGGTACAAGACCAGCCTCTGCAGTTTAGCAAAACCTTCAGAACCAGGTGTAGTGGTGCATGCCTGAAATCCCAGCACTTGGGAGACTTGAGACAATAGGATTTAAACTTGCAGACCAACCTTAGTAATTTACTCAGACCATTAACAACGGAGTGACACCCTATTTCAAAACAAAACATAAAATTGGGCTGGAGGTAGAACACTTCAGAGTTCAATCCCCAGTACCCAACCCCTACATACCCACATGGCCTTAAGCAATTTAGCAAGACTGTTTCAAAATAAAATGAAGCTGGAGATGTACTTCAGACATCGAATGAATGCATCGGAGTCCATCGGAAAAATAGGCCTGGGGGTGTAACTGAGTGGTATTAGATCCCTGAATGGTATTAGATCTCCAGCAAAACACACACACACACACACACACACACACACTACTATTGTCTTCTATTTATTTATAATAAATATCTGTTTATGTGTTAATATTAGCCAATTCACAAAATGTTAACTGACAATTCTTTTAATTTTTTTTTGTGTGAATCCACATATACAAAAAGCTATTTAAAAGGAAGAATTCAAGAATGTTGATATATTTAGAAATGTAAGTACTTATAAATATTAGTATTATTATTGTCCTATGGAATTCTTTTACCCTGAAATATTTATTAGACATCTGTTTGCCACCTTAGGCCTTTTAGCCACTCATTCTATCACAGGTTTTGGCATCAAGATTGTTTAGTAGATTTGACTCAATACCCCTCTCTATCTCTAAAGATTTTGAAAACAAACCTAGAGTTGTTAAGCAAAGACATAAATGCCCAGTGCAAATCTCAGAGTCCTGCCAGACTCTTCATGTTCTCCTTGCTTTTCAATAAGTAAATAACAATTATTGATAGAGTCTAAGATATAGTGACTTTGGGCCAAGATGTGATTTAGATTATTATCTTTTTTTTTCTCTGAATAACTTGCTTAAGGAGAAAGATTACCTTGAGCCTGATAGCTTTGGTGTATACGCCAAAGTAGTGGGAGGGGAGTATCACTCCATGAATTGGAAGAGAGGCCAGAATTATGAAAAGAGACAAATTAGTGCTTTAAGGTTTCTAGGAGGCTGATACTTTAGGCTGAGATGATGTAGGTGCCCTTGGCCTTCCTTTCTTTTAATTCAGTAGTAGCAGATGGCACTGGATGCCTGGACAGACTTGCTAACTCCATCTGGTAGATAAGGGCCAAAAGGATCCAAATCAAATGGGGCAGAGGACTTACTGGTAGAAAGAATGTGGCAGTGGCCCATGCCTCTAATCCCAGTACTTGGGAGGCTGAGACAGGATGATCACTAGGTTGAGGTCAGCCTCAGCAACTTAGTAAGACCCTAGCAACTTAACGAGACCCTCTCTCAAAATGAAGTAGGACTGGGGGTGTAGCTCAAAGGTAGAATACTCCTGATCTCAATCACTAGTACAAAAAAATAAAAAATGAATGTTGAAGTCCCAAACTTAAAGCTCATGATCCTAATGTATAAATAGAATCAGTAGATTTTGTCATTGATCTTTGTGTTTAATTTCTTTTTTAATCTATATTTTATTTTAAATTTAATTTTTTATTGTTTCATCGTAGTCATACATCTTAATGGAGTACAAGATGGTAGAGGCATACATGCACACATCACTCATTTAGCCCTTCCCAAATTCCCTCCCCGTTTCCTCTCCCCTCCCTCTTTCTCATGTTTGGCCTAATAATTGATTTTGATATATTTGTGAATGTAATCATGTACATTAGAGAATTTCTCTCTTTCTTTTTCCAATCCCCTTCCATCTCTTTATTCGTTCATTTGTAGTTTCTCCTTCTTTGTCTAGAGTTCCTTCTAAGACCCTTTTTCTCCCTAGCTTCTACATATTACAGGGAGAGCATCTGATTTTTCACGTTTTGTGACTGAATAATCTCACTTAGCGTAAGGCCCAGTTCTATCCATTTCCCTGTGAATGATGTAATTTTGTTCTTTATGGTTGAGTAAAATTCCATTGGTACATGTCCCATAGCTTTGTAATCCATTCATCAGTTGATGGACATTTTTAATGGTTCCGTAGTTTGGCAATTGTGAATTGCACAGCTATGAACATAGATATGCATACATTAGTTTGGTAGTTTCGTTTCCATTCTTTGGGGGGCTATACTCAGAAGTGGTATTGCTGGATCATATAGTAGATTCATCCCCATTCTGAGGATCCTCCATACTGTTTTCCAAAGTGTTTGCACTAACTTGCCATCCCACTAACAATGTATTAGAGTTCCCATTTCTCCACATACTCCCCAGTATTTGTTGTTGTTTGTATTTTTAATAATTGCCATTCTAGTTAGGTGAAACTTCAGGGTGTTTTGATTTGCATTTCTCTGATTGCTAATGATGTTGAGCATTCTTTCATACATTTATTGGCCATTTGAATTTCTTTTTCTGTGAAGTGTCTATTTAGTTTACGTGCCCATTTTCTATTGGGTCATTTGTTTTATTAGAAGTGAGTTTCTTCAGTTCTCTCAATATTCTAGATATTAGTCCTATGTCGGAAGAATAGTTAACAAAAAATTTCTCCCATTCTGTCAGCTCTCTGTTGAGGTTCTTGATAGTTTCCTTCACTACAGAAGGTCTTTATTTTAATGCCACCCCACATATTAATCCATCTTTTAGTTTCATGTGCCTTTGGGATCTTGTTGAGAAAGTTTTTTATCCAGGATTCTAACCTGTTTCTTCCTTCGTACTTGTGCTCTTCTGCTAGAAGAATCTTCAAGAAAACCTTCTTAAGTGTAAATATTTAAATATGACAAACATAATATAAGAGTATGCATATATGTATAATTTCCTTTTTGGTTATTAATTTGTGAATAAGAATGCACTATAGTAATTTGAAAATGTTCCTAAAATAATGAATTTTAAGTAAATACTTAGGTTGATTAACATAAAGTGGGCATGATAAGAAAATGAAACATAATTTTTAGATGTAGTTTCTAAGGCTGCATCAATTTCAAAGGCAAAATTTTTCTTCAATATATGAAAAATAACTGACCAAGATACTTTTCTCTCCCATTGTCTTCTTTGCCTGAATTAACTTCAGCCTCTGTTGATGACCACATATTCTTCTACATGTAAGCATGTGATATATGTTGCCAGAACACAAGCAAATGCATACATCCATTTTTTAAAATTTTATATTACATTTGATTACACTTCTTTTCAGGTTATTAAAATTACTCAGAAATTATTTCACCTCTTCAATTCACTTTTGTATTTAAGATACATATTTTCTGATCCTTCTCTACATTTCCCTTTTGTAACCCTAATGCCTCTTCATCCTCTTCCCTCAGAGCTTGTGACCCACCTGTTATTTAACTGAGAAAATACATGCAATTAGAAGAAAATTATACCTTTTGCCATCCCCAGATCTACCCAACTATCAAGTAGTTTTGTGTGTGCCTTAAGATTTCTCTTCTCTCAATATTATTGAATTGACCCTTTATCTATCTTGGGGCAGCTAGTTCACTTATGGATTTGACCATATCCCTTCATGTCTGTTTAAGGGATTCATTCATGCATTTATCCTCTTTATTTCTTTAATTTTTTTGGTGTGGCACTAGGAAATGAACCCAGGGGCAATCTTCTTCTGAGAGATACCCCTAGCTCTATTTTATTTTTATTTTGAAACAAGGTCTTGATAGGTTGGTAAATCTCACTACTTGCTGAGGCTGTCCTTGAACTTGTGGTCGTCCTGTCTCAGTCTTACCAGTTTTCTCCATTTAACATATTTTCCCATCAATATCTATATACCATCTGCCATAAAATGTGTCTTCCTTGAGTCAAGGTCACCCTCTATTTCCTGCCCTTTTTTTTCTTTCATGTAGAGCAAAATTTCTTGAGTTTTTCTATATTCTGTGGCTACTTCCTCGCTTCTTATTCTTTCTTGTTCCAACACTGGTCAGTCTATCCTAGCCTCTGTCCACTGCAGTAACACCCAAATCACTAGTAGCCTCCACATTTTGAAACTAATAGGCACTTCTCAGGCTTCCTCTTTGGGGAACCCACAATATCACTTAGTCACTTTTGCTCTTCATAAATTGCTTTTCATTTGTATACCAGAAGAGCATATTTTCTTACCCAGCCCTGGTTTACCTTGTTATATTGCCTAAGGAAGAAATAATATTAGGTTCAATTATCATGTATACATTTACTCCTGCTTCTTAATTGAACCCTTCATCTTTAAACTGGTTGTTTTGCAAATTATGTTTCTTTTTTCTTTTTTTTTTTTTAATTAATTTATTTTTTAAATTGGTGCATTGTAGTCATATATCAATCACATTGGAGTACAAGACTTGAGAGGATATACAAGCACACATCATCCAATTAGCCCTCCTCCAGCCCCCGTCCCATTCCCTCCCCCTCCCTCCATCCCACACATCTTTGGTGATTTACTTTGATACATTTGTTTATGTACCTCCTGCATTTTAAAGAGGCTCCGTCCTCCAGTATTACATACCCTCTGATTGGTCACATTAGTTGCTTCACTATAGGGCCCTTTCTATAGCTCAACCTCTTCCTGTTGCCCTTTTCCTCCTAGTTATTGCTGATTAAGAGAAGTGTCTGATTTATATTTTCTGCGATATTTCTCTGTGCATGCTGCGTTGCAAGTACCAATCCCACTCTTGATGGTCCCAGTAGTGGCCTGGCTGCTCAGTGGACTGATCCAGACCTTGCTGGCTCACGCAGCGGCCTTGCCTCATGGGAGGACCCAGTTCTGGTCTCGCTGGCCCCTGAACCGGTCAAACCCCTAAGCTGACTTTGGTCCCGACCTTGGAGGCCGCAGGAGTGAACTTGCCTCACGCCAGGCTCCGATGCTGGCCATTGGCCCCTGCACCGGTCTAACCCCTTGGCAGGATTCCAATCCTGGCCTCGGAGGCCCCAACACTGGTAATGCCTCACGGCAGGCTCCGATGCCGGCCTCACTGGCCCCAGCACCGGCCTAACCCCTTGACAGGCTCTTATCCTGGCCTCAGAGGCCTCAGTACGGGCCTTGCCTCACGGCAGGCTCCGATGCCGGCCTCGCTGGCCCCAGCACCGGCCTAACCCCTCGGCAGGCTCTTATCCTGGCCTCGGAGGCCCAAGTACCGGCCTTGCCTCACGGCAGGTTCCGATGCCGGCCTCGCTGGCCCCAGCACCGGCCTAACACCTCGGCATGCTCCGATCCCGGCCATGGAGGCCCCAGCACTGGTCATGCCTCACGGCAGGCTCCGCTGCCGGCCTCGTTGGCCCCAGCACCGGCCTAACCTCTCGGCAAGCTCTTATCCTGGCCTCGGAGGCCCCAATAACGGCCTTGCCTCACGGTAGGCTCCGATGCCGGCCTCGCTGGCCCCAGCACCGGCCTAACCCCTCGGCAGGCTCTTATCCTGGCCTCGAGGCCCCAGTACCGGCCTTGCCTCAAGGCAGGCTCCGATGCTGGCCTCGCTGGCCCCAGCACCGGCCTAACCCCTCAGCAGGCTCTTATCCTGGCCTCGGAGGCCCCAGTACCAGCCTTGCCTCACGGCAGGCTCCGATGCTGGCCTCACTGGCCCCAGCAGCGGCCTAACCCCTCGGCATGCTCCGATCCCGGCCATGGAGGCCCCAGCACTGGTCATGCCTCACGGCAGGCTCCGCTGCCGGCCTCGTTGGCCCCAGCACCGGCCTAACCCCTCAGCAGGCTCTTATCCTGGCCTCGGAGGCCCCAGTACCGGCCTTGCCTCACGGCAGGCTCCGATGCTGGCCTCGCTGGCCCCAGCACCGGCCTAACCCCTCAGCAGGCTCTTATCCTGGCCTCGGAGGCCCCAGTACCAGCCTTGCCTCACGGCAGGCTCCGATGCCGGCCTCACTGGCCCCAGCAGCGGCCTAACCCCTCGGCAGGCTCCGATCCCAGCCTCAGAGGCCCCAGTACCGGCCTTGCCTCAAGGCAGGCTCCGATGCCGGCCTCGCTGGCCCCAGCACCGGCCTAACCCCTCGGCAGGCTCTTATCCTGGCCTCGGAGGCCCCGGTACCGGCCTTGCCTCACGGCAGGCTCCGATGCTGGCCTCGCTGGCCCCAGCAGCGGCCTAACCCCTCGGCAGGCTTTTATCCTGGCCTCGAGGCCCCAGTACCGGCCTTGCCTCAAGGCAGGCTACGATGCCGGCCTCGCTGGCCCCAGCACCGGCCTAACCCCTCAGCAGGCTCTTATCCTGGCCTCGGAGGCCCCAGTACCGGCCTTGCCTCACGGCAGGCTCCGATCCCGGCCTCAGAGGCCCCAGTACCGGCCTTGCCTCAAGGCAGGCTCCGATGCCGGCCTCGCTGGCCCCAGCAGCGGCCTAACCCCTCGGCAAGCTCCGATCCCGGCCTTGGAGGCCCCAGCACTGGTCATGCCTCAAGGCAGGCTCCGATGCCGGCCTCGCTGGCCCCAGCACCGGCCTAACCCCTCGGCAGGCTTTTATCCTGGCCTCGAGGCCCCAGTACCGGCCTTGCCTCAAGGCAGGCTCCGATGCCGGCCTCGCTGGCCCCAGCACCGGCCTAACCCATCAGCAGGCTCTTATCCTGGCCTCGGAGGCCCCAGTACCGGCCTTGCCTCACGGCAGGCTCCGATGCCGGCCTCACTGGCCCCAGCAGCGGCCTAACCCCTCGGCAGGCTCCGATCCCGGCCTCAGAGGCCCCAGTACCGGCCTTGCCTCAAGGCAGGCTCCGATGCCGGCCTCGCTGGCCCCAGCAGCGGCCTAACCCCTCGGCAGGCTCCGCTCCCGGCCTCGGAGGCCCCAGCACTGGTCATGCCTCAAGGCAGGCTCCGATGCCGGCCTCGCTGGCCCCAGCACCGGCCTAGCCCCTTGGCAGGCTCTTATCCTGGCCTCGGAGGCCCCAGTACCGGCCTTGCCTCACGGCAGGCTCCGATGCCGGCCTCGCTGGCCCCAGCACCGGCCTAACCCCTCGGCATGCTCCGATCCTGGCCTCGGAGGCCCCAGCACTGGTCATGCCTCACGGCAGGCTCCGCTGCCGTCCTCGTTGGCCCCAGCACTGGCCTAACCCCTCGGCAAGCTCTTATCCTGGCCTCGGAGGCCCCAGTACCGGCCTTGCCTCACAGCAGGCTCCGATGCCGGCCTCGCTGGCCCCAGCACCGGCCTAACCCCTCAGCAGGCTCTTATCCTGGCCTCGGAGGCCCCAGTACCGGCCTTCCCTCACGGCAGGCTCCGATGCCGGCCTCACTGGCCCCAGCAGCGGCCTAACCCCTCGGCAGGCTCCGATCCCGGCCTCAGAGGCCCCAGTACCGGCCTTGCCTCAAGGCAGGCTCCGATGCCGGCCTCGCTGGCCCCAGCAGCGGCCTAACCCCTCGGCAGGCTCCGATCCCGGCCTCGGAGGCCCCAGCACTGGTCATGCCTCAAGGCAGGCTCCGATGCCGGCCTCGCTGGCCCCAGCACCGGCCTAACCCCTCGGCAGGCTCTTGTCCTGGCCTCGGAGGCCCCAGTACCGGCCTTGCCTCAAGGCAGGCTCCGATGCCGGCCTCGCTGGCCCCAGCAGCGGCCTAACCCCTCGGCATGCTCCAATCCTGGCCTCGGAGGCCCCAGCACTGGTCATGCCTCAAGGCAGGCTCCGATGCCGGCCTCGCTGGCCCCAGCACCGGCCTAACCCCTCAGCAGGCTCTTATCCTGGCCTCGGAGGCCCCAGCACCGGCCTAACCCCTCGGCAGGCTCTTATCCTGGCCTCGGAGGCCCAAGTACCGGCCTTGCCTCAAGGCAGGCTCCGATGCCGGCCTCGCTGGCCCCAGCACTGGCCTAACCCCTCGGCATGCTCCGATCCCGGCCTCGGAGGCCCCAGCACTGGTCATGCCTCACGGTAGGCTCCGCTGCCGGCCTCGTTGGCCCCAGCACCGGCCTAACCCCTCGGCAAGCTCTTATCCTGGCCTCGGAGGCCCCAGTACCGGCCTTGCCTCACGGCAGGCTCCGATGCTGGCCTCGCTGACCCCAGCACCGGCCTAACCCCTCAGCAAGTTCCGGACCCGACCTCGGAGGCCCTAGCACAAGCCTTGCATCATGGCAGGCTCCAATGCCGGGCTCGCTGGCCCCAGCATCGTTCTAACCCCTCTGCAGGTTCCAATCCCGGCCACGGAGGCCTCAGTAGTGGCCTTGCCTCACAGCAAGCTCCGATGTCGGCCACTGGCCCCGGCGCCCGCCTAACCCCTCAGCAGGTTCCGATCACTGTCTCTGTGGTTAGTATTTCAAAGGTTCCAGTTGTAATGTATCAGATCTCTGCCTCCCCCGAATATTGGCCACTGGCATTGCCACTGCCTCCACCGTTTCAAATCCTTCCCAGGCTCTTTTTCCACTCTGAATGTTGTCCAGTGTTCCTAAGCATGCGTGATGGTAGCATTCGACATTTGGTGTAATTTCTCCAAAAAAATAAAGTTGGTAAGATCCGGTTTCTGCTTCTCCTGAATACAAGTCTCTACCACCATCGCGAAGAACTCTTTCAACACCGCATTTTTCCTTGGTCTCCGCTAAACTCTCTCCTTATATGTGATGTCTGAGATTCTTAACAATATAGAGAAATAGCAGTCCTCTTTCACGGCGAATTTTTCCATAAGTTCCAGTGCATTTAGATAAGTTTTGTCTGCATCTCCAGTGTCCTGGCATCCATAACGGCTTTCTTACCACCTCTCAGATATTTTTCTTTATCTTTTTCTGTTCTGGGCCCGGTTTCTCCAGGGGTCTGGCGTGCTACTTGCAGTTCGGCTGGGACCCAGAGTCCCGCGATCCGGGCCCCAGCTGCCATGCCCTGTGCTCGACCCCCGCCCAGAACCCAGCGTCTTACTGGGCCTTGTTTCTCCAGGGGTCTGGCGTGCTACTCGCAGTTCGGCCTGGGGCCCAGAGTCCTGCGACCCGGGCCCCATCTGGCGTGCCCAGCCCGTGACCCCCGCCCAGAACCCAGCGTCTTACTGGGTCTGGTTTCTCCAGGGGTCTGGCGTGCTACGCGCAGTTCCTCCCGGGGCCCAGAGTCCCGCGACCCGGGCCCCATTAGGCGTGCCCCGCCCGCGACCCCTGCCCAGAACCCAGCGTCTTACTGGGCCTGGTTTCTCCAGGGATCTGGCGTGCTACTCGCAGTTCTGCCTGGGGCCCAGTATGTTTCTTTTTTCTACTCTACTTACCAGACCCAATCTTTCATATTCAGTCTCACACTTCTAAGATGTCTATCTGGTATCTCAGAACGACCATATCCAAGACAGAAGTCTGGAATTCATCCTTTCAGATTTGGCTTTCTCTTAGATTTCTAAGCTTAACAAATGCCAATATAGTTCACTCCGTTAAAAAAAAAAAGTCAGTTGTCCTTGTTCTTTTTCTCTTACCCTCAATATCCACCCATCAATTTAAACTGATCTGCTCTCACTTTGAAATACAAATCAAACCAGACTTCAAAGTATCTGAAGACATGGCACACTGGAAAAAGCAATCAAATTTTAGAAAAATTGTGGAAAAATTTTTAAAAGAATTTTTTGGCAGTACTGGGGATTTGATCAATGGGCATTCTTCCTCTGAGCTATATCCCCAGCCCTATTTTACTTTTTATTTTGAAACAGGGTCTTACCAAGTTGGGGAGGGCCTTATTAATTTGCTGAGGCTGTGATCACAAACCTGTGATCCTCATATCTCAAGCCTCCCAAGTACTGGGATTACAGGTCTGTGTCACTATGGTAGGCCAAAATAATAATAATGATAACAATAATAATAATAATAATAATAATAAGTTGTTAATAATTTGCAAGCAACAGAATATGGATGATGCTTTTCAGAAATTATAAAAATAAAAAGAAAGAACTGGTATTTTACTTGAACAAATAGCAACAGTATAGGAAGAGGAAGCTGTTCCTGTTTCCCCAAGATAAGGAATTAGGTGCAGAGAGTAGGTAGAGATTAAAGACTGGGTGTTTGGACTTAAGTCTTTCAGTGCGCCATCACCATTTCACTCAATTAAGTAGTGAAGACTGGAAAAAAAAAGATAATATGAAAAGGCTAACATGAATTATCTCAGTAAAGGAGGAAGCAAGCTATTTTCCTAAGCTCTCACTTGACAAAAGTAGAAAATCTTTGAAATAGCCACCATGAGGTATCAAAAACAAAAAATGAAGGGAACACTGAATAGCAAGGTAGGGCCCAGCATAGATATCTCAGTTATGTGGAAAATGTGGTTCAGGTCCTTTTTGTGTGTGTGTGGTATTGGGGACAGAACCCAAGGGTATTCTACCTCTGAACTATGCCCCCCAACCATCTTTTTAATTCTTTATTTTGAAACAGGGTCTTATTAAGTTGCTAAGGGCCTCACTAAGTAGCTGAGGCTGTCCATGAACAGCAATCCTCCTGTCTCAGCCTCCCAAATGCTGAGATTACAAGTGTGCGCCACCACAGCCAGCTGTGTTTTGATCTTAAATGAGCCTCTTCTTTCTGACGTCACCTCATAAATATATTACAACACTTCACTTACCTTGGTTGACTAAACAGAAAAGAATAGCAAAAATAATACCAGTTTTATGCCAAGATTTATATATTGACTACAGGGCTAAAGTATTGAAAAATATATATCTATGTCATTGAATATTATAAGTTATTGTTTAGGTCTTTTCAAAGACAGTGTTTCTTCCTCCTCTGTTTTATTATTTTACGATATTTTCCTGTTTCCCCATCTTCGCCACCATCAGTTATTTAAAGTAACTTTTTAAATGTTTGTATGCATTCTTTTAAAATTGCTATTGCATTATATATGAGCATTATTTTATTTGTGGCATTATCTGATTTGTTCGTGTTGTTATATGCACATACTCTCATTATTTTTTCATTGATTATTCTACCTAGTACTCCATGATACAAATGTATCACATTTTTCTCTCCCTCTGCTGGTGATAAACAGTTAAATTACCACTCCTTGCCATCACCCACAGTACTCTCATAAGTTTCCTCATATGAGTCTCCTGAAAGCCTGTAAGAGCTTCTTTAAGATGTCAACCCAAGAATACAGTTTTTGAGTTATTGTGTATATGAACATTCAGCTTGTTTAAGCACCATTGACTATTCTTTAAATAAGCCACACTAGTTAGAAATTGTCATTAATGGTGCCAGAAAGTAAATATGTCCCCATTTATCCGTATTACCTTTGGTTGCACTTTACCTGATTTTTTTTTTAATGTGAACACCAGGAACCCACATTCTTACTTGTATGGATTAAGTGAATCCTTGACAATACTTTTAGCATCTCCCAGATGATTCTGATGCATCAGTGAGAGTCATGATAATAATCTCACATCATCTCCACAAGTGGGCAGAACGCAGTTTTCTAGCATTGCCAGACAAATTGGTATAAATTAATCTAGTTTAAATATGTGTTTTGTTGATCACCAATAAGCTTAAACATCTGCTTATGTGCTTACTAGACTTTGGAGTTGCCTGTTCTAAAAGTTGACAACTTTTATCTCCCTTCATTTTCTTTTGGGATTACTAAAATTTCTTATGGATTTTTAGGGAACTCTTTACATATTTTAATTAACTTCTGTATGATATTTAAAGAAAACCAATACCTTTTTCTTAAACACATCATGTGTAAACATTTCATTTTCTCATGGTGACATGGATTTGGAGTCAGGTCTTTAATTTGTATACAAGTTTAATTTTTATTTTTGCATATTTTTCAAAAAATATTTTCTTGTTGTATGTCAAAATTATAGCCTATGTTTTCTTCAATTAGTATTTAGTTCATTTTTTTTTACTTGTAAAGATTTCAATGCATTTGGAAAGCAATTTCTAGTAGTGTAGAAGTATTTTATTGTTTCCCCACATAAAGAACCATTTTTTCAGTACCACCTGTTAAAGAGGGAAATATTTATGAAATCTTTATTCTAAGCCATTTCTTGGCTCTTTTGTTTGAGTCACACTGTTTTAATTATAATAACTTAAAATGTATATGTTTTAATATTGCTTAAGTCTCCCTCTTTAGTCTTCCTTTTAAAAGGGTGGCTTAATTATTTCTAAGTGTTTACTGTAAATTAAAAGTAAACCAACTCTTATTTATATGAAATATATTTTATTTGAAATTTATATAAAAGAACAAATCATTCTTGAACTACATTTATAGTAAAATTCTATAAATTTTCATTGCATTACATTTTCACAAATTACTAAATCCACAAATTACTAAATCACAAATTACTAAATTTTATTTTATTTTATTTTATTTTATTTTATTTTATTTTATTTTATTTTATTTTATTTTTGGTGGTGGTACTGGGGTTCCTGGAAACCTTTCTACCTCCGGGCTATAGTCCCAGACCTATTTTATATTTTTTATTTATTTGGAAACAGGGTCTCTTAAGCCAGAATGGCTGACTCAAACCTGCGCGATCCTCCTGTCTCTGCCTCCCAAGCATGGGGATTACAAGCATGTGCCACCACGCCCGGCATAATCCAGGTATTTAAAAACACAATTAAGGCAGGGACTTCGTAAGATTTTTGAGGAGTAATTGATATTTTATAGCAATAAGTTTTATCACTGGGGATGTGAGCTATTTCCTCTTGTACATATATTTGCTTTTTTATAGCTAATATTTCTCTCTATAAATATATTATGAATTTTTCTTCTCTTCTTATTTTTTTTCTTTTTTAAGGCAGGCTCTCACTAAATTGCCCATGCTAGTCTCTAAATTCACGGGCTCAAGTGATCCTCCCACCTTAGCCTCCCAAATGGCGGGGATAACAGGTGTGCGCCATCATGCTTGGCCAGTCTCAGCAACTTTGTGAGACCCTAATGAATTTTTGTTTCATTAACTTTGAAATGTTTTATAATTTTATTCTTATGTGAATAATATTTCACTTTTATGTTTGTTATGGGTACAGAGTAAAGCTATTCATTTAAAAAAGTTGACTGCATCTGGCAACCTTGTTGAGCCATCAGCATGAGTTCTAATACGTTTCCTACAGACTTTTCAAAAGATGGATAATCATATCATTTATAATCAATATTAATTTGTGTGTTCTCTTTGAATCATCATTTCTTTTACTTTGCTGATAACAGAGGTAAATACTTTTGATTTCATGGTACAAAGTTTACATTGCTCCCACTTAAAGATTATCTTAAAATTATCCATTAAGTTTACTGCTTGTTGAATATTATCAAGTGAAGAGGTTTCTAGCTATTCCTAGTTTAGGAAAAATATAGCCAGGCATGTGACACATACCTGTATTTGGGAAGCTGAGAGGAGGATTGCAAGTTAAAGGCCAGCTTTACCAGTGAGCAAAATCCTGTTTCAAAAAAAATAAAAATAAAAAAGGCTGGGGTTGTAGCTTAAAAGTAGAATGCCCCTGGGTTCAAGCTCTAATACCTCCCCCCAACCCTAAACACACAAAGAGAGAGAGAGCAAGAAGGAGAGCGAGATCGAGAGCTAGAGCAAGAGAAATGTAAATATTTAATTCAGTAAACGTTTTGAGTTTTGAAAAATTTAAACAAATGTTTGTTTTTTTTTTAGTTACTTATTTCCTTTTTCAGCCAGCATCTTAATATACTAGGTAATGGTAGCAAATTTTCTTATGCTACACAATCCTTAAAATTTGGACAAAACCTTTTATTATCAACACTGTATTAAATAATTAACTGCTGGACTTAGTAACTATCATGAGTTGAATTGTACTCCCTCCCCAAGTTCTTACTGAAGTGTACTTGAATTCTTGACCACTAATATTTAAAAATATGACTTTATTGGAATGTGTTAGTGCACACTTAAAATCCCAGTACTTGGGAGGCTAAAATAGGATTGCAGGTTCAAGGTCAGCCTCAGCAACTTAGTAAGAATCTCACCAACTTTAAAAAACCCTGTTTCAAAAACTAAAAAGAAAAATTTAAAATAGCTAGGAGGTAGAATGTCCCTGGGATTAAAGATGAACAAACAGACATATGATCTTATTTGGAAATAGGTCATCGTAGATTTAAAGAGAACGTGAAGGTATACCAGAGCAGGCAAAGACCTAAATCATAATGACTGGTATCTTTATAATGAAAATGTCATGTGAAGAGCCAGAGACATGGACAGAGAGAGGACAATGTGAAGACATAGAGAGCTGCCACCTGCAGGCCTAGGAATGGCATGAGACTACCAAACCCAGGCAGAGCCTGGCAGCATGCATTTTCTTTGTATTTTCCTGATATATTAATTTCCATTCTTTAAGTTCTTAGTATTTAATTTGAAGAGAGTCTGTCATGGACATTATATTTTAAAAATAAATAATTTTCTATGTAATCTGAGTCTCCTTGCCATTTGCTTATTTAATTCAATAAGTTATACTATAAAATTGGATATATTACCTAATAAGACATAAAATCTGTAGCCTTTTATTTTGTCATCTCATTCCATATTTTTCCTTGGTCTGCCTTAATTTTTATTTTTTATTTCTTGCTATCAACTAAATAAGTTTTTCTTATCTAAAAGATGTACATTGTAGTTTTACCATGGTTACTTTTCACATATATTTTCATGCTTATAATTTCCATATTAATTCCTTAAATTTTAACATATGTGACTTCCCAGCAACAAGTCAGAATTAAACATGTCTCATATCTCTTTGGTTTTTTTCCTTTGTTCTATCAGGTGGAAAATATTTACATAGATTCTTATCTCTAAGCTGTTACGGGTATGCACATTTGTATTTGTGCAGAGTATGGATCTATCTTTAACTCTACATTTCTCTGTATCTGTGTATGCATTTGTCTTCCTATCTTTCTGTTATCATTATAGAAATCTGTTTTTCTTTACCCTTCATTAGTTCTACTTTCAATTTTGTACTTCTTGAGACAAAATCATTTGGTATGAGTTACAGTAATAAACTGTTAATTTGGTTATACATCAGTGCTTCTATCTTTTATAAAAGATTTGTGTCTCTATTTTAATATTCGCAAGAGTATTTTCTGCATGGGGTTTTCAAATGCATTGTGTCTTTATTTTATTTTAGTTTAATTTAGTTTACCTTATTGTGTTGCTGAGTATTGAAGACAGGAGCATTCTACCTCTGAGCCACACACCCAGCCCAATTTTTTTATTCTTTATTTTGAAACATGGTCTCACTAAGTTGTGGAGGGCTTCACTAAGTAACTGGGGTTAACATGATCAGCAAACTCGGGTTGTCCTGTCTCAGCCTCCCAAGTAAACTCATACTTGAGTTTACAAGTATGCACTACCCCACCTGGCTTATATGTCTTTTAATGTAATTATTACTTTATAAAACACTTACAGTTCAAGGTTTTATTTTCTTTCAGAATACCTTAAAATAATGGCTTATTTTTTTTTAATTCAGCATCCTATATTATTGTAATGACTATTGTTAATTTGGTTCTTGTTCCGTAAGCAATCTTCTCTTTCTGCCCGGATACTTATTTCCTCTTTGTCCTTAATATTCTTAATTTTACTATGACATCTGAAACTTCAAATTTCAGATTTTCACAATATCTTTTTGTCCTGTGAAAATTTTTCTCATAAGTGTTCAACAATGTCCTCTTCTGCTTTTACTTTTTCTCTTATGATATTCCCAATACTCATATTTTAGCAGTTTTATTTCTATCCTCAATATTTCTTTGTTATGTTTCTTGACTATTATAGCCACCTAGTACAATCTCTGAATGAATTTTTTAATTCACTGATTCATCTATAAATAGTACCTGTTGGGGTCTATTTAACTGCCTGACAGAAGTTCCCATGAATTAGCTACATGTAGCATCGAGTGCAGGTCTGCAGAACCTCCTGAACTTGTGATGAATGAATCTGCAACATGTAGCGCCGAGCGGATAAGGAGGGGGTAACTACTCCCCTTGCCCCCGCTAGCCCAATTTGGTAATGTTGAGCCTTATTGGCTCAAATAATGCTTCAGTGCTCGTGAACCCCCCGTGCATTGGACAATGATTGGCTGCAAGTTATGTGCTTTGCACATGCAAGAGTGACCTTTAGCTTGATAGGTTAGAATAGTTTCCTGTTGGAAATCCTCCTTGCGTTTTTTTTTGTTGTTGTTGTTTTTGTTTGTTTGTTTTTTGTTTTTTGTTTTTTTTTGCTTTAAATTGGGTTGCCTGAGAGAAATAAATGAGATCCTGCTTGACACGTCTCCTGGCTCTGTGGGTTGCTGTTGTTTGGGGCCATCGACACTCTCCTTGCTTAGCCCCACCGCTGACAAGCTGGACCCGTCAAGTACCATTCCTCAACTTAATCCTCTTATTTCTGATTTTTTAAATTTCAGTTATTACATTTTCATACTATTATTTTTCATTTGGTTCACTTATTAATAGCTTACTCATTTCTTTTGTGAATACTCCTTACTTTATTCTTTAGGCATACTAACATATACTAGGTATTAAGGAAATATGAATGAATAAATTTTATATCAATCAAATGACCAGTCTGCCAGAGACTCTGTCAAGGATACTATTTTAAAACCAATTGTCTCATTAAGTGATAGATTTAATTAGATATTATTATAATTTTCTTCTATTTTTAGGATTTTGTTTTAGTAAAGAGTTAAACTGGCATATTGAATATTATCTTATTTCCTTGTTATAATAAAATTGTTCTTCATTTTTGGTATTGAGACAATCATAGTATTTGCTTGACCTCAATAAAACTTTTACTTGAAAATATGAAAGCCAGGCATGGTGGCGCTCACTTGTAATCCCAGCATTCAGGAGGCTGAGACTGGAGGATTGCGGTTCGTGGACAGCCTCAGCTACTTAGTGAGGCCCTCTGCAACTCAGAGAGTTTCAAAATAAAGAATAAAAAATGGGGTAAGGGGTGTAGCTTGGAGGTCGAATACCCCTGGGTTCCATCTCCAGATCCACAAAAAAAAAAAAAAAAAACCAACAACAATTATATGCAAAGACAACACAATTATAAGCATTCAAACTGACTATTTTTCTAGGGCATTCTTCCATAATTCATTTGAGGGAGTGGTGTAAATGGTGAAGTGAAAGTATTCATTAGTAATAAGAGGGCTAGCTTGATTATAGTGGATGTTTTGAAAAGAAAATTTGCAAATTAATTTGGTAAAGAAGGCTGGACTTAGTGGCCAGAAAATATTCTAAATAAGTTCAATGAATTGTCAAATAAAAATTATCCAATTATTCATTTTTGTGTATGATTTAAACACATATATATCTATATTTTTTGTGGTACTGGGGATGGAACCCAGGGGCATTCTACCTCTTATCTATACCCCAGCCCTATTTTTTGTTGTTTATTTTGAAACAGGATCTCACTGAATTGCAAAGGGCCTCACTAAGCAGCCGAGGCTGTCCAGGAACCACAATCCTCCGGTCTCAGCCTCCTGAATCCCGGGATTACAAGTGTGTACCATCATGCCTGGCTTACATATATTGTTTTAATAGATTTTTGTGGTCAATAGAAGAGATACTAAGTTAGAGAATGACCATTGCTATTATCATTATTGGTTTGTTTGTAATATTTTCTCTGATGAAATTTGTATTGTGTTTATATATTTTGTTATAATTTTGTGATTATTGTGATAAGGCAATAGTCTGTTTTAAAAACTAATTTCACTGAACAACCTTGAGAAATTTCCTTATCCTGATAATACATTGTAAATAACTTATTATTTTTTAAAATTATTATATATTTCAGCAATTTTTGTAAACTAAGTTGTATATTTATACAAATAAAATATACATTGTTTTAGAAATCATAATTTTTTTTATTTGTAATGTAACAGATGTTTACTCTAGACATTGCTGTATGTCAGGGCTGCAAAGACAACACAATTATAAGCATTCAAACTGACTATTTTTCTAGGTCATTCTTCCATAATTCATTTGAGGGAGTGGTGTAAATGGTGAAGCGAAAGTATTCATTAGTACAAGAGAATAAGAGGGCTAGCTTGATTATAGTGGATGTTTTGAAAAGAAAATTTGCAAATTAGTTTGGTAAAGAAGGCTGGATTTAGTGGCCAGAAATTTTTCTAAATAAGTTCAATGGGTTGTCAAATAAAAAACAAATTTGGGTTTAGGTAAAAAAAAGACTTTGTTTGAAAGGATTAGTGCAGTAAGGAGGGAGGAAGGAAAATATGTCAACCATTAGGGCAGCAGGTAGGTTAGGCAGAAAAGGATGTTTCTTGAGTAGACATGAGTGAAGGAGACTGGAAAGGATGGGAGGTGGGGAAGGATGAGTGGAGTGGTGTGACCAGGATCAGTGGGGATGAGAGTGTTTACTGGAGCTCAGCCTATTGGGATGGTCCATGAAGGAAGGGATAAGGCTGAGGGCATGAGAGTAGGTCAAATGATGAAACAGGAAAAATAACTAAAGCTTGGTTAAGTCAAGGTAGCAAGTATTTTTGTTCAGATTGGTCAGTGGACACCAACAGTTTAGCTAATAATTTATGAAGCAAAGAGTGGTAATTCAGCAGTCTAAATTTGGCCTTGCCATACATATATTAAACAGTTCTCCGAATTCTATCCAAGTCATATGGGGAAAGGTTCTTTGCAGTAATTGTTTCTAGAATAAAAATGGGTGAGAGAATTTGTTTCACTTTTTTTTTCCCCCCAGAATCACAGGGCAGGGGGAAAGTTCAACATTTTTCAAGAAGGCAATGAACAGAGAGATTTCTGGGGAGAGCTAAGTCATAGACTAGAGGATTAAAGTTTGAAAATTTAAGATTACTGTGGTCCTGCTGAAGTTAAAAATAGTTACATAATTACAGTAGCAGAAGCAGAGTGTATTCACTATGGCCAAAGAGTCTTCAAGGCTAGCTGTAATCTCCTGCATTGTCTCTATTAGGAAGGAAAGTGTTTGGTTTCCCTGTGTGAATATTTGAAGGCTCTGTTTTAGAGGATTAGATTTCCTTCTCTCTAGTGCCTACTCTCCTCTGAGCACAGCCTCTTACATTATTGTAAGTTTCTTCAGACAGTGGAAAGATGAGTGTTCTTCTGAGGACTAACTTAAAAGCTGGTGAAAGGAACAGCTTCCTTTATCTTTCTCTTAAAATGCTCTCCAAACTCTACAAAGTGCTTAAAATGTCAAGTCCAGACACACACTATAATTATTTTAAAAATTTGATGTAGGTATTAAAAATGTGCTTACTGTAAAAAATACCAATCTATAAACAGCTTACTTTAACAAGAAAGTTGAGTGAGAACGTCTTTTCAAGGGAGAGATCCTAATAGAAGGCTGAACTATAAGAAGTTTTATATTGCTATTTTATGTGCAGAGATAAACTGAATTTTATAACAATATATATTCTATATATTGTAGTCTCAACAGTTCTGAAGTCTTGAGAATTAAGTTCAAATAGCATGGACTGTAGAATCAACCATTTATTTTAGTCTTTTAAAGGAATTCAGGAAGTTTGACCAGATAATGTGACCTCTGAATTTGAGTCCCCTCAGTTCTTTCTCAATTAGGATATAGACATAGAAATGGGAAAAACAGCAAGTCTAAATAAGGTGCAGTGCTTGATATATATACTCAAATTAAAGATGGGAGGGAGGGAGGGAGGGAGGGAGGGAGAGAGAGAGAGAGAGAGAGAGAGAGAGAGAGAGAGAGAGAGAGAGAGAATGCACTGTTTTGATAAAATAACTATGATAAAAATATTGATAGATCTCTACAAAGAACTTCACAGTAGACCCAGGTGTGGTGACAGACTTGGGAGGATGAGCAAGAGGACCTCAAGTTCAAGGATAGCCTTTCATCAACTAGGGAAACTTTCATCAACCTAGCGAGACTTTGTTTCAAAATAAAAATGAAATAGGACTGAAGGCGTAGCTCAAAGGTAGACTGTTCCTAGATCCAGTCCTCCAGTCTCAGCCTCCCGAATGCTGGATTACAAGCATGAGGCACCATGCCCGGCTCTCATTGTCTCATTATAGAGAAAGGTAGCTGAATTTTATTAAGGACACAAGATAAAGGCTGGGGATATAGCTCAGTGGTAAAGTGTTTGCTATTATAGTGGTAAACTAGAATGCATGAGGTTCTAGTTTCTATCCCAGCACTGCAAAAACAAAACAAAACAAGCACAAGATAATGATGGAAACCCAAGCAGAAAATAATTTGCCATTGAAAGGAGTTGTAAGGAATATATCTCAACATCTAATTGTTGAAAAAGAATCCCAGAAGCCTGCCAGAGTTTAGCTCAGCATCGTATAGACATTTATGGAAATAAGTTGGAATCATCTCCGTGTTCACAGGAAAGAGATTGCACCAAAAATTTGAGAATTCCTTTAGCTTTCACTCCTTTGTTCAGAAGCAAAAAAAGGGGACCCATAAACATCTTCATTCTGGCAGAGCTAAGTGGTGATGCCACCTCCAGGCTGTGTGTGTGTGTGTGTGTGTGTGTGTGTGTGTGTGTGTGTACAGAGGGTACCTCTGCACAGAATTTTCCAATATTCCAATATTGACATAATTATTGTCCAGATACTTATCACACAATTAAAGGGTGAATGGCTGTGGATGTGACTTTAGAATAATGCCTCATCCACAAAAGAACTGTTATCAAAATAAACTGGCTTATGTTTCATGTTTTAAATGTCAGGAAAGACAGACTGTATTCCCATTTTTCTTTCAATTCACAGGAGGCTTTATTTTAACTTCACTCTTGGCATTGGAATGCATGCGCACCCTTTATCTTTTGTTCTACAGACCTGGCGTTTCTGAGCATCATACACAGAAGAGTTGTTCATATTACCAAGGGCCCAAAGTGCTCCCATTTGAGCTTTCATTGCCCCGGTCAGAGGTGTTGCAGAGTAGGATAGGAGACAGCCCCAGGGAGGAACAGAATAGTTGATGGTTTCCTAAAGGGTCATGGCAATGTGGCCGGGAGCTCTGTGTGTTTTATCAACATACACCACATAGATTTTGCCCTTCTGCCTAATCCTTCCTTTCTACTCACACCTTTCGACTCTGACCATCTAGGATATTACTCTTCACATACTCAATGAAGCATTCCCCAATGGAGTAGTCATTTTCTGGTTCCTCCTCTTATGTAAAATGGGTATCTCTTTTTTTACTGGGCTTGTCCCCATCCACAATCCCCACACTCTTTTCCCTACGTCCAGCGATGGTCATTTATTTGAAAGTAGGGGTCATGCCATACTTACTTTTATGTACCCATGCCTGGTATGATGCTCATCACACAAAATTCTCTCAAAGTATGACTAAAGAAATAGTGGTGACTTTTTATGAATGCTATAAGATATAGGTAAATATTATGAAAAAGGTAATTAATGATAAACATATCTTAAACTGAGGAATTTCAAAAAATGCTACTGTTACTATTTCTCAGCACACTATGAATATATATTCTCATTGGTTTCTTCTGGTGATCTGATATTTCTGTTTGTGTACTTGTTATTTTGCTTGGCTACACTCAGTATTGATCCATAAATGCAAAGGCTTTTGCAACTTATGGTCATAAAATCAATGAAGGCTATTGTAAGATCTTACAATTGGGAGACTTACATGGAGAACCTTTACAATACACACCAATTAAATCAGGAAGGATGTCAAAAGTGAGCTGAGTTCTCCTACTAGGAATGTGGAAGCTTCATTATCCATGGCAGGCAATGAAGCCCCACTAGTTAGCCACTGCCTCAGAGTGTTTAGCAAAGCTGACATATTAATAGTTACCTCACTGAATTACATATTCAAAAACATGCAGAAGGTTTGAGAGTAATAAAATGTGTCTTATGGATTCATAAAAGAAGCAATATTTTAAAAACTGCACCTTGTATAACTTCTATCAAATAACTAAAGTTAATGATTAGACTTCGTTATTTCAATATCATCTCTGATTCTTTGTTAACAACAGGATTTAAAATGATTTGTGATTTATATTAATATGAACTATTCTTAATCAATTTTTAGAATTTTTCCCTTCTAACACCTTGAAAATGTTCCAGGAATATTGACTCCAAATGCACTCATAAAGATAAAAGTGAAATCATAACCAATTGTTTTACATATTTTAATATTTACACCAAATCTTGTTTTTCTAATCATAACAATATTATTTACTTTTCTAAGTAAGAAGTTGAATAGCAGGTTACATAGCAGGACACTATCAACTTCTAAACTAGCTTATAAATATCACTGAATTTTTGGTCAATCAGTTTTCAGACCCGAATATACTGAATGAACTTAGAGAAATCCTTTTTTTCACTCCAAACATTTTGAAATATTAGGCCTATAAAGTTTAAATTTATAAAGTAAACTAATATAAGTTAATCTTGTAGTGCTTTGTGACTGCTAATTTTTAGGTAAAATTTGAGATTAAACACACTTTTATAATAGCAACTACCTTTAGAGTATATAATATGTTTTTAAATGTTTTGAGGGTTTAAAATCCCTCTCAATTTGCTTTAAATGTAGAATGATAACACCTCAATAAATTATAAATAAATACTGAATTGTACTTTTTCTCAATCACATTTAAATATTCTGTATATAGATCTGAACATAGCTAGACCTTATAGACATCAAATAAATTATAAAGTATTGCTGGGTCATATGGTAGATTCGTTCCTATTCTTCTGAGGATCCTTCATACTGTTTTCCAAAGTGTTTGCACTAATTTTCAATCCTACCAACAATGTGTTAGAGTTCCCAGTTCTCCACATGCTTGCCAGAATTTGCTGTTGTTTGTGTTTTGAATGATTGCTATTCTATTGGAGTTAGGTGAAATCTTTGCATAGTTTTGATTTGCATTTTTCTTATTGCTAATGATGTTGAGCATTTTTCATACATTTATTGGCCATTTGAATTTCTTCTTTTGTGAAGTGTCTATTGAGTTTACTTGCCCATTTTTATTTAGTTATTTGTTTTCTTAGTGATGATCTTTTTGAGTTCTTTGTATATTCTAGAATAAAAAACAAACTACCAACCTAATGCATGTGTATCTATGTTTATAGCTACACAATTCACAATTGCCAAACTATGGAACCAGCCAAGATGTCCATCAAGAGATGAATGGATTACAAAACTATGGGATATGTACCCAATAGAATTTTACTCAGCCATAAAGAACAAAATCATTTATAGGGTAACGGATGGAACTGGAGAATATTATGCTAAGTGAGATTATTCACTGACAAAAAAATAAGAAATCAGATGCTCTTCTTACTATGAGGAAGCTAGGGTCATAGGAGGAACTCCAGAAAAAGGAGAAACTATAGATGAGCAAATAAGGCGACCCAATTGAAATGGATGGGAGGAGGCAAGGGGGAAATTCCCTAATGTACAAGATGTACATTCGCAAACATCAAAGTCAACCACTAAGCCAAATATAAGAAAAGGGAGGGGGAAGGGATGGGGTAAGAATTGGGTAAAAGCTAATTGAGTGCTGTGTGCATGTATGCCTCTACCATCTTATACTCCCATGAAGATGTATCACTATAGTGCACCAATAATAAGAGAAATAAAAATAAATTTTAGGGTTGCTTAAAGATATTTTAAACAAACCACAAATATTTAGCATAGGGTCTTGATTCTGGTTCCTTAAGAAAGAAAAAAAATAGATAATGGTGTTTTATAAAAAAACTTAAAATAGGCCTTAAATTAATTCTTACTCTTACCCACATATAATCAAACCATATGTTTCTTCTTGATTTACCTTTGGTTCATTCAGTATTTTAAAGATATTGCTCTTCTGTTCTCTAGTTTGCATTTTTTCAAGTATGCAGAGTTCTGTCACTCTGAACTTTAACATATGCCCTGTACTCTCCTCCCCCTCCCCTTTTCTAGTTTAAGATTTTATTTCTGTCATTGGGTCTAAGTAATTTAATTAAGTATTATGCTGCAGATTTTTTCTTGTCTCTCATATCTGGTATTTGTTGAGCCTCTTGGATCCCAGGGTTTGTATTTTTTATAACTTAAGAATTCTCAGCCTATTTTCTTCAATTATTTTCTGCTTTCTTCCTCTCTTTCAGCTACTATTTGACCCTTAAAGTTTTCCCACAGTTGAGTGATCTATTCTTCCCTCTGGACCTTCCTTCCTTCCTACCTTCTCTAGGTCTAAGTAATTTAAGTATTATGCTGCAGATTTTTTCTTGTCTCTCATATCTGGTATTTGTTGAGCCTCTTGGATCCCAGGGTTTATATTTTTTATAACTTAAGAATTCTCAGCCTATTTTCTTCAATTATTTTCTGCCTTCTTCCTCTCTTTCAGCTACTATTTGACCCTTAAAGTTTTCCCACAGTTGAGTGATCTATTCTTCCCTCTGGACCTTCCTTCCTTCCTACCTTCTCTACATCAAATTTTGGGTAATTTCTACATATGTGCCTTCAATTTTACTAGTCTTTTCTTCTACAATATTTTAGCTGTCACTAACTCTATTACATATGTATTTTTAAAATTTTTATTGCTGCATTGTATTTATACATCATAATGAGGTAAAAAAAAACCTTGTGTAGACATACACGCACACATCACCCAGCCAGACCCCACTCAGTCCCCACCCCACTCCCTCCCCTTCCCTCCCTCCCATGCTTGACTTAGGGGTTGACTACAATATGAGTAAGTACATCGTGTACTTTAGAGAGTTTCCTTCTCCCCTCCTCTGATCCCCACAGTTAGGTTGTCTTATTTGCTCCTCTATAGGATTTCCTTTTTCAACTAGAGTTCCTCCTATGACTCATTTTTCCCTAGCTTTTACATATGAGGGAAAGCATCCAATTT
Organism: Muscardinus avellanarius; assembly: GCF_963383645.1. Classification (NCBI taxonomy): domain Eukaryota; kingdom Metazoa; phylum Chordata; class Mammalia; order Rodentia; family Gliridae; genus Muscardinus; species Muscardinus avellanarius. Next base: position 48,756,343 of record NC_137787.1, on the reverse strand, counting down.
CTTATTTTTTTGATTGACTAATCTCACTTAGCATAATGTCCTCCAGTTCCATCCATTTCCCTGTAAATGCTGCAATTGTGTGTGTGGTTTTTTTTTTTTTTAATGGCTGAGTAAAATTTAATTGTGTACATATCCCACAGTTTTGTAATCCATTCATCTGTTGATGGACATCTTGGCTGGTTCCATAGTTTGGCTATGGTGAATTGTGCAACTATGAATATAGATAAACATGCATTAGTTTGGTAGTTTTGTTTCCTTTCCTTTGGGTAGATACCCAGGAGTGGTATTGCTGTATCAAATGGTAAAATTGTTCCCGTTCTTCTGAGGACTCTACATACTGTTTTCCAAAGTGGTTGCACTAATTTGAAATCCCACCAACAATGTTTTAGAGTTCCCACTTCTCCATATCCTTGCCAGCATTTGTTGTTGTTTGTGTTTTGAATGATTGCCATTCTAGTTGGAGTTAGGTGAAATCTCAGGGTAGTTTTGATTTTCATCTCTCTGATTGCCAATGATGTTGAGCATTTTTCATGCATTTATTGGCTATTTGAATTTCTTCTTTCATGAAGTGCCTATGTAGTTTGCTTGTCCATTTTTATTAGATTATTTTATTTTAGTGTTGAGTTTCTTGAGTTCTCGCTATATTTTAGGTATTAGTACTCTATCAGAGGAGTAGGTGGCAAAAATCTTCCCTCATTCTGTTGACTCTCGATTGAGGTACTGGGGATGGAACCCAGGACCATTCTACCTCTGAGCTACACCCCAGCCCTACCTTTTTTTATTCTTTATTTCGATACAGTGTCTCATTGAATTGCAAAGGACCTCACTACATAGTAGCTGAGGCTGGCCACAACCCAGATCCTCCTGTCTCAGCCTCCCAAGTACTGGGATTACAAACGTGTGCCCCATGCCTGGCTTGAAAGTAGTAATAATTCAGATCTAGTAAATTCTACTCAAGGATGGAATTTTGTGGGGAAAATTAAGAAAAAATAACATTTTACAAAAATTATTCACTCTGTGCATATATGTATATATATGTATTCAGTGTTTTCTCTCTGTATATGTATGCTTTCAGCTATAATTTAGAAATATCATTTATTATAGAGCAATGATACTTCCATAAATCTGGAGTAACTGAAACCATGTTTTTGAAAAGTGTATCCAAAATAAAAGATTTAGGTCATAAGATTATAAGTTGAAATAAATTATTTTTTCAGAGAATTGATCCTTATTTCAATATATTAAATGTATAATTATCTATTTTATTATCTCAACTATAAAAGTGCATTAAAATCTGTTATTAATACTTTTGATGAACGCACAGTCCATTGAGTGCTTATCTGTTGTATTATATATGCTGGAGCAGTGTCAAAATAGCTAGTGTCAGCTTATTTTCCAGTAGTCAGCTTATTTTCCAGTGGGGCAGTGAGATGTGTTTTATAAGGAAGAAATATAGAGTACTATTTGTTCGAATAATTATGCTCATGAATTATGTTTGAACAGTGAATTTATAGTTTTTTATAAGAATAGCTTATCTGATATTTATTGACATCTATGTCTCTACATTTTGTGGTCTAGTAAAAGTTCTTCTAGTGTTTTGGAGTCATAGTTACCTTGAAATATAATGGTAAACACCCATTATCTAATATCTAATATCAATCCAATAATAATTTAAGAATATTCATGCACCAGAGTATCAGCAAAGTTATTACTGCCATTGTCATCACTAAGATAACTATCCATGGGTTCTAAATATAAGTTGTAATGGAGTGCCAATGAATATTAAATATTAACTTCCTTCAAGTCAATAAGTCAATAATGTGAATTGTCTCTGAGTCTTTGAGATAATACCCTAGAAAATAATAATAATAATAATAATGATAATATTATTATTATTATTATTATTATTATTATTATTATTATTATTATTATGTCCTGGGGATTGGACACAAAGGCATTCTACCTCCAAGCTACATTCCCAGTCCTTTTATTTTATTTTTATTTTGAAACAAAGTTGATGAGAATCTCACTACTTGCTAGACTGTCCTAGAATCTGTGATCATCTTATCTCAGCCTCTCAAGTACTGGGATTGTAGACGTGTACCACAGTGCCTGGTTAGAAATTGTTTCTTTTTTTTTCTTCCTTTTTCTTGAAAATTTTATTAATGTTATGATCTGAAGTAAAAATTGCTTTAGTAAAATTTCTTGGTGTATTATAATCATACATCTTGATGTTCAGGGTGATGTATACATTAACAGTGCACTCACTGATCCTCCCCCAGGTCCTGTCCTATGCCCTGCCCCTCCCTCCTTCTCCTTCTCAGCACAGTGATTGACTGTTTCTCCTCTTTTGTCTGGAAATTATTTTTAATTATTGTTTTAAAGACAGGAAACCATTAGATAAATAAAATCAAAATGCCTCAATTGTATGACCACTCTATAGAAGATAAAGTCCCTTAACTAAGCCACATGCTTGAGTGAGGCACCCTCACAGAGCAGTAAGGCATCATGAATGAATACTAATAGAAGATCTATTCTGAATAATACTGTTATAAAGAAGCCAGCATTAGATTTGGAGCCCATGCCATCTCTAAAGTGACAGTAGCTTTAGAGATGACTCCGTGCACACTTGGCTGCTTCAAATGCAGCCTTAAATGGCAGGAAATTGAATCCTAGGTTTCTAACCACTGCTACTAGCACATCACCTGCCTTTGTGACATTGCAATAGTTGTGGACCTCCATGAGCCTCAGTTAAGTAAAAAATATATGTTTATATGTGTGAGTGGTTATAGAAAAGTGATTTTATTCCTGAAGATACAATGAAAGGGCTTGTGTTCACCCATTACTTTGTTAACAAGGACCCCAAATTTCACCATGCTCTCACCAGCAAGCTCAGAGAAAAGTATTGGCCTTCTTTCTCCTTGATTATGTAGATAAATATAATTAAGGATGGTTATATGATAGAGAAAAATTAACTTAAATATAGAGGAATTTCAGTTGTTGTTTTGTTCTTTTCTTACATAATTTTATTGGTGCATTGTAGTTCTATGCCATACTTAGGTATACAGTGATAGAAACATACATGTATGCAATTGTTGGAGCATTTCCTTCTGTATTCCAGCCCCCTCACTCCTCTTTTTTGTAATCTTTGAGATTGGAATTTAATGTACATATGGAACAGTACTTTTACATTCTGTACCTGGTGTATTGTTTTTAACTGCTGTGCTGGTCAGAATAGACTATTTATGTTTATTCTTATCCATTTTCCTTTGAGACATCTTAGAATATATTTTGCAATTTTATTTTTAAATTTTATTTTATTTTAAAATATTATTAAAATTTGTAATTAAAATTGTGTTAATGCAAATGATTGGCCAATAGTCCTTCATGTATGTGTTAATATTTTTTCATTTTATAGGATATAAAGTGTAATTGAACTGATCGTTTATTTGGTGGCATCTCATCATGAACCGTGCTTTTAGCAGGAAGAAAGGTATGTATCCCCATTTTAGAAGACTTGGTAGTCAAAGTAACAATTCTAGGAAAATAAAGCAAAGGTGTTGTAAAGTAAGTTTTTTTCTATTTTCAAACCACATGGCTTAGGTATAAGTCAGGATAGAGGAATTTTAATTTGCAAATATTGCTTATTAACCTTATTTGATTTTCATTGTAATTAAATAGGGGAGTTAACACATTTAGTTGACAATACATATGTGATTGTTTCCTGGCAATTTTGTGTTATATATGTCGTGAAATTGTAGAGAGTAAAATGATCTAAAACCCAGTCCTAATTTCACTTTATGTAGCTGTATGATACTAAACTCTCATGGCTCAGATAAGGTTGAATAAATTTATTCCTAATCATTTCTGTGTATATGTGGATATACACACTTTATGCATTATTAAATGGCATGGAAAGACTTGATGGGTGAATTAGTAGTGATATGCCAGTCTGTTATCTGACAAAGACCACCAGGAGCTGAAGTTCCGATGAAAAAAGCAAAAGGGATTTTTATTCAAACTCGAGCTTGGGCTCTCCAGATACACCAACCAATGCAGTGGTCACGAGGAAGAGCCCTTTGCCCCCCACCCCCCCACCCCAGAACAAAGCTTTTATCCCCTAAGAAGGGTGCCCTTCCCACCATTATATTGATTGGTTGTTTTTGTAACCAAGCACCTGCTATCGGCCCCCGATTGGTTTAGCTTTTGCACCATAGGAAAGGGCTGTCATCAGGGAAATTTCAGCCATCTAAGGTAACCTTTAACCTGGTTGGTCTGGCCTGTGGCACCTATCTCAAGCATGTTCAAGTTGAGTGGAGGTCTCTTTCTCAGAGCAGAGTGATCTTGCTTGGTTATCTACAAATTCCAGACACAGAGGTACTCAGCACCAATTGCCTGTTGCTAGGGGAGGATCAGATTAACATAGTTACAGTTTCTTCATGGATGGGACAATGAGTTATAGAAATTTAACTTTTAAGAAAAAGGAAACTTAGGCCTACTTTACTTAAAGCTTTAACTGAAGCCTGTCATGGCGTCGCTTTGGTCCTTCAGTAGCAATGAGACAAAAAATAAGCTTGTTATTAATATTAAAGTTTGAATCTACAATAAATATAATTTCATTATATCATAATAATCAGCAAAAAGTAAAAGAAATCCTAGTTACATGTTATTATTAATTTTTTTTGGCAATACTGGGGTTGAAATCCAGGGGCATTCTAACTTTGAGCTATGCCCCAGTCCTATTTTTTATTTTTTATTTTGAAACAGGGTCTCACTGAGTTGCAAAGGCCCTCACTAAGTAGCTGAGGCTGTTCACGAACCCAGATCCTCCTGTCTCAGCCTCCCAGATACTGAGATAACAAGCGTGTGCCACTACTCCTGGCTGTTACATGTTATTTTTTAAGGAGGACGAAAACAAGGCATATGACAAAATATTTCACATTATTCTCATAGGAAAGCATTTCGTAGTTTTAATTCTGTGAAATTAAAATAATGTATACTTCTCATTCTGAAAGTTATCAAAGGGAGGACACAGGGTTTTTCCTGTTTAACATGCTATTGATGAATTTGGAAAGAATATTTAAACAATTATAATTAAGTTCAAAGATGATTTAAAAAAAGAGATGGCTGATAAGTAGAATATTCCATACTGAACTTCATAGGGCATTGTAAATTGCCAAACAAGAGTCCAAGAAATCTAATTATTTTATGATTCATATACTGTGTTATTTGGAAGATGTACCTTAATTGCTGTATTGTAAAAATGGCCTAATAATATAGTCAACAGTATAATTATCAAAAGCTGTAGTACATCTTATAATATATGGATAATTAGTAGTCTAAAACTAGAGTATTCTGCTTTATACCATGCTATTAGGAAGAGTGTATCCTCTCTTTACAAAGTTTAGAGTTACCTGATTTAGCGAGATGATAAAAGTTGGAATAACTTTTACTTTCAGCTATGTGTAGAAAAAGGTAGCAGGAATACTTGGGGTATAATAAGATCTGTGTTTCAGTTTGACAGACCTCCACTTAGCCATGGGAATTAATTTAATAAAGGACAAATAAGTATACATTTTAAGACCCTTGATTTAATGTAGGAAAACACATTCCAGTGGAATCAGGTTGAAGTATAATGGATTTCTGAAATCGCTGACTTTTTGTCAATGAAGTGTGGCATTAAAACATTTAGATGTGGCACAGAAGATTAATGTATTCAGCAGGAATTTAAATAATGCAACATTGTTTTACTTATATTTTACTTTTATTTTTTCACAAAGGTAAGCCAAATGACATTCTTTATAGCTTGCTTCTGATTTAAAACATATGCCAAAAGTAAAATAATGTTTCTTGTTATCCATTTTACTAATAATGAAGTCTAGAAATAAATCTATGTTATATTGAAAACTTTACATCATAACTCACACTTCAAAAAACATATCCAAACCCAGCATGGTGGTACACACCTGTTATTCCAGTACTTGGTAGGCTGAGACTAAAGGATCATAGGTTCAAAGACAGCATTAGCAATTTAGCAAGAACTTGTTTCAAAAAAAAAAAATTTGGTCAGGGGTATAGATCTGAGGAAGAATGTGTCCTGTGTTCAATTTCTAGTGCTACACACACACACACACACACACACACACACACACACACACTTTTGATTTACCTTCCCAGTGGTTTAAAGCCGAATTCCCACATTTGTAAATTAATATTTATATAAAGGAGTTTTGAATGTGCCTTGACAAATCCCAAGAAGGGCTTATAAGTAATTCAGGTAACCAGGGACTGCTATCTGTTTGTTTCGTTTGCATACAGTGGGGTTGGATCTTGGAGAAAATTGGATTGATCTGGAGAATCAAGAAGCAGATGCACTTGTTATTTCCTGTTTTTCTTATTCTTTTTGTGTTTCTTTCACCTTCATTTATTTTCTAATGGATTAAATATCATTATTACCAAGTTATTGATCAATATTTTATACCAACTCTAAGTTAGACCTTGATACTAAAATTTCTACCTTACATTTAGTCAGTTCTGACTCTCATTTGTTAAAGGAAAAAAATTATTTGAGCCTCACTTCCAGTTTAACCAATAGTAATATTTAATTGAATTTTAATTTGAGATAGAAAATTTGAATTTTAAGAAAGAATTCAGATATCTTGACAATTCAGAGCTACAATAATATACCTAGAGAGTATATTATTTAGGTGTTATTTTCAGTAACAATTATCAGTGTATAATGTGAACAGTATTCTGTATAAAGTAAAATGGTCTCCTGTCAGGAAAAGCTTATTTCTTATTTTATATATATCCAGAATATTTGGTCATCCTGTGTAACCCTACCGAACAACTCAGGAGCCTAAGGGGAAAAAAGCTATTCCCTTAATTCTAAACATACTTGTTTCCTTCATTTCATTAAATCTCTGAAGTCTTATCATTCTTATGGTATTATTTGATTAAATTAGCTAGATACTTCACTGATTTTTCTTTCCAGTCTCTAATAGTGTCACTCAGAGATAATGAAAAAGTCTGAATATATTAGATTTGCATCATTTTGATCTATTTTGAAAGCTCTTCAAAAGTTAGTCTAACATCATAATTATAAGATAGAATTTAATGATTGCATTTTTATAGATTTGTTATATTGGCATTCTCTTTAAAATTTGAAAATCCTATATACTATTTATTACATCAAAAAATCATTTAGTAAAGAAGGCACAAGGTATAGCATATGAATAAGTGTGATTACATAATTCAGATAATTGTACTTCATTTTCTTGAACTTAACAGATGACAAACCGATGAGTCAATATGATCATAGTGCCTAACACTTAAAAGTCAATATTTAAGAATTATTTTCATTTTTGTGAAAATGTTATATAAATATAACCATTCATCCTACAACATTTGGTTTTAAATTTAATATGATCAAAGTAGCTGCTTTCATTTTCTTAAGCTCTAGTGACACAACATAATGAAGTGGCTGTAAGTTCCTCATGAGCACTGCATCTAAATGCACTTAAAATCTAAATGTATTGACCCAGAGTCAGAGTGGTTTGACACTTCTCAGGCATTCAAAAGCATTTCCTTTCATATGAGTGTTCAATACTGAGTCAGTGATTTTGTATAATGTCAAGAAAGGGAAACATATACTCAAATGTCTATATTCCCATTTTTATACCAGTTAGGTTTCCTAATTGCCTCTGTGGGCATAACTAGTGACCAAGGACCATCATCTGCATTATCTTCTTGAGGTCCAACACATCTGTGTGAGTTAATATGAAGAGTTTATTGTACCTTTTTTGTTGTTTATCAGTGTATAAATGCAATTGACAGTAAGGACTCATTTTGGAATTCCTTCTGGTTTTATAGGAATACTACCTATAACAGATTATATAATGATAAACCAGCAAAACATTCACATTTGATATATGAATGCAGATCTTAGTTACTGTAGAAAATGCAGCTTCTCCACTGGTAATTTAATATGGTTTGGCATGTCACCAGAAACAGCTAGAAGATATTCCTATCCTCTTTCTATACCATTGCAATATGAGACTATAACAGAGGCAATATCAACTTTTTTCAAATAATACTGGCTTACAGGAGAAAGCAATTATCTCTTTGCCTTTGGATTGATATGAACTATCATGTTGATACTTTAGCAAGACTTTACATCCTCCTAAGAAGTGTTGTATATTTTGGAAAGGAGACACAAGAAGAATACAGAAAAGGAATAAGAAGGAAAATTAGATATCTTTTTTTTATTTCTCACATATTTCGGTTTATTAACATAGTGTTCACCTTTTGCCCAATATCATTTAGCAAAGAGATTATTTACATCCATAAAATTACCTAGAGAACTCATGTTTTAGTATTTAAAAATGTCGAATTTTTTATTAAAATAATCCCAAGGTCTGTTACATAGATTTTATTCCTAAAAGAAGGTTATGAGGAGTTAGAACTCCCATTTTAAAAAAGGACTGATTTATAAGGCCACCGTCATCTGTGAAATAGGTCCTAGTATTTGGCACACGTTTTGATAATCTTTAATGGCAATATCCAGTCCGCTCTCCATAATACTGTGTCACAAAGTGGAATTCTACCACCTCTTGTCACCATATTTGAATATCTGGAGTCATTTCTGCCTCACTCTTTACATTTCTGTCATTAAAAAGAAATGAAATGACTCTCTTCCTTGTGCTTCTCGCTGCCTTAGTAATTATTCAAAATTCTGCTAACTGCTTTTCCTAACAGACAGCATTCCTGTCTAACGGCTTTTCAAGGCTCAGCACCAGACAGCTGCTCACAGGGCTTCCTGACCACTTTCCTTCACATGGCTCCAAGAGAATGCCCCCAGTTCTACAAGCACCTCACGTGTGCTCTGAATGCATTAGCTCAGGAAACAAAGTCAATAAAAGTATGTTCACACCGAGTTTGTGATCTTCTATTCCAATGCAAGCCTCTTCCTCCTGGGTCCATTGTTCCAGAGACTAACAGATACATCCACTTATCTCCACCTCTGGAGTTCAGTAACCCTCCTCTCAGAATTCCTGTATTTTTCACGTCTGTCCATGCGATTTTGTCATTTTATTTTATTTATTTATATTTTTTGTGGGTCTGGGGATGGAATCCAGGAGCATTCAACCTCCTAGCTACACCCCCTGCCCTATCTTCCTTCCTTCCTTCCTTCCTTTCTTTCTTTCTTTCTTTCTTTCTTTCTTTCTTTCTTTCTTTCTTTCTTTCTTTCTTTCTTCCTCTGTTGCCTGTGCCATTGAAATCATAACCAAGAAATCACTGCCAATTTCAATGTTGTGAGGTTTAATGACCCAGATTTTCTCCTAAAAGTTTATAGTCTTAAGATTTATATTTAGGTCTATTATCTATTTTGAGTTAATATTTGTATATGGGATTAGGTAAGGGTCCAATTTTATTCTTTTCCATGTAATTATTATTTTTAACAATATTTAGTTAAAAGATTAATATTTCCACCACCAAATGTTCATGGAAACCTTGTCAAAAATAACTTGACAATATAGGCAAGAATTTAACTCTAGGCTTTTATTTAACTCCAATGGTTTATATATCTGCCTTTAGAATAGTACTACACTGTTTCAATTATTGTAGCTTTATATGGTTTGAAATCAGAAAATATATATCTTCTAGCTTTGTTCTTTTTCAAGATCGTTTTGGGTACCTAGAGTCCATATTCCATATTAGGATAGATTTTTTTCTGAAAAATAAATATATAAATATATGAGAGTTTTACCTAAAAAATAGAAAAAAATATTCTCTGGTAAGAAAGAAAGCAAAAAGAAATATTGAAATGTTATCTTTAAGTCATCAAAAGCTTGGTATCAGACAAATGAAACTGTTAGGGGAGATTATCATTTTTAATTTTAGATAAATTGCCATAATACTAGATGTCAACTACTAAGCCAAGCATGGGAGGGAGGGATAGGGAGAGAATGGGGTGGGGATTGGGTGAGGGCTGACTGGGAAAAGTGTGCATGTATGTCTACAAAAGTATGTATCCTACTATGATGTATGAATACAGTGCACCAATAAAAAAAAAAGAAAGAAAGAAAGAAAGAAAGAAAGAAAGAAAGAAAGAAAGAAAGAAAGAAAGATAGATAGATATCTTTTTAGGTTTATAAAATAAAATGTTTGGTGTTTTTATTGTTTGGTGTACAGTATTGTGATTTAACTTTTTTAATACATCAGAGTAAGACTATATTCCAAACCCAAGTACAAATTATTATTGAATTAATCATAGTACTATACATTATCAATCATAAAGTTAAAACTAATATGGGAATCCATACAAAGAATAAAAATTTACATATCATATGTCATTATAAATATTGTGTTTTGAAGCTGGGAGCACTTTGCTGCTCTAAATATTTCATTAAAGCCAGGTGTGGTGGCACACACCTGCAGTCGCAGTACTTGAGAGGCTGAGACAGGAGAATAACAGGTTCCAGGACAGCATATGCATCTTAAGGAGGCCCTCAGCAATTGAGCAAGACACTTTTTCAAAATAAAAAATAAAATAGGAATGAGAATGTAAATAAGAGATAGAATGCCCCTGGGTTCAATTCCCCGTACCAAAAAAAAAAAAAAAAAAAAAAAAAAAAGCCCAATGCTATCAGTTCTTCATGTTTATCTTAGACATTCTTGTGAATATTTCATTGTATCCCATAAAATGTTTATATAAATATAGTGCAATGTCCTTCAAATAATTGAGTTTACAGAAATATTTGTCATTTTTGTGTCTTCAGATTCCAGCAGTGTGAAAAGCACATTTTAATGATATTAGATTAGTTTATCTCTAAAAATAATCCCCATTAAATGATGAAAATATTTTCTAGTAATTCAGTATTTGTTTTACCCATGTGTATTTATTTATTTTTTATGTTAAATGTCTTTAACTGTTTTCTCTTCATAATATTTACTTAAAATTATTTAAATCCCCACGAGGAATATAATAAAAAGCTCCAATAATAAAGACAAAATATTTTTGAAAATTAAGAAGTCTTACTATGGCTGGGCATGGTGGGTGGTTCATGCCTGTAATATTAGTACTTCGGAGGTTGAGTCAGGAGGATTGTAGGTTTGAAGCTAACCTTAGCAACTTAGCAAAACTTAGAATAACAATAAATGAGAGCTGGTATTGTAGCTCAGAGGTAGAATGCTTCAGGATTCAATCCTCACACACACACACACACACACACACACACACACACACACACACACACACAGTTCTACTTAAACAAATTGCAATTAAAAAAAAACACATCAGTTTGCTTCATATAAACCTTAACTTTTTTCCCCATACATTTCACACAAAAATTTGGGACATTATATGGAATATATTAATGAAGTTTAAAAATTTAATGAAAATATAAATAGTACAAGTATAAATAACAAAGTAAATAATATGCAGTAAGTTTCAAACTTGCAATTATTTTTATTTCTAATATTGTATTAGATTTATCTAAGAAACACTTCCCATTAGTGCATTTAAGAAAATTTATATTCATAACTTCTCATAATACATCTTTATTGTTTCTCTAAATTTGAAATAGACATTATTGTGATAGCATATTGATTTCTTAATAAATATAGCTAATTGATTTATTAAGCTTTATACACATGAAATTGGTAGCTTAATGTAAAATTGTTCCTTTAGAATATTTCAACCTTGATTAAAAATGATTAAAATTAGTAAAAAGCAGATTGTTTTTAATTATTTCTATGAATGAAGAAAAATAACCTAAAACTCAAAGAGCATAAAGTGGAAGAATGGTCTTTGTCTTTAATTACACAATTGATACTACTCATTGCCCACTGATGTTATTTTTATATATTCTTTTAAAATTCAGCATCATTTATTTAAAATATTTTAAATGAAAAGTAAGAAACATTTACCATAAAAGGAACCCTATAATAATACTTCAACTAGATTATTTTTATTCTTGACTAATTTTTCCTAATTTGGCAAAAAAAAAATCTCAGAATTAGAGATGATCCCACCCACCTGAGACTCCCTACAAATGTTAGTACATAAATATGATACAATGGGGGGCTATAATTTAATGCTGTATTTTCTTTTTTGCAGACAAAACATGGATGCATACACCTGAAGCATTATCAAAACATTACATTCCTTATAATGCAAAGGTAAAAAATTCCTCTGATTTTGCTTAATGTTATTTTGTTATAGTATTACTAATACTTATGGTTGATCCTAGAAAGATGTCTTATTAATTGATATTTTCTGGTAAGTGATTCCTGAAAATAAATTACCTAAATAAATTAGTAAAGTAATATATAGAATAGGAAGTTATTTTTCTGTCCAAATAATTAATCCCTTTTTTAGGTATGTCCCTTTAAATTTCTATTTCACTCATATTTTTTGTACATGTATTTTCTTCAAGTGATTCGGGCTATTTTTTAAAATTACTTGTGATTACATTGTCTATAGGAAAACAAACTACTAACAACTTATTTTTCCTTAAAAACATTTTAATGAAAAAAACATTTTAATGTTGTGGTACCATGTCTAAAAATAAAAACTAATATGAAGATGAGAAAACTGAACTGCAATTTTAATAAATGTAATTGTCATCCACAAATATCAACAAAAAAGAAAAAAGTGCATATTTTTGTTCAGGTTGCGGTGTCTTAATAGAGAAGTAGAAGCTTTAATCTATACTCTGTGTCTTTAAAATTTTAATTTTTGTTGGAAAAATTATACACATGAATGAATACAGTTTATAAAATTAACTTAAAAATTGTGCTATTTTGTAATTCGTGTGCATTAAGCCGGAAATCGTTTTCAGAGAAATTTGAGTTAAAATTTGAAAGAACAAGTGATTTAGAGTTGGGACTGGAAACACAGTGAGTCAAAAGCTGTTGAACCCTGGAGACAGCACAGAAGAAATAGAAACATAACATTTTTATAAGAGAAGTTAAGGTTTTATGGATTAGCTAACTATATACTCAGCTATACAAGGAATAGACTTGGGAATTATTTCAGAAGAAAAGTTTTAAGAACATTGAGCAGAAAATCAGTGGTGTTTAATAAGGAGCCTTCGTCAAGAGGGTCTATGTCTGAATCAGCTGGAAGAAACATTTAGAAGGCCATGTAGAACATCAACGTCTAGACTTGTTACTTAGCAGTGAGATTTGTAAGGTCTAGCACTTTCTTGCTAACTATACAGCAAAGAAAGTGATCTAAAATATGTTCTATGTAAGTTAATAATCTTGAAATCACTACGATATTTATGAATTTCCTTGTAAAGGTAACATGATAATTGATTGACAAGATTTATCATGATAAGTTTAGTTAACATAATTTGTTTATATTATCCATTTCTTCTACAGACATTTTTTCATATTAACTGTAGAGAAAACAATTTTACTCCAGCAAAGCTACTATTTTAAAGTGACTTATATATGAGTGGGAGGTATTTAAGAGGAAATAGAATAAAAAAGTAAAAGAAATTTTCAGAATGCATATGGTAAACATCAGTTCGTTCCATAAAATTGTGGTTTGCAGCCAAAGAATTTGAAATCCACTGACTTTAAATGGTAACCTCTCTTTAAATAGTACCAAAGATTTCGCCAGATTTAACTAATTTAAACAAAACACTAAAAATGGGGGGAACTGCTCATAAGAACAGTTAAATTTTTAATAGAAGAGATGATTAACATGCAAGTTTAACCACATGTGCTCATTGAATAGAACATCTTACAATGATTTCTGACATATGCATATTAACATGGCCAGAATAATGGAAAATTTTAGAACGAATAAAAAGGTTTTATTCTCTCATTTGTTTACACATACATTTATTTTATTCCAGTGGAGCTCCTATACTATATATTATTTAATATGTATATTAGTATATATAATGCAAAAAATTTAATATGCTTTTTTGTGCCTTGTAATTGTACATCATAACGAGATTCACAGTGATGGAAGCATACTTGAGCACAGCAGTTGGTGTGTGTCTTTCCAGATCCTACCCTGCGCCCATATAACATTATATCTAATCATATTTTTCCAGGCCATACCAATTGTTCTGGAGAGAAATAGAGCAGTATCTCAGGATATTAGAATTGGAGGGAGTGGGAAACAGGGTGCTATTTTACATAGTGTGGTCAGGGAAGATCTTGGAGAGCAGGAGCCCGCATGAGAAAATGAGGAAGCGAGATATGACTGCGTGGGAGTTGCAGACTGGAGTAATTAGGGAGGGGGCTTTCCCTACTGAGATGGTGCATCGTGCCAGGGACGCAGCGGCCATGCCCTCCGAACAAGTACAACAGGAGGATAAGGGGGTGTCTTTAAGCTATTATAGGGTCTTTTAGGTCACTGAAAACTTTGAAACTGGTGAATTTATAGAGTTTTGAAAGAGAGGGACAAGATTGACAAGGGTTTTTTTAACCACATTTTATAATTTTATTTTTTTTTCATTTCCTAATTCTTTATATTGATGCACTATACTTTCACATCATAAGATGGATAATGTTGACGATGGCATATATTCACACAGTACTTGGTGGCCCCAATGCCCATTTCCCCTTTTCCCTCCCTCCCAATACTGAATGTTCAGGTTAACAATGTTAAATTCACATGTATACACATATTCGAATGTAGCTTTTCCATTAATAAACCTCTCCTTCTTCCTCCTCTATCCTTCGTTCCTAGCTTTGGTGAGGTTTTCCCTCCATTATCTGGAGTCCCTCTGGTATCCCTAATACTCCCTAGCTTGAGCATATTAGAGAAAACATGTCCCTTCTCTTTCTGTGCTTGGATAATTTCACTTAATATAATATTCTTCAGGTTTTTCTGTCTTCTTGTGAATGACATGATTTTGTTCTTCTTTATAGCTGAGTAGAATTCCATTGTATGTATTTCCCCAATTTTGCAATCCATTCATCTGTTGATGGATACCTAGCCAAAATGAACCAAGCTAGGTCTCCATCAACAGATGAATGGAGAGAGATTTCAAACAGGAATTGTCTGTAAGAAGTTGAAAGCAGAAGCACTAAGTCCAGCTATCTTAGCTTGAAGTAGACTGGACCCGAAGGAGAAAAGCTGTGATAAACTGAAAAGAAAAGTCAGCAAGATCTAAAGGTAGATTCTTATTAGTTTGATTGCCACTATACAGAGAACATTAAAGTTGAGAATTTTATAAAGAATTCTCAACCTTCAAAGAGGTTGCTGTATTGTTTATTTCCTCCCACTGTTGTTGAGAGAGTATCTTTTCTATACTAGTGAAATACTGGCAAGCTTCAATTTTAATCTTTTGTGTGTGTGTGTGTGTGTGTGTGTGTGTGTGTGTGTGTGTGTGTAGTTCTGGGGATGAAACCCAGGGGCATTCTGCCTCCAAGCTAGACACCAGCCCTATTTTTTATTCTTTATTTTGAAACAGGGTCTCACTGAGTTGCAAGAGCCTCACTAGCTGAGGCTGTCCACAAACCATGATCCTCCTGTCTCAGCCTTTCAAATGCTGGGATGACAAGCATGTGCCACCTTTCCTGCCTCTTCAGTTTTAATCCTAATCATTTTATTGTTCTGCTATGGTAATAATCATATCCCAGATGAACAATGGTAAAATGTTTCATATAAAATATTTATTAAATATTTGATTCTAAAGTATATTACTACCTCCCAAGAAAGCTGGTCTTTTATGAAAAATCTAGCTGTATGATATCTAAGAATGGGTAAGGAATGTGATTCAGTGGTAGAGCACTTGCCTAGTGTAAGAAACCATAGGTTCAATCCCTATCCCGACAAAAGAAGATCGATAGCTATGAATGCAGCTCTACAGAGATGATGACATTATTTTGTACTGTGCAGCACTAAAGAGAGCTGGCATTCCTTGAATGTCTCCTTATTGTGTTCCACGTTCTAAAAGTGAGCAAATCAAAACAAAGAGGAACCTGGAACTTGACTAACAATGCATGACTTCCCTGGGAAGAGAAAACAGTCACGTGAAACGAAGGCTTTGGGCAACTGCATAGGTGATCTCACAAAATAAAATACGATTGCCAAAGAGAAGTTTAAAAAGGATGATATTACATGCTAGTGCTTTCCTGGAGGTGTTAGAGCTTCCTACATGGAAAATGGATTGTTGGCCACTAGGTTTGAAACTCTTATTTAGCTTCAAACACAAATTAAAAAAAAATAAACCAATGAAATGATAATGTACTACATATATAAAATTTCAGTCTGATATATCAAGACCTTATTAGCACTTTTGTCCTAAGAAGGTGCTATTTGTAGTTGACACTAGTTATTGTCCTGGAGAATACTTTACAATTTACTGGATTATCTGAAAAACACTGACCAAACAATTTGGAATGCAAGTCAGAAATTTTATCTTTTCTGTTTACATCAGAAACAGGGACATCAGTCAAGATACCTGCAGTGTCCACCTGAGAGTGTCAATGGGGAAAGAGTGACCTTTCCTGCGGGCATGACAAGAGACTCAATACTGCTAACCTGGTAGATTTATATATAAGGGAATGTTTTGACCATTAAAGAAAGCCATCATTGTGGCTATACTTTACTGTTGAGTTTTCAAAAACTGCATAATCCTGCAAGGTTTCTGTCCTAGTCTTAAAATCAAATATAGAAATACGGGGAACTCTATGCAAACCTTTTAAAACTATGTTAAGGAGTTTTTCAAGTGAGCAGTTAATGAAGAAAGAAAGTTACAACATTATGTAGCCTAATGAGTCATAGTAAAGAAAGATATTAATATAACTAAGTCATTTGGCAAATACTTTCTAAATTAATTTTGGCACATATATTATAAATTACCATTCGATTAAATCTTAACATTGTTGTATGACTTAATGAAGAAAATCCAGGCCTTTGAAATAAATGCTATCTACGATCATGTTCAGAAAGGGTGGGAGATTTAGGGAAAAAATTGAAATTGAACTCTGCAGAATCATTGTAAATTAGGCAAAAAGTGCATCTTGGTAACTAATGGGATGCATTAATGAAACATCTAAAGTAGATTAGAATTCCAAATTCATATGATTCAATAGAGTAGTTGTATAATATGAATAAAAATAAATATTTGCCAGTTTTGCTGATTCCTGACAACAGAGTAAATGTAAAATAAATAATAAATAAAGATTTCAGGTGCATTCCATATAATCGACTTCATGTATGCAAAGTGGATTTTTAGCTTAATATCAAACCATAGGAACCACTTCAGAAATTCAGCTTTGTATGCAGGCTTTTCTTAGATTTTAGAATTGGTCTTTAATAATGCTAATCTATATGATTTCATTCTAAATATTATATAATATATTCATTCTAAATATTTTAAAATGGAATAAGTATGTAAATTAAATTTTAACTGTCATTTACTCTCATTAAAAGTAATTAGCCTATTATGTATACTCATATTTCTTCATCTGTAGCCATTTCACGTGTTCTTTTATGTGCCAAAACAACACTGATATGTATTTAAAAGGAAAGTAGAAATATCTAAAATGTTATTTTTCCCTTGCCTTCTCTATAGTGGAAAGCTGTAAGTTATTTTTATGCCAAAAGTGCAAAAACAAGTAAAACATAGTAATAACTGAAAAAAATTGTTGAATCATGATCTTTTTAACTTGGCAGACTCATAAAAGACAAGAATAAATAAAGAAATATAAATGACAATGAACATTGACTATTACTTGACTTTTCATTCTTGAGATGAACTCAGAAAACTAATTTAATTTTTGAAAAACATTTGCTTCTTTTAAAGAGGATGCTTAGCCCCTACATCAAATGTTCTTACATAACTATAATAGTTATTGAACATAGTTTTGAAGGTTACAATGATAAATTATTATTTTGCATTTAAAAATGCTCTACAGAAGTGTTACAAAGCTCCTAGAAATTACAGAATAGAAACTAAAACTTCATATTATATATGTGCTTTGTATACACACACACACACACACACACACACACACACAGTGGGCTTCATTACTCTATTTATTTTTA
The DNA here is from genome assembly GCF_963383645.1 of Muscardinus avellanarius. Classification (NCBI taxonomy): domain Eukaryota; kingdom Metazoa; phylum Chordata; class Mammalia; order Rodentia; family Gliridae; genus Muscardinus; species Muscardinus avellanarius. The sequence goes on along the minus strand of NC_137787.1, from coordinate 48,738,318 downwards.
AAAGACATTGCGTGTGTTACAGATTCAAAAACTTAATGTTGAAAGGGTTTCAGGATTCAGTGTCTTATTTCATCATTTTGTTGATAAATTGAGGCCAGAGGATTTAAGTGATATACTTAAGTTCATACAGGAAGATAGCAGCAAAATTAGGTGTAGAAATCAAGTCTTCTATGCAATATACATTTTTTCCCATTGCAAATGTATTTTAGTTTTAAAGAGATTAACCTACTTAGCTGGGACATGCATGAACCCAACGACAAAGGAGAGTATGTGTACATTCCTGCCCTTTGTGTCTATCACATATCGCCTGTGGGCTTTGTTTGTTAACCAGTACTCTGAGCGCTCTGGGCATCATTTGCAGCCAGCTAGGATTTTGAGAGGAGTGAGGTAAACGGACTAAAGGAGGTCTATCTAGTTGCCTCTTTAACACTGAGGCCACAATGCCTAGATTCCTATCACAAATTTTATTTTCTCTTTTCTGCTTTTCTTAATGATATTCCTGTTCACATAATTCCTGGATAACAATGTCTAAACATTATCTGTGTTTTTTTTTTTTTTTTTTTTTTTTTTGCGGGTCTGGGGGTGGAACCCAGGGGCATTCAACCTCCGAGCTCCACCCCCTGCCCTGTTTTTTATTTTTTATTTTGAAACCAGGTCTCACTGAGTTGCAGAGGGTCTCACTAGGTAGCTGAGGCTGTCCGCGAACCGCGATCCTCTGGTCTCAGCCCCCTGAATGCTGGGATTACAAGCGTGCGCCACCACACCCGGCTCTTATCTGTGTTCCTAAATACCTCTTTAAGACCATCTATTTATAAATGGAGACTTTTCTAAATGTTGGATATATTTATCTTTTTTTTACATGGATGTCATTGGCACTGTGTGAAATAAGAAACATGGTTAATATGTAAAGAATGCTTTTGAGAAAGAAAGGATATGCTTCGATATTTAAAGGGTCAAACAGTAACACTCTAAATCTTGAAATGTAAAATTCAGGAAACCAAGCAGAAAGAAAGAGAGGGGATTCTGTTTAAGGAAAAAAAAAAGAAGCTTGGAAAATGTCCACGATACTTAAGGATTCCATCAAGATACTTTCAGGAGTGATTTTGATGAGCAACTAAAGTCAGCATTAGTAAGAGATGAACACTTTTAAAGAAAGGAGAAATGAGATTGAACGGAAAGGAACTGTTAACGAGATAAAATGTCGTGGGAAACATCAGGGTTCTGGAAGTCATTTCTGTCTGAACTCAGGATTGGCATCGTTAATGGATTATATGGTTTCATTTAAAATACAGTCTGCCCTCCATATTTGCAGATTCTATACCTATAGATTTGGCTAAACGGATCAAAATATTTGGGGAAAAAATGTACTGAACATGTACAGACATTTTCTAATAATTATTCTTTGAACAAAACAGTATAAAATATTTGCAGACCACTTTACATTGTATTAAGGACTGTAAGTAATCTAGATATAATTTCAACTATACAGAATGAGCTTGGATTATATGCAAATACTACACCGTTTTGTATAAGTAATCTGAGAAACCCTGCATTTTGTTATCTGTGAGGGTCCTGAAACCAGTTCCCTGTGGGTACCAGAGGAAGAATGTATTGATTAGAAGGATGTGACTTGGGGGAAAGTTGCCTCTGGTTTCTCTCTTTGTCATTTTATTTGGGTGGTGTGACATAAGGTATGTGGCTAGCTCTCTCCAGAGATCTGAAGTCTCTTCCAAAGAGAACTGAAGTAAACTCACTTAAATACACTAATCTCAGATCCCATCTCACTGCGCTCTCACATTTGAAGAGACATTTTAGAGGAAATACTCTTTCGTTTCTTAGGAAAGAGACACATAAATACATATATTTTAAATCAAACTGGTTATTTTTATCTTTCATGTAATCTGATGAACTATGGAAAACTTCATCTCCAGAGCAGTTTTACATATTTTTACATTTAAAAATAATCTCCTGCTGTGTGCCTATTTCTTTGGTTTCTGAGAATGTGTTTATCATCTTGTATATATAGTTTTTGCTTTTTTCTAAACTTTTAAAATCATATTCCAAAAAGTAAAAGTCAACTCCAGTGTCAGTCTTTATTCCAATCAGGTAGAATCAGAAAACCTCCTGTGTTGAACACGGGATAACAAAGCAGTAAAAAGAAAAGTCACTGTGGAGTTAAAATCGGAAAACACTGACACATCCATTGTCTACATTGCTTGGTCTGCAATGTGTTGCATTTTCGAAGGATAACAACTTTGTGTCAGAAACATGATATGTGCTAATTATTAAAGTCCAAATAGTATGAAAAGCATCAAAATAATAAAATTGATATTATGCTCAAAATTCTGTCAGGCAGAAATAATCCAGTGGGAACTCTTGGTTAACAATATTTCAGGGATCTCTCTCTGCATAGATATAAAGTCCAAGAATGGACATACAGACATAAACAACAACTTTCAACATTATAAAAATAATCCTTACACCAGTAATCTAAGTATTTTATACCTATAATCTCATTTAATCATACACAAGCTCAATAAATCTAATATCTCCCATGGAGCAGCTAAACTATACATAGTCAGAGAAAGTTAGGTTAGGGATCAATAGGTAGGTATATGGGAAGAATTAAATTTCTAAAAAGGAAAATTATAGCATGCCTGCTATTTAAAATAAACAACATTCAATTTAATTGGAATTTAACTGAAGCAAAAGAAAACAATGTGAATCAAAAAAATTTCTAAATCTCTGATACGTATCTCTTTGTTGGAATAGGATATTAGCTCCTGAAAGAGGTCAGAGGAAGATCTTGAAAGTCATTGTGTGACGTCCTTATGATTTTTTCTTTTCTTTTCTTTTTTTTTTTTTTTTTTTTTTTTGGTGGTACTGGGGTTCCTGGAAGCCCTTTTACCTCCGGGCTACCCTCCCAGACCTACTTTTACATTTTTATTTGGAAACAGGATCTCCTAAGCCAGCGCGCGTGGCTGGCTTCGAACCTGCGTGATCCTCTTGTCTCTGCCTCCCAAGCACAGGGATTACAAGCGTGCGCCACCACGCCCGGCTGATTTTTTAACAGCACAAGGATGGTGTATATATGGCTATGAGCTGAATAGCCTCCTTACATTTCCACTCCCCTGCTTTTGTTGCTTATTTCATTAGTGCTTGGTATTTATAACAATTACATTTTGTCCTGAAATCATAATGCTGTTAGTACTTTAATCTTAATTTCATATTAAAATAAATTCAGATCATTGTCTGTCCATTCACCATTTCTGTTCATTCCTGAGGCCATTATTTAATTTTGGTATTATGTTTTTTCTTTGTTTGTTTGTTTGTTTGTTTTCTTAAGAACCAATAACTCCAACACTTTATGGGATGGTTCACTTTTTTAGTTTTTATTTTTTTAGGTACTGGGCACAGAACCCAGGGGCATTGTACTTCTGAGCTACACCTCCAGATCTATTTTTATTTAGTCTTTTATTTTTGAAACAGGGTCTCACTGAGTTGCGAAGGGCCTCTCTAAGTAGCTGAGATTGTTCTCAAACTATGATCCTCTGGTCTCTGCCTCCCAAATGCTGGGATTACAAGTGTATGCCACTATGCCTCGCAGACGGTTCACTTTTGATAATGTCTGCTGGTAATCTTTCTGCTTGGATCTTTCTTTTTCTCAGAACATTAGCTGCTTCTATGGAATTTTCCTCATTCTCTAGCAGAGAACACGTCCTAGTTCACCCCTTTATCTCCCTCCCCTAGAAGGTACCTTACTTCTTCTGTATGGGTACCTGATATTTTCTTCCTAAATTCTTTTAACATAATGAATACATTTCAGTGTTGATTGCCCCATTATATTCTGATTCCTGGTAATGCAAGGTAGCTTTTTAAATTGGTGTATTGTAGTAATACATCTTTATGGAATAGAATATGGTAGAGGCATATATGTACACATCACTCATTCAGCCTTTCCCCAGTTCCCACTCCATCCCCCCTTTCTCATGTTTGGCTTAGTGGTTGACTTTGACATGTTTGCTAATGTACATTCTGTACATGAAGGAGTTTCCCAACAGGGTACCTTTTTTAATGCAGATAATTTCCCTTTTCATTGTACAATAATCCCACTGCAGTCTCACTGCTCTCTTTGTAATTCTCTTTGGCTACTTCTTGGTTGCTTTTGCTGGTGGCTGTGCTTATTCCCCTAAGTATCGCTGTTGCTCTGGGGTCTACCCTTGGTTCTGTTCATTTTTTTTTTCTTATTACCCTTAGTGAATCTCACATCCATGACTTAATTCACCACTCATCTCTTAATGACTTTTCTGCAGATATTTTTCCTAACTATAGAGTTGTGTATTTGACCTGCAGACACACTGCTTCTTCAAGACCTTAGTATCACATATAAACACACCCTGATCAGGCTTGTGATATTCTTCTGTGACTTTATCCTCTTCCAGTTTTTTTCGTCATACCCAGAGATGCCACTGGGAGTGCTCGGTTTTGAGTGACAATACTTGACTAATTCTGTCTTAAACAAGAAAACGAGTGTGCTGGGTGACATAAAAGGAAGTCTCAAGGGGAGGATTGTTTCTAGGGCAGCTTGGTTTAGGGCTCATTATCAAGATAACCTCTTCACCTCAGGGTTCCTTAAGTTGCTTCAGCTCTTAGGCTGCAGTATGGCCCTGGGTGGTGTCGGATATTCGACCTACTTCTCTAAAAACTCAGACATCCTTTTCTGAGTAGAATCTCACTGGTCATAACTTGAAAAGGTGGATCATGCACCCTTCCCAGACCAATCTCTGTGTACTCACTGGCACAGGCCCTGTAATGCGGCACATTCCTAGACTGTGTGGACTGATGGTAGAGGAGAGGTAGGAAAAACCAGACTTTTTCTAAAGGAAAAACCAGACTTTTGCTGGAAGAAGGGAGAAATACTTTGTGGACAGAAATATCATACGTAAAACTCTCTACCACGAGTAGCATCTTTGTGCACTGTTCTTCTTACTCACAATCCACAATTAATCAAATATCAAGGCTTAGCTAGGTGTAGTGGCACACTCCCATAATCATAGCACTTGAGAGGCTGAGACAGGATTGCAGATTTGGAGCCAGCTCCAGCAACTTAGTCAGGACTTATTTCAAAATAAGAAATAAGACAGGGATGGGGTTATAACTTGGAGACTCAATGCCTCTGGGTTCAATCTCCAATACAAAAAAAAAAAAGCTTTTTGTTTTTCTGAACATCTTTTGGACTCATCAGCTTCTCTACAAAGCTGCTATTATGTAGCTGGTACAGACCTCTGCCTCTTGAAGTGTCTGATAAAACAATAGATTTCTTCTCCCGATCTCTCACAGACCGCTATTTTTTCAGAAATCTTACATAAATACATTCAAAAGGTATACCTTTTTGTCAAAAGGCTACGCAAATGTACAAATGCTTAGGATGTCGATATTTATCTTGCACGTAGCATGATGACATTTCACACACTGGCCCAAGTCCACTAGCTGCCATGGGCTGCTACAGACCACCCTCATCTCTCCCACAGGGGCCAGTGCAAAAGGCTGCACCTCAGATACATCTCTCCTTCTTCTCAGTTCTTATCCTGTTCTAAGACAAGAATATTCATTTTATGGTAAAAATCCAATCATTTTCCTTCCCACCCCCCAACCCCCAGCTAAAAATCCATTCATTTTCCCATGATTCATCCTTTGTCCTCAAGGTGGCCTTGGATTTGTTCTCTTCTATTTCCCCAGACTCCTCTTTTTTTTATATGTTCCTTATTTTTCCAGGGTTTGCTCTCTCTTGTCATCTTTTTCACTCTCGGTCTACTTGGGGCCTTGCACTGATCTCACTCACCCAAGACTTAAATCCCCACCAGCCTTGCATGTGCATAGGCTACACTGCACCCCTTGCAAAATCTCAACGTCCTACCAGTTAACTTAATTCTTTCCTCCTAGAAAACTACATATCACTCCCCCCAACTAAATCTCCAACTTAAGGAGTCTGGGTGTGTCCTGTGCTTAAACATCCTATCCTAATTTTTCTAACAGTGTACTATAAATTGCCAGTAATTATACTCTCACTAGACCACAGGGTTCTGGAAAGTTAGGCCAGATTTTGTTTTTCATTAAGCCTTTGTCCCTAACCTTGTGACTAATAACTTTCGGTGATTACCCTGGTAATATGGTTGGTTGCTGGATCTACCTGAAGAAATACCATGGAACTCACACCGTACCAGACTGTTCACACATTGCAGTTTTGTGCGTAGAACCCGTGCTGTAACTACATAGTCCCCTCTGAGCCTTCCCAGGTCACCAACATGCATTATCTAGCTTTACTGGTTCCAAAGTAATATAAGTTTCAGCAAAAGTCTCTAATGCCTTCGAACCAGAAAATGAAAGTCCTCGGCTCCATTCTCAAGACTGTTCAAGAGGAGAAGTGGGAAGAAAATTAGCCCTATATTTTTAAAGTACAATAAAAACTCACTTACCCAAATAAATACATCTGGTAGTTAAAGACTAACAGAACCAACAATTTTAGATCTGACAAGACTATGTGCTGGAATCAGAAGAGCATGGGCTTAAAGGTCTCAAAAAACTTTGAAAGCTGACTTTACAACTTAATGGCAAACCTAGTATTAAACTCAGTTTTCACATCTATAAAATCTGTGGAGGCTAGGCATAGTTGTGCACACCTGTAATACCAGGACTTGTGAGGCTGAAACAAGAGGATTGCAAGTTCAAAGTCAGCCTCAACAGCTTCCTGAGATGTGTTTCAAATTTTTAAAGTGGGGGTAGGGGCTGGGAATATAGCTTGAAAGTCGAATGCTCCTGTACAAAAAAAAAGAAAATTGTTCTTAGAGCATTTACATATGATCACATCTATACAATCTTTAGTACGCGTTTTTCTCTTTTCTCTCCTTCAATTATACCTAGATTTAACAAAGATTTTTAATATATGTTGTTGCTATGGAAAAACGTTTCCATAGTTTCAATCAACTAACTACAACTACAGATGGGTTTTTTTTTTTTAGAACACAGCACATCCATTATGAGAATTCCTGATTCTTTGCATATTTTAATAACGTGACCATCTCAAGATTCAATGTTATGACATAGTAGAACAAAATTGAATAGACTTGCACAATCTCCCTTTCTCCCTGCCTTGTCTGCCAGGCAGATTTTATCTATGACAGAAGAGCTTCCTGATGAGGATAGGCATGGCATCAATGGCTAATTACTTCCTAGGAGATTTAAATTCAGAGAAGCTTAAGTCAGCCCAACTCAAACTCTGCAGGTTCAGATAAGAAACAGTACCCTGGCCAGTAAAGCAGGCAAGGAAGAGGCTCGGCCTCCTGTTGGCTGACCTCTAGTTTTAATCCTACATAATTAAAGCTAGATTTCTAGCCTTCTCGGAGTTGTATTCATTTCCAAGGATAGCCACATCGCCTTCTTGGATACATGCCTGTTTTTATTGCTCATTAGAATGGTGTTGCTCCCAGTTCGCTCACACCAACGTTTGCAAAGATAATGGATAAAAACAAAGCAAGTCTTACAAGCAGCAAAGAAGCTATTTCCATTTGCAAGTATTCAGACAAAAAAAGCATACAATGGGAGCTACTGGGGGGAATGAGCAAGACTAAATGTGCTCAAGCAATATAGGAGAAGCATGTTCATAAACTTAATTATTAAGATGTGTCTAGAATTATTACCTTAAATGCTAAAACACTAAATTGAACAAGTATAAGAATAGTATTGTATAACAGGCCTGAAGATAACTTCCATGTTAAAGATATCAGAAATTCATAGCATATTGTTTTATATTTTGTAATATTTAACTTCTATCTTATTAGGAAACAGTTTTTTGCTTGGGTTGAGTAAAATGTCTTTATTTAATTACCAGTGTGAAAATTCACTTTGACTTAATACATTCATAATATTTTTTTAATTATATGGAGAAATCTACTAGAATTTCTATACTCAATATTAAAATGCTAAGTAAAGAGGACTAAAATGTGTACATTTTCTTAGTGGAAAAAGGTGTCTAGAAATAGTGAGAAAAATCTCAAATTATTTTAAGCAATGGAAAGAATTCTAGAAATAATTTTATGTTTTTGTGTGAGGGTGGCAATGGCAGGATAGAGGAGTAAGTCAGATATCATAATCTATGTGTTATCGCTCTTTTTTTGGAAAAGTAAATAAACTGGAGAAAGAGAAGCCAGGCATGGTGGAGCACACTTGCAATCCCAGCATTCGGGAGGCTGAGACTGGAGGATTGCAGTTTGCAGATAGCCCCAGCTACTTAGTGAAGGTATCTGTAACTTAGTAAGACCTGTTTCAAAATAAAGAATAAAAAATAGGGGGTATAGCTCAGAGATCGAACACCCATAAGTTCTACCTCCAGTACCACCAAAAAAAAAAAAAAAAAAAAAAAAAAATGAGATACTTGCACAACTTTAGCTGGGATTTTTCTAAGTTACTAGCAAATTATTTTTGTATCTTATTTCATAAATATTGTCCTTTATGCTTTCCAGTATATTAAAAAATCACAAAGAATGCAAACACACATACTATTATACAGGTGATATGAACAATATGAACAATAGGATATTGATTTAGTGAATAGGTGCAGTGCCTCTTTCAATGACCACTAATAGAAAATGGAAATACTTTTAAAGCCAGGTGTGGTGGTGCATATCTGTAATGCATATAGTACTTGGGAGACTGAGACAGGAGGATCACAGGTTCAAAGCCAGCCTCAGCAGCTTAGTGAGGCTTTCATCAACTTAGAGAGACCCTGCTTGCAACTTCCAAAGTAGAATAATATAGCTCAGAGGTAGAATGCCCCTAGGGTCAATCTCAATTCTCTCTCTCTCTCTCTCTCTCTCTCTCTCTCTCTCTCTCTCTCTCTCTCTCTCTCTCTCTCCCCAAATTAAAACAAAAAACAAATGATAACAAAAACCTAATAGTATATTATACATTTAAATAAACTTATTTTCTGTTTTACTTCCTAATGATATTTGTAATTGCATCTATGGTGAAGTTTTTTTTATTTGTTTACTTTTTGTTTTGATAGAAAGGATTGAACCCAGGGGCCTTCTAACACTGAACTATACCCACACCTTTTCTTTTTCTTTTTCTTTTTTCTTTTTGAGACAGTGTCTCACTAGTTTGCTGAGAGTCTCTATAAATTGCAGAGATTGGCTTTTAATCTGTGATCATCCTGTCTCAGTCACCCAAGTACTGGATTACACACATGCACCAACATACCCAGCTGTGTTTGACATTTTTAGGACATAAATAATCTTTAATCATCTTTTACCTTGCTTCTGAGAGACAAGTAAGTAATTCCAGAATAACTGATCAACAAGACATGAATGTTTACTTTTCCTCAGCATATGCTAGATGCCAGGATATAAATAGAAAAGCACTTAGAGTACCTGATCCCGAGCCTCCTGGAAGATACCCACTATAAAAATTATACAAAGTTGGATGATTGAAAACATGCAAGATCTGTTGGATCTCATACATATCTTTAATAAATGCCAAGAAAATATCTTTCAAAAGGAAGAAATACACAAAACATCAGAACCCCGAGAAGCTTCCAAACACCCATCTTTAAGGTTCTTTGTTGGTCACAAAAGAGTCATCTCCCGATTATGAACCAGCAACACATGTGCGACGATATTTGGTTTCAGAAGACCGTGCCTTTTATTATGGTCAACAAATAAAAGTTTCAAGTATCCCGGTGATGCAATACTACCTTATATATCTTGGCATCTTGGCATACACTGACCAACAGCCATGGGAAGGGTGGAGACAGATTTCTGAGTGGAGATAAAGAACCAGTAGAAATTATCTTAGTGAGAGAGGTGAAGGAACCATTATAATTAGAGATAATGGGGTGTATAACATCCCGGATATATCTAAACATGACCCATTTTACAAGGTCCAATAGTTCAGTGTGGCTGGAATTTAGTGTATATTTGTAAAATAATATAATACCTTAGTTTCATTTTGTGTGTGTGTGTGTCTGGGATGGAACCCAGGGGCATTTGACCTCTGAGCTACAGCCCCTGCCCTATTTTTTATTTTTTATTTTGAAACAGGGTCTCACTAAGTTGCAGAGGGCCTCACTAAGTAGCTGAGTCCTCTGGTCTCAGCCTCCCGAATGCTGGGATTACAAGCATGCACTATCATGCCAGGCTCCTTAGTTTCATTTCTAGGTGATGGAGCTATTGTTACACACTGGAACTTGAGATAGGGAATAATGAGATACTGAATCAGAGATATTTCTTAGTTGTAGGGATTGAACTTTAGATTCTGAGGAATATTTGAGTTGGAGCTATTCAAGAAATCATTAAGAGCCCAAAATGCAAGGCGCAGTATTTTGTGACCATGAAGTAAACACTAAACAACTAAAAGACTAATTTTAAGAGCGCCAACGATTTCTGTCAGTAATATATTATAAATAGAAAAACGAAGAATTTTTGCCTGTTTGATGTTTTGCACTTCTTTTAGAACAGCCTACTCTTTTCGACTTTCAATACCCTCAAAGAAAAGGATGTTTTCTCTATTAAAAAAGGCACTTGTGGAAGATCAGGTGTGATCTTGGCTTCCTGTGGAGAAAGAGCTTGCAGTGAGAATTTCATAATGGCTTCTTCCTGCCATATGGAATCAATGAGACATTCTCTTCTTTCTGTTCCAATTTATTCTTTACCCGAGACTTTTAATTGATGTCTGAAGTTACAATTTATTGAAGTTAAATTCATGTGTGTCTACACACACACACACACACACACACACACACATATATACATATATATACATATATGACACATGAATATATATACACAAATACATACAAACATACATATACACATAAAATGCACATATGCATAAGAACTCTAAATCTGGTATTTCTTATAGACCCAGGGACAATCAGTACCAGCTTTTAAATGTAACTGTCTTGTGTTGGTTAAAAAAGTCTTTAGCATAAGAAATCCTTTTAAAACATGAATAAAACACAAAATTAGATGTTTTTCTGAATGCTAAGTCATTTTCTTTCAAGTAATAAATAGCAAGCATCATCAATATTATATGTACCTCATCTTGTCTAGTGATAAAATGTCTAAAAAAGCATCAGAAAGCCATTTCCTATTAGCCATAAAATGTCTATGTCATTTAGAGTAGTAGTCTCACTAACTTTGCAAACTGCCTTGTCTGCCAAGTATCACTGTTATATTTGTGCCTTTACATTTCACCGAGATAGTCAGAAATAACGTTACACTATTTTATAAAAGAAAATACAGTCTCAAAGTGCATGAATTATGTCTGAAGTCACACCATGTAAAAGTTGAAGCCTGGCCCCCGCAGATAATACTTTTAGATTTTAACCTATTTGACATGTAATTCTTCTCTGTACCTTTTTTTTAGTGTCAGAAACCTAAGAGTAAAGGAAAATGAAGTAATTAACTTTTACATATTTTCAAGCATATATAAAGATACCCTTTTTATTATTATTTACACAGATTTAAAAAATATATATTGATGCAACCTTAATTTAGAAACCTATATTTTAGATCATAATATAGTTTATAATGATACCGATGTGACAAAATGCACACAGGATTTGGTGCATTTTCCCCTGGCTCCCTCCCCACTCCCCTTTCCCCATACAAGAGATTAAGATTGGCATTGGTATTCTTACATATGTATATAATGTCATTGGAAGCATTTCCCTCAAACTCTTAATCCAAGGAATTAATGCCTAGGAAGTTGCATCTTGGCTGCAGTTCTTGAGAAGCACTGTGAAAGATAAAGATATTTTCTTTGTACTCTAGAACACAAAGCACATAGCAAATAAAATGCACAAAGTCTGTATTAATCAATAGTGTCTACCTCATTCCCTAGAAACCTTTATAGGAAGCTAATAATAAGCAGCAACCTTGAGGAGTGTTAGTTTAATTCTCTCTATTCCTATTTCCCAGCTGTGCAGTGTTAATAAGTATCAAGGTTATACAAATGTGATGATTTAGGAGAATAAATAGATTTGAGGAACAGAACAATTAATTGTACTTGTCACACCTAGATAAATAAATCATTGAGGGAAAAAAGCCTCATAAAAAGTTGATTTTGCTAAAATAAGGAGTAACTTTTCCATGGAAGAGAAATGCCTCTCTTAAGCTATTCTTTGATATGTATACATAGACTAGACATCTCCATCAAGGTTTTCTGATGTCTCTTTATGGTTAACAAGTTTTCATAGAATCAAACTTCCACAGCAGTTTGTCTTCATAATCCCCTTGTATCTCTTCCCTTTACCCTTCCCACGTCCTCAGTAGAAACCTTTGTCTTTCCCAGCTTCTCTGTTTCTGAATTCATATCCTCAAGCTTTCTATGTTCTATTAAGTTGAGCACTGTCATATTGGCTGATCAATGGTCTGTGCTGACTCATCAGTTATAATTCTACTTTATCAGAAATAATAATTCTACTAGCACTTTTGTCTACTTGTAATTTGTTAGGCACGTATTCTCTGTTTATTCTCATGGAAATCATATAAGTGCTGTAGTTAGAACAATGGTATATATATATATATATTGGTTGCTACTATGACCACCCCATTTATAAATAAGAAAAATGAGGCTTAGAGAAATTAACATCTTTTCAGAAATTGCAGAGGTAAATTACCACTATCATGCTCAAACTCAGATAATATGATATTAGAGCATGGTTTCTAGTTACCTTAGCAAGCCACCAGTTATGAAAACTCTAAGCCCTTTTGTTTTTATGTAAGCAGAAAATATCTTCTGTTGAAGATATTTCTGTACGTGTCAGGTAAAAAAGAAATTTGGTCAAGGGAGCAAAGTAATCACTGACCCTTGGTCTTTCTGAAAAAATATGTTCTGTAGAATTAGATGGCTCTTAATCAAGAGGATCCTGCTGATATGAGTTCCTAGCAATTTCTTCATGAAAAAGTTGTCAAAACAGAAGAGAACAAGTATTCCCATCTTCTTTATTCTTCTTTGCAAATCTTGAACAGTCTTTATGTTCCTTCCCATGTGCACCAAGATTTCTAAGGCCATGTTTCCTTTTTTAAAAATCTGTTGATTTATAAATTTTATTTTGTTCAGAAAGTACCTTTGTTACTCATCTGTACTGATTTCACAAACAGCCTACCGAAGCTCCATTAGAATCTCAGTAAATAGGAAAGCTTAGCAGGATCAGACACAATTATGGGGTTCTTTGAAGGACACAAGTAGGGTGCAAGGGGAATGAAAAAATGGGACAGTTCCCATGCAAAGAGCAAAAGGGGGGAGAGCCACGTGGATAATAAATTGGTCATGATTTTCCTCTTGGTTGGTGAGATAGTTCTTAAGGAATGATAATCTGTACATGTTAAAATATTTATTGCCTAATACATCAATGCATTTTTGATCCAGGATTCAGGTTTTTTATATTTTTCAATGTATTGGTACATTTTCATCCTACATCTTAATGATGTAGGATGGTAGAGGAATACATGCACACATTTAGCTCTTCCCCAGTTCTCACCCCATTCCCTCCCCTTCGCTTTATCTCATGTTCAGCTTAGTGATTGATTTTAATATGTTTATGAATGTGCATCATGTGCATTAGAGTGTTTCCCTCTTTCTCCCTCCCATCTCTCTCAGTTAGGTCACCTTCATTCCTCATCTAAGGTTTCTACTTTTTTGTCTGGTGTGCTTTCTGTGTCCAATTTTCTCTCTAGCTTCTGCATATTAAGGAGAACACCCAACTTTTTACATTTTGTGACTGACTAATCTCATTTAGCATAATGTTCTCCAATTCCATCCATTTCCTTCTAATAATATAATTTTATTCTTTCAGCCATTTAAGATTCTTCACAGAGAGGACTGGGTTGATCTGATTTCTCCCCAGACATCACAACAGGGTGTCCTGTAGTGATCTCTGGAGGCTCTGCAAGGGTGCTGTGTCTTTTGGATTGTAGGTCTCTCCCACCCAATTAGCCCTGGTGTCTGTCTGCTAATCTGCACCTCTGCTGTCTGACAGGAGCCCTCACCCCCACCTTCAAAGTGGTAATCCACAAAGTCTCAGACCCTGTGAATCTATCACTTGCCACTCAAGTCCTTGTGGCCATGCTAGGTGGTCTCCCACTGGGGCAGGTAGTTGACTTACCCTCAAACACCTCTCTGCATCTCTGGAGGTTGAGATGAGCTCAGCTGCCATGGCTACAGGTTCTGGCTGGGCAATTGGGTCTCTGTAGATCATGAAACAAGGTGTAGACCAGTTATAATACTGATAAACTGCAGCTGCTTGCTTCACATCAAGTCCTTGGCTTCTTTGCTGGTGGTCTCCAGAGGCTGCAGTGCAGGCGGCCCCAGCAATGTCTGGTCAAGGTGGTGCTGCCCTGTCTTCTGCCATCCTTCAGGTGAGGAGTGAAGAGCACTTTGCTGTCCTCGGTTCTGTCTTTTGGTATTGATTCTGCCATGTTTCATTTTTGTTGTTGTTATTTTGATTTTTTTTTTTTGCCTTTTTTTTTCTTTTTCTCTGTACTTGCCAAGAAGCTGCCTTCATGCCAATTGAGTTCTGAGTCTCAGGATGACTGAGGTGTGTTGCTTCCCTCAGTCCATCTTGCTGCCCTAACATGGACTCACTTTTAATATAGATATAAATTTGTTTTTGTTCATACCATACAAATATACTGGTCCTTGATTCATCTTCCCTGTCAGGTAATTCTATAATTTGAGTTGATATAGAAATGACTGTTAATTTCCTTACTGAAAATGATAGTTGTCTACTTTGATTTACAAATTTATGACTCATTTTCTGATATTTTATCTTCCTTCAATAGAAAATGTATTTTAAAACAACTTCTACAGTGTGTGAAACATAGGAAATAGTCATAATGTTAGAATTTACATCTTTCCTCATAATTTCTATAATTTTTATGAAATTCTGCAATAACTTAATCCCTGAGAACTATCAAGTAGCATCTGAGCACACCTTCTGTAAGGAGCTTGTAAAAGTACATTGATGGGGTTTCTATGGAAACCTCTAGTATTGTCTGTTAGTGCTGCTATAACAAAAATCTGATACTAGGCAAATGATAAATTATAGAATTTTTTGTTGTAGTACTGGAGGTTGTGACCAGTATTTTTCTGAGCTATACCCCCAGCTTTATTTATTTATTTATTTATTTATTCATTCATTTATTTTATATTTTTGCAGAACTGGAGATGGAACCCAGAGGCATTCTACCATCAAGTTATAACCCCAGACCTATTTTTTATTTTTTATTTTTGAAACACTACCTTGCTGAGATCCTCACTAAGTAGGTGAGGCTGGTCACAAACCTGGGATACTCCTGTCTCAGCCTCAGACAAGTACTGGTATTACAAGCCTTGGCCATCAGGCCCAGTTTATTATTTTATTTTTGAAACAACATTTCACTAAGTTGCTGAGATCCTCCCAAATTTGCTGAGGCTAGCCTCGAACCATCAATCTTTCTTTCTCAGTCGGCCAAGTACTGGGATTTACAAGGGTGTTCTTTGTGTACAGTTAAGAATAGAAGTAATTATTATCATCATCATTAGTATTGTTGTTGTTATCAATTTATATTTTGTAGTACTGGGAAGTGCAAGGTCAAGGTATTGGCATGTTTGAGGGCCTGGACTCTGCTTATTAGATGGCACCTTCCAGAAAGGATGAACTGTGTGTCCTCACATAGCAAAAGGAACAATAGAGCAGGAAGTCTAGCTAGTAAACTTGATCCCTTTTGTAAAACCATGCATCCATTCATGAAGGCAACCTGGAGGCTCCACACTTCTTAGTACTACTACACTGGGGATACAGTTACAACATGAATTCTGGAGGGGAAGCCAGCACTGTAACCACAGGGATATGTGTTTCTTGTAAACACACTAGAAATGAGCTTGGATGCTGCAAACTTTAGATGTAAACCCCTTAGCTGAGTTTTTCTTACAAATGACTGCTCACCTAATTACACTCCTAGTGCCCCAGGGGTGCAACTATCATGTGTCTTTATAATACTGTGCAATATAAAGCTTTATTAATACACATTCATTTAAATTAATTCTCAGAATTCTATACCGACCTATATCCTGACTCTGTATCTAATTTTATGCTAAAATATACTTATTAAAATGAGCCTTGACATTTCTTTTAAAAAACATGTTAATAGTAATCTTCCCAATGCATTTACCCCTGATAATTACCATCTCTTGATTCAGTACTACAGAATATCTCAAAACTAATGTTAGCAGCCATACTTTGGAGAGCTAAGTAGCAGAAATAATTCGGCTGTCACTACCTTGTACTGCAGAAGAAAATGCTATGACTTCTAACTTCTCATGTTAATAATGTAGAGACAGGAAAGCTCTAAAAATATGTACTGTCTAAAAAATTAAACTGACAAGATGTTATGGCTTATGTATTTTCCATATAGAAAAGTTGACATTAGATACTCATTTGGAGTTTTAAAAGCTCACTGGTCTACTCTAGGTAGGAACTCTACTAAAGAGAACTATTTTGATTTTATTTTACTGGTACTGAGGATTGAACACAGGGGCATTCTACCTCCAAGCTACACCCCTGGCCCTTTTATTTTTTATTTTGAAACAAGGTCTTGCTAAGTTGCTGTGGATCTTCCTAAGTCTCTGAGGCTGGCCCGGAACTTGCAATCCTCCTGTTTCTAAAGTACTGAAGTTACAGGCGTGCACCACCACACCTAGCAAGAGACCCATTTTTAAAGCAGGCATTGAATGTCTGATACACACACGCACACACACACACACACCCAGGCACCCAGGCAGTGTCTTGATGTATATTTCATATCCAAGAATCATTTAATGATGAATAAATTAAATGTTTATATAGTAGTTATAAAAATTATTTAGACAGGCAACTGTAGAACAGAATGTAAACAGAAAAGTATCTAATTCTTTCTTTCATTTAGTTTGGGACTGATAGATTATTACTCCAGAGTACTTGAAAGTATCAGGGAGGAGGATGTACTGAAGTAAAAGTAAAGTCAATAATAACTATGAAGTTGTTTTTCTTACTTATAGCTTTTGTAAAAATAAAACAAATATCTAGTAGGCTGTTTGAAAAAAATTTTTTTCAGGTCTGGGGATGGAACCCAGAGGCATTCGACCTCCAAGTTACACCCCCTGCCCTATTTTTTATTCTTTATTTTGAAACAGGGTCTCACTAAGTTGCAGAGGGCCTCACTAAGTAGCTGAGGCTGTCCGCGAACCCCGATCCTCAGGTCTCAGCCTCCCAAATGCTGGGATTACAAGCGTGCGCCACCATGCTTGGTGGCTATTTGAAATTTAATGAACTATTAAATACTTCTCTCAGTCAAATCACATATTAATACAATTGTAAATTGAAGTCTCATCATATATATGAAATAGCTTTTATTTTTATCTTATCTCATCAACAATAAATTACATAGTTAGCTGTTTGTGTTTCTTCCTTTGAGCTGCTAGTGAATAAAGTCAAAGTCCTGTTTTAGGACTAACCTTTAGCCAATTTACAGGATCGCCTGACCTTTGACTACAGACTTGTTTCTTCTCTATAATTTTGCTTTATTCTTTTTGTCTTTGTAAAGTGGTGGATGTTTCTTCCCACACCTCTCATTACATCACCTGATGTGGCAGGCAATATAATTGACTGTCTTTCTCTTCTCTGAAATTCCATAGCTTTGAATTTCTTGTCCTTAAACCAGAGCAGCTTTCCTCTGCTTATGGAAGGCATGTATAATCCTGGTCTGTCATTCATTCCTTCAGTACTTTAACTCTTTGTTCATGGTTATTCTTCCCAAAATATAGTAGGAAGCTCATCATAATGTATAAAATACAATATGCATATTATAGTATACAAATACAAAAGCATAATAGAATAAATAACATCCTGATATTTAACTAACTTCTTTCTTTCTTTCTTTCTTTCTTTCTTTCTTTCTTTCTTTCTTTCTTTCTTTCTTTCTTTCTTTCTTTCTTTCTTTCTCTGTATGTGGTACAGGGGGCTAGAACCCAGAAGCCTTCTGACTCTGGGCCATATCCCCAAGCCTATTTTATTTTTTATTTCAAAACAGGGTCTCACGTAGTTGCAGAGGGTCTCATTAAGTTGTTTAGGCTGGCTTTGAACCTGCAATCCTCTTGTTTCAGCCTCCCAACTACTAGGATTAGAGGTGTGCACCACCATGCCCAGCTAACATTTTGATGTGAAGTGGTGACTTTCTTACCAATAAATACTGTCAAGCAAAGAGATAAAGCAGGCCAAATCCATCCTATATGGCCTACATCTTGTTTACCCATTTGGTGGAAGATATTTTCTTCTCTAGATTAATAGAATAATTTTAATGAATAACTCCGTTCATATGGAAAATTATAGCCAAGAGGTTAAATGCTTTGACAAAAAGTCAATATATCTGTCTACCTACTGAACTAGAGACATGTAAATTGGAGGCATTGAAATCATTTGTATATTACGTTTTTTTTTAATTTTTCGCACTGACCTTCATAAACTGGATGATTTGACAAGGTGAGTTTTAGGCTTTAACCAATTTGTAGTCACTGAACCAATGTGCCCCTGTGGTTTACTTAGAATAACCTCTGTTTTACCAGATGGTCGACCAACTGCATGACCTTAATAATGAGATCTCCACACACCTGCATGGTTCACTTATGCTGCTCAGTTTACCAGATGTATAATTATAGTAACCTACCAAATTATTTACTTTATTAAATTTAGAAGAAACATTTCTGGAGAAAAGAACACACGTGTAAGTAGTGCCCAATAGTTTTAATATGGTATCTCATGCAAACTGTAATCTCTAATATTTGATAAGTAGTACTTTCTATTTCTTTTTGCATTACTGGGGATGGAACCCAGGGGCATTCTACCTCTAGCCCTAGTTTTTATTCTTTAGCTTGAAACAAGGTCTCACTGAGTTTCAAAAGGCCTCACTAAATTGTATCTGAGGCTGTCTGTGAACCACAATCCTCCTGTCTCAGCCTCCCAAATGCTGGGATTACAAGAGTGCGCAAACACAACTGGCTATCCACTTTTTTTTTTCACTGCAGCGCTATGGATATATTTGCTAATATATCCATGAATAAATGTTATAGTCTCTTTTAAATATCAGATTCCCACTTATTAAATTCCTGCAGTTATAATGAAACAAGAAAATTGTTGGTTAAACTAGCGTGAAGAAACAATTTTTTTCTTACTTGCATTTATATAATTTCAAATCAGTAGCCAAAAGCCAGAAACTAATTCACTGCAGTTATTTTTTACAATCTACCTTGATTATGTAGTACTAAAATTTTTAATTAGGGAGACTCTTTGCTTTGTATATAAAAGAGCTTTCATCCTCCCTCTTGAATAAGTGAGACAAATCTATTAAATATTAAGTACCATGCTAAGATTCATTGTCTCATTATCTCAGTCTTCAGACATATCAGTCAGAAGTGTCACTGCTGGTTTTTGTAAAGTAACAAGCTTAGCCGGGCGTGGTGGCGCACACTTGTAATTCCAGCATTTGGGAGGCTTAGACAGGAGGATTGTGGTTCGTGGACAGCCTCAACTATTTAGTGAAGCCCTTTACAACTCAGTGAGACCCTATTTCACAAAATAAAGAATAAACAATAGGGCAAAGGGTATAGCTCAAAGGTAGAATGCCCCTGGGTTCCATCCCCAGTACCAAAAAATAAAAAATAAAAAGTAATAAAAATAAAGTAAAAGGCTCAAAGGTAAGAATTAGATTCACCAAAACAATGTAAAGAGCAGAGTCTAGATTCAAAAATTCCTTTCATTTCCCGTATTTCTTTTTTATTATTAAGACATAAAATTTGCACATATTTATGGAGTACATATAACTTGGTACATGTATAGAATGAATATTCAAATCTTAATCTCCAAGTTTCTGTACGTTTTCTTTTAAGCTCATAATCATTATGAAAAATAAAGTTTGACCTTGTCATGCAGCAGTCAGTTTTGGGGGGAGGATAGAAATTAATGAAAGCAAACTCATTTGGCATCAACATTTACACTGATTTGTTTTTATTATGCGAGTTTATGCACTAATCTGACAAATTTGCAATCTTGTTACAAATCTGAACATTCCAAGTGGAGAAGAACCAACAATGACTAGACCCTCTTCTCCCAGGAAGTGTTTTGTACAGCAGCAAGTTCAAAGTACTTGTATAGAGAGGCTAAGGAGACTGTTAAGTATAGAGAATGAGCCTGCTGGTGGCTAGCACCTATACTACCAGTACTGGGAGGCTGAGACCAGAGAATTGCAGGTACAAGGCCAACCTTAGCAACTTAGCAAGACTGTTTAAAAAAATGTAGTGCTGGAAGTGTAGCTCAGTAGTAGAGCAACCCTGAGTTCAATCCCAGGTACCACACACAAATAGTAATAATAAGAGTAGGGAAAGTTATTTGCCCTGTCTCTGCATTTGCCCTAGGGTTGCCCCACCACCAACTCATTTTACATTCCTTCCTGCAAGCTACTGGCAGGATTATTATAGACATAGCCTAACATAATTGGTTCTAATCACAGAGGCCCCTCTAGCTCCAATGAGATGTCATCAAGGCTTGCATTATTTTTTGCCTGTTCTATTCAGCTTAAGTTTTTAAAATATACTTTTATTAATGCATTGTAATTATATATCAAAGTGAGGTTTAAAGTAACACAAACATCCATGCACACAGCACTTGGTGTATTTTCCTCTGTATCTCACTCACCCCACTATCCCCTCCTCCTTCCTCATACGTTTTAATGAAGGTGGTGTTGATATCTTTGGATATGGACATAGCACTGTTTGATCTGCTTTTTTCACTGGTGTACCCTTTCTGCCTCCCCACCTTCCTGTCCAAATGCCCTTCCACTAGTCTAATGCTGTCTCCCTTCCTTTATTTGAAGTCTCTTTTGTTTTCTATTTTCTCTCCAGTTACCAAATTGGAGAGAAAACATGTGACCCTTGACTTCCTGATGCTGGCTTATCTCAGCCCAATATTCCCTTTCTCCATACTGTGCTAAACGAAATGCTGTCTACTTTTAGAGGAAAATATTGATAAAATGTCAGTAACTCTCAGTCTCTAGTAAAATTCCATTCTAGAGCTCACTTTAGACTTTTTGGAGCTGTGCATCATGAATTTGTGCAGATGTTTCAACTTGAATATTTATTTTAAAAGAGTACCTTTGTAAAGGCAAAAAAGAATGCCATTTTTTATTTCTTATATATAGAAATTAGTGCCTATAACATCTGTAGTCATGTATAATTCTGAAATTTATCCTAGGTTAACCTTAAAATGAGATGCAAACAGCATGTTATGATCTAATGCCATCTTATGGATGCACACACTTCCCTTACTTGTGCATTTTAATAGCTTTTATTATATATTGTGTGTGTGTGTGTGTGTGTGTGTGTGTGTGTGTGTGTGTGTGTTGCTGGGGATAACACCCAGGTCCTCGCTAATAAGTTATGTCCCCAGCCAGAGATTTATCACTTCTAAATGAAAATAATCAAATTAGTTTCAGGACTGATTCAGTATATGTATTTAATATTAACCCTAATGGACAAAGAATGGAAATGGCAAGTCAAAATGCTTAAACTGAAAATATGAGTGGGGAGGAATCCTGCTGAGGGGAAACTCACCAAGTGCTGTGTGCCTGTTACTATCACTATTTACTACACCATGATGCGAGATTCTAAGACTATAATGCGCCAATAAAAGTATAAAATATGTTAAGAATAAGTGGCTTGCTTCTAACTTTAGACATATTAACAAATGGCAGCTCATAACGCATTACTTATTATTATTCATATGTAACTATTAAGTGCATGGTTTATAGTTCCATTAATAAATGAAAGTGCACAGTTAAGGCTTATCTCAAAATCCAGTTCTGCAGTCTGACAACAGCAAGCTTGAATAGTTGATGTATTAATCAAATATATCATGAAAATAGGAATGTAAATTTTTTTGAGAAAAACATATTCTGAAATGTAGTTCCATGTGTGTAAAGGGAAGTTCTTATGCAGTTTGAAATTATAGCTGCTAATCAGGTTATTAAACTTTTAGCAGTGTTCCAATAAAAACATAAAGGTCTTTATTAATACCAGGATTAGAAGTTTCAAAGGGCAGTTGAAATACACTCTCAGAAGCTTCCCTGGAATATTCTATCATTGATTTTTGTAAGGGCCAAGGAAAATCAAATAAAAATCTACATATAGTAGAGTTCAAACAAAACCAATTAACCATTACAGTGAAGGCTAAATAGTGCTAATTAGTGCTAATTGCTTCTGAATGTTGAAAAAAAAACCTAAATAAAATTGTCTTCAGAATGAAAAAGCATGGACTTTAAAATGAACAAAATTGCCAAACTGAATTGTGAAGCAAATAGGATTTCCCTAACCTTAAAAAGAACATGCAGGGTGATAATGGAAGCAGGTTAGTTGCTCACGCTTGCAAATAGGGAAGAGAGAGTCAGGCTGCCTTAAGCTGCTGGGGTAAAAGCAGCACACTGCTTCATTTTTGCATCTGATTGCAAGGCAGACTCATTGAAGTGAGAGGGACCCAATTAATTATGTAAAGCCAAGGCTGTCCACTCCTCTCCCCTGCACCTCTGTAGGAATTGTCAGGACACCACTATATTTAGATGCTTGACTCTTCTGTTTCCCAAGCTATCATTTTGTGTGTGTGTGTGTGTGTGTGTGTGTGTGTGTGTGTGTGTGTGTGCACTATAGTCTCACGTCATACTGTGGATCATGCTGACAGTGGCATATATTCACAAGGTACTTGGTGCCCTTCCCCGTTCCCCATTTTCCTTCCTCCCGATACTGAGTGTTTGGGTTAACAATGTTATGCTTACATGTATACACATCGTCGCATGTAGCTTTTCCATTAATGAACCGTAGTCTTCTTCCTCCCCACCCTTCCTTTCTGGCTTCGCTGAGGTTTTTCTTCTATTATCTGGAGACCCTCTGGTATGCCAAATACACCCTAGCTGTTGTACCTTAACACACAAGACTAATCCACAGTTTTCTAGCTGATTTATTTACTCTTTAAACCCTATTAATTGAATTATGTTGACTCTATTAAATAATATGAAAAAATCTTTACCCTATAGAAAAGCATAAAAACCACAAAACCCATGCTTCCAGCATCAGTCTAGGACCTAGAATCCAAGCATGCACATTTGGATGAATTGTTGGAAGAATTTGTTTTTGGAAATAAATATTTTTCAAATGTGTGCTATATATCCATATGGACTTTGACCATGCAAATTTGCTTACAACCCCGTATAAGTATAGAGACATTTATATGCATCTTACAGAAACCACGGCTCAGAGAGGTTAAGTGCCAAAGACCTAGGAAGTAGCAGAGCCAGAATGCAAACCCTGAGTCCATGCGATTCACTCCACAGCCTCTTTTCATGGTCCTACCAGGCCACTTCCATGGGGATCTTTGACTTGTATGTCCATCATGGTATCCAAGCACCTGGAACAAAGTTCAGCATATATTAAGTTTTCAATATGCAAGTGCTGAATAAAACAAGGCCTGTTCTTGTGCTGGGCATGCTGTGCTTCTGGGGCGAGGGGGTACCTAATGGAAGTAAATAGGATAGTACCTTCACAGTCACAGTCATTAAGCTTGTGTCAGTCTGTTTGAGCCCTGAGGGGTTTCTGTTTGCTTGTTTTGCCTTTTTTGGATTGCACTGCGGCTCTAAATGTGGCAAAGGCAGGCAGGAGCCAGTTTTCCTGGCTTTAAACATCCTAACATGTTAATGAGAGTCATACAGACAGCAGAGCTTTGCAGAATCAGTTAAGACTATATTTTGGTGGGGGAGATGGGTCCTGGGGATTGAACCCAGGAGCATTTTACCTCCAAGCTACTCCCCAAGCCCTATTTTTTAAATTCTTTCTTTTGAAACAGGGTCTCAATGAGTTGCTAAGGGTCTCACTAAGTAGCTGAGGCTGTCCTTGAACCGATATTCTCCTGTCTCAGCTTCCCAAATGCTGGGATTACAAGCATGCACCACCACACCCTGCTCAATTGGGTCATATTAATCATTGACAAAAAAAAGACTATTAAATCAACATGGGCTGAAGATGTAGCTCAGTTGTAGAGCACTTTCTTAGCATGTGCAAAGCCTTCATTCAATCCCTAGTACCAACCCCTCAAAAAAAATCCATAGATAAATCATTAGCCTTCACTCAGTCTTCATTCAAAAGAACTATGCATAGCCTATCAAGATCTATAAAGAAGATTTTACTCCCTTTATTAAAGGATAAGGGAAAAATTGAGAACAATATGTTAAGTGAGACCAGCCAACCTCAGAAAGTCAAGGTCTATAGAGAGAAAAGAGGAAAGAAAAGATGCTTCAGATAAAAGAGACCAGTAGAATAGTGGGAGGGGAGGAGGGTGAAAAGGGAGGGGGAACAGAGAGACTTCAGGAAAGAAAATGATTAAATAATATTTGTCCATTCATGATGGCATCACCAGGAAATGGGCTTCAGAGGGAAATATACGAAGTGATGTGTTTATATATAATATACCACTCTGAATTTCACTATAATGTATAATTAATATGCACAAAGGAAATTGTTTTAAAAAGAAATAAGAAATGATACGATTTAGAGTAGTAAATTTACTTAATATGATCCCACATTTTCTGATATTCAAGTTTAAAGAGATTTACTCATAGATTGGAATGAGGCCTTCTCAAATTGGTTTCAGAATTCAAAACAAACAATGATCACTTACAGCCAGAAACCTCCACTGCTGTGGGAACTATTATATATTGGAAGCTTTCTTGTGACAGTGTATTTGCATTGTTCTCAAATAACTAGGTAGAGTGGGGTGTCGGAAGTTGTGAGCAAAACCAGGCACCCAGTCAGGTTACTGAAGATGAGGCTGTAGCTAAAGCAGTATTGGTAGGCCAGGGATCCGGATCTTTTTCACTCAGTAAGATGATGCACAATAAATATATTTGAAATGGATTGATACGTTAAAAATAATACTGAGGACAATGATAACAATTATAACAAGACAGTATTTCAGGGAGGAATTACTAGTAATGCTATCAAATGGGAGATGTTCTGCAGCATTTACAAAATATTTTCTCCAAAAGGAAAAATAAAAGGTATAAAAATAGCTTAGGAGAGAGGAGAGGGTAATTGAAATATTAGGATTTCCCCTAAACAAATGTATTTGGATTTCAGAAACATGGGCAGATTTGGGAGGGTTACTTTCATAGAAGCTTAAACCTGAAGTCGAAAAATAAATATATTATTATAGTCTAAAGCTAAAATTTAATGAAAAATAAGAATGACATATCAATACTTATTATCACTGTTTTTCAACACATTTTGTAAGTAATATAATAAGTGAGAATAATTAAATCATTCTAACATTTTCTTTTTTTAAAAAAATAATTATATGCTAGAAAGATTTTTAAAGATTTGGTAAGATGTCCAAAAACAAGGTAAGCATTTATTAGAATGCAATAATTTGCTCTAATAGGATGGAAAATAATTGTTTTCCAAAAATGATAATGCAACTAAGAATATATTTAGCAAGAAATATATATGTTCAGCCTTTCAAAAAAAAAGAAACACCTATTGAAAGCCATCCACAGCAGAGTGTAGTGGTGCAAGCTTGTAATTGCAGTACTTGGGAGGCTGAGACAGGAGTATTGCAGGTTCAGGCCCACCGGCCTCAGCAATTTAGTGAGGCCCTCTGCAACTTAGTGAGACCCTGTTTCAAAATAAAAAATAAAATAGTGTTGGGAATGTAGCTCAGTGTCAGAATGACTCTGGATTCCGACATATCAATATGTAGACATCCTAAAATTCTCATGACTTATATCACATATAAATTTGATTTAATTATAATAAGATTTCAGAACATTTGAATAGAGATAATAACAATTTTTAGAAATCTCCAAGTGCACTAATGTATGTTTTGGTCAGGATTCTAGCCATCTCAAGAACCAAAATTCAAATTGAGTTGCCTAAAATATTTTTTTCTTTTTTTCTTATTCTTGCTTACCTCATAGTTCATTGTGAGTCCTGGCTCTTTTCATTTGCCTGTTATGATTATTTTAAAATTTCATTTCATTTTCTAAGCTCACTTTATTAATAAGTATTCATTCTATGCCAAGCTCTTGTTATATTTTTTCACTTAATTTTTCCAATACTACGTTTATACTCATTTCATGAATAAGAAAGCTAAGGAAACAGGAAGTTCAGTAAATAAATGGTGGAATTAGTATTTGGAAACTCAGGTCTTCTGCCTGAAAAGCAAATCAAATACTTTTTGAATGCCTTCGATTTTAAGTATATCTCACATGAGAAAATTAAATAACAAAACTTTATTAGCAAAATGAACATGGTATAGATTTAATATAACTCCAACCACTAGTCATATGTCCAGTGTACTATATTATTTTAATTCTATTCTTGCTGTTTAAAGTAGCAAAATTAAAGATTATGTGTCTGAGAGCTAGGAGATTAGGATTCGAGCCCTAGCTCTGCTATTACCAAGCTTTGTGACCTTGGGAAGTAATTTCACCTCTGGGATCCACAAAGTCATATCTAAAAAATAATAGGAGCTGAATGAGAATATTGCCACAGTCTATGTATTTATTTACAATCAGATGGTTCTCTGATGAAAAGATTGGTCATGAAGCCTGTCTGACTCCAAAACCCATAACGATTTTTCTGTGCAAGCTGGTGCTTATTTATTCGTGTATTATTTCTATTTATAGCAATACAAGTTAATGTCCTGTCCTTCATTCCACCTGTCTCACTCCACAGACAGGAAGGATGTTTGACGGTGGAGAGGCCTCCAGAGACAGGATAAAAACTTGAAGCTAACTCCTTACTGTGATCAGATGATATAGACTCAGTTTAGGAGTACCTCAGGCAGTGAGCACAGGTTCTTGTTTATTGCAAGTAGGTTTGTTTGTACTTTAAGTTAGCAATCTCATTTTAAAACCAAGAGATTACTAAAATAGTGTACCTTATTTCCATGTAAAATAATAGTAATATAAGGTAATAGAAAAAATATTAGGATAATTTAAGAAAACTAAAAATCAAAATAAATATAAATGTAAAATTGTAATATTGAAGATAATTTTAAAATTTTCTTTCAAAATCTCTTCCTTAAAAGTATAACATTTAGAGTGTTTAATTCAGAATTTAAATTATAATCTGGGTTATTTGTTTCTCCATGGGAAATTTAGAACTGAGTTTTCTAGGTCTGTGAAGAATGAACATTAGCATTTTGATAGGGATTGCATTGACGCTGTAGGTCCATTTTGGTAGAATGGCCATTTTGATAATATTTATTCTGCCTGTCCAAGACTAAGCGAGATCTTTTCATCTTAGAGGATCTTCAATTTCTTTCTTTAGCATTTTATAATTTTCATAGTACAGGTCTTTTAGTTAGATTGTTAGGGTTATTGATTAGGTTTTTTTGCGGTTATTGTGAATGGAATTAGTTTTTGGATTTCTTATTCAGTGGATTCATGGTCAACATATAGAAAAGCTACTTTTTTTAAAAAAAAGATTGATTTTGTTTTCTGCTACTTTGCTGAGTTTGTTAATCAACCTAGGAGGCTTTGGTGTATTCTAAATTATGCAATCTGCAAATAGAGATAATTTCAGTTCTTATTTTTCTTTTTGAATTCTTTCAATATCCTCCTTTTGCCAGATACCTTTGTCAAGTGTCAAGGACTATATTAAAAAAAAAAAGTGGTGGTAGTGGGCATCCTTGTCTTGTTCCTAATTTTTAAAGGGAATTCCTGCAGTTTTTCTCTATTCGATATGATATTGGCTTTGGGTTTAGTGCCTTAATGATATTGAGGTATTTATTCAGATATTTATTTATTCAGATTTTTGATATTTATTCAGATTCTCTATAGTGTTTTGAACCTTAATTGGAAATTGGATTTTGTTAAATGCCTTTTTAGCATTTGTTGAGAGAATCATGTGTTTTTCATCCTTAGTTATAGCCAAAGCAATCCTTAGCAATAAGAACCATGCAGGAGGCATCATAATTCCTGAGTTCGAGTTATAGTACAGAGCTATAGTAATAAAAAAGCATAGTATTGGCACAAAACAGACACATAGAGCAGTGGAACAGAATAGAAGATACAGAAACCAGTGCATATACTTAAAACCAATTTATTTTTGACAAAGGTGCTAAACATATGCTGGAGAAAAGACAGTCTTTTCAACTGGCGTTGGGAAAACCAGTTATCTATTTGTAGAAAAATGGAACTAAATCCCTGCTTGTCACCTGCACAAGAGTCAGCTTAAAGACCTGGCAATTAGACCAAAGACTTTGAAGTTACTAGAGGGAGGCATAGGTCCAACACTCCAATATATAGGTACAAGTAATCATTTCCTCGATATGACCAAGAAAGCTCAGAAAATTAAAACAAGAATTAATAAATGGGATGGCATTAACCTAAAAGGCTTCTGCTCTTCAAAGGAAACCAAGAGTCTAAATTAGAGAAAGCCTACAGAATGGGAGATCATTGCCAGCTATTCCTCTAATAGCAGGCTAATATCTAAAATATACAAAGAACTTAGAAGAATGCTAAAAAAACAATCAAAAATGCATAATTGAACTAAATAGACACTTCACAAAAGAAGAGATACAAATGACCAATAAATACATGAAAAGAATGTTCAACATCATTCACAATCAAAACTACCCTGAAATTCCACCTAACCTGAGTCGGAATTACAACCATCAAGAAATGAAATAACAATAAATCTTGCCACGGATGTGGGGAAATACGAACTCTTCTACATGGTTGGTGGCATTGCAGATTAGTTCTGTTGCTATGGAGATCAGTGTGGAGGTTCCTCAGAAAACTGGAAATGGACCCACCATGTGATCTGGCTATATCACTCCTGGGATCTTTGCAAAGGAACTGAAATCAGAATATTTTAGTATCATATGCATATTCATCTTCACAGCAGCACAATTCATAATAGCCAAATTATGGAAAAAACTCAGATATCTATCAACAGATCTGTGGATTACAAAACTATGGGATATACACACAATGGAATTCTCAGAAATAAAGAAAAACAAAATTATATCCTTTGCAGGGAAGATGGATGGACCTGGAGAACATTATGTTAAGTGAGATGAGCCAGGCACAGAGAGTGAAAGGTTGTATGTTTTCTCTCATATGTGGAAGTTGGGGGTAATTGTGATACCAGAAGGACTTCAGATAATGGAGGAGAAGCTGCAATGGAGCCAGGGAGGTGGGCTAGTGTTAAGTGGGAGAGAAGAGGGAAGATCAGTGAAGGAAGTACTTCCACTGACATGTATATATGAATACCAGTGCCAATCTCACTATCTTGTATGGGAAAGGAGGGCGTGGGGCGGAAGTCAGGGGAAAGCCCACCAAGTGCTGTGTGCATGGATGTCACTATCACTCTAAACTACATTATGATGTGAGATGGTGGATCTATTTTAATTTTTTTCAGGATTATGGTTTTGATGATTAAGTAGTAAGTTTAAACTCAAATGATTCTGACCCTTCTTTAACAATTGATTATTAAGACATACTTTTTAAATGTGGCATTTCCTGTGTGGCCTGGCACTGTAACATGGCAGTTAAGCCAAATAAAAACTATAAAATTAAATTAGCCTACTCCTATATGGTTTGTCTACTGAGTACATTTAAGTAGCTAAAAGTTTTAAAGGCATTTTAAAAATAGATATGGTGCCAAGTTGACTCAGAAAATGTATCCTACTCTATATTAGGTTCTGTACTGTTGGTTATTAGATGCTCCCCCCTCCCTCTCTCCCTCTTTTCCTTTCTTTTTTACCCCTTGGGGGTACTGAGGATGAACTTAGGGATGTTCTACCTCCAAGCCACATGCTCAGCCCGGTTTTGGTTTTTATTTTGAAACAGTGTCTCGCTAAGTTGCTGATTGACCTGTTTATGTATTTTTCTATTACTAAAATGTGATTGGCTAATAGTCTACCAATAGTTATTGCTTGTTGATTTTCATATTAAAGCCTTGATGTTTTAAAAATTAAGAATTATTTCCTTTAATACTTTATTTTACATTAATATTTTGATATATTTATACATTACAGTGAGGTATAGAATGATAAGGACGTACATATACACAATATACTTAATTATTACTTTTTTCTAGTTATTCATAGATTGAGCCTAACACATTTAAAAAAACAAGCAAGATAGTATAAATGGATCCATACAATGTCCAACAGTGCTCTCTACTGGCAAAGAGGCAAGTCATCAAATAAACTGCAGCTTTTCAAGTGGGAAAAAAGAGTCAATTTTAAGTAATAATTGCAAATGAAGATGGCATTCTCAAATTTTCACATATATTTACAGTAGGTATAATGAAATACACAGAAAGAGTGGTAAAAATAGAAAAAATGAATATAGTATCACAAGAGAAAAGTCTGTTACTTTAACTGAAAAATAGTTTTAGAATGGAAAACATTAATAAAATATGATGTATCTTAATATCATTTTAGCTTAAGAGGTTTATAAGGTAAATATTTAGTATATAATAGCAAACTTGATGACTTGATTTTTATATTTAGAATTTTAACAGACTGCAGCCTGTAAAATGTCTGTTTTGAATACCTGCCTAGGTAATGAGTGTTCTAGTGCCTTTAGCAGAGAGATGTATGGGTTGGAATATTTGTATGGAATATAAAAATAGATCTGTAGAGCCGGGTGTGGTGGCGCACACTTGTAATCCCTGCGCCTGGGAGGTGGAGGCAGGAGGATCGCTCAGGTTCGAAGCCAGCCACGCTGGCTTAAGAGACCCTGTTTCCAAATAAAAAATATATAAAAAACAAGTCTGGGAGTGTATCCTGGAGGCAGAAGGGCTTCCAGGAACCCCAGTACCACCAAAAAAAAAAGTCTGTAGTATAATTTATTTGTTCTGTAATATATTTGTTCTTTATTTTTCAAAGTCTTTATAGAAGATTTTTAAATATATTTTATAATTTTTAAAATCTGAGGAAAATCTACTCCATGTCATAATTTTCAATATAGGCTAATTGTATACAAAACATTTTTAGTTCAATAACTGCTATTATCTTACTTTTCATAGTCTAATCTTCTAAATGTTACTTCTTTGTTTTATATCTTTCTTATCTCTATATATTGCTTAGTAGTCATATCCAATATTTTAACCTCAACCCTTTAAATAACACAGCTAGTAGCCAAAGTTCATTATATACATAAAGACATATACTAGATATACCTATATATTCACAATAATGCAAGACAAAAGAAAAAACGGATGCTGCCATTGGCTGATAGCTTTGACAGCACCATTTTGCACTCCTAGCAACAATGGCATCTGTAATTTTATTTGCTAGATCTGGCAACCCTAATTAGTAGTAACCATGATCTGATTTTCCCTTTTTTTTTTTTTTTTTTTTTTTTTACCATTTCCCTGAATGCTGCTCCCCCATCTGCAACATGGTCCTCTTCTGTCTCCTGTCTCCCTCGGAAACACAGCAGCTGCCCAGGGTCCAAGGTTCAGCACATTTCTCAGCCTCTCAGCCTTCCACTTGAGAGCTTGAGGGAGCTTCTCCTGTACCTTCATGTTCTATCCAGAACTCTTCTTCCCCAAACTTGCTTTGTATATAGTTTTGTAACTGTATATATAACTGTATGTATAAAGTTGGATCTGCGTGTTTACTTGACATGTCAAAGGCATTGAACATCAATATGCTCATGTTTGTGTTCCACTTCTCCTCTCTGTTACAACGTGAGGGTCTTACAGAGGACTTTCCTAATGCCTCTATCTTAAATACTACACACAATCTGCCTGGTGTGCCTGTGTTATTTTATCAATACACATATACACACAAACACACATAATATAATCTAGACATATAGTCATAAACTCACAAATATACACAAATAGTATACAGTCACAGACACACACATACACACACACACACACACACACAATGTAACATTCATGATAACAGGAATATTTTTTTTCCTGGCGCTTAGCACATGTTTGGCAGATAGTAAATACTAAACCTTTGTGTCTCTCTGTGTGTGGTGCTCTGCCACTGAGTTGCATTACCAGACCTTTAGAAATTTTTGTTTGTTTGTTTGTTTGGAGACAGGGTCTTGCTAAGTTGCTATGGCCTGGAACTTGTGATGCCCTTGCTTCGGCGTCCAGAGTGGCTGGAATTACAAGCATGTACCACTGTGCAGTAGAATAGGTGTTTCTAATTCACTGGAAATATTTATAGTCCTATTTTGTATTGTCTTTTTAATATTTGGCTTTCCTATTGTCTGTTCCTTGCGCCTGACCTGCCTCGCCCCAGACTTCTAGGTGGAACATACACTTTCTGGTTGGCTTATATCTCACCTTATCAGTGAGGTCTCCTCAGATAATTTTATCAAAAATGGCTTAACAAATGGCAGACACACACACAGGCGCTCCGTCCTTCCACCCTTCATTTTGTCTTCTCCCCAGAGTACTTCTAAAGCACTATATAGTTTACTGACGTATGTGGTATCTTTTATCATTTGTCTCCCCACTAGTGTATAAGGTCTGCAAGGACAAGAATTTGCTTTCTTATTCTCTCTTCAATTCCCAACTTCTAAGATAGTACTTGAAAAATACTGAGCATCCAATAGTTACTTCCTGCTCAATCTCTGTAGCTTTATCTTCCAATATTTTTACTCCTTTATGAATCACCTGAAACACAGTTTTAGTTTCTATGTGCTCTTTTCGTTCTTTAAATACTGCGTTTTTTGGAATATCCTCTTTTTTTCTTGGAGGCAATGTATTTATGTTGATTTTAGGTTTTTAGTAATCTGTTTTCTCCATCTATTCCCTCTGATTTTTCCCCATTCTTTGTCCCTTTTTCTTTGTTTCTTTCCCAGTTTTTTTTATATGAGAGGCTTCTCTCTCATATGTGCATATACTTGACATGTTTTGATATTTAATACAGAAGCACTCAAAATCCATCTTGAGTTCTGTGCAGCTGGGCAGGGATTGTCAACTGACAGTCGATCGGGTGACCCATCTGTTCAGTGTGGAAACCTAATTGCCATCATAGGTTGCATTGATTTTTCTTGGGCCACTTTTTCTAGGGAAGATTTTTCCTGTCTGCAGACTTGTAAGTCTGGCACCCGGTATGCTGGCCCCAGGCTGGGACAGGGTTGTAGGTGGCTCCCCACAGCCTTATGGGCTTTTGCTGAGCACCTATGTTAGCAGGTGCCTCCTTCTGCTGACAGCTATGACTGGCACTTTGCAGTTTGCAGTTCCCCTGGCCTAATTCAGTTGGGAGAGGCTGGATTCAGTCCTGGGGTGACAAGATTATCCTCCCTTCTCCATTTTCACCATTTAGACACCAGGCAGTGTGGAAAGGATGAAACTGAGTCTTACTGTGTGTGTGGTACTGGGGGGTGAAACTCAGGGGCTTTTCTACCTCCAGGCTATACTCCCTGACCTATTTTATACTTATTTGGAAACAGGGTCTCACTAAGTTGCTGAGAGCCTCACTAAGTAGCTGAGGCTGGCTTCGAACCAGTGTGATCCTCCTGCCTCAGCCTCCCAAGAGTTGAGATTACAAGCGTGCACCACCATTCCTGGCGAAACTGAGTCATATATCTGACCTGCATACTTCATATATGCCTTCAGTAGCACTTAGAATAGAATATTTTAATTTCTTGTGGTTTTGTGTCCTAGATGGCATGGTTCCAGAATTTAAGTATTAAAGCATTTAAATGATGTCTCAGGACAGTCTGCCCTAGACACCAAGGGAAAGATCTGGGTGCACATGGTTTATTAATGGAGTGCTCTGATTTGAAGTCAGCATAGGAGCAGGAAAAGCAAGGGGAGGACACTGTGGAAGGAAGAGTCAACATCAGGTGCTGCGGGCTCAGCTGGAGTGCAAGGGAAGCTCTGCATCATACACCCTGCCCCAAGCAAAGTAGCTAGGTGTTTCTACTTCACACTGCGGTGCTGTGGGGAGGGGAGCAGTGCAGAAATCTCCCAGGTGCTTCTAGCTCTCATTGCTGGTAAGGAGACTTCATTGCCCACTGGGTACTCTGGAGTACTCTGAAGGTCTTGAGTGTAAGCCATCACCAGAAAAGCATGTGGAAGCTGGAGGATGGGTCTATGAGCTGATTACAAAGATCCCAGGACAGTGGCTCAGGCACCAACTGCATCTCCTAAACCTTTGTGTGTTCTACAAATAATCATTACATGAAAAAAAAAATGCCAACTTCTCATGATTGCAAAACATATTGCAGTTTACAAAGGTTTGTTTCTTGTTATCTTTTACCAAAATTGTTCTCAGAAAAAATTTTCTAGAAAAGAACATTGTTACTATTCTTATTTTTCAAGAGTCAGATAAGGTAGAGATTAAGTGACTTTTTAACATCAGATTCTAAGCCTAGAGTTCATCTTAGCATTAATACCTCATATTTAAGTTTTATAACTACTTTACATAGAAATATAATACTAATAAGTAAGAATTAATGAGTAAAAATTATGACTTTATAATTTAAAAAGACACATGCAAACATGCATGGTGGTGCATGTTTGTAATCCCAGTACTTGGAAGGCTGCGGCAGGAGGACCACAGGTTTGAGGGCAGCCTAAGCAAGTTACCAAAATCCTCAGCAACTTAATGAGATACTATATCAAACACTAGGGCTAAGAGTGTAAGTCAGAGGTAAAACACCCCTGAATTCTCAATCCCCATTCTCCCAACCCCCTAAAATACAAGAAATGTTATAAAGAGTAAACTATTTTTCAGTTTTTAAAAATTATTTATTAATTAAATGAGAAAAAGTTAAGTAGCAAGGTTCATAAGAGCATGTCTTTTAATTCCCACTATCATTCAAAGCTTCTGCCACTGTTTTATTACTCAGTTGGTTTAATTAAAGCCAGTGTGAAAGACACATTAATTAAAAGGTTCCTAGAGCACTTGCTAGAGGCAGATCCAGTTAGAATATACTTGGAATTCTTCTGTAATTTTCTCATATGGGCCTCTTTGCATATAGTACTTGATTCATAACATTTCTGACAAAGTATTAGTATTCTTCCAAAATATTGTCAATTAATCTTACAGAT
Source organism: Muscardinus avellanarius (assembly GCF_963383645.1). NCBI lineage: Eukaryota > Metazoa > Chordata > Mammalia > Rodentia > Gliridae > Muscardinus > Muscardinus avellanarius. The sequence continues at coordinate 48,703,161 of NC_137787.1, read as the reverse complement.
TATGATTGACACCAATGGTCTTCCCTTCTTCTTGTCCAGTCATTGCTTATCCATAAAGAATATGCCCTTCCCTCCCTGTTCCTGCTAACATTAGACTACCCACTACTGGGGAATCTCTCAGTGCTTTGATAAATGTAGAGATGTTGAGAAGAAAGTCTACCCTACAGATTTTCTTTGACCTAAGTAACTCTTATTTTGTTAAATCCTTTTCTGTCGCACGAACCCTTCAACCTTGCAGGATGATCTAAAATAGTGATTTTTGAACTTAGTGAAACATTAACATCACCTTGGTAGCTTTAAATTATGTGCATATCTTGGCTCTGCTTCCAGATCAGTTGAGTCAGACTTGTAGACAGATCAGTTGAGTCAGATTTGTAGACAGTGATAATAAGATTTAACTCTCTCTCTCTCTCTCTCTCTCTCTCCCTCTCCCTCTCCCTCTCCCTCTCCCTCTCCCTCCCTTCCTCCCTCCCTCCTCCCTCTCCTTCTCCCTCTCTCTCTTACTGGAGATTGGACCCAGGGGCACTCTACTTCTGAGTTACACCTACACACACACACACACACACACACACACACACACACACACACACTTTTTTTTTTTTTTTTTGTATTGTAACAAGTTCTCACCAGGTTGCAGCAAGTCTCTCTAAATTGCTGAGACTGGCCCTGAACTTGCAATCCTCCTGTCTCAACCTTCTTAGCACTGGGATTACAGGCATGCAACACCACACCTGCCTTAAATCTCCTCTTATGAGCCAAGGTTGAAAACACTGATCTATCAAATTATGTTTAAATGAATAAATGAATATATCACAGTGAGTTCCACAATTATAAGTAATAATATACACATAAAAGTTAATTTAAAAAGAAAGCACTGATCTAAAACAGTAAAAACGGACAAGTCCACTGGTGGCAGGAATGGATCTGGCCATCTCCCACATCTTGGGGCAGGATTTCAATTCTGTTGAAGCAGAGAATTTCTCATTAAGTTTAGTCTTTTATGTACATCTGGTCAGCCAACAACTTGAGGTCACATTGGGACAAACTAAGGGCCCTGGATCTCTTATCTAAACCCAGTATCAGTTGTTTGGTAAAATTTGAGCATATTGGAAAAAGAAACTGTTTATAAAATTTGAGATATAAATCTTCTCTTTGCCCCAGTGCAGCTGAGCTCATCAGAAGGGGATCAGGAGCGGCCCTCTACTGTGTTTCCAACGCAGCCTTTTTATTGACTTTCCACTATTCTCATATCCTGTTAACTGATTTCCAACTCTGTTCAATAAACTTTAGTACATGGCGTTGCCCACGGTGCTTTTAGGCATGTAATTTTCTAGTTTGACCCCTAAAGAATTTGACTTGACCCAGGAATCTGCATCTTCCTTTCTAACTTGTTTCCTGGTCAACCCTGATGCAAATCATGTAGAAACCCCATTTCAAAATATGAATTTTCAAAAAGTTTTAGCTATTTTTTTTAAAAATGGAGGAAATAATAAGGTATACCAAGACTCTACCGGTTTGTATTTTTCCATTCTACAAGTTAACACATGAACATACCCAGTTAATCTATTTAATCACTTAATGCAAAGTATTCACACACACTGAAATAGATGCCTGGTGCATACATATGAGAGGTAAATTCATGACTCTTTTTGGTGTATTAATTGGTGGTATTGACAAGCAAAAAATGCCTTTGGGAAATTATATAATTAATGAATGTGGTGATTATTTGTAATTTATATAGAATTCTTAAGGATAAAATATCAAAATTTTAATTCTAATGGGTCTTAAACATGTTCTGGTATTAAACTCTCTTCAGGAAGGAATCAGAATCATGTCTCTCCAGAGTAGAGATTGCATTATAATGTGATAATAGGAAACTTTTTCTTCTTTTTAGATTGGTTAAGTTTTCACTAAGTACTGTCAGTGACCATCATGTTATTTAAAAATTTAAATTATAGATCATATATACACATATATGCACATATATGTATATATATATATATATGTGTGTGTGTGTGTGTGTGTGTGTGTGTGTGTCACTGGGGATTGAACCCAAGGACATTCTACCCCTGAGCTATACACTTAGCCAAATTTTATTGTTTATTTTGAATCAGAGTCTCACCAAGTCATTGAGGCTAGCCTTGAACCTGTGATTCTCCTATCTCAGCCTCCCAAGTACTGAGATTACGGGCATAAGCCACCATGCCCCCTGATAATATATGCTTGCAAAATTCTACTCTAGATGTAGCTTTTCTGAATGATATATCTTGAGTACAAAAAACTTTTTACTTTTAAATTCTACATGCTATGAGTTTTATAACACACAAATAAAAAGGTTGATATGATGTTATAAATTGTGCAATATATCAAAGTTAAAATAGAGTAACATAACCTTTAATATGATTTGAATTCAAAGATAATTTTAAATTACTAATATAGTTACTAAATTTTAACTGTTGAGATCAAATCTTTTCCTTTGTACCCAATGAGATGATTTTTGTTTTCTTATGAGCATATTATCTGTAAGTGAAATATTTAAGAAAAGTGTCATTTTGAGTTTAAATAGGAATTACAAATGATCAAGTGATATATTTTCATATATTTTAAACATATAAAATAATATGAATTAATGATTTTATTTAATTAGGATTGGGGATTGCATTACCAGGAACTCATTCAATTATACAATGTTGTAGTTCAAAATGGTTGGATAATAAATGATATAGTAAAGCTTGTCTCTTACAAATGACCATTTTTAGTTTCTTGGCAGCACAGAAGTGGAGCAGCCCAAAGGAACGGAAGTGGTGAGAGATGCTGTAAGGAAACTAAAGGTAGGAAAAGCCTTTGAGCTTCATGCCTCGCATTGATCTTGTTATGTTACCTGCAGATTGATAGAATTCAAAGCATAGTTTGCTTTGTCGCAGGTATGGCATCACCCTGCTAAAATTAACCATTGAATAAATATTATTAGATCCAGGAGACCTTTTGGCAATACATATGTGCATAAAATTTTATTTATATGGCACATTGCATTTCCCATAATCATGCAAAATTTAATGGCAATATTTCATAAGTGTTGGCATTCAAGAGCCTGATTTTACCTTGTTTGGACAATATAAATTCATGCCCTAACTCAAAAATTTATATTAACATGACCACTGTTTCACATCATCAGTTCAAGCTATAAAGTTGATTGCAATGCAGAATTTTCCAGTGACACTGTATACTAAAGATGATATTGTAAGACCCCCGCCGAGGGGAGACCCTCAATCAACCTTGGGATAAGCGACGTCAAGTACCACGAGAGACTTTATTTTCCTTGATGCAAAAGCAAAAGGTAAAAGTTTATTAAGGAGCCAGTGCACTGGGGCCGACCCGTATAGGAGTTCGGCCCCGAGCAACTGAAAGTGTGGATATTTATAGGGAAAAGACCACCAGTTAGGGGGGGTGGTAGGGGTTTGGGCCAGATTGCATGCGTTTACAGAAAATTACAGAATCATTTGAAAAGTACATTCTGTAGTCAAGTGTTAGATAAAATACCAGGTGTAGTCAGTAAGCTCCCGGGTCAAGGCGCTCTGACCCAGACAGTATAGATAAGAAGGGGTGGGCTTATCGCATATTTTACAATCCTAAGCTGTAAGCTGCAGTAAAATATACTTTTCTTTTTAACTATTAGCTGGCTGCTAGGGGCTTATGATTTTTTCTTCTAAATGGAGCCTTTCAGTATAATGGACAAATCCAGGAGACATGGTCTTGTCCACGAGCAGTCACTTAGGTACTGGTAAGAATAAGGGAACATAGAGGGATTTTTTTTTTTTATTTGGTGATACCTGGGTTCCTGGAAACCCTTCTACCTCTGGGCTACACTCCCAGACCTATTTTATACTTTTATATTTGGAAACAGGGTCTCTTAAGCCAGCGAGGCTGGCTTCGAACCTGTGCAATCCTCCTGTCTCCACCTCCCAAGTGTAGGGATTACAAGCATGCACCACCAGAGAAGGATTTTGAATAAGCATCTACACACAGTCAACATCAAGTGTCCTGAAATAATCTAAGTAACTCCATGTACTCATAATAACAAGTTTCTTAAAGAATTCTTACATAAGATGTCACATGGCACATTTATCTAATTGCTCCCCATCTCAAAGGACTTATTTCTTTTGAGACTTGAAGATTAGGAAAGTTCCTTCAAGGGAATTCTCATCTTTATGGTATTAAGAAAACCTACATACCACTAGTTTGATTACACACGTAATTGTTATTCTATAGGCTGCTTTCACATTTTCAGAAAAGTAGCCCTTACTTAATTGTATTTGACTTAGAGATCATCTCATTACTTCACAAGAGGGTTGGGCTTCTGGTTGTTCTGAGCAAAATATGAACATTAAAAAGTACTACCTTCACCGGGCATGGTGGTGCACACTTGTAATCCCCGTGCTTGGGAGGCGGAGACAGGATGATCGCACAGGTTTGCAGCCAGCCTCATTGGCTTAAGAGACCCTGTTACCAAATAAAAATATAAAAAATAGGTGTCTGGGAGTGTAGCCTGAAAGTAGAAGGGTTTCCAGGAACCCCAGTACCACCACCAAAAAAAAAAAAAAAAGTACTACCTTGCTTTGAGAATTCCACACCAGGTGGAATCTATTCAGTTTTAAATTAAGGAAAAGATTGAAATGTTATGGCTTGCCTTATGGATGAAGAAATAGAGGTGGGAAATATTTTTAATCCTTTCATTTTGCATGTGAGTATTTACCTAATTTATTTTCATTAAAATACTAAAATATTGAGATATCACTCTCATTTCAGGGGGAAAAAGCAAGCAGCCAAATATTTTTTCATTTCTCATTAGGTAATAATTTAGACTTCTCCTGTTTGACAATATTCCTAATCAGTATTAGAAGCCTCACACATTTTACAGATATATTTAGAATAGGATTCTATTTAAGTGCCCAAAATATTTTAAGTTCTGGGCATGAATCCAACTTCATTTCAATCAGCATGTTTTATAAAAGAACAATGGTATTTACACTTAATGTTTAAGGGATACTCTATTCTCTTAAATAAAAAACCAAAAGGTTCCAGTAACATAATGACTAAGTCAAATGTAAAGAAGTATTTGAAATTGATGCTGTGTGTGTGTGTGTGTGTGTGTGTGTGTGTGTGTGTATGAGAGAGAGAGAGAGAGAGAGAGAGAGAGAGAGAGAGAGAGAGAGAGAGAGAGAGAGATACTGGGGATTGAACCCAGAGCCTTTACCTCTGAGCTAAATTCCCAGCCTGATTGTATTTATTTGGAAACAGGGTCTCACTAAGTTATGGAGGGTCTCCCTAAGTTGTCGAGGCTGGCTGTAATACTCCTATCTCAGCCTCTCAAGTACTGTTTTACAAAAGTTTGCCACCACGCCCAGCTAAATTGAATGCTTTCTAATCAATGGCTAATGTACACTCATTTTTGTGGGATATTAGGTAGGATTCCTATTTAGTTTTACACTTAAAAATATATTCTGTTAATAAAAGAATATGCTTGATAATGATATAAAAATTATGTAATGTAGTTTAAAAATGCGTCCTTAGTTTGTAGTAGATTTGTCTTTAAAGAACCATCTAAAAAAATAAGATTTAGTAAGTAATCTACATTGCTGAGTGCAAAATTTTTCTAATTCAGGGCAGTGTAACAAAGGTCAAGGTTTCATTCACTAATGAGACTAAATAAAATTTAATTTATATATTTTTTGTAATTTTTGTTTATTTGTGTCAGATCATAGCTACTATTCAATGTATGTCAAGGATATTTACACTTATTTTTTAAAAGTTGACCAGGATCCTTTTAAAATTTGCTATCTTGTGGAAATGACCAGCAGATGGCAGTATGGCTCTACCAAAAAATTCTATACTCTAGGCTGTGTACATATCCCCATTAAAATTTCAGCTTAATTTTCTCAAACGTTTTAAAAGTTTATTGTTTGATTAGTTTATTGTTTGATTTTTATTTACCACGTAAGTTAACATTTTGTTTATATCTACTCCTGTTTCAAAAGTTTGCAATGCTAAACATACTGGTTTCTAAAATTAAATACAAATTCCAAGTTTAAGAATAATACAAGCTGAAGGAAATTTTTAAGAATTTGAGTAAGCTATTTTTCATGCATCTCTGTTTCATAATGTATGCTTTGTTTCAGGAAAAATTTTACAACTCAGTATTTTTTGTCATTTCATGGATAACTTATAGTTACAAATTCTTTCAATGTAATCATTTTATAAGCATTGGATTCTTTACTTTCAGAAAATATTAATGTCAAAACAGCATGTGTTCTATTTCCTAATCCTGTTTTATTATGAGAGGTGGTAAAATATCAAATATTTCAAGATGTAATAACTTAAAAACCCTTTCTGCTTCTAAATATTTAATAGTATTGTTATTGTCATGTATTTCATTTTCACAATATCTTCATCTATTTTTATTAATATGGCTAGTATAAATGTCAGTGGCCTCAATGTATCTCATAAACTGTGATGTTTGCCAAGGAATAGGTATTGTAAGATAGATTAAAAAATTTGTCAGTTTCCTAGGAAATAACCAAAGGATAGGCTAGCATTCTTGAGCCTCAGTTTAAGAGGAGAAACTCACCTGAAGGGAAATAAATTAAAATTACACAAAGTTACTTCAAGGAAACGGGGCCCTGTCCTATCCTGTTAGTCTCCATCCAGGCTCTGTGCAGCATAACTTTGTTTTGACAACAAAGCCAGCTATTTAGTTAATAAAATGTTTAGATGTTAATTTTACTACATATATACATAGCTGATTTTCTCCCACATGATTGTTAGAAATACTTTAATAAGTATAAATACTCAAACATGAATAGCTCAGAATAATGGGCCTAAAGTAATAAGTTAATTTTCTTATACAGTGGCGAATCTCTTTCTAAACAGAAAGCATTGTGACGCTCCATGCTTCCTTTACATTTCCTTTGGTACTTCTACTTATCAGTGATATGTATTGAACAAAGTGCCTCTTGTATTCCAAGCAACATTTCATCCTTCCCCATCATTTGGTTTGTTGGGCCCAGATGTTATCAAAAATACTTATGCTCCCTTTCTCTTGTTAATGTTTTGTTAGTTTATTGTAATCAAGTTTTAATGGAAGACCATGCTATCTATCTAAGCCAACCAAAAACTGAATCAACTGAGGAAACAAAAGAAAGAAATTGCAAGACTCCTTTTCAAGCATTAACATTAAAATAAAAAAGAAAGAGGGAAAAAAAAGCACAGTGTAAGACAGACTGGACAGCATGTCTGTGGTCATCTTTGGGCATTTCCAAGTTAGGAATATTTTGGAGCACAATTTAGAAGTCCTCAAGTAGGAAAAGAGAGGGCAGAGAGGAGCCTGCACATTGTAGAATACAGTATACTTATGTTTTAGAGAAAATACAGACAGAAAGAAGAACATTGAACTTTTTAAAATCTAAATTGGATATAAGCTTAAGCACAAAAGTTTTGCAACATATAAACAGCAACCAAGTTCAATAATCAATATAAACCTTGATATACATGAAAACAAAACTGGGGATTTTATTTATTAGGTGTAGAAAATGTGCTGTGTAAAAGAAAAGGGTTATTAGATGGGTGTGGTGGCTCACATCTGCAATCCTAGTGCTTGGGAGGCACAGATAGGAAGATTGCAGGTTTGAGGACAACCTTAGGAACCTACCAAGGCACTCAGCAACTTATTCAGATCCTGCTTCAAGATAAAAAATAAAATAAAATAGGCCTGGGGTCTAGCTCAGAGATAGAATACACCTGGCTTCCATCCCCAGAACCAACAAAAGAGGAAATAAAAGGTTTTTGAGTTGCATAGCTGCAAAAGTAGGTAAACCCACTTTATGATCAAAGTACATAGCTTCTCTCTGAGACTTACTTTCTTCAAAATGGTATTATTACATTGGATCAATCATTGAAGCTTCTTTAAACCCAATTATATTATCTTGATAAGAAACAAAGAGAATGGATTCGGGAATCTGGAATCAGATGTTTTAGGTTTTATGCTTCTTCTCATTCTCGCTTCCCCTTCCTTTCCTTCCTCCTCCCTCCCTTCCTTCTTCTCACCTGTCCTGTGTGTGTGCATGCATGCGTGTGTGCGTGTGCATGTGTGTGTGTGTGTGTGTGTGTGTGTGTGTGTGTGCATGTTTCCCACAATCTGCCAGTGCCTCCTTCCTTTCTTCACGTTTCTTTCCTCCTCAACATATAAGTTTAATATTCCTGATTCTTTGGGGGAGACTTTTTGCAAAATCTAAGGTTTCTCAAGTCACGAGGGAGGATACGGCAATGGTGTGTCCAGATGTGGAAGAGGTCTTGAGAGCCTCTGCCTCTCGTACTTGTGGGAAGCAAAGGCACGGAGGGAGCATGTACATCCTGCCTGGCTCTGCAGGCAACACGTGGCTGGCTTTGCTCAAACAGAGGCTGCCACGGAGAGGCAAAGCTCTGATTTATTTTTGTGAGCCTTCACATGTGAATACCCCTAAATTGTCTAATTATGCCAATTCAAGTAAGAAATTATGAAGGGAAAAATTAGTTCACATTTTTGAGCGAAGAGAGCTGGACTAATTTTTGATCTACATCAAAGCAAAAACATATTTTTAAAGACAAAAAAGGAAATATTCTGTCACAAGTTGGTGGAGTCATGTGCAGAATATAAGACTGCTGGCTACAAAAACAGTGGTGGTGGTGGGGAGCTTCCTATAGTCATAGAGCAGAAAAGAAAGACAGCAAGCTGAAAAATTATACCACCCAAAATGGAATAAAGCAACCGGTACCCCGGGGATATGAAGGCAAACACTTCAAGGCAATCATATGTGCATTAATTATGTTCTCTCTGTGGAAGCCAGAGCCATGAAAAGAGAAAAAGACTTTTAACCACTCTCTGCTCCAGGACTGGGCTATACCATGTGGAGTCACATCTGCCCTAAATTAGAGTGAAATGCACAGTGCAAATAAGTAGGACATAAGAGAAGGCTGGAGCCCTGCCCGGCCTTACATGTGCTCTACTCTGAGTCAAATTAGTTGAACTAGCCACATGCTGAAAAAAATGTTACAAAGGAATATAACTTTTGGAAGTCCTGGAAGAGGTGTGAGAAAACCTGTTTTAAAAAAATTGATATTTTTTCCCTTTCTTGAAAAGAAGGATTGAGAGAGCAAGTCAAGAAGAAAAATAGAGAGACAGTGGGTTTGCCAGATAAAAATCAGGATACCCAGAACACTTTGAATTTGGGATAAACAATAACTTTTTAAAAATGTAAGTATATCCCACATATTTTCTGAGACATACTTATGCCACATAGCATACACGGCATGTGAATGTATGTATATGTGTGTGTATATATATATATATATATATATATATATATATATATATATGAAAATAAAAGGTTTAAAATATGTTCATTATGTAATACTCAGCTTTAAGTGGCTCCCTATAATTTTTTCACAACTAAATCTGGCAAACCCAGGAGAGAAGCACAAACATTATCTAAGTACACAAGTATTCTGATTTTCTTTTTTATTTGATAACAGAACGTAATTTGGTGAAAAGATACAAGAGATACCATTCTGAAGGCACTTAAAATGTTATGTTTTAGCCGGGCGTGTTGGCACACGCTTGTAATCCCCGCGCTTGGGAGGTGGAGACAGGAGGATCATGTAGGTTCGGAGCTAGCCTTGCTGGCTTAAGAGACCCTTTTTCCAAATAAAAAATATAAAATAGGTCTGGGAGTGTAGCCTGGAGTTAGAAGGGCTTCCAGGAACCCCAGTACCACCCCCCCAAAAGTTATGTTTTTAAAATATTCTATTTATGGTGCTAGACTTAATCTAGATCTATATTTGAGTCCTTTAGCTCATTGATACAGTTGCTTCAGTTCTTGGCTTCGGTTTGGAAGTCATCATCTTGTGTATCCATGAGACAGCACCAAACTAAGTCAGGATATAGCAATGGCAAAGATGGACTCTCCAGCAGCTGGCGAGCTCAAGTCTCTAAAGGTACTCAAAACAAAAGGTCCACAGAAAAATATTTTGATCTCTACCAATTGCCTCACAAAGTGTTCTCTGTTTTTCCAACTACCTGGTATGAATTCAGTTTTTCAAAGATCTTGAAAGAAACCAGTTCACTAAAGAACAAAAATCATGTTTTTAGAAAGTTACTTAAAACCAATCTGAATTACAATGGTAGGTTGCTATGGTTAGTAAATATTTTGAAACTACGTTGATAAAATACTTATAATGGGCAAATGCTTCACTTAATGAAAGCTTGACATGGAATGCAGACTTTGATTATCTATTTATTTGTCTTTATTCTCTACAAAAGTAGAATTGCAGCTTTTTAAACTTGTTTTTGTAGTTTGCAAGACACATCAAGAAGTCTGAAGGCCAGAAGATTCCTAAAGTTGAATTACAAATATCAATTTATGGAGTAAAAATTCTAGAACCCAAAACAAAGGTAAGGCTTTTGCTTGGATATCAAGGTATGCTGTCAAATTAATCACAATTGTCTATTTACGGAATGTTTAAAATTTACTAAATGTTGCCAACTTGAACTGTTGAGTTCTCAGTTAATGATGATTTAAAACTCCATGGGATTTTATATAGGGAAAAACAACATTTGAAATTTCTTTCTGAATGTTCTGATCTTTAACATTTGTCTGAACTTGAATAACTTATACATATATTCAACAGTGTTTGCCCTTATATTTAGGAATTTTTCTTTGCATGATGTGAAAAAGATGCATACATTGCGGTTCATTGAATGTGAAAGAAGCTAAAGTTTCTCTGTAGTTTATTAAATGTCCTGCACCAATATTTATTGCCTATAGAAAAAATCAATGTGTATTAGTTTCTGCCAAAAGAAAATCCCAAGACTGAGGCTTAAACACCGGAGATTTATTTTTTCATAGTTGTGCAGGCTAGAACATCAAGACCCAGTGCCCACAGTTTGTTTCTTCTAAATTCTCTTTCCTTCACCTCTGGACGGCTGCCCTCTAGCCACCTCTTTCTGTCCTCTGTGCACACACACTTCTGGTGACTTTTTGCAAATTCAATTTTACCTTCTTGTAAGAACTCTATATAGAATTAGAGATTGCACTAAAGGCCATATTTTAATTCCATTACCTTCTTAAAGGCTTTATGTTCTGTTAAAAGAAAAACTTTAAGCCGGGCATGGTGGTGCACACTTGTAGTCCCAGCACCTGGGAGGTGGAGACAGGAGGATCACACAGGTTTACAGCCAGCCTCAGCTACTTAGTGAGGCTCTCAGCAACTTAGTGAGACCCTGTTTCCAAATAAAATATAAAATAGGTTTGGGAGTATGGCCTGGAGATAGAAAGCCCTGGGTTCCACCCCCAGTACCATTAAAAAAAAAAAAGAAAACTTTAAACAAGCTAAATTTAGCAGAGTTTGAGTAAACAATGATTCATAACCTAGGCAGCACTCAGATGCAGAACAAGGACAGAAAGCTCCACCCACCCGCATGCTCAGAGAAACGCTTAGAGGTCCTAGGTGTAGCATAGAGAAATCACCTCATTGGCATCTGCTAGTTGCCTAACATACTTTGGTATGGACTGCCTGTGATTGGCTGAAGTCCAGCTGCTTGTGATTGGTTGAAAATCCTTTGTTTATTGCACTTCCAGGTTTTGTTCACACACTAAGTTACGCTGTAGTTTGTTATGTAGGGATGCAAAAGATACTGCCTCAGGATAATGGCTTCCCTTTATTTCATATTTCTAGTACAGTCACATTCTAACTTACTAGAGTTTAGGATTTCCACCAGGGGAAATGCCTTGTGAAGAACCAACAAGAAGGCAGCTGTCTGAAAGCCCAGGAGAGAGGCCCCAAGGAAACCAAACCTCCTGACACCTTCTTCTTGGACTTCTACTCGGCACAGCTGCAAGGAAATCAACCTTTGTTATTTAAGCCAACCAGTCTGAAGTCATTTGTAATGGCAGGAAACTACTATAATAGCTTATTCCCCAAACTTTAAAACTACTGGTTAGTAATTTTAAAGACCATAATAGTATGGAAAAATGATTAAAATTCCAATTATTTAATAAATACAAATTGTCAATGTGTTCTTCTATCTCTATAGCATGGTCATTGACAAATTAATTCAACTAGAAAGGCAAAAAAGACTCAGATAATAAACAAGATTATGAAAATGTTTTGATAGACCTACAGCTCTCGGTAGTTCAGCAGGTGCCATTGATACTTTCATCTCTGTGAATACCAGTTCCTGGCAATGTCACCATGCGGTCTCTGCACCAGCAGTGCCAGCATCCACTGGTGCTTCTTTGAAACATAACATATTGGAGTCAATATCTAAGCCAAACATGAGAAGGGAGGGAGTGGGGGAATGGGGTGGGACTTGGGGAAGTGATATGTACTTGTATGCCTTATCTTGTACTCCATAAAGATGTACGACTACAATGCATCAGTAAAAAATTAAAAAAAAAAAAAGAACATAACATCTCAAGCCCCATTCCAGACCTGCTGAATCTGCAACCCACAATTTAAGATGAAACCTAGTGATTCCGATGAGCATTAACTATTCTAGTGATCTCGTATACTGCATGGTTTGGTGGCTCCAGGCAGTAGGTCTCATTTTCAAATTGTGGTCTATGAATAGCCCCATTAAAGTTGCTCGACTCAGCTACAGAAGTGCGTTATGAGGCCCCATCTGAGACTACAGAGTCTTAATGTCTGAATGTGGAAATTGTGCATGTGTAATCAGTTTAGGAAAACTGGACTAGTTATGGATACACCCACAGCAATTCTTGTTCAATTCCACAGTGAGGAACAATGGCATTCCTTCAAGCTATTCAAGGCACAAATTTAAGAAATCTTAACAGACTAATATCCTCCTATTATCTACCCTCTCTACTAAATAACAGAGAATTGGAGGCTTAAGTTATGGCTATCCCAAAATAACTGTTGCTGAGATAATGAAAATGGAAAAGGAAGTGGTAGAGGAATAATGGAGGGGTGATTTGAACACAATGAAATATATAGAGTGTGTTCGGCATCAAGTAGACAAAAGTGAGGCTTTATCTCTTGAAGAGCTGGGCTGTCTGAAAGATTCTTTCAAACAATGGTAGCTACAGAAAGGACAGTTGCACCCCAGTTGAGGTGGTGCACATCAGTAGTTGGGAGGCTAAGACAAGAGGATCACAGGTTCGAGGCCAGCCTAAAAAACTTAGTAAAACCTTCAGCAACTTAGCAAAACCCTGCTTTAAAGTAAAAAAAAAAAAAAGAAAGAAAGAAAGAAAGAAAAGAGCCAGGGTTGTAGCTCAGTGGTAGAATATTCCTGGGTTCAATCCCCAGTACCCCTACAAATAAATAAATAAATAAATAAATAAATAAATAAATAAATAAATAAGAAAGACAGTAGAATGAAGAATTAGTAAACTACAGAGGGATGGTACAACCAAAAGTATAACAGCCCAAGTGTAGTCTTACATGCAATCAAAAAGAAAAAATAATCCTCTTCCTGTATTTCCGTTTTGAAATTAAATAAGCATATGGTGGCAAAGAATAGGTCATTTGTCGGCCACATTTGTGTTGAAAGTTGTCTTCTCAACCATACAGATTCTATAGCTGTTTTGAAGTGGATGTGTGTGTGTGTGTGTGTGTGTGTGTGTGTGTGTGGTGTTTGTTGTTGCTGTGATTTGAACATGGAGATCATTCAATTTCTGAGCTACACCCCAGCCTCATTTAATTTTTTATTTGGAAACAGGGTCTAACTAAGTTGCTGAGGGCCTTGCTCAATTGCTGATCCTTTTATTATCCTCCAAGTACTGGGGTTACAGGTGTGCCCCTCTAGCCTTGACACTAATTTTATTTATGTGAATATTTGAAACTTGTCAGGTGCTGATTTCTTGAATCTGGCTTCAGTATCAAAAGTACAGAAAAAATGTTTTACGTGTGTGTGTTTTTAAGCTCTTTTAAGGCGATCCTGGTATAGCTTATTCACGTACATGCATTTAGGAACCACTGTTCCAGAGAGACATCAAAGAACCAGGAAAAATAAAAACCTGTCCTTCATTTCATTTTGGGTATAAGTATAAATTTATTTATTTACAGTTAAGTATAGGTATATAGATAGATAGATAGATAGATAAAGAAGATTTTAAATTATATATTATATTACATTACTAATCTAGCATGGACTTTATAGAGAGTCAAATCTTGTTCTTTCCCACTTGGGGCTGAAGTCAAATGCCAGCACAGTCTCCATCATGGCTACCTTCTATGTCTTTCTTTTTGTGTTTTTCTCCCTTTCTGCTTTTAATATTTGTCATCAAGATGAAGATTATGTGATGTTGGAAGCACGTGGTATAGATGAATTAGATAAACTTTAAATAAAAATGCTTATTAATTTTTTGTCCTAACTCTAATAAAATGTTCTTAGTATCAAAGGATACTGTGGTTTGTTGTTTTCTCATCTTTTTATCCCATTTCATTAAAAATTAGTACATTTAATATCCATAAAAATTTATCAGGACAACATCCAAAAACAAATACCCTCAAAAATAGTGAAATTAAACCTTTCAGTTCCTTAGTCTTCTTTTGCAGAGGGAATCTTCACTAATCTAAACAAATGCTAGGGTGATTCCAAACTGTTTATAAGTGAAGGCTTCCTCTGTTTACATTCATTAGTGAGTTAATGAAAGAGTATAGAGATCTCACCACCACTTATGTAAATTGAGTGTTTTCATGTACTCTTGATTTTGTCTATCAATAGAAAAAATCATACTCGTTATGTTGAAAGAAATCCTTTTTTTCGTATTGTAATACAGCAATAGTTATTTTGGTTTTGTGTCATTAATGTGATATGTGAATTATTAAAGTGAAATAGACCTGCTGTCAGCATTTGGAAGCTATAGTGTGGCTGAGGGCTATTGTTTGATTGATGATACTGGTATTAAAATAAAATAAATATTAATAAGAAAAAGAACTGGACTGTCAGACAAAATAGAGAAAACCGTCTCAGACAATTATGGTAATTGTCTATCTAAACACTCATCACTGGAAAGGGAAGATGTTCTCATTAAAGCCTATGTAATTAATATACCCCAATAAATAAGTGATGTACCCCACATTAAATCTCAGCTGCTATTATTATTTATTTTATTTTCTGCAAAAGAAAAGCCTATATACACTGAGCTTTCTTTCCATCCTCAGTTCCTATTTTTTTATACTAGGAATTGAAGCCAGGTGCATTCTACTTCCTAGCCACACCCCCAGCCCTATATTTTATTCTCTGTTTTGAAACGGTCTCACTGAGAGTTGCAAAGGGCCTCACTAAGTAGCTGAGGCTAGCTGTGAACCACAATCCTCCCATCTCAGCCTCCCAAACCTCTCTACTTTTGAAATGGATATATCAAGCTATCTAGTAATACCAATATGGCTTAGAGTTTACAACATACATCCTTATTTTAATTTTCATGCTTGACGAGCAACTTTTTGATGGCTTAGTATTTTGTTTATATATGGGGGAAATGTATTGCTATAAAAATTATTTTTGCATTTATTTGTCTATCTTTTTATTTATTTATTTAATTTGTGCATTGTAGTCATACATCTTAATGGGATAAAAATAGTGGAGACAGACATGCACACATCACCCAGTTAGCCCTTACCCAATCCTCACCCCATTCTCCCCCCTCCTTCCCATGCTTGGTTTAGTGATTGACCTTTGATATGTTTAAGTACATCATGTGCTTTATAGAGTTTCCCTCTTTCCCCCTCCCATCCCCTCAGTTAGGTCGCCTTATTTGCTCATCTATAGAATCTCCTTCTTCATCTAAAGTTCCTGTATCTATCACTCTAAGTTTGATAGGAAGTAATGCAAATCAGAATGATAGATCAAATCTTAGCAAACAGACCTGTCAAATTCTGATCTTGGAAAGTAAGAATCTTTACTACATCAGTGGTATTCATTTTGTTGACCAAAATCTCTGAATTTTTGTCTCAGCTGGTATGAAGATAAGGAAAATGATTATAGCATTCACACCAGGCATTGTAGTACAGGTTGTCTGAAACCACCATGAGACAAACATTACTAGAATCACTTAAAATTATACTCTCTTGCCAGGCGTGGTGTTGCACGCTTGTAATCCCAGCATTTGGGAGGCTGAGACCAGAGGTTCGTGGACAGCCTCAGTTACTTAGTGAGGCCCTCTACAACTTAGTGAGACCCTATTTCAAAATAAAGAATAAAAATTAGGACAGGAGGTGTAGCTTGGAGGTCAAATGCCTCTGGATTCCATATCCAGACCCACAAAAAATATATAAGGATATATATATATATATGTATATATATTATATATCATATATTGATGTATATTATATATTATAATATATAATATATATTAATATATATTAGTCTTCCTTGGCTGATATGATAGTAACTCCCATTTCTAATCTTTTACAACACCCACTTAATAATATGGGCACCTGAGCTCCTGATTGATATTCCTGATGTTAAAATACATTTTGCTGGGCATGGTAGCACACGCTTGTAATCCCAGTGCTTGGGAGGCTAAGACAGGAGGATTGCACAGGTTCGAAGCCAGCCTCAGCTACTTAGTGAGGCTCTCAGCAACTTACTGAGACCCTGTTTTCAAATAAATTATAAAATAGGTCTAAAGTATAATCCAGAGGTAGAAAAGCCCCTGGGTTCCACCCCAAGTACCACCAAAAAAAAAAAAGTAAATTTTGAGAAAGGATATTTAGAGCGACAAAGGAAAAGAAATTTTTTTATTATTTGTTTCAGTTGCATCATAAAAAGTTGTGTCTCCAACATTTTTCAGACAGTCATGGTGAATGAGTAAATAATATTGATGACTATAGAAATATAAGTAGGATCAAACACTTGATTTGTTCACTGAGCAATACTAAATTTAAAACTTCATATTTATTTCGACAAATATTTTCATTTTAATTCAGTATACCTGATATTTTGAAAGAGTTTTATTTTATCATTTAATATTTACATACATGTCGTGTGTGCGCACGTGTGTATGTTTGTGTGCATATGTACGTGTGTACACATTCGCACGTGTGGGTCAGTATTTATCTGTCTACTGTTTTAGCAGGGTTGATTCAGTCATATGGAGACTGCTCTGGGAGGCAGAGTACATAAGTTACAAGAATGACCTATGACAAGAAAAGTTCAAGCTTGTATGAGTAACTATAATGATACGTAAAATAAAAATTTAACAAGAAGACTGGGGATGAAGTGGTAATATGGCTCAGGTGAAATTTTGTCCAGATGATGCTGTGTTCCAAATTGCAAAGTAGCAGTAATGACATAATATGAAAAGAATTTGGGTTAAAATTATGCTAATTTCATTGTCTTTGGGGATTATCTTAATCTCATTCAGCCTTAATGTTCTCTTTTATAAATTTGCAGTGTTTAAACTGTATGGCATCAAACTTTTTAGCCCTGAAAGTGTGTGAGTCTCTGATCCTTTATATTATGCTTATATTTTTCTGAGTACTACTGAAATGAATACCCGAGTTTAATATGAGTTAGGAGGTCCTTCTCCAGTTCTTATTTGTTTGTTTCGGGTGTATGCAATTATAAAATTAAGCTTGACAAATGATGGTTACACTTTTAAAGTCATAAGTTACATATTATTAACACAAACTGATGTTTCAGAAAATGGGGAAAATGCCATTTTTTCTATCTGTGTTCACAGGAAGTACGGCACAATTGCCAGCTTCACAGAATATCATTTTGTGCAGATGATAAAACTGACAAGAGGATATTCACTTTCATATGCAAAGATTCTGAGTCAAATAAACATTTGTGCTATGTGTTTGACAGCGAAAAGTGTGTAAGTATGCCAGATGTTTTAGGGTGGTTTGTTCTATTTCACAAGCCAGGAATTGTCTTGTTTCCAGCATTAGTAAAGTATTTGGAAGTGACGAAGGCCTGCAAGTACTTAACTATACTAATAGATTCATCCTGTCATGAGAATATGCTTCAGGATTTCATCCTTAACTGAATTCTTATGTTCATGAACAAGAGCTTGCATGCACATTTCTTTTGTTAGAACATGATGCCTGCTTATGTTATGCATTTATATCTCTTATAATCATTTAATTGATTTCAAATTTTAATCTTAAAGTTATGTACTGATATGAACACAATATGAAGAGTAATGATGAGCAAAAGTATTGTTTCATTCTTGGAATTATGATGAAAATGAATAGTCTAAGCTCTGAGAAATCAAATTTGAATGGCTCCTTACAAAATTCTCCAATGCTTTGAAAATTTGGTTCTTGGTGTTTATTATTCTGAAAATTTAGTATAATGACAAGTAATAGTATCGTGTGTGTTTTTAAATTTAATATAAAGTTCTTAATGAATAAGAGCAGTTAAGAAATTCTACAGTGAAGTCATGCAACAATTCTTTAATCATCTGGAATCTTACAGAAAACCCTGTGTCTTTCTTACAACATAAACTAATTCTAACCATAACCTAGTCCAAGTTCCTGTTATAAAACAAGACATGGGTTCTGAATACACATGGCAGCCATTGATGGCTTTAGCAAAGGAAGAACATCTGACCTCAACAACATTATTAGTTTAGAAAGGAAATGGGAATTTATTCATCTATGGGCTATTTTTTTCTTGCTCCCAAAAAAGCAGATTACTAATGTTATCACTATTGTGTAATTTAGTAATCTGGTTTCAGAATGTGAGCTTCTTCTGTTCAAGTATATTTTTATTTTATACATAATTTCCACATCAGGTGAACATAGATGATCAATAACTTTTTCCTTAAGGAAAAGACCATGTTGAAAATGTATCAGAAGCAACTTATTTCCTGTATCTTTTAAATTTCAGTGCTTCAAAAGGCAAGCTAGTGTGGTAAATTATTATTGACATCGTAATATCTTTTCAGAATTGAGTGACCATTATGGAAAATCTCATCTCAAAAATATGCTTATTCATGTAAGACAGTATTGTGCACACAAAAAGGAATTTTGTATAAAGTTCAAATTGTTTTCAGACTTTACCGTATTCAATGAATGCATTGTATTTGCATATTTCAAACACTTCCTAATCATGATTGTGTGCAGATATGTTTTCTATGTGATTGAGATTAAAGTTGATATTTGTTGAACACTTTCTATGTATGAAATATGTAGCCTTTAACCACTTGCACCAAACAATTAACTTGTGTTCTTCTTTTATGCCATACATATAAAAATAAACTTTCTTGGGGTCTTCTAAAAAGGTTATATTTATGATTCATTATAAATATCAGACTTCTTATAGGTTTATGTTGTTTTCTCTTTTTGTGATGCTCATTCAAATTTGTTAGATGTCCATAAAATATAAGCTTGCGAGAAGCCCCGTAGAGTTATATTGTTTTAATAGTGTAGATCCTGTTTATTTCTAATTATAATTTTCTATAATTAGTTTTTCCACTTGCTGTTCTATTTGTACATAACATATAACCTTTATTTTATCCTGAAGAAAATAATGTACTGAAATTTAGAGTGGTGATTCACAATAATTAGTATGCATAAAAATCAAGAGCTCCTTTAAAATATAGTCCTTGGTTCTCGCGGGGCGTGGTGGCGCACACTTGTAATCCCCGCACTTGAGAGGCGGAGACAGGAGGATCTCACAGGTTTGAAGCCAGCCACGCTGGCTTAAGAGACCCTGTTTCCAAATAAAAATATAAAAATAAGCCGGGCGTGGTGGCACACGCTTGTAATCCCAGCATTCGGGAGGCTGAGACCTGGAGGATCGCAGTTCGCGGACAGCCTCAGCTACTTAGTGAGGCCCTCTGCAACTCAGTGAGACCCGGTTTCAAAATAAAGAATAAAAAATAGGGCAGGGGGTGTAGCTCGGAGGTAGAATGCCCCTGGGTTCTATCCCCAGGCCCACAAAAATATAAAATAAAATAAATAAAATAAAAAATAAAATAAAAATAGGTCTGGGAGTGTAGCCCGGAGGTAGAAGAGTTTCCAGAAACCCCAGTACCACCAAAAAAAAAAAAAAAAAAAAAGAAAAAAAAGAAAGAAGTCCTTGGTTCTCATATAAAAACTTAATTTTTGCTTAAAAATAAAACATGTTGGTATAAAACTATTTAAGATATAGAACTGGTACAGGGCATATATACAGTGGTGATATATATAAAGAAACCAAAAGACACACTGTTCACAGACTGAAAGACTCAATGCAGTACATATGTCAATCTATCCAATCTATCCAGTGCAAGTTTAACACGATTCCTGTAAAAATTATAGCCAGAGTTTTTTGTTTTGTTTTTTTTTTTTTTGCAGATATACACATGATTGTCCTGAAATTTATATGGAAAGACAAAGTAAAAGTGCTAGAAAAATTTCAAAAAAGGACAATAAAGTGGAAGCAATACCCTGTATCAAGTCATCTTATAGACCTTTAGTAAGGTCATTTTGGCAGAAATATAGACAGGTCAATAGAGCAGAGTAAATAGAAATAAACGCCCCAAACTATGCTCTACTGATTTTAAACCATATCATAATGTAGTTGGGGAAAACACTTGTGCAATTGGACCTGAACGTGCAGGAAATGCACCTCACTCTAAACATCAGCTCTTACACAAAAATTAACTGAAAAGGCCTCATGGATTTGTATAATTTACAATTATAAAGCATTTAAAGAAAACGGGATAATTTCAAGATATAAGGCTACATAAAGTGTCTTAGACTTGACACCCAATCACAGATTCATAAATAGAAAAAATGACAAAGAGTGCATTATCAAAAACATTTTTTCTTTGTGTGGTGTTGTAACACGTGTAATCCCAGCATTTGGGAAGCTGAGACAGGAGGATTCGGGTTCGCGGACAACCTTAGCTACTTAGGCCCTTTCAACTCAGTTAGACCCTGTTTCAAAATAAAGAATAAAAATAGGGCTGGGGGTGTAACTCAGTGGTAGAATGTCTCTGGGTTCCATCCCCAATACCGCAAAAATGAACAAAAAACAAAAAAATATTATTTTTCAGCTAGGCATGGTGGCACACACCTGTTAGGATCCCAGGTTCCAGGACAGGACAAGGTTATAACTTAGTGAGACTCTTTTTGAAAATAATAATAAATTAATAAAATAAAATGGTGGTAGTATAGCTTAGTGGCAGAATCCCCCTACGTTCTATCCCCAGTATTACACAAGAAGCATTTTCTTCTGTAAAATTTCTTGTTAAGGGTATGACCAGCTTAGACTAGGAGAAGGTATCTGTAAAACGTGCATGAGAAAGCGGGGCATGGTGGCGCATGCTTGTAATCCCTGCATTTGGGAGGCTAGGGAGAATAAAAAGGTCATAGGAGAAACTCTAGACAAAGAAGAAGAAACCATAGATGAGCAAATAAAGGTGCCCTAACTGAGGGGGATGGGAAGGGGGGAGAGGGAAACTCCCTAATGTGCATGATGTACAGTCACAAACAAATCTATCACTAAGCCAAACATGATGAGGGAGGAGAAGGGAATAAGGCTGGGAATTGGGGAAGGGCTAAATGAATGATGTGTGCATGTGTGCCTCTACCATCTCGTACCCATTAAGATGTATGACTACAGTGCACCAATAAAAATTAAAATAAAAGCCGAGCATGGTGAAGCATGCTTGTAATCCTCGCGCTTGGGAGGTGGAAACAGGAGGATCGCGCAGGTTCGGAGCCAGCCTCGCTGGCTTAAGAGACCCTGTTTCCAAATAAAAATACAAAATCGGTCTTGGAGTGTAGCCCGGAGGTAGAAGGGTTTCTAGGAACCCCAGTACCATCAAAAAATAAATAAATAAAATAAATAAATAAATAAATAAATAAATAAATAGATTAAAAAGGGCTGGGAACATAGCTTGGAGGTAGAATGCCTCTAATTTCAATCCCAATACAACACACACACACACACACACACACACACACACACACTCAAGAAAATTATTTTTTTAGCTTGATGGTAGTATTTCACAAAGTATTAGAATTGCATCTTTTCAGTATTTAATGTCACTACTATTTTCTGTCATTAAGATGTTAAAGGAATTAGTCTTATTAAATATGACATGTCTGCCATGCATTAAATCAATTTAGCTCCTTTATAATGTGAATGAAGTAGTAACTATTTTTAGTGTATATGCAAAAATACCATAAAATCAGTGGAGGTATGGATGGAAAAGGAATGAGCCGGTAGGCCTTGGCTATTTGGGGTTGTTTCTAGTTGATGTTTCGGAGATTTTAAATTATTTAACAGACTAAATTCAAAAGAGAAATATATTTTGTTCGATCCACATTATTTTACAAAAACACGATCTGTTTTTCATCACTTAAAGTGGGGAGTTCCATCAAATTTCAGGATTCTGACCTCATGTTGCATATTTGAGATCTGACCATTGTAGGCCGGGACTGCTCAGTTCTGCCAGGCAACAAATAGCTGGGACCCAGCAGCAGTTGCTCCATTTATAGAGGGCGTACCTCGAGTTTTCCAAGACACCACCCAGTCAGCCTCATTCAGGTTACCTGCCCATGTTTAACAAACACTTCTCTCTTGGAAAAGAAAATAAGCCACAAACCAACAAGAGAAACTGTCTTTGGCCCTGCCCTTTCGTTTAATAGACTCTAAATATCTGAGAAAGGGAAGAAAACAAGTAGGAAAATATGCAACAATGAAAGAGATGAAAAGTTGGAAATAAAGCCATTGCTTCTAAGCTCAGTAGCTTTCCATGAGTGACATTTCTTTCTTTAGTGTCTTGCCTGGGTAGGTATTGAACTATTTCAGCATAGACTATTTCGCTCATTTCCTATATATCTACTCCTTTCCATGTAAATGTCTGTACTTGATTCAAAGAACAGTTTGATGTTATTATTATTAAATGCAAATCTTTTTTTGTTGTTTGACGTTTTATAAAGGCTGAAGAGATCACTTTAACAATTGGCCAAGCATTTGACCTGGCATACAGAAAATTTCTAGAATCTGGAGGAAAAGACGTTGAAACAAGAAAACAGATTGCAGGATTACAGAAAAGAGTGAGTAAACTCAGTTTGTTGGTTCACATTGCATCTGATGTAAGTGCAGGGAAGCTTGCATATCAAACAAATTTAGAAGGCCTGCCATTAAATTTCCCCACACTGATTGGAACTGCTGTCACTGTGTCCCTATAATTTTTCATTCCTGATCCCCTGCACAGTTTTTTAACTATTTTATATTGAATTCCCACAAGAACTTAGTGTTCTCATGTGACTTTGCTTCACTTCCTGATGCTTCTCATGGGGATCAGAGCAGCAGAAGCAGCAGATGCTGGGTAAGTGGTTTCCCATGCAGATCAGATTCCTTTGTAATTAAATTACACCCTTTCTCCACTCTCCAAGTCATCACAGACAAGTTTCACTGTCTTGTGGTTGTGCTCCAAGATTATGGGTATAGATTGCACAGAGCAACAAGAAACACAGAGATGACACAGTAGGAACATAAAAGTTGCGTATGCATAAGATATATTTTAAATTTAGCAGATCTTTCCAGTGACCTAGAATCCTCTATTCCTCCCTGTTTTATCAAGTAATTTTCATCCCTATGCATAAAAGAGCATATAAAATTTTTATGCAAGTATAAAATGTAACTTGTTAATGTAGCCAATATGATAGCCAATATTTTCCAAGAAAAAAATTCTGACAGTTATTCAATAATTATTTGCTTTTTAGATCCAAGACTTAGAAACAGAAAATATGGAACTTAAAAATAAAGTACAGGATTTGGAAAATCAGTTAAGAGTAACTCAAGTATCAACATCTCCAGTAAGTATATTGAAAATATACATATTTTCTTTAGAAAGAGAATTTTATGACAACAGCTCAAATAATACTTTGTGATTAGTAATTTAGAAGCAAAGATAGAGATAAAGCCTGATAAAAAGCTTAATTTCAGAATTAAAACTACCTATGTAGTTCAAACAAGAGTTGTTTTTCATGATGTTCTTCCCCTTGTGTTTTTAAGAATAATTCAACCCTCATTTTGCTCTTAAATTTTCATATTATTTTTCTCCTTGTAGCATATACTTTCTTTCATTTCTATTGATTACTGTTTACTGAGGTTAGATTTAATGACCCATGCTATAATGAAGTTCAGCCCCAGGAGCATTGATTTTAATTCTAGTTAATGGGCTGATAACAAGATGGAAGACGGTGTCTGATATTGCACAGCCATTGCTCCCATTGGAAATGATGCGATTTTATTTCAGACACTAAAATAAGTATTGAGTTGCCTCTACAGACAACACTCAAGTTTTTGTAGTAAAGTTATTTATTTCTGACTTGTCGCAGTTTCGAAATCCTTTTCCCGATACCATGTATAATTTCATTATTATGTGATTTTTGGCAAAAGGAATTTTGTACGGTGGTTGAATTGAAAATGATATTTTTATAGGCAAAATGTGCTTAAAACAAGGTTTCTTTATTTCTCTTTGAATAACCTGTACTATTAATGCTCTCTATCAACTAAGAAACTAAGAATATAAAGATAAACATAATAAAGGTTACTTTTTAAAGGAATCTTAAGAATATTCTTTTTGGATCAGCTTAGTGGCAAATGCTTATAATCCCAGTACTTGGGAAGCTGAGACAGGAGATTTGCATGTTTGAGACCAGCCTCAACAAATTAGGGAGGCCCTCAGAAACTTAGTGAATACCCCATTTCAAAATAATAAAGTAGAGCTGAGAATATTCATGGATTCAATCCCCAGTAAAACACTCACATGCACATGCACACACACACACACACACACACACACACACTCACTCACACACACACACACTCACGCACGCGTGCGCACAGTCTTTTCTAGAATTTATCACATATGCTTTGGTTCAACCTTTGCGTTGAAAAAGGTGTAAAATAGACGTGTTGCCATTGAGGAAGAGACACTAAGGATATTATGTTGAGGGTGAGATTTGGGAGGATCAAAGTGGTTTACAGCATGTTAATAAAACTACTTCCCTCTTCCTGATTTTTCCTGAATCTTCAACTTGGACATTGCCCTAGGCGTGCACTGGGGTAACTGAAGAAGGCGGGTGGGAGATGGAGTAGAAAATATGCACTGGTTGTCTTGCACTGGTTGTCTTGTCTGCTGACCAAGTTGGTTTCGGGAACAGTAAGACGCAGGAAGAGTGGAGAAAAGATACTTGATTTAGTTACTCTGGTTATCTGGTTGAGATAGCCATTATATATCATAGGCATGAAAGTTGTAGGTGAATGAAACAAAGACTGTGAATAGTCTTACTTGTTCAAAACTATGGTATATACAGACACTAGAATTTTACTCAGCCATAAAGAGGAACAAAATTATCTCATTTGCAGGAAAATGGATGGAATGTGAGAATATTATGGTAAGTGTGACTAACAGTCTCAGAAAACAAATAGTTGTATCTTTTCTCACAAATGTGTAAGCTAGATAGAAATTAAGAAACCAAAGACACCTCAGATAGAGGAGCAGGGACTCCAATAGAGTGAAGAAGGAAGTTTAGGGAAGGAAGAAAGGATAGCATTAGAGGGGGGAATTTTAGGGAAGATAGAGATACAGAGAAGGTGACAGTTTAAATAATGCTATGTACATATATGAAATTAACAGTGCCAGTCTCAATGACGTGTATGGGAAGGGGAGGGGATAGTGTGGTATCTAGGGGGAATGTGCACCAAGTGTTGTGTACATGTATATTCCTATTATTCTATATCTCAAGATGATGCATAATTACAGTGCACCAATGAAAATATAGAAAAATAAATTCTCATTTGTAGAGTTAATTTCATAAAAACATAAAAATAGACATTCTTTAAAATGAATTGGGTCTTATAAAGTTAGATCATTTAATACTTAGTTTAGACATCTTTATCTTAATCTGAATCTATCTGAATGAAATCTTTCAAAGACTACAGCTAACAGGTTAAATCAAAACAGAAATAATTTCTCTAAGTCACATTTTACAGACTCTGGTCTAATTTCCAGGTCTTTGATTCATCTTGAGTTGACTCTTGTATAGGGTGACAAAGATTTAATTCTATTTTTCTATCAATGGATAACCAGATTTGCCAACACCATTTGTTGAAAAATTATGTTGATATGTTCATATGTGTTTGGCACCTTTGCTGAAAATCAATGTGCTTTAAAATGTGTGAGTTTTTTTTTCTGTATCTTCTATTCTGTTTCATTGTTTATATATCTGTATCTCTCTATATATGTATTCTATAGCTCTTTATTTATATTTATATATTGTCTATATTTGTTTTTGTTGTTTTTAATTTTATATTGATGCAGCGTAGCTGTACATTTTAACGGGGTAAAGGCATACATGCACACATCACTCATCTAGTCCTTCCCCAATTCCAACCCCATTCACTCCCCCCTCCCTCCTTCTCATGTTTGGCTTAGTGATTGATTTGATATGCTTATAAATGTACATCATGTACCTTAGGGTGTTGTTTGTTTTTGTGAGATTTTTGGTGGTCTTGGCATGCTACCTCTTAGCTATACCCTGAGACCTATTTTTATTTTTTTTATTTGGAAACAGTGTCTCACCATGTTGCAAATGGCCTCATTAAGTTGATGAGACTGGCCACAAACCTGTGATCCTCCTGTCCAAGCCCCACAAGAACTGGGATTACAAATATGTGTTACAACACCCAACTTTCTGTAGTATAATGTAAAGCTGAGAATTGCTTTGGGTATTCTGGGTCTTTTGTTCTTCCATATGAAATTTAGGACTGATTTCTCTAGGTCTGTGAAGAATGACATTGGTATTTTGATAGGTATTGCACTGACTCTATAGATCACTTTTGGTAGCACGCCCATTTGGGTAATATTTATTTTGCCTATTCAAAAGCACAGAAAATCTTTCCATCTTCTAAAATCTTAAATTTCTTCCTTTAGTGTTTTACAATTTTTGTTGTAAAGGTCTTTTAGTTCCTTGGCTAAATTTATTCCTAGGAGTTTTATTGGTTTGTTATTATTTTGAATGGTTGGTTTCTTCAATTAGACCTCCAAACCTAAGAAAACTGAAATAAGAATTAACAAATGGGATAGAATTAAACCAAAACTTCTCTGTTTATCAAAGGAAACCATTAAGAGTCTAAAGTAAGAGCCTACAGATTGGGATAAGATGTTTGCCAACTATTTCTCTGATAAAGGACTAATATACCAAGTACTTAAAAGCCATAACACTGTAAAAGCAATAGCCCAATCAAGAAATGGGCAATCGAACTAAATAGACACTTTACAAAAAAAGAAATACAGATATCCAATATATACATAAAAATGTTCAACATCATATAGCAATCAGGGATATACAAATAAAAACTATGCTGAGGTTCATCTAGCCTAAGTTAGAATGATAATCATCAAGAAGCCAAACAACAATAAATGCTAGTGAGGATGTGGAGAAGTACGAACTCTTTTACACTGTGTTTGGTATTGCAAATTGGTACAGCCTCAATGGAGATCAGTGTGAAGATTCCTCAGAAAACTAAGAATGAATCCACCACATGATCTAGATCTAGCTATACCAATCCTGGGTATCTTTCCAAAGGGATTGCAATCAGAATATTATAGTAATACATGCATATACATATATATATAGCAGCATAATTTATAATAGCCAAATTATGGAACCAACCCAGGTGTCCATCAACACATGAATGGATTAAAAATATGGTATATACACACAGTGGAATTCGACTTAGCAATAAAAAAAGAACAAAGTCATATCATTTGCAAGAAAATGGATGGACCTGGAGAACATTGTTAAAAGAAATCAGCCATTCACAGAGAATGAGGAGTCAAATGTTTTCTATAATATGCAGAAACTAGGAAGGATAACTGGCAAGGAGAAACTGGCAAGATAAGAACGTTGGTTTTAGGAAGGGAAGGGGACAATTAATGTAGTAAACACTTTTACTGACATTATGTGCATGTGTGAGAATACCCATGCCAATCCCAATATGCTATATGGGGAAGGAGGAGTGGGGAGGGAGCTGGGTGAAAACTCACCAAGTGCTGTGTGAGAGAAAACATAGGACCCTTGACTTTCTGATACTGGTTCATCTCAGCAGTTTTCGCTAGTTCTGTTCATTTTCCTGCCAAATATATGTTTTTTGTTTTTTTATGGCTGAGTAAAACTCCACTGTGCATATGAGCTACATTTTCTTTAACCATTCATCTGTTGTTGTTTTTTTTCCGGGGGGGAGGGGGGGCTGGGGATGGAACCCAGAGGCATTTGACCTCCGAGCTACACATCCTGCCCTATTTTTTATTCTTTATTTTGAAACAGGGTCTCACTAAGTTGCGGAGGGCCTCACTAAGTAGTAGCTGAGGCTGCCCACAAACCGCAATCCTTGGTCTCAGCCTCTGGAATGCTGGGATGACAAGTGTGCACCACCATGCCCGGCTTAGCCATTCATCTGTTAATGGACACCTTGGTTGGTTCCATTATTTGGATATTGGGAACTGTACTACTATAACCATGAGTATACAAGTATCACTATAGTATTCTAACTGTAATTCTTTTGGAAAGAGACATGGAATGGGTATGTGGTGGTCTCCTTTCTTATATTAGTTGTGTGTCTATGAAATAAACTAAAACCAATTTTTTTAACTTTTTGTGACTGATTAATCTTACTTAGCATAATGTTCTCCATTTCCATGCATTTCCCTGAAAATTACATAATGTTGTTTACTCTATGACCGAGTAAAATTCCATTATGTATATATCCCATAGATTTGTAATCCATTCATCTGTTGATGGACATCTTGGCTGGTTCTATAGTTTGTCAGTGGTGAATTGTGTAGCTATGAATATAGACATGCATGAATTAGGCAGAAGCTAAAGAGAAAACAGGTCATAGGAGGAACTGTACATGAAAAAGGAGAAACCATAGATGAGCAAATAAGGTGACCTAAATGAAGGGGCTGAGGGGGGAAAGATGGAAATTCCCTAATGTACATGTTGTACATTCATAAATATATTAACATCAATCAGTTAAATATATTAAGCCAAACATGAGAAGGAAGGAGGAGAGAGAGAATGGAGTGGAAATTGGGTAAGGGCTAAATGAGTGATGTGTGCATATATGCCTCTACCATCTTGTACCCCAATTAGGATGTATGACTACAATGCACCAATAATAAAACAAAATAAGTATAGCTATATTTATTTCACATCGCTTAAGCTCCATGGTTTCTGATATTTAAAACAAGAAACAAATTTAAGTTAGCTACAGTTATTTATTTTGAAATGTTGCCATGCTTATAAATATTCACTTTTGAAATGATTCAAGTTTTCCAAAGTAAATGTGAATAACAATGAAAAACATAATTAAAATATAAATTTGGAGTATAAGCATCTAGTGTTTAATAGCTTGCCCTGAATGTGTTGTAAAGTAAATTTCTGTTGAGTTAGAAATGTTCTACATCTGTTATTTTTTATGAAATTTGAATATTACTTTTATAGGACACACAACCAGAACATAGAGCACCTCACAGAGTGTCCCCGTGGCAAGAAAAGTAAATGTCTTTTGGGTTCAGAACTCTGGGAATGAGACTTTGTAGGTTTTGTTTGTTTTGAGTTCAGAAGACAAGAATATAGTGTTCCAAAACTGCTGAAGTTCTCAGCAATTATGTCCCTGGGTTCAATCCCCAGCACCATAAAAATAAAAAGATTAGAGGTAGCAACCTTCATATTAATTAAAGTACTGAATTACGAATCCCATCCTGTGCACTAAAATTGTAACGGGGGGCTTAGTGTTTACAATAAATTTGGCATCAGATTCTCAATGAGCCATCAGTGTGTTCTGGGGAACCCCCAAAACAGATGATTCTTCATAACTGACCAGTCAA
The DNA here is from genome assembly GCF_963383645.1 of Muscardinus avellanarius. NCBI lineage: Eukaryota > Metazoa > Chordata > Mammalia > Rodentia > Gliridae > Muscardinus > Muscardinus avellanarius. Next base: position 48,673,252 of record NC_137787.1, on the reverse strand, counting down.
GCAGGAATGCTTACGTCTCCTAAGTACTGCTCAGCTGGTTCAGCCTTGGGTTCGTTTTCTGGAAAATGAAATAGCCTTTGATAGTACTCATAATAGAGATCTCTGTATTACACTGAGATCGTAGAACTCTTTCACTGGCTTTAGGAATTAGGTCCTTATTTTAAAGGATCACTTAGATACACTGAGAAATTTCCGTTACTTGACTGTGCTGTTTGCTTTTTGCTGTGTTCTAGTGGTTTGGCAATAGATTAGAGGTTGGGTTTTCTACCATTTGGTCTTAATTATCTAGGAACAATCTGATTTCCATTATTACATTCACATGGCAGTGTGGCCGTGTAGTTCTATTAGAAAAGAGGTTTCTTCTGCTCTGCTAGGCTCATGAACACCTCCAGAAGACTGTTCCATTATAAGATGTGGGCATAGCAAGTTGAGTCAAATTGTATCTGTTAACTCTTATTTTTTAGTACCTACATTTAACTTTTCTGTGTCTAGAAGCTTTTAACCAAATCAATCTATTGCCAGGAAGTTAACTGAATAAAATTGTAGTTCTGAGGAGTATTGGGCTTTCTTTTGCTGAGTAAAATAAACGTCTCTCTTTCAATTAAAGCTAGTATTAGATAAAATTTTACCTTTTCATAATTAACTGTGCAGCCACTGATTAGACTTGATAAGACAATTACAATCTAAAATGTGCATTTCACTGCGGGTAAACAAACCTGCTTATTTATTTTTCTCTGGTTCTTTCTAAACTACTCTCCAAGTCAGAATGGGCAAGAACAGATTGCGAAAACTCTCAATTACACAACAAGCCAAATGGGAATCTTAAACACAGACATAAATTTTAAACATGAACACCGGTACGGAAACATTTGGTGCCCACAAAGAAATAATTATCAGTCCACAACTTCACTTCCATAATTGTTAGTCGCATGAAAGATGATTTGAAAGAAGCCCCTTCTAATAGGAAGTCAATATGTTTCCATTCCAATGCAGATGAGGAGAACCTGGTCAAGTCATTTAGCCTGTTCTTGATTCACATTTCTCTGTGATTTGTTGATAGCCAGATCCATTTAACTTGTGACACTTTTGTAAGAATTATAAGATAATAGTTCTTAAAACTAAGAAAGAGAGCCAGGAGTGGTGGCGCACGCTTGTAATCCCCGCGCTTGGGAGGCAGAAACAGGAAGATTATGCAGGTTCAAAGCCAGCCAGGCTGGCTTAAGAAACCCTGTTTCCAAATAAAAATATAAACTAGGTCTGGGAGTGTAGCCCAGAGGTAGAAGGGTTTCCAGGAACCCCAGTACCACCAAAAAAAAAAAAAAAAAAAAGAAGAAGAAAAAGGAGGAGGAGGAGGAGGAGAAGGAGGAGGAGGAGGAGGAGGAGGAGAAAAGCTAAGACAGAATATAAGCCACGTGTGGATATATAAACCTGAAAAAAAAAAGAATTTGTGGTGCTCTAAGTTCTAAATTAGAGAATTTTTTACTTTCCTTTTACAAAAATCACTTCCTTTTTATACTTTTCTTGGTGCATTATAGCCTCACATCACAATGCAGTGATAGTGGCACACAGGCACACAGCACATTGTGGGCTTCCCCAGCTCTTCCGCACTCCCCCTTCTCCATACAGGATACTGAGATTGGCATTGGCATTCTCACATTTGTATGTGTCAGTGGAAGTGATTCCTTCATTAAAAGTGTATTTAAGCCGGGCGTGGTGGTGCACGCTTGTAATCCCTGCACTTGGGAGGCGGAGACAGGAGGATCGCACATGTTTGAAGCCAGCCACGCTGGCTTAAGAGACCCTGTTTCCAAAAATAAAAAAAGTATAAAATAGGTCTGGGAGTGTAGCCCGGAGGTGGAAGGGCTTCCAGGAAACCCAGTACCACCACCACCAAAAAAAAAAAGTGTATTTAAGAAATAATATTTGTGGATGTAACTGAAGTATATCCTGCAGTCAGCCAGACCAGAAAGTCAAGGGAGGCATGTTTTATCTCACATGTGGAAGGTAGAGAGAAGATAAACAGGAAAAGGGACTTCAAGAAGTGGAGACTGATCCAACAGAGAAGCGAGGGGGTTGGGAGAGTGAGTGAAGCAGGAAGTCTGGGGATGGAAACAGACCAAGTAATGCTATGTGCATATGTGAGTGTACCACCGTGAATCTTCCCATCTCTTACAATTCCAGTGTACCAATACATTTCTTTATAATGATGCTGAAAATATGCCATACAAATGAACTTGAGAAATATCAATCAGCATGTTAGCCTAGAATGATTTGCTAGAACAGTTTATGCTTCCATTCTCTTGTCCAACCTTCAGAACTCTTTGTAATCTTCTTAACTACAATTTTTTTGTGTGTGGTACCAGGAATGGAACCCAGGGGCCTTCTACCACTGAGCTACACCTCCAGACCTATTTTATATTTTATTTGAAACCAATATCTCTCTAAGTTGCTGAGAGCCTCACTAAGCTGCTGAGGCTGGCTTTGAAACTGCAACCTTCCTGTCTCAGCCTCCCAAGTACTAGGATTACAAGCATGCGCTACCACATCCGGCAAAATAATTAATTTAAACATTCCTATTTAAGTTATAAATCTAGAGCTGAAAGAGGTAGCACATTCCTATAATCCCAGTCTTGGAGGCTGAAACAGGAGGATGGCAGGTTCATAACCAGCCTCAGCATTTTACTCAACTATGTAGCAAGACCCTATTCCAAAAAGGAGTGGGGGCTGGAAGTATAGCTGAGAGATAGAATGCCTCTGGGTTCTATTGCTAGTACCACAAATCCATACATATTCATACATAAATAAATTAATTAAATAATTATAACTGTGTACTTGTATATCACTATTAACATGATCTACATTATGATGTGATAGTATAATGCACCAAATATTATATTAAAAATAAAAAATTAAATTAAATACAATTTTACACCAACCACTCTATGAAATAATGCTCATAACTTACACTGTTTACAAGTACTTTTTCAAGGGTGGGAATGCACATAAACTCACAATAGGCTATGTACTTAGAAAACCAGGGTTTTGTCTGCATATATCCAAAGTCTAAAGCTGAAAGCTGCCAGAGTCCTGCAGACGACCAGGATCACTGATCCATGGACCTCTATGATGGATTCACAGAAAGGCACGTTCCCTATATTTCAGTCTGAAATTTCCAAAATAAAGCATTAAAAGGAAAAAAATAAATTTAAAGGGACTTACTTTTTAAATTTAATCTTAATTAGGATTTTAAATATCTGCTACTTCAATAACTACTTTAATCTGGAAATTTGTTTTATATATAAAAAAGAAACCGTTAATAGCACAAAATAAAATTTCATCATCATTACCACAGAACTCTAACTTTTTTTTTTTTTTTTTTTGGTGTTGGTACTGGGGTTCCTGGAAGCTCTTCTACCTCCGGGCTACACTCCCAGAGCTATTTTTTTTAAATATTTTTATTTGGAAACAGGGTCTCTTAAGCCAGTGCGGCTAGCTTCGAACCTGCGCGATCCTCCTGTCTCCGCCTCCCAAGCGCGGGGATTACAAGGGTGCGCCACCACGCCCAGCTAGAACTTTTAGCGCAGTTCTGTTTTGGTTTAAATGTATTTAGTATTTAGTGATAGTATTAAAACACTGTTATATCATCTCTATGTGTGTGTGTGGGTGCAGGAGGATGGTATTGGGGATTGAATCCAGGGGTGTTCTACATCTGAACTATACCACCCAGCCCTATTTTATTGTTCTTAAAAAAAAAAAAAAAAAAAAAAAACAGGATCTCACTAAGTTGCTGAGGCTAGCCACAAACCTGCTATCAGCCTGCCTCAGCCTGCCAAGTGCTGGGGTTGCAGGTGTGTGCCACCACACCCAGCACTGTTGTAGCATTTGACCTTGCTGTTACACTTGTGAAAAGCTGTACCATGGCCTAAGCACACCAGCATACTACTTACTGAAGAAAGAATCACAAAACTATGGCAACAATAAATATTAACTATGGACATTCACTATTACTATACCTTAATAACCTAACCACTTTTGCATAATTACCATGTAATTGTTGTGCAAAGAATTCCTCTGAGTATAATTATTTAGATTATGTACGTGTTCCTGAAGATCAGGGCACTTGGAATTATGAGCACCAAGGTGTAATCAGTGATGCCATGTGATTTTGCAGGACAGTCCAAATTATTGTTTCTAGCCATCTGCCAAACTACTGACTGAGTATTCCCCAAAAGATCAAGTTGGTTTTCATCTAAGAAATGCATGCTTTATTTTAGAATTTTTATAGGTACATTGTAATTTTACTTGATAGTAAGATTTATAGTTCATATATGAATCACTATAAATTATGTATGTAATTTTTAAAAAATGAACATTCCTAAATAGTATTTTTGAAAGTTTATTAATATATTTTTTAGTCTTAAAAAAGGATCAGCTTCAAGCCAGGTATAGTGGTACACACCTGTAATCCCATTATTTGGGAGGCTGAGACAGGAGGATCACAGGTTCAAAGCCAGCATATGGTAACTTAATACCCTGTTTCAAAATAAAAAGGGGTAAAAATGTAACTCAGAGGTAGAACATCACTGGGTTCAAGCCTCATTATCAAAATAAATAAATAACATTTCTATTTACTATCTTATGCTTTATCTTAATAGAAACACTCATACCAAGTTATACTTTTAGCTAAATAATTTTATATATAGTGCCGGGCATGGTGGCACACGCTTGTAATCCCTGCGCTTGGGAGGCAGAGACAGGAGGATCACGCAGGTTCCAAGCCAGCCTCACTGGCTTAAGAGACCCTGTTTCCAAAAAAAGAAACATAAAAAAATAGGTGCCTGGGAGTGTAGCCCAGAGGTAGAAGGGTTTCCAGGAGTCCCAGTACCACCAAATAAATAAATAAATAAATAAATAAATAAATAAATAAATAAATAATTTTACATTAAATTAGACAAAATATTTATTGACAGACTATTATATACATAGTACTCTTTTATATACATCGAGAATTTATTATATACATAATATTCTAAGTTATGTAAGACATTTTAGAGAAACAAAATTTTGAACACAAGGAGCTTAAAATTGAAATCTACAAATAAGTAAAAGGTGGCCACAAATGACCAAATCAGTCAATAAACTATATAGATAAAAAATAAATCTCTAAAATTATATGTCTGTACTATCATTAAGTATCTAGATAGATGGAGAGTTATCACCAGGGAGATGAAGAGGGAAGCCAGTGATTATGTAACTGTATGTGCATATCAATAGAGTGATCTGGAACATCTGAGACCATCAGAAATGAAACTGCCACAGGGAAACCTGCCCTCAACTCAGATATCTCATATACCCTGTTTCTCTTTTCCCTCGGCTTACAGAAATGTGTAAAGAAGTGTCTCCTAGGTAAAGAACATCCCTCAACCCATTTGGTCCTTTTAACTCTAATTTAGTTGACTAACTTTTTCAGTGAGGTTTATCAAAAGTTAAATTTTTGTTGGCTGCCTCAAAGCCCCATTAATGTGATTTTGAAGTGTGACTCCTAGCTGCAGAGCCAGCAGCAGACCCTAACTCTCTGCATGCTCTTTCTGCCCAATTAAAGGAAATTACCAAGGCTGCCAGGCAAGCCTTAGGGGAAATGAGATGTGGAGCTTGGTTTGGAGAGGCTGAGCTGGGCTGAGCTGAGCACTGAGACGCCCTGGCAGCCATGCTCTCTGGTTCCTCAGAGGCTCCTTTAGGCCATTGGCTGAAGCTGCTCTTCAGCGCTTCTGCCCAGATTGCCTCATCCTGAGACCCCTGGGACACATTTCCCCCTTATGACTCAGTATTCAGGACTTCTCTCCTCTGGGCCTTTCCCTTTTCCCTCTCTGGACCCTTGTGCCCCCCACCCCTCCTCAACAATGAGGCAATGTCCCCCCATACCTCTGACCTTTGTCCACGGTCATTTCTAGGGAAAAATGGAGCATTGATGGAACGGGCAACTTCTTTCTTGCCCCTTGCTTACACTATTGCCCTAAGTGAATAAAGGCATAATTATGACATTTATTTGGCTTGTTGTTTTAATTGACCACTGTAAAGTCCCCAAAAGCTGCCCAGACTGAGAAGCAGACCCAGTGTAGTGAATGACTTGCTTCTTATTTATTATCACTCTAATTTATTTGAGGTTCTTGACAACTCTCTCTTCCTATCTCCGATGAGTCTGACCACTTGGAATGTCCCCTTATAAGGGAAGCCATCTGAGATGAATGTTTTGAATTCTGGTTCTGCTTTCTAGCTTATAAAGGAATAAGTCACAAAGAATTTGTAACCTTAATTCCCATGTGTCTATCATAACAAAGACATGTAACTATTGCATTAGTAGTATTTAAAAGGAATGCTTTGAGAATTGGATTTTAAATGTATATTGTAGCCTGTTATGGAAATTCTGCAAAGCTGTAATGTTGTTTACAAGCGTTCATTCCTGCCTTTTGACTGATGACTGATGATGTTCCTCCTTCCCATCTCATGACACAGGGGCCTTCTCCATACTTAACTCAGGCTTCCCTCATTTGCCTCTTTGCTGTCTTCCTATCAAGTCTTAATGAATGCAATATTATATACTAAATATCTAAACATGTAATATTTTAATGAAAACATAATTAAGCAACTGAGAATCTAAGGGCTATAACAACAGGAAAGTCCACTTTAACTACATGCTTTAATTTTAATAAAGTTATGGTTGAAGCATCTTATTCTCACAAAACATCCTTTTTTACAAATGCATTTTCACTAGTCCTCTTCCCTTCCTCCATGCCTTCTTTCTTCTCCTTAGTATATCTCTCTTTCTGTCCGCCCTTTGCAGCTGCTGCACAGAATGTCTGCCCATGAGCCACATGGGCTTCAGAGATGCTCATCCTCTTTCTGGCATAGTAGTGATGGCTCATCTTCCTGTCTAAACATGTCTTCCATTTCTGTCACTCCTGTCAACTCGCCTGCATCCAGAATGTCACTGGGACTGTTAATACCATCGCCTTCTAAAAGTGGCCTTCACAAGCCAGTCAGTGAGAGCAGCATTCCAAGACCTCATGTAATTTGTAAAGCACAAAATTCTTTTTATTATCCTCCTTAATTCTTGCAGAAGCTTTCCTTAGTATAATATGGTAGTCGGGTATGTCTTCAGTTAATGTGATGGGACCCGGAGCCTCTGTGTGCCATTTTTGTTTCCTTTAGTTCCATGATAGTAGAGTTTCCAGTAGAGAGTGATGATAGTACAGAAATCCAGAAAGATAAAATAGGTAGGACAAGTACTTATAGTGCCTGGAGGACCCCTCAGATATAATATTGGGGAAATGAGGTCATTAGTAATATGGGTAAAAGTAATTTTAATACATTATGCTAAGTGAGATAAGACAGTATCAGCAAGTCAAGGGTCGCTTGACTTGTTTTTACTCTTATGTGGAAGGTACAGAGAAAATAAGAAACAAAAGGGATTTCAGATGAAAGAGAATAGAGATCAATAGAATGGAGTAAAGGGGGAAGGAGAAAAGGAAACTTGAAGTAAACGGTTCAAATCATGTTATGTCTCAATATGAAGATAACACTATCAATCTCATTAACATGTACACAGAGGGAAGAGTTGGGAAATTCACCAAGTGATATGTACATATATAAAGATATTACTTTGCATCTCACTATGTTACATAGTTATGTTGCACCATAACATTACTTTTTTTCTTTTCTTTTCTTGTCTTTTTTTTTTTTTTTTTTTTTTTTTTTTTTTTTTTGCAGTACTGGGCATTCTACCTCCAAACAACAAATCCCTTGCCTTTTTTTTTTTTTTTTTTTAAGTATTTAGAAACAGGGACTCACAGAATTGCAAAGGGCCTCACTATGTAGCTGAGGCTGTTCATGAACCTGGATCCTCCTGTCTCAGCCTCCCAAATGCTGGGATTACAAGTGTATGCCACCATGCTTGGCTCAACTTTTTTTTTTTTTTGTGGTACTGGGGGTGGAACCCAGTGGCTTTCTACTCCAGGCTATACTCCCAGACCTTTTTTATATTTTATTTGGAAACAGGGTCTCACTAAGTTGCTGAGAGCCTCACTAAGCAGCTGAGGCTGGCTTCGAACCCGTGCGATCCTCCTGTCTCAGCCTCCCAAGCGTGGGGATTACAAGCGTGCGCCACCACGCCCGGCTCTCAACATTATTTTTTAAAAGAGGAAAAAATGTAACATAGTCTAGATTGATCTGCATTAAGGATGAATGAAATAAAACTAAGGCCATAAAGCTGGTGTGTCTTTCAAGGAGCTTAGTTTTGAAGGGACAAGAAAGAAAGATGAAGCCAGATGTGGTGGCACATGCCTGTGATCAGAGTACTTGGGAGGCCGAGATGGAGAAATCTCAGGTTCAAAGCCAACCTCAGCAACTTAGTGAGACCCTCTTTCTAAAAAAATTAAATAAAATAAAATAGGGCTAGGGGCGTAGCTCAGAGGTAGACTGCTTCTAGGTTCAATCCCCATCACAAGAATGAGAGAAAGAGAAAAAGAGAAAGAGGAGAGGAGAGGAGAAGGGGAAGGATGGAGAGAGGGAAGAAGGGAAGCAAGAAAGGGAGTGAGAGAGGGAAAGGAAAGAAAAGGAAAAAGAGCCAGAGTGAATATGTTTTTTGTTGGTTTGTTCTATTTTGAATGACAGGTATTATTTGAATATTTTCACATTTTAAGAAGAAGGAAATATATGGAAACCAGGGAGATCAGAGGGATGGATCATTAGATAAGAGGAAAAGGATGAGAGAAATTGTAAATTGTTGAAGAAAGGAAATGACATTTTTTGCATGAAAATGCATTTATAATCATTTTAATGGGAAAACAAATTTATTACTTTATATATAATGAGTCACAAATATTTTCATCACCAGTAGCATTTGTGAATCAGGAAAATGAACGTTTTTTGAAAACTGTCTTCAAATATAACCAATTTGAATGATCTCTGTCCATGGTCTTAGGTGAAAAGAATTTTTTTCTTCTATTCCTCCCCAGAAAGAAATTATCTTTCTTTTATTCCTGATATTCTCCATTTGACAAATCGATGTTTGTCCAATCTTTACATCACTTCTTGACTAAAATTTACAGTTTTCATGTTTGTTTTCCTATATTTCAGCCCTGACTCATATTGTATCTGATAATTTAGTCATTTTGTTGCTACATGGAGATTCTTAATTTATTTTTCTTTATAGAAAATATGATAAAATTTTATAAGAATGAAATATCCTGCAATGAGTATCTATTGGTTTTCTGTGTCCTTATAAATGCAAACTAAAATATATTGTTCTTTTATGAATGTAAAAATATATTAATTATGTTTCAATGATTATAATTAAGAAGGTAGATCACTTATATTCTATTATTTCTGTTTAAAAATTATAATCTCATGTATGTGTATTACTGAAATTATGTCTTTAGATAGAGCTTTTAACATGTTTCTAATTTTCTAGAACAAATGGAAATTATTTCTAGATATACAAAAATATAAAATATCATGTGATCCATCTAGAATAGTATTATCACCTTGTTTTGCCATCATTTTTGAGAAAGGTTTTGTAGAAATATTCTGTTACTTTCTTTTAAAAGATAATTTGGCATAACAGTTGGAACCATGTGAAATTGTCAGTATTTAATCTACAAAATGGTAAGTTTATATGATGCAATGGAATTTATGGTAATTTATGTATGTTGTATATGCATATAAAAATCAAGCATTATAATGTGGGTGTCTATGTGAAATGTTACCCTAATTCATATGACTTTTATTGCAGGCAGGTAGTGTGACACCCAAGTCACCCTCCACTGACATCTTTGATATGATTCCATTTTCTCCAATATCACACCAGTCTTCGGTACCTACTCGCAATGGCACACAACCTCCTCCAGTACCTAGTAGATCTTCAGAGATTAGTAAGAGATTGAAATCAAGATTTTTTTTCTATATTTGGGTGCATTTTAAATGTTTAACACTTTGTAGGAAACTAAATTCTCAGTGATCTCATTAACAACCTTAATGATTAAAGTATTTTTATAAATGCCAAATTCAGTTCTTTTTTTATTTAATAATTAAAAGGATACTACTAAACACACCTATTTGAAAATTGAATGTATTGTATTAACAATAATGTTGTGGCATAGCTTTATTTAAATCATGGCAGAATTGCTTAATTATATGTTTGTTAAGCTTGGGATTATATTTTAAATATTTTACTTTATTGAAAATAGCTATGGTAATAATTATATTCATTTTTAACAGACTAGATCATGGTTTAAATATTCTTATTATATACTGCATGGGTATTTTTGTTAGACAAAAAACATGAATTATATGAATTTCATGATTTGTTTATATGTTAATAATATGTGAGGGTTTTTTCTGGGGGTCCCAAAAATATTATAAAGACATCGTTATTCTGATTTGTTTCCTGTGTATCTGGGAGGATTATCAGAATGTATTTGTGAATTAAATCGCGTCCAAAAGTGTTTCTTTGTTTTAGCTGTTTGCTAATCCGCACTGTCATAGAAACTAAAAACATAGTTCCCTGTGGCCAGGTGCCCATCACTAAGCCCACAGCAGTACTGAAGAAAAGAAATTGTTACATATTATGCTTTATATAATTTTCTCTAGTTCACATTAAGACATTTGGAACAGAATTCTGAAGTTTTTGCTAAAGACTTTAGTACAAGGCAAGGTCTATAGTTTATTTGTTTTTCCTGTGGAACAAAGAACATCGCTCATGTTAGTTATTTAGCACATTGTAGAGGGCTAATTCATCACTACTAAATAACACCATTAGGGACTTTAAAATCAGCTTATAAAAATATTTCAAAACATCAACTCAAAATAGATATTGGAATGAGCAAGGGTTTTTTTGGACAAAACTCCAAAAGCATAGGAAATAAAAGTAAAAATAGAATTATATCAAACAAAGAAAACTTCGCCATAGCAAAGGAAACAATCAACAGAGTGAAGAAACCACCTATAGAATAGGATAAAATATTTGAAAACTAAATATCTGACAGGAGATTACTATCTAGAACATATAGGGAACTCACACAGCTCAAAAAAAACAATACATACATATAGCCCAATAGAAAATGGGAACTAGGTCTAAATAAACATTTCTCACAGAAAACAAACAAATGGCCAACGGTGCATGAAAAAAAGTTCAGTATAAATAATTATCTGGATATATAAAAAACACAATGATACAGCATCTCACTACAGCTAGACTGGCTTTATCAAGGAGATAACAGATAACACATTTTGTCAAAAATACAGAGAAATGGGAGTCCTGGTACACTACTATATGGAATATGCATTAGTACAGCTTTTATGGAAAACAGCCTGGAGGTTCCTCAAAATATTAAAAATAGAATTACCATGTGGTGCAGCTATCTGACTCCTTATAATATACCAAAGTAAAAAAAAATCAGTCTATGAAAGAGACATCTGCATGCTCATGTGTTTTGAAAAACTATTCACAATAGCCAATAAATGGAAACAACCTAACTGTTCATCATCTGATGAATTTAAAAACAATTGTTGCATATACGTAATTGAATATGATTCAGGCATAAAAATTAATGAAACATGGCCATTTGGAAAAACATGGATGGAGCTTAGTCTTATTATGATAGTGAAATAAGCCAGACACAGAAAGACAAGTATCACCTGATGCCATTCACATCTAGAATATAAAATAGTTGATCTCATACAAGTTGAGAGTACAGCAGTGCTTACCAGGACAGGATAGAGGGAAGGGAGAGGGGACCAATAGGTACTAAGTTAGAGTTTGATAGTAAGAAGAAATTCTAATGTGCGATTGCATAGTAGAGTAACCATAGATAACAACAGTGTGCTATATTTTTTAAATAGCTAGAGGAAAAGATTTTAATTTTTATTATAAACAAATTATACATGTTTGAATAATTAGATATGTTTAATCTGATTTAAACATTACACGATGTATATATCAAAATGCTATGTGGTAATTCATAAATATAATTTTATGCTTTTATCAGATTTTTTAAATTTTTTATTGAACATAAAAGGTATACATTTAAACTATACTTGGTGCCTTCCCCCCCGTCCCCCATTTCCCCTTACCCCCCTCCCACCAATGATTGTTCAGGGTAACCATGCCATATTCATAATTTTACACATATTCGAATGTAGACCCTCATTAATCAAGTTCAGCCTTCCTCCTCTCCTATCTTTCCATTCAAGCTTTGCTGGTATTTCCCCTCCATTACCTGGAGTACCACTGGTATCCTCTAGGTTCCCTAGTTTGGGCATATTAGAGGAAACATATGTACCTTCTCCTTCTGTGCTTGGCTGATCTCACTTAACATAATGCTCTCCACGACTTTCCATCTTCTTGAAAATAATATGATTTTGTTCTTCTTTATGGCTGAGTAGAATTCCATTGTGTGTATTTCCCAGAGTTTTGCAATCCATTCATCTGTTGATGGAGACCTGGGTTGGTTCCATATTTTGGCTATTACGAATTGTGCTGCTATGAACATAGGTATGCATATGTTGCTGTATTTCTCTGAATTCAACCCTTTTGGAAAAATACCCAGGAGTGGTAGAGCTGGATCATATGGTGGATCTATTCCCAGCTTTCTTAAGAATCTCCACACAGATCTCCATAGTGGCTGAACTAGTTTGCACTCACACCAACAGTGTAAAAGAGTTCCTCTTTCCCCACATCCTCGCCAGCATTTGTTGTTATTTGATTTCTTTATGCTTGCCACTCTGACTGGGGTTAGATGGAATCTCAGTGTAGTTTTGATTTGCATCTCCCTGATGGCCAGTGATGTAGAACATCTTTTCATGTATCTATTGGCCCTTTGTATCTCTTCTTATGTGAAGTGTCTATTTAGTTCATTTTTAGTTTGATGCTATCCCACTTGTTAATTCTTGCTTTAATATCCTGAGCTTTGGAGGTTTTGTTGAGAAAGTTACTGCTTGTGCCAATACGTTGTAATGTTGAACCTATGCTCTCCTCTACTAACAGGAGGATTACACTGGTTCGAAGCCAGCCTCGCTGGCTTAAGAGACCCTGTTTGCAAATAAAAATATAAAATAGGTCTGGGAGTATAGCCTGGTAGAAGGGTTTTCAGGAACCCCAGTACCACAAAAAAAAGAAATATACATTTTAATTTATCTGAATATTTTTGTACCAGTGCAAAAATTTGGAGGAAATAATTCATGCTATACCTGTCAAAGTGTATTTTAAAAAATGTCACCAACTCCAGGATGCCAAAATGGAGTCTGCTTGTCCATATGAATGTTCCTGAATCGCTTTCTTTTTTCCAGTATTTTACCACCTTAAATCTCATCACAGATTCACTGATTTATTTACTTATTCAATGAACATATCTTTTGTACATATATAGGACTTGAATGGTGTGCTAAATTCTTTCAAGTAAATATATTTTATTGATGTGTCCAGATATCTTATACAAAATGCACTTCCTTAGAGCATGTGAATTTTTTACTGCAATTAAAAGTTCAGTTTTAGACGGACATGGTGACACACGCTTGTAGTCCCAGTACTTGGGAGACTGACACAGGAGCATCACAGGTTTGCGGCCAGCCTCAGCTATTTAGTGAGGCCCTCTGCAACAACTTAAGTAGACCCCGTTTTAAAATAAGAAATAAAATGGGCTAGGGGTAGAGCTCAAAGGTAGTATTCCCCTGGGTTCAGTCCCCAATACCTCAAAAAACGTTCATTTATTTTGTGCTGGACTATGCTGAATAATATCATCATCAGTGTCTTAAATAAGACATTAGTTTCATTAATAATTTTAAAGATACACTGTTCCAAGGCTCCATAGCCACTATTCTCTACTTAAAACAAATTTCTTTAATCCAAGTTGAAATATAGAGAGAGGAGAGTGAATGTGTTTGACGATATTTAGAAGGAATAATCTATTAGGATGGTGAATGAAAGTCAATAATAGTTGTATTTAGGTATTTTTGATGAAATGCTATTAACAGGGAAAACTATCATTTGATCATTTAAATATTGTATTTTTTTACATTATTCTACCTTTGAAAGCTAACTCATCTCAACTCATTTTTTAAATTTTACTTACTATAATGTTTTCTTCCTTTTAGAACGGGACCTCTTTGGAGCTGAACCTTTTGACCCATTTAACTGTGGAGCAGGGGATTTCCCTCCAGATATTCAATCAAAATTAGATGAGATGCAGGTGATTATTTTAACAGCTTGTACTACAGCTGGTTTATTTCTATAGTATAAGAAAATGTTATATACTAAATCTACCTTTGTATTTTTATCACTATAGAAACTCACTTATTTTTAAAAAATAATTACACTTAGTCCTTAAATACTTCTACATATGATAAGGATTAAGTTGTTGGAGTTTTTAATGATTTGGTGTACAATGGGAAGGTGTTTTTTTTTTTAATACAAAGTGACATAGATACTAGTGGCTTGTTGTTTTGAAATCCAGAAACTCAAAGGTCATTGTACCAGATTTAAAAAGATTTCTCAGTCTTTACAATTATGAATTTCAAAACTGTAAATGGGTAAGTGAGGGAAAATCTTTGTAAGAGCAAAATCATTCTGTCTGAAAAGAAGCATTGTAACTATGGTTCATAACTGCTGAGCCCTTATTATAAAAGCAGACACCCAGTGACAGCTTCTTCAGGAATGTAGTCCAGTTGGGTTTTTACTTCTTTCTCTTTTTCATTTTTGAATTCCAAGTTATCACAAAGATGAAAAAATTTGATTTCAAAAGCTTTACACAGTGAGGCATGATTAATAAGCAACCTTAAAAAACTTGTCTTCTCTTAATGTTTGCCCTTACATTTTGATGAAACTGTTACACCCTCTTTTTATCAAAAGAATCCAGAGAAATACAAAGTATATTAAGATGCTTGAGAAGAGAGGACAGAGATACTAAAGTAACATTAAGGAAGTATTTCTGTTTTTTGGTCTTGGGCTAATCAATTTACTCTTAAATTTCATCTCCTTTCCTCAAAAACAGTTAATGAATGAGCTCTGATCTAACACTAAATTCACTCCTCATTTTGGGAAAATAATATAAATACCCATCTAATCATTTTGTATTGTGGCTTTGTCTAATTTTCTAGGTATGTGAGTTTCCTTATTGTTCTAAATTTAATATCATGCATGCATTTTAAAAGTTGAATTAATGTCAGGTATGGAAGCAACTCCTGTAATTTCAGTATTTGGGAGTCTGAGACAGGAAGATTGCAGGTTTGAGGCCACCTTCAGCAACAAAGCGAAACTGTTTCAAAATAAAATGAAAATGAAAAGGGCTGGTGGTATAGCTCAGACATATAATATAATGTCCCTGGATTCAATCCCCAATAGCAAATAAATGAAGGAAGGAAGGAAGAAGAGAGGGAGGAGGTAAGGAGCGAGGAAGAAATATTTAACATAAGCCTCTAGGTTTACAAAGAATATGTTAAACAGTATTTTTCAAGTTGGTTGATTTGTAATTCCCTTTCATATGAAACATTTTAGATCTTTAACATAAATGGCTATAACACTTCCAGAAAAGTTATAAACAGTTTATTCTTAGAGTTATTATAAAACCATAAGTGTAAAATATATAAATTAAACTGACACTGTAACACCAATGAAATTCAAAACAAGAGCTTTAATGTAACAAGATGTTATTTGGCTCAAACTAAAACATCACATTTCTCTTTATCTCAACATTTATGAAGGCACAAATCTTCCACCTCCTTTTTATATTTCGAATACCTTGACATTTTTACTCATATAATGACTTGATTAGTCATAATGCTATATCTCAAAATCAGCTCCTTTGCTCTTCAGTACATCTGCAGCTAGGGTTGTGCTACTTGGGACCAATTCATTTGGGAGAATAAACCTGAGCATGAGAACTGAGGGCCAGCACTTGTTCACAAGGGGTATGCAGGTCATAAAGACTCCTTTTCTTGGAAGGTTATTTCAGATTATTTTAAAATTGAAAAACAGCCGGGTGTGGTGGTGCACACCTATAATCCACGCGCTTGGGAGGCTGAGACAGGAAGATCACACAGGTTCGAAGACAGCCTCAGCTACTTAGTGAGGCTCTCACCAACTTACTGAGACCCTGTTTCCAAATAAAAATATAAAAAATAGGTCTGGAAGTATAGCCTGGAGGTAGAAAGCCTCTGGGTTCCACCCCCAGTACCACCAAAAAGAAAAAAAAGGAAAATTGAAAAACTCACTATAGATTTTTTATAGGCCTCTCTCTAAATTTTTGTAGTAACTAATTTGAAAAATACTTTATGAGGATGATTCAGTGGTATGTTGGTCCAGTTATGTTAAAGTGTGGTGCATTTGCTTTTGTTTTTGCTACTTCTAATATTTTCCTAATGTCTCTTTTCATTCTTTTCTGCGTTCATGGTGGGTAGCGCCAGAGATGGTTGGTATATTATTTTCTTAATATTTTTGAACTATTTGCAACCTTTTCAAAGCTAAAACCTTAATACTTGCATGCTTTCTAAAAGAAAACTTCAAACACCAGTTCCATATGGATGTGTCTGATAGTTAATTGTTTCTAAAGGCATTTCATAACCCCCACTTTAAGGTTATTTTTTATGACTCAGTCACTATTGTATTACTTACCTTACTGCTTATTTCTTTATTCCAAGATTACTTGGCAAGGTCACTTTCAGTAAAGTAAAATAAAAATTGCTTCATCTAGAGTTCGTGATGACTTTTGTTATTCATCTGGCTATCCTACTTAATCTAGCACACGTTTACCTACTACTTCTATCTTTACTTATCACGAAAATGTTATATAATATAATAGACTCTGAACATTGAATTGAATTAATAAGCCTGATGGAATATTTAGATTTTCTCTTTCACTTATAGAAGATTTTAACTAAGTACTTCCTAAGAGAATTGAATTATGAAGTTTGAAATCACAAATATATCTTATTCGTGCAGGTAGTTAAGAAATATTAAGCCATATTTTATTTTAATCAGGACATTAGATATTTATTTGAATTCAATAATGTAGTAATTTGATGAGATATAATTTAAAACATGTTGTACACATTTCCTATAGACAAAGCAGTAGGATATGTTGATAGACCAGAATTGTACTTTGTGAGCTCTAATAATTTAACATAATTATTTATGTTACATTATTAACATAATTAGATAATTATTAACATAAAAGAGACAAATGACAGTCAATGGAGGATGAAAAAATTATGCACAAAGAGTGTTAACTCAACAGGTTAATAATTAGAAGAAGATCTACATATAGCTGAAGCTTAGGATACCCAGATAAATCTCAAAAACACTAGGATGTTTAAAAGGGAATATATCTGCATATTCATCAGATTTTTGGATCTGATGAGAGAAATTTCTATAAGAAAAAATATGGGTGTATAGTTTTCTGAAGTTTTTATATAATCAGCTCTTTTAGAACATCTAAGTATATCACATACGTATAGTTAAGCAAGTACTTAAAGGATTAGGAAACTAAAAATTCAACAGGAAAATGAAAAGGATCACAGAAGAATACCACAGAGCTAACATATCTACACATGCTTTGTTTTGATTATCAAAGTAAACACAAATAAGTATAGAACAGCAAATGCTATTTTGTTCTAGCAAGTTAACTTTTCTTCATAATAACTGGCACAAGTGAAAAATTCCAATGAAACGAGACTTCAGATCATTGCTAGCGTTTGGCATGGTGGTACACACCTGTAATCCCAGGGTTTGGGAGACAGACAAGAGAATGGTAGGATTGAGGCCAGATTCCACAATTTAGCAAGATTTTCAGAAACTTAGTAAGATTCTGTTTAAAAAAAAAAAAGAATCTGTATAGTCTAGATATCAATCATTTCGACAAAGCTTAACCCCCCCCAAAAAAAACTAATAAAAATGAACATCTAAGCTGAATAGATACTTCTCACAAGAAGAAATACAAATACATATGGCCAATAAATATAGGAAAAAATGTTCAACATCATTAGTCATCAGAGTAAAGCAAATCAAAACTCCACTGAGATTCCTCTGACTCCAGTGAGAATGGCAGTCATCAGGAGCGCAAACAATATAAATGCTGGTACGACTATGGGAGAGTAAGAACGCCATTGCACTGTTGGTGGGACTGCACGCTAGTGCCACCACTATGGAGATCAGTGCAGAGGTTTCTTACAAGATTGGGAATGGAACCATTATTTGGCTTAGTGATCCTGTTCATGGAGGTCTTTCCAAAGGAATTGAAATCAGAATATTATAGTGATACATACATAACCATGTTCACAGCAGCACAATTCACAATAGCCAAATTATGTAACCAGTCTAGGTGTCCATCAACAAACGAATGGATCACAAAACTGTAGTATACACACACAATGGAATTTTACTTAGCCACAAAGAACAAAATGATGGGACTCAAGAAGATTATGCTACATAAGATTAGCCAGTCTCTAAAAACGAATGGTCTTATGTTTTCTCTTGTATGTGGAAGCTAGATAGGAATTTGGGAAAAAGGGAAACATCAGATAGAAGAGCAGAGGCTCCAGTGGAGTGATGGGGCTTTAGGTAAGAGAGGAGGGAGATGAAGACATAAAGAGTATAGCAGTTGAAATAATGCCATGTAGTATACAAAATTACCAATTCCAATTTCAAAGACATACACAGGGAGGGGGATGGAAAGGGTGGGACCCAGAGGAAAGTGCTCCAATAATTGTGTGCATGTGTATTTTTATTACTCTACTCCTATCCATGGTGTAAATTATAATGCACCAAATAAAAGTATTCTTTTTTTTTTTGGTGGTCCTGGTGTTTGTTCCTGGAAGCCCTTCCACCTCCAGGCTACACTCCCAGACCTATTTTTATTTTTTAATTTGGAATAGGGTCTCTTAAGCCAGCATGGCTGGCCTCGAACCTGCGCAATCCTCCTGTCTCCGCCTCCCAAGCATGGGGATTACAAGCATGCACCACCACGCCCGGCAGTATTAATTTTTTTTTTAAAAGGGCTGATGTTGAGTAGAATGCCTCTGGGTTCAATCCCCAGTACCAAATATATAGAGAGGAAGGCAGGCCAGATTTAGTTCACAGCATTTTTTTGGAGGATATATATATATATATATATATATATATATAGTATAAAAATTTTTGTAATAATCTTTGAAACAATTTGTTAAGTCTCTCTCTCTATATATATGTATAGTATAAAAATTTTTGTAATAATCTTTGAAACAATTTGTTAAGTCTCTATGCACAATAATATTCCATGTACCTGATTCATGGTTGTAAAGTATTAGAAACAAATTACTTTAAAAATTATAGTATGTTGCATAGTCATAAATTAGTTTTACAGAATTCTAATATAAAAAGTTAGTTCTGTTAGATGAAAGCAGTAAAACAAAATTACAAGTAATATACATAATAAATTACATAAATAAAGTTATTTATGCTATCATTAAATTCATTTAAAATCTGTAATTGAAAAAATACAAACTAAGAGTACATACTTTAGCATGTAAGCAGTTGTTACATAGGATTTTTCTCCTTTGATAGGCTTTTCTTCAAAATGAGAAAATGCAATTGAGAATATTATTTTATATAAAACATGATTAGTATGTTAATCATAATATTGTTCTTTTTGTGATATAAGTCAATGATAATCCCCATCACTACCTAAAGAATCCTCATCTTCTTCAGAGGCTTTAAATTCAAGAGGATATAAAAATCTTAAAAGGATTCAGAAGTGTACAACTGTTATCCTAGTACTTGGGAGGCTGAAACAGTAGGATCACAGGTTTGAGGCCAGCCTTAACAACTTAAGGAAATCATCAGCAACTTAGATATACTCCATTTCAAATAAAAGGTAAAAAAGGCAAAAATTGTAATTAGAGCTAGAATGACTTTGGGTTCAATTCCCAGTACAAAGAAACAAACAAACAACAGATTCAGAATTCAGTGCAATCTTGAGTTCCAGAATGATACTTCTAAAGGAAGGTCGGCAAATTTATGGAAAATTTTATTTTAGGAAGAAAGAAAAGTAAGGAGACTTAAAAATCACTATGGAGATAGAGTTATGAGTCATATACACATATTTTATTGCTGACATATTAATATATCAAAGTAACTTTCATTCCTTTTGTATTCTGCATTTTTAAATTTTTTTATTGGTCCATTTAAGTCCTACATCTTAATGAGGTTAGAGATGGCAGAGGCATAAATGCACACATTACTCAATTAGCCCTTCCACAATTCCCACCCCATCCATCCCCTCCCCTCTCCTTTTTATATCTGGCTTGGTGATTGACTTTGATATGTTTATTAATGTACATCATGTACATTAGGGAGTTTCCCTCTTCCCTCCCTCACACACCCCTCAGGTCACCTGATTTGCTCATCTATAGTATCTCCTTCTTCTAGAGCTCCTCCTATGTCCCATTTTCTCTCTAGCTTCCACATATTAGAAAGATCATCCAATTTCTTACTTTTTGTGACTGACTAATCTCACTTAGTATAATGTTCTCCATTTCCATCTATTTCTTTCTCTATAAATTATGTAATTTTGTTTTTCTTTAACGCAGAGTAATATTTCTTTGTGTATATATTCGATAGTTTTGTAATACATTTCTATTGTGCTTTTTCAATACAAATACCACATTGATAAATAATATTTTCAGGTTAAATGAAGCAACACTTTCATTTCAGAATACTGATTAAATTAAAAACACTGTATGGTATCAAAACTTTCCAAGTATTTGGTGGCTATTGGAAAATTATGCATAAATATAGAAAAATACTTATATTTGTAATAATATGTTTTTTTAATGATAAGTATTCTGACTTTTACCCAATTGGATATCATTTACATTGCAAATACTAGGAAGAAGTTTTGAAACCCCTTCACAGTGATGTCATTGTTATATAGTCTCTGTGCAATAAACATTGAAGAGTATTCTCTGAATAACAAGTACAAGCAAAATGTGCTTGCAGTTTTACGGCTACTTTTTCTTCTCTATGGTAATGTTTGCATTGGATTTTATAGAGATAAATACATTTAAGTGCTTATTCTAAATCTAAGTGATTTCGGGCCTAGCACATTGTTTCTAAAAATAAATCTATACTGTGACCCCAGTTTTACTGATCCTGCAAGTCTGTGCTTTCCATCTCTTTGTGGACTAGTGCATATATCTAGGGGCTAGGGTGAGGATGGGGGCAAGATTCTAAGACCAGAGATGACCCACAGCTCATTGTCTTATGTAAAGTAGAGGAGTGCTTGATTTGAGAAACACACAGTCCTTCACTGCCAGTGTTATACTTAACATCTTAGGGAGATAAAAGACACAGTTTTGATGACGGTTATACCCTTGTGCTCAGTAAATGGAGCCTGATGTTAAGGGAGCCAGTCTTCCAGAAGAAAGTGGCAGGAATAGTATAAAAAAAACCTTCTCTATGGGAAGGCAGTGTTCTATGAGAGACTTGGCATTGGATTTACAGAAAACTTTTTGTCCAGGCTCTGGACAGTGGCATACAGGAAGAAAAGATCAGACTATTTTGAACCTCTCATCGCCTCAAGACTTAGCTATAACATTTAAATTAATATATTTTTTAAAAAATCAAGAAGAAGCCGGGCGTGGTGGCGCACGCTTGTAATCCCCGCGCTTGGGAGGCAGAGACAGGAGGATCGCGCAGGTTCGAAGCTAGCCGCGCGCGCTGGCTTAGGAGACCCTGTTTCCAAATAAAAATGTAAAAATAGGTCTGGGAGTGTAGCCCGGAGATAGAAGGGCTTCCAGGAACCCCAGTACCACCAAAGGAAAAAAAAAAAATCAAGAAGAATTTAGGTCATAGTAGAATGACATATTAAGTAGGTTCTACTAAGAAAAAAGCACTTGTCTTTAACTTATTTCATATATTGCTATTTTCTCCTCTTTTAATGCTCATTAAACTCACATATATTTAAACCATTAAAATGTGTATGAGTATAAAATAAGTGTCAGTGGTACACATCTATATATAAATTTCACAGACCAACATCTTACCTATAATCATTTCTTAGTTGATCAAAGTACAAATATTATAACTCCTATTTAGTCTTTTTTATTTTGATGTTTTTATTTTATGTTTCCATGAGCAGTTCTTATTTTAATGAAATTTAATTTTTTCTTATTTTAATGAAATTTAATTTTAATGAACTTTAATTTTTTATTTTTATTTTTTTTACAGGAGGGGTTCAAAATGGGACTAACTCTTGAAGGCACCGTATTTGGTCTTGACCCATTAGACAGTAGGTGCTGATGTCAAGAACGAGATATCCTGTTTCATGTTAAATTTGTTTATATACCTATAGGTCATTCATTATTTCTTTGACATGTATTATACATGTGCCAATATATTTTTTAATATCTTCCATGTTTTGAAAATTATTGCAGTAAAATTTCATCAGTCACTGTTGATAGGTGATTTTTATTTTTAAAACAATTTAGTACAATGTATATCATACTTTACATACCTGTTTCTGCTTCGATGAATTTACAATTGAAACATGAATTATCCAAATATTTTTTGTCTGAAATCTAAACAATTAGCATCTTGAAAAATGTGATCATCTCCAAGCTGCTAGTTTATTAATGAGGTCCCTAAAGCCATACCTTAAGATACCCTCTAAAATTCCGAAGAGATATACCAATGCTGAGCTAAACATGTTCTATTTAAAAACTAATAAATGTGTTGCTATTCATTAGATAGATAACATTTTATGTATAAAATAGTCACACTGTCAGAAAAATATAAACTTTGAATATTATGCTACCATGTCACTAAATTTTAACTGGTATATGAAGAATATAAAATTCAATAATAATTAACTCAGATGTATTTAGAAGCTTAGTAAGTGTGAGGTAATAATATTAGTATTGCTATCAGTTATACTCTGAAATACTCTAAAATATTTAATTTGTTTTATAAATGTGAAAAAATAAAAAGTTGCTAATTACAAAAAAAATTAAAATTTCTTTCTAAAAAGTTCAGTTATGTTGCTATGACACCTGAATGTCATCTGATCTGATCTGATATTTCTTTATAAAGCATTTGGAATGTATGTTGTCTGTAGGTGCAATACCTATTTTCCATACTTACTTTACCAAATATATTTCTCCTCACTAAATAAGGACTGTCCTTCTCAGATTTTCTCCTTTGTTAAAGACATTTCTCACCAAAGTTTATTTTGTGATGCCCCATTTGTTTCAATTAACTTAAAATATAAGACTACCCTATAAAATTATCAAAATATTTAGCAAATATAATTTGTATTTTTCTTGAAGTCAATCTCCTTTATCATGAATATCAACTTCAAATTCAACTCCATCTTAAGCATGAGCAGTAAAATTCTCTGGCACCTGGCATCTCATTTTTGATGTCCTGATGAACCCTGACCTTTAAAAATTGTACAACAAATAGTAATAATGTGGTAAAACATTGTGATTATGTTTTTAATTTGGTTTATCAAAATATAAGAAAATGGATTAATGAAAATATAGGCTTAGTTTGGAAGTAGCTCTCGAAAATAATTCAGTGGATTATTTTACTTATTGGAATTTTCTTCAAGTGTTGAAGGTACATTTTTCACTAGAAAAAGAAATCAAATATGCTTATGCAATATATTTCTATGTCTCTCCATAATGTTTTATGATCTATACAAGCTTTCTGGTTTGTGTTCTGTTTTCTGATAAGTTGGACCTTAACTAGAAGATCGTATATGTTTCATAAAGAAGAGTCTTTATAATTTTGTTTGTCGTATAGTATTTTGGAATTTGTATAATGAGAATGTTTAGGAGCCAAATAAATGGCCTTTTTTAACAGATAGAATTTGTATTTTTATTGTACTTTAAAAAGCTTTATGTAATAGGTATATATTTAGTGGCCATTTATTATCAATGGTAACATGATATCGTACTAAGATGATATTTGCATATTTAAGATATGTCACTTTACCAATTTTTATTGGTAATCAATCCTGAAACTGGCATGATTAAATAGTATAAAATTGGTCATTAATTATAAACATTTATTTCACCAGTACATTTTTATGAAGATCTGGTTGAGAATTGTATTTCTATGTAAACTCAATGATATGTTTGATTTTACTGAAAATAAATGATTTTAAATAAATTAAATTGTATCATTTACTCATTGAATCTCTAGATATAATCTAAGTCTTTTCATATAACAAATTTTCTTGGTCACAAATTGAAGATGAAGAAAGAGAAGCAATGAAAGAAAAGAAAAAGAGAGGGAGAAAGGGCTTACTTTTCTTACAGCCCACACATATTTCAACTTTATGAGCAAATATCATTCAGTTGTAAAAACATGGCCTTGATCCTGCTGATGAGAGAGGTCACAATTTGGTTTTTTTCCCCAGAAGCATCTGGTGTCAAAACCATATTATGCAAATATCTCTTTGCAAAATCGGGGACTTTTTTAGCTTAGTAATAACACAATGATTGTCTTATCTGATACCCTCAAAAATGAGACTTGATAATAGGATTTGGGTTGTGGCTAGTTGTGCAATTCTGAAAACATTGTGAGCCTGTCCAAAACTTGGTGTTAAGCATTTTTGAAACACTCAGGTCTCATGCACACAACCTTTGTACACTGAATAGTCAACTAATTCAATAATATTCATTTATTACTCACTTTATGGGAGTAATGCGTATTATATGGGTAAGAAAACATCCAGTAAATTTCCTAATAGAGATTGTTAAATTAACAGTACCCTTGCCTTTTGTTAGTTTATTGTTATAAAAGTATGAGATAAAATGAAACTAGTATGTATAAAAGTACCATGTGAACCAGATTTTCTCTGGGAACGTGTATTTAACTATGTTTAAACTTGGGCACTATGCACTGGCTAGGATCTTTAATGTCAGATACTCAGTGAAATGCTTATCAAGACAGGACAAGAGCAGTAATTTTCTTCATTTCTTGTTTCTTGTATTTTGGATTAGAACTTTTTTAAAAAAATGAGTGAAGTATGGGAAGTAATTTTGAACAGAATTTCTGACAGAACTTATGATACTGCATTTCTAGGTGCTGGTATTTTTTATTCTTTTCGATGTTACCATAACCATGAAAGAAACTGGCTGTTGACTTTTTTGTATTTCAGTGTTTCCATCTATAGTTCCAAACTCAATATTTACTCATGATTTGGAGTTTCTGCCTCTGTTAAATTACTTGTAGAATGTTGGACTCAACTTTTCACCACTAAATCTCAGACTCCACCTAAACTCAGTGGTTTAAGGCAGCTAACTAAGTGTTGATCTAGGCACAAGGGTGTTGCCCTCAGACCTCTGTGTCTCATTGCAGTAGGTGTCTTCTCCTTTACAGATAACTTCAGACAAATATTCCAAGAACTTATCCATATAATGCCCTTCTAATGAACTTGAAACAGCCTTTATTCATATATACCTGTTCCCAGTGTGATCAATTATGATCATATGTTGTTACCTAAAGTCCAAGGTAGTCTCCACTTTTGGAATTTCTTGTTGCAAAAGCATAGTTTCCATCGAATTCATTAAAGGGGAATTTCTTTAATCTAGCAAAAAGACCACTTGCATTTTTATAAAATATGGCTATTATTTAAGTATCAAACTCCATTGTCTTTTTCTAGATTCCATTTTTACTCTACTTCATAGATTCTAAGCAAGATTATTTAATAAGCCACAGTGAAATAATATACACACAATGGTATATTTAAAGAATTGAGTTTAAAGGCACATTTCTAATTTGTCTGACATTACATGATAAATTGAAATAGCTGAATTTCTTATTTATGTATCACTAACATTGTTTTGAGTCAACTGATGACAAATACTTGAAAAGTATACCTTATCTTACTTATTGTAACCATATTTTTCATACTTATTTTTCATACATTTAAAGTTTATTGAACCAAACTCTTTTAGTTTTCAGAAAACTCTATAGAAATAGAGAATATGCATAACACTTTCAAACCTTGCTGTTTTCATTAAAGTAGCCCTTGCTAGAAAGTGGAGGAATTATCATCTTTGAAGGATTTTCCAGTACATACTACAACTACCTAGCTTCTCTATGAAAAAACATTCTGAAGTCCCATAGCATTTTTTTTTTGGTATCTTGGACCTAGTTAACATAATTTTTTTGTAAAAATCAACAAAATATGCTCTCAAAACATCTTTGTTATATTTGTAATAGAATATTTTAGAACTTTTTAATTATCCTTCAACCAGCTTGAAGAAAGGACATTTGACATTTTTGCATTCTCCTTGGTGCCAAGAACAACACCATCCATAGGCATTCAGTAAAAGACCAAATAAATCTTTAGTATGCTTCCTGCTAATGATGATGCAAACTCAAGTTTCTTATGTTCTCTTAGGAAGAAAAGAACAACGTATCTTCTAAAAAATATTGGGAGAGGATAACCACTTCCTCCTCTGCAATGAAATCTTTGTCATTACATAGAATAAGGAAATCTGTCCCGATTGAGGAAGGAAAACAAAATAATGATGATTGAGATTCACAGATGAATGCTATATAGTTAAGAAGCATTCCCTGTACTCAAGGGAGTGTTCAACTGTATGTGTTAATCATGTGTATCAAAGAATGATAGTCCAAACCTCAACTTGTAACTTTGCTTGTATTGCATATTGTGAACACACAGTTTTGATTAGTTTTAGATGTGTTTAAGTTCATTTATCTTTTCTTAACTTTTTATTGTTGTCTTTAAATGAGATTTCACAAGAACATGCTGGGGTCCTTCCCAGTTGACTACTCCTCTCCTCTGTCTGGCCAGGCTGCATGTTCTAGTCTTTTCCAAAGGTCACTCGTTCCAGTTGAAATAGCTGTCTGGATGGCCTGGAAATAATCCAGATTCTAGTTCTTTCCCACAAAGAAAGCAAATATAGATGTTTGTTTCTTGGATATATTTTAAAAGAAAAAGTAGAAGAATTTAAAAAAATCTAGTAATTCTTGAAAATAATTCATATAATTTTAGGACCCATTGTTTTACTTTTTATATACTTTTACAAGTCAGTTTTTTACTATCAGTATTATTAAATTATTTAATAAGTAACTGTCACAAATGTATATATGAAAATTTGAGATTCAACAAATTCTAATCTTCTCTCTCTCTGTCTGTCTGTCTTCATACACCATTTAACAATGCAGTTCTTAATTTATTTATTTTTAGTAGCTGCTCTAATTAATGATAAATTAACTTGAGGTGTGCTAGACTGCAGACAGTCCAGAGAATGAGAGGAGACAGGTAGCAAGGCGATAGTCATAAATCTTCAGAGATATCAACTTACCCACACTTGACAAATGGCCACGCTTAGATATATGACCTGTTCATTTTCCAGAAAATTTTGCACCATTTGTGGGCCAGAAAGTAGTAAGGAGGATGAAATTATTTCAAAGGCCTTTTTTTTTTACAGTCATTCTTTTTAAGTTTCACTAGCTCTCTGACAATGCCTACAGTTTTCTTCTTCATTAAATAAAGGAAATTATAGGAACAATGCCTGAATAGGCTGGCCAGTGTTACAAAACTTCCTGGCACCATTGGCACGCAGAAAAATACTGTTTTCTTGAAACCACTCCAGTTTTGAAATTTCTAAACTGTATCTTACTTGAAATTTTAAGTAACATTTCAAAAATTCAGGTTACTTATATTGAATTACTTGCTTTAGAATAATTTAATCTTTTCTATAGGGAATTGTGGAACTAAAATTTAAATCTTGAATTTGTGATATTGATGTTATGCATACAGCTTTAGTCTAATCTTTAACTTTAGTAAAGTAATATAATGGGGTTGTAGCTCCTGAAGCTCAAAAATACTAGCTATTGGCATAAAAAAGAAGAAAGTCATTAGCCATAAAAAAGAAAAACAGCCTCCAACTAAACCCAATATTGAGAAAAATTATCAGAGGAACCACATATTTCATAGGCTTTTGTTTGCATACTGGTTGTATTCAAAGTTGTTAATAGTTTATAAATATTGATTCAATAGCTCTAATCAGTTTACTCCAGTAGTGCAAACCTCTTAACAGGGAATTCGAGGTAATAGGAGAGGACAGAAGTGGTCGCAGAACTGTTCCAACCTTTGCTTCACTTTATTATCAAGCATCATGTCCAGGATTTTCTCCTTTCATAATCATCCAGGTAGAATGCTAAGCAAGAGTATGATTCAAAGATTCTGTCCTTTCTCAATTTTTCCCACTCCTAGCAACATGTTTAAGGACAGACTTCAGAATATTTTTACACCAGAAATATAGAGACTGTTTCTCCTCAGAAGTACTAATGGCTTGCCGCATTTTCAGGATAACTTCTAGATGAATGGTACATGTCTCAAAGGATTTCAAAGGCTTTTCTACTTCCAATTGAAGGCTAAATCTTAAAAATGCCAGAAAAGAAAATTGAAAGATGTGTCAGATGATACATTACAGAAATTATCAAACACAAATATTCTTAAATATGCTCATAAGGATAGGTTTACAGAGAATTTGATATATATCTGGTTTTTATGGGAAACTACCTGTATGAGCTTAAGTTTTATAATGAAGCTTCATATGTGGGAAGGTGAATGTTAAAATACTTTCTTGAAATGTGTTCAAATAAAACTTGCCTTTGACATGTTGAGTTATACTCTCTTGTAGCTTTTATAGGAAATATTTTTTCTTGTTTGTTTTACCTATAAAGGAATGAAAAGGCAGAGAACTTAAAACTCCCCATTATACCTGTTAAATCATCTAAAGCAGTGATTGCCCTGCGCACTTACTGCTCTGCATTCCCTCCATGAGCCTTAATCACAGGGCTACCACTCGAGAAAACAGCTGTTCCTGTAAATCACCTGGGGCTCAAGTATTTATTTTTGATTCATAAATTGATCAAATTTCCACAAATATTCAGAAAACATTTTATTAAAGAAGATAAACCCATGCCGGGCATGGTGGCGCACGCTTGTAATCCCCGTGCTTGGGAGGCGGAGACAGAAGGATCGCACAGGTTCGAAGCCAGCCGTGCTGGCTTAAGAGACCCTGTTTTAAAAATATAAAATAGGTCTGGGAGTGGAGCCTGGAGGTAGAAGGGCTTCCAGGAACCCCAGTACCACCAAAAAAAAAAAAAAAGAAGAAGAAGAAGAAGAAGATAAACCCAAAGTATATAAGTATATGCTTCCTAGCAAATAATTAATTTTACTTAAAAAATGAAGCAACCAAAAATGTCTATCTGATCAAACAAGATTAATTACTTTCAACATAGAAAAAAGCCAATCAGACCATGGAAAGTGCATGAGTCATACGACCTAGTTGAGTTTATTTAGAGCTCACACACACTCACAAAAAATTTGGGATTCCATCAAAACCAGATTGTTTTCCGCACTGTTCCCCAACTAAAAATTAGAAGGTCAAGGAAAAATTGGACAAATGTCCAAAAACAGCTATGCATGAAAATTGTCTAACAGTAAACAAAATAAAATGAATGGAACAATAAGAGGAAGATGCTATTTTATCATATTTATTTTTATATGTTAAAGTTTGATGATGATTTTTTACCTCTCATAGCACTTAGTATTAACATGCAATTTAATACCACTGACATGTTTTGAAAATATTACAGTGAATTTATATTTGGGATATTTAAAGGAAGAGAGAGAGAGAGAGAGAGAGAGAGAGAGAGAGAGTGAGTTGAGAGTTATTTTGGAATGTTCTCCCTTACAAGAAAGGCCAAACAGGATTAAAATAAATGCATTAATTCATTATTGTTCTTCATGAGAATGGACAATTTCAAGCAAAGAGAAATTTCAGCTCTGTTTCCAAAGGTCAATTGAGATGGTATTTAAGGGGGAAACTGAAGTTGCATTTTTAATACTTAAGACAGATGCTTTATGTTAAATGACTTGTCTGATGAGGTCCTTTTGTGTCAACGCAAGTCTGTTCTCCTGAGTGGGTACAGAGTGGAATAAGAAACAAGTTATTGTCTTTCACTGACCCTTTTACATGCCTCAATTATACACATAAAAGGGACAATTGAAATCTCTGCACCCCAACTGTGGCCGCTCCAAATGTTTTCTTTCCAGTGAGAGGAAAGAGAGAAAGATGCAGACTTGAGATGTCTAGAAATGTGATTCTGAAATTGGTCTAAGCCATACATCCAGATAGCTTGGGATAATTAATCTTGGAATCATTTTTGACATACATCTAAAATGTTCAATTCCTGAAGACAAAATTATCAAAGAAAAATGGTATAAATAATGGATATTTGTTGGCAAGAATATTGTGTATTTATGGCTGCCAAATTTTCAAGACTATTGCTAAAATTTGTGATCGGTCTGTGTGGCCAGGGAGGCCACTGTAAGATGAACAACCTTTTCCATTCATCATAGAAGTCTTTGGTATATATGAAACCACAAGCACATCACTGGGAACCAACTGCAGTGAGTGGGAAATACTGCAGTCAAACCACTAATCATGGCGGCAAGAGTTCCCAGAATTAAGCCATTGCTCCAGAAACTGTGCCAACTACTTGGGTCAAAAGATGGCTTCAAAAGTTGCAGATCAGCATAATATGGAAGGGTTATTATCAAGCTATGAAATGTAGTTTTAAAGTAGACGGCTTGAATAGCATTTTGTAATGACTTATTTTCTTAAGAAATAGGATCTCAAATGAAAGAGAGGTAAATACTATCAGTCACTAATTCAATGAAGCTGGGAATTCTGTCTATACCTATTCTACCTAATGCTTGCAAAACATTTTGGTATAGAATAGGTGTCAGTATGTATAGAAAACAATATAGAAATATTTTTCTCAATTTTAACTACATAATTGCCCACATGTTTTCACAAGCTACCCTTACCTTTTGCTTTCATAATTTGTAAAAGTTGTGAATAAATATGAATTAGGACTAAGAGGATTATGTCTATGTAAAAATATGATGATTAATTTGTTTAATATTCATAGAAATCCTCCAGACAGATTCAGCATTAGAAGAAAACAGGATTACTTTATTTTAAACTTTTGTAAAGGCCTCCTGTTTAAAAAACAAAATACTAAAGTAGATTTTTAATCAATGTAGGACCCATTGATTATGAGATATTATTATAAAACTACTTTTTAAATATGATAACATCATCAACTCTATACTAGTGTGTTTAACAAATTATTTTCCCTAAAGAATAATAAACACATATTTTTACCGATATTAATAAGGATTTTGCATGTAGTTTTATTTTAGCTTTTATGTGGATATTTTCTCTTTTTGTATGTGTGTATGTTTTCATAAAAGAGTTTGGTATTTGGTAAAAAATAAAATTCAAAATTATTTTCTATTTCTTGAATTTATGTATATTTCTTAATGTTATTCAGTGCTAATTTTTTATAGTTCTTTTAAAATTATCTTGCCCTAGAATATGATGCTGTTTTTTTAATCAATCACTAATTTGACTCTACATAGAAACCATTAATGCCAGAAAATTTATCCAACATTTCTCATTGAAACAATTTTATTGATCAGAAATTATCTGATAGTCCAATCACATAGAGATTATTTTTCCTAAAGAGTACTATCAACTACTGTAGCTTGGGTTTTTCACAGTATACATAAAATGGTGTAAATTATTTAACGGAATAATTTGATTAACTATAATATGATGCTTTATGTGAATGTATAACATGAACATGTGGGTTTTCATGTAAATGCTCTATAATCCACAGGATATGTTTATTTTTCTATTGAAATAAATAATAAAAATGTGACTTTAAATATGTTTCCATTGCATTTCACTCAATTTTAGACAATATTAAATATTGTCAAATGAAACTTTAAAAAATAAAATAATGTTAAGGATGTGTCTAAGCTAATAAATAGAAAGTAACTTTTAAGTAGACAAATTATATAGGGAGAATATTTACAATTTTTTAAATTATCAAGATCAAAATTATTGTCAATACAGATTTGTTCATGAGTTGAAATGTTCTATAAATATAAGATACATGGTCCTATCATCAAGTTTAATTTAATTGATGGAAGTTTTTTCTCTCTACTGAGATTTGAAGTTTAGTTGTGTGAATTGTGTTGTGTGGATCACATGAGTGTGGACTATATGCTATGTTAACTTTTTCAATTTTTTGAAACATAGATACTGAATGTTAACACATATTTCTCTAATTTCTAGTTCTATTTTTTTCTTCTAGCTTCCTTTTATAGTGAAAAATTACATTCAAGTACAGTGGCAGCTTATTATTGATATGCTGAGTTTATCATAATAACATTTAAATATTCTGAATGAACCAGGTATGGTGGCACATGCTTGTAATCCCAGTACTTGGAGGCTGAGACAAGAGAAGCACAGATTTGTAGCCAGCCTCAGCTACTTAGTGAGGGACTTCACAACTTAGTGAGATCCTATTTCATAATAATAAATAGGAGTGGGGGGATAGCTAAGAGGTAGAATGCCCCTGGGTTAAATACCCAGTATCACACACAAAACAAACAAATAAATAAGTAAATAAATATTCTGAATGAACTTTAAAGCAATGCACTTGAACTAATAGCTTTCAGGGTAAAATATATTACTAAATGTTAGAATTTGGGCTGTTTTTAATAATATCAGTTTCTTTTAAACCAGAACATCCAGAATATTGGCAATTGCTTGTGAGGATATGGAACAATAGGAACCCTCAATCATTGCAATGAGAAAAAAATGATACAGCTAATTTGGAAAACAGTTTGGCAGTTTCTTAAAAAATGAACTATCCTCGTATCATTTAATTAAGTAATCATACCCCTAGGTATTTATCCAGCTGACTTGAAAATCTATGTACCTACAAATTCCACATATTTATAGCAATTTTATTGATAATTGGCCCAAGCTGGTAGCAACCAAGAACTTTCAGTGATAAATATATGAAGAAACCATAGTATATACATAAATATATATCCATGCAGTATTATTCAGGGCAAAAAGAAATGAGCATCAAGCTACAAAAACATATGGATGAATATTAAATGCATATTGCCACCTCAAAGTAGTCAATTTGAAAAAGTAATATAGAGCATGATTTTAGGAATCCCATTATGATAAAGACAAAAATATTGCCAAGATAAAAAGATCAGTGTTAACAAAGTGTTCAGAAAAAAGGGAGCTATTTTTTCTGACAGGGAAACTATTTTGTGATGCTTTACTTGTGAGTACATGATACTGTGAAATTGTTTAAACCCACAGAACTTTACAACGGAAGAATAAACTTTATGCATATAGTTTCAAAATATCACTTAGAATTCCAGAGTGAAATATAGAATGTGATGATCTGGGTTAGATCACTGAATCTCACTGAATCTTAGAAAACAATCTTATAATTGGGTGGACTCTTCAATAATAAAAGCTATAGGAAGAACGCCGGGCGTGGTGGCACACACTTATAATCCCTGTGCTTGGGAGGCAGAGACAGGAGGATCTTGCTGGTTCAAGGCCAGCCTTGTGCGCTTAAGAGACCCTGTTTCCAAATAAAAATGTGTGTGTGTATATATATATATATATATATATATATATATATATATATATATTAGGTCTCCAGGAGTATAGCCTGGAGGTAGAGGGTTTCCAGGAACCCCAGTGCCACCAAAAAAAGAAAGAAAGAAAAAAGGGAACATCTGTAGATGCCCTGCTCATAGTGACAGAGACCAGAGCCCAGTGCACAGCAAGGCCGGTGCTGGGGACTCTGAGGCCAGGCTAGGAGCCTGCCGGGTGGCAAGGCCAATGCCAGGGCCAGTGAGGCCAGGATCGGAGCCTGCCATGAGGCAAGGCCAGTACTGGGGCCTCCATCCAAGGCCAGGATCGGAGCCTGCCGAGGGGTGAGGCCGATGCCAGGGCCAGCAAGGCTGGGATCTGAGCCTGCCATGAGGCAAGGCCAGTGCTTGTGCCTCAGAGGACAGGATCAGAGCCTGCCGAGGGGTGAGGCTGGAGCTGGGGCCAGCATGGCCAGAATTGGAGCCTGCCATTAGGTAAGGCTGGTGCTGGGGCCTCCGAGGTCGGGATCAGAGCCTGCGGAGGGGTGAGGCTGCCGGGGCCAGTGAGGCCTGGATCAGAGCCTGCCATGCGGTGAGGCCATAGGTGGAGCCAGGGAGGCTGGGATAGGAGCTTGCCTTAAGGCAATGATGGTGCTGGGGCCTCCGAGGCTGGGATTGGAGCCTGCCATGAGGTAAGGGCAGTGGTGGAGCCAGCGAGGCTGGGATCAGAGTCTATCGGGTGGCCAGGCTGGTGCTGGGGCCTTCAAAAGTGGGATCGGAACTTGCAACGTGGCATACACAGAGAAATATCACAGAAAATAAAAAATCAGATGCTTTCCCTAATATGCAAAAACTAGGAGGAAATGGGTAATAGGAGATCTAGTTGAAGAAAGGGCCCTATGGAGGAGCAATTAAGGTGACCAATCAGAGGGGATGGGATAGGGGAAGATGGAATCTCTTTAAAACACATGATGTATGTAAACAAATATATAAAAGTTAATCACCAAATCAAGCTTGGGATTGAGTGGGGGGAGGAAATGGGATGGGAATTGGATAAAGGCTAATTGGATGATGTGTGCTTGTATATCCTCACAAGTCTTGTATACCACTGTGATGTTTGACTACAATGCACCAATAAAAATAAATATAAAAAATTAAGTGCATATGATATCCTGCTGTGGCTCTAC
Source organism: Muscardinus avellanarius (assembly GCF_963383645.1). NCBI lineage: Eukaryota > Metazoa > Chordata > Mammalia > Rodentia > Gliridae > Muscardinus > Muscardinus avellanarius. The sequence continues at coordinate 48,638,502 of NC_137787.1, read as the reverse complement.
CTATCACATTGGACTATTTTACCTTTATATCAAAAATATTTTTTTTCAATTTTGTAAATACTAACAACTATATAATATTTTTGGAAATAATAACCCCTATATGTTTTCATTATAATTCCCCTCATACTTGTAACAAAAAAAGTTCCACCTTAATATTAAATTTTAAAAAGTTCAAGGAAAAAAATAAAGCATTATATTGTAACCCATATTTTAAAATGAATACACATGAGTAGATATTGATATAAAGTGACTGGATAAATTGTGTAGAAAAGATAAATCTCACCTATTGAAAAATCAAGAATAATTTATGTAGATAATTTATTTACCATCAGGGAAATAAAGCATATTCTCTATTCATTAAGTATAGGCTGTGCATAGGGAAAAGTATGATATGGAGAAAGTACATTGTAGCAAGGAGAGAAATGGTCAAATTTATAAAGGACAAACCTGATAAACATTATCCAACATATTGATAAAATTTTTTAAGTAGAGCAATTTCACTGGTGGAGAGAAATATGAAAATATCAACTTATCTACTCTCTAGGAGATTTTAACTTAGTTGGAGATATCAACATTTTATACTTGAACAACTCAAGAAGCATTAAGTGTCATATTAGGTCAAATAGATTCTATCTGTTAATTCTATTGAATATGTCATTCCAGGCAGTGACATGCTGCCCACGATGACCTCCACGTTGCAGAAGCTAAGAGAGTTTATTTCTCACTTGAGTCACATGTCTGTCACAGAATGCTGGTGTTCTGTTTCCGGGAAGCTGCACACCAGGTTTAAAGTGTGTCTCTCTGGGGCCTTACTAGTATTGTGTTAAAGAGAAAAAAGAGCCATGGCCAGCCAGATGCCGACACCTAACAGCTCTGTTTAACATCGGCACACACTGATCTGCTTAGAACAGATAAATATTATTTCATTAACCAAGGAAGTCACATGCATACTACTGAGTTCAACAGGAATAGGAAGCTATAAGGAGTGAAACAGAAAAACTGAGAAGCAGTAATATAATAAGCAACACTTATTAAATATCTCCAATACACACAACCTTTGTGATCTTGGAAAACTAATTGATATTTTTAAAACTCTACCTTTTTACCTATAAAATGTGAGTAATCTTTAGTCATGGAGTTAAGGATAAATTAAAATAAATATGCAAAACATCAAAAATTAGAAATAGTGAGGGGTAGCTATTACTATAGATTATTATAGATAATTATGGAGATACAGCACTAACTTTAACAACTAAATTTTAGGCAATAATAAACATTAAAAATTTAATACAAGCTGAGTGTGGTGGAGCATACTTGTAATCCCAGTACTTGGGAGACTGAGACAGGAGGATCACTCAAGTTCGAAGCCAGCCTCAGATACTTAATGATGCTCCTAGCAACTTAGTGAGACCCTGTTAACAAATAAAATATAAAATAGGTCTGGAAATATATCCCAGAGGTAGAAAGCCCCTGGGGTACATCCCCACCTCCACACACACAATAAAAAACTAATACAAAAAGTCTGAATCCTATGTTTCTATTTTGTGTATCTTTGAATAATTTAATAACAATTAAATATTGTTTTGATGTATTTTTTCAGAGTAATTTTATTTTCTCTGTCCCTAAAATTTTCTGAAACTTAGGAAATTTTAGCTGCCTGTTTGCTCTGTATGGTATCTTGAATGAAAGTGAGATTCGATGTTTCCAGGACTGGATGTCCAAAAGTAAATAAATCACAACAAGACCTACATAATTCAACACAGGAATGTTGGTCCAGGGAAAGGTTTACCCCCACCATAGCAGCCTTAGCATGGTTTTGAAATGGCTCTGTGTCTGCCAGAAGCCTTTGTGCTGAGCATGGCCAGAAAACCGAGACTCCCACAAAGTATAATCCAGGTTACTTTACTGGTAAGCCAAAACTTTGCTTTTTCTATGGTTTGAAATTTATCTCAAGGAAGAATTCAAACCCAAACCAAACTTGGCAAAAAAGCTTAAAACACATGAGCGCTCAGGCAACCGAGGTCCATGCTGAACTGTCAGTAGTCGCTGACAGAGTGTCTGTCCAATTTTGCTTCTTTCAGCATGATAGACACTGAGCAGAAAGAACACAGTCTTATTCTGCTTACATGCACTGCCCCTGTTCATTTCCCTCCTAAAATCAGAGCATTTGATCTTCCCAACTCTAAACTCTTCTAAAACTCCTTTCTTTACAAGCACAAATTCTTTCACTTTCACCAAATTTTCTTTCACATTCTCAGTTTTATTCACTTCTACTTGGATATGGTGGAATCCTAACACTGATTGTTATTTTGTGTGGTATCTTCCGCTTTTCCATGCAGTTAGTATGCTTCTTGTTAATGGCATCTGTGAAGGATGCTTTTTGTATTGCCATCACTGTATTGTACAGAGCTGCCATCAGAGTTGTTAATATCTACCTCCATCTCTCTGTTCATTATTTCTTCTTGGATGTCTTGATGCCTTATCTCCAAAATCATATTTTTCCATCTAAGTATTTATGGACTGAAAGTTGACCCTGAAAATAGTTGATCTGTTTTAATTGAGAGACCAGAAGTTTTGTTTGTTTTTTGTTTTATTTTGTTTTGTTACTGCAGATGAGCTCCTCTTGTCTCAGCCTCCTGAGAACTGGAATCAGAGTCATGCAATACCACACCTAGCCCCACTTTCAAACCATAACAGGTCCCATGAATATATGTCCACTACTATACTTTCTGTACTACAAAGTAAGCCCACTGGTATGATGAAATTCCTTGTCAATAAAACAGATCCCTTTAAACCTTGACATCTCATAATTAGGAAAGGTAAAAGCATACACAGAATATTCGTTAATGTTGAATAATTTATTGGAAAGACGAATTATTATTCTTTCCAAGATAGAAGTGGTCCAATAATGAACTTGCCATCAAATACTAGCTTTTCAGCTTATAAAATGGTGCCTTTTTGAGAAAGTTGGATATTGTCTATCACTTGTATACTAGACATTTGCCAATGGCAGTAGCTAAATTCACCTTAGACGTAGTGGTCTTGCCGGGCGAGGAGGCGTACATTTGTAATCCCCACTCTTGGGAGGTGGAGATAGGAGGACCTCACAGGTTTGAAGCCACCCTTGCTGGCTTAAGAGACCCTGTATCCAAATTAAAAAAATATAAAATAGGTCTGGGAGTATAGCTCAGAGATAGAAGGGTTTCCAGGGACCCCAGGACCACCAAAAAAAAAAAAAAAAAGAAAAAGAAAAAGAAAAAAAGAAAAAAGAAGTAGGGGCCTCGACTTTTGAACCTATGCATTTCCTCCTTCCTAGTCACCACACTACTTTAGTTTCTTGTACCTTGTATCCTTTATTTTATATCTGACCTTGTACACATTGTGCTAAACATAGAAGCTGGTGGGTGTCAGCTGGCCACGGCATGGCATGTCTTCTTAGTTGTTTATGACCACTACAAGTGAATGCTCTCTGATAGTTGTTACCATGCAGTACATCTCCACATTGCATGCTCAGTCCCATCGTCTACCCACACACCTTAAACCTACATCTCCTTGTATTAATTTTCCAGTAATTTTCATGGTCTTTTGTGACCAGGAAACAAATCTACTCATCATTTCCTCTCAATGAAGACCTATTATTGCCAGAAGCCAATTGTTTCTTTTTTTTTGTAAAGTGGGTAGTCAGTTGTATCAGCAAAGGTCTTTCTATTAAGAGGATTTCCCCTGTTTTTTGTTGGGCAGTGGGATGGAAAAATATCAGTTTTCCCGGTCACAAAACATACCATTTGCTAGGAGTATTATCATTCTTTTAGAATTTAATATCCATTGTTTTTACATTTTACTGTCTTGGCTAGACGTAATATGGTTTCAGAGGATTCCATTTTATTTATTGCACTACAATATCTCCAGCAACCACCTTGGAGGTCTTGTCTAGCAATTGAGTATAAATTTATGTAATGGGGAAATGATTGAGAACCCAACAGACTCATTTAAAGTTGAATTTGGAAATAAATTTATTTATTATAAGGCTGAAAATACCCACACTATAATGGAGGGCTTAAGATGATGTTTTTTTTGTCTATTTGTACTCAAAATACTCAGTAACTTTTTTCTCATTGTCCAGTTACTCAAGTAATTAGCCATAAATTATTTGGGGGAATGTCAAGGAGCATCATTACCATATAGACTTTATAAAACACTTGATGTGATGTTATGAAATCCTTATTCTCAAGAATTTTGCCTCTCTTTCAAACAGTGAACTCCGGCTCTAAAAAAAAAAAATGTGTTCAATTATAAATACAGGGCAAGAAATTATGAATAACTATTGGGTGAAAAAAAGTGCTGATTATTTGAACTTTTTGTTTTTACCATAAATATTGACCAATACCATATCCACTGCTATAGATTGAGTGATACTCTTGTTGGCTAATCATCTCTTGCGATTCCAGGAATGCTGCGATTTTTTTATTTTACTCTCTCCTTAGATTGTTACATGTCAAGAAATTCTGACAGACTAAACTTCTTTCTTATTATGATTATTGCAATACTTTTCTTCTAAAGTTTGCATGCTTCCACTTGACCTCCATTTAGGGATACTATTATCCTCAATGTTATCTGTATTATCTGTAATGCCATTTCTGTATCAGCACCATCCACCATCAGCCTAAAGAGGAAAGCTACCACTGACTTCTCACCAATGCTAGGAACCTCCACACAATCACGTATCATTTTGGTAAATGAGGTGTCCTTTGGCTGATTCAGAGTTACATAGCTGGTGAGTCTTATTGTCCTGTATATTTTACTCTAGTAGCACTTAATTGAACTTTTAAAATATATTCTTTACTATCTAATACACAACAGTCATGGCTATTTCATCATGATGAGTGATAATTTTCTTTCTTTTTTTTTTTGTTTCTTTGTTTGTTCCTCTTTTTTTGTGTTTGTGTGGTACTGGGGATAGAGCCCAGGGACATTAAACCTCCAAGATACACTCCCAGCTCTACTTTTTTTTTATTCTTTATTTTGAAACAGGGTCTCAATAAGTAGCAGAGGGCCTCACTATGTAGCCGAGGCTGCCCTTGAACCACTATCCTCCTTTCTCAGCTTCCCAAATGCTGGAATTATAAGCATGTGCCACCATGCCCGGCTTGAGTGATCATTTTCTTGAAACATACAAAACCCCATCTCAGTGGCATATTAATGTCATCTTTCCAGATTTTAAAATCACGTATCACAGGAGAATGATCCCATACCAATATACTTTTCTATATAAAAATTTACCATTCCTTTTCCTTGACCCCAAAATGTTCTTCTATTATTGCCAGTATATACCTTCTGCAACATCTTTGGGGCACAGTCTAAACTCAGTATCTTAAGACTATTGGTTTGTTGGCACAGAAGACAGATGAGTGCAGATCCCAAAAATTATGTATATTATTTTGCATGTTTAAGGTAAGGAGTAAAAACTTTTTAACAAAGACTTTAAGTATTCTCTGGTAGGCTTGGAGGATTCAAAATGAACCAAGTATCTACTTTTTTGTTGAATTGATGCATGTCTTATACATCAGAGAGTCCTGCTTCTCCTCCCAGAAGCCTAGATCTTAGCATAACAAACTTCCAGATCCATGAATCAAGCCTTGTCTGGAGCCAGCCTTCCCTCAGATCTTGTCTGAGCCTTACCCTCAACATTTTTTCTGCCCTCCAGGCACAGGAGAAAATGTAACAAGGAAATGACTGAAAACCCAACAGACTCATTTAAAGTTGAATTTGGCTATAAATTTATTTACCACAAGGCTGAAAATGTATCTCTTTACATTATATGAAGACACTCTGGATTTCATAGTGTCCTTGAGCTGTTGAATGATTATCCTTATCAGGTCACTGTTTTATTTCCCCCTAATATACTCACATGCTTAAGTAATAGACGCTCAATCCCACAGTCCTTACAACTACTTTCTTCAAACTCTTACACTCATAAGTTATTTCATTTGCTACTGTCTTCCTTTCTACAAGTATCTCACCCCATCTCCTTTTATTATTTGCATAAATTATGTTTATACTGTATTCTAGGTTTTATGTGTATTCTACCTATCAGCAGTGATAAGTCCTGATTGTGTCTTTTAGGAATGATCTTGCTGTCAAATCCCATTTTTAGGCTATTATCCAAAACACCTCCCCTATGGAAACAGAATCTGTGGTGGAAATTTGCAGCAACCACACCTATAAAGAAATTAAGTGGCGATGCACTCTTGTTATCCCAGTACCTGAGAGGCTGAAACAGGAGGAGCACGCAGGTTCGAAGCCAACTTCAAGCTATTTAGTGAGGCTCTCAGCAACTTAGTGAGACTGTTTCCAAATATCCAAATAAAATATAAAATAGGTTTGGGAGTGTACCCCGGAGGTAGAAGGTCCCTGGATTCCATCTCCAGTACTACAAAAAAAAAAAAAAGAAATGAAGTAGGATTGTTATGAGAGAGAAGTTTCTGTCTACTCTTATTACAATAGAGACCTCAAATAATCTCGAGAACCCTGTAATTGGAATGATTTTTAGAAATGTTTAGAATTAGGAAAGATTTATACTTAAAAATAATATGGCCTTGGGATTGAAGTCAGGATAGTTCTACCTCTGAGCTTTACTTCCAATCTTTTTTATTTTTATTTTTATTTTTTTGTTTTGAAACATGTCTCACGAGGTTGCTGAGAGTCTTGTTAAATTGGTGAGGCTGGTTTCAAACCGGCAATCTTCCTGTCTCAGCTTCCCAAGTATTGGGATTGCAGATGTGTACTGCAATGCCCTGCTGAGGATTTGTACTTCTTAGGTCAGTTGTTGTGTGTATTTTGCCATAAAGATGAAGTGAAATGTTAGGTGGGGAAGCTCCTTTTGTCAGAGGACAATTCCTAGGAAGTGACTCAGGTACGATTCATCAGAGGCAATACTACCAGTATTTGGAAGAAAAAAAATGCTCAAACCTTATGTAAGTCTCTGAGAGGAAGAGGCCCAAGATTCTCAAACACTGTATACTAATATGCCTCTGTGCTTGATTTACATAACAAAATTATCTCACACAGCAAAACACTTTTAATGATATTCTATTATCACATGTTTTCTCTGGCCAACCACAGTACGCAGTTTTTCAAGATGACCTCCAAAATGTCCAACCTTTGGGGTACATACCCTACATAATCACCTTCTCTTCATGTAAGCAGAGCCCATGACTATAATAAGGTATCACTTTCCTATTTATGTTACTCATCAATTGACTTTGATTTAATCAAGGGAAAGTTCTCTCAGGCGGATCATGTGTAGTCATGTAAACTCAACAAAAGAAAGCAGAGTGTCAGAGAGGCACTATTCTGCTGACCTCTAAGATGCAGCACACTCCCCAGGCTTTCAGAAGGCCTGTAAATGGGAAGCCCCTGATTGCTGAGACTTTCCACTGAGAGATAACAAGAAAAATAAAAAGGGAATGCCAGCAATACTACTAGGTGATAAATTCTGCCAATAACTTGATGAGCTTGAAAGGGCTAGAATGACCATGTGTCAGATAAGAGAGACATCCCAGCCAACATCCTGGTGTCAGCCTGTGTGAAAATGAGCAGAGCATCCAGCTAAGCCCCCAGTGGAGTCTGACCTAGAGAAACTGACATAATGAATAAATGTTGTGTGAAGCCACTCAGTGTAAGGTACTTAGCTATGCAGCAATTGATCACTAATCCCCAACACTTAAGACACTACAGCTCAACCTTGACTTATCTATCTTTTGTTATTACTCAAGATAAGCCCAAATGAAAACAGTATTTTAGTATTTTCCAGCTTCTCTCATTTCCCCCCAAACACATGGTTCTCATTCCTGCCTTTGTATTTGTTCCCAGAATGTTTCTTCAATGTGAAATCCTCTTTTCACAAACTCCAATCACGTTGATTTTATTATACATTCTTCAAGACTCAAGAGCCACATCTTTTCTACTGCACTTTTTTTCTTTTATCTCTTATGGCACATAGTCTGTAATTTCTGAACTGGCACACGTACCTAAGCAGAACACGATCTGTCTTTCAGGTCTACTTCCCAAAATGTGACAAAAATTTAGAGATAGGGACAATCTATGTCCACCTCTTTCTTGATCCCATCTCAAGCTAGTCTATAATTTTATAGACAAGATGATAACAAAATTGGATAGATAATACCTTACTGAATGGGATTCTTATGAGCAAACAAATTTGGGGGCATGAGTGGCCTTACAGACTATTCTAACAATTGCATCACAAAGACAAAAATGAAGCACGCAGAGCAGTGTCCCATATCTTACATCTAAATTTTATCTCCTAACTCTGAGCTCAGTGAGTTTACAATAAGAAATAAACAGCAGTAAAAGCCTTTTAAAAAGGAAACTGGATCTGGGCTTGTGTAATTCATAAATAATTATCATCTTGATTTATAATGGGTGTTGTATAATAAGTTGGTTAAACAGTGGTTTCTAAGTCTTTTAAATCTACCTCTGCCAGGGGGAATTCTATGGCCTACAGTGTTTGCTTAAAACTCTGTGCCTCGGTTTTAGATACAATACAGTCATGGTAGAACTCTCTGCCTTCTAGGATAGGTAGAGCAGGAGAGTGCCTCTCTGATACTTCACCATGATGAAAATTAATTTAGCTGCCTTTTACTATTATTATTATTTCTATGTTTTATCTCAAACACCCCCCAAAAAAAATACTACCTCAACAAAAACCTGAGTGTTGTATACTAAAAAATTTTTGAGAATATGTTGAAGTTATTGTGGCATATTTTTTAGGTAGGAGAAAAAAGCTCTCTTCTCAGTGTCCAAACAATAGGAAACAGACTTAACTATTATGGTAAATAGTAAAACAGAAAGCCAGACTTGCACAGAAGTAGTTAACTGATAAGCATGGTGGAGACAGTGTGTCCAGTCCTAATAACTCTTTGAGAGTCTGGTCAGGACTATAGCTATAGATTGGGGATGGGAAGAAAGTGGGGGGCTTAAGGAGCTTAAGGGACACAGTGCTACACGGGGGAGATAAACCACACACTCCACCTCATAGACTCCACACATGGGTTTAGATAGTCGTTGCAGCTGATATTCCCTTGGTCTAAGCACTGTTACATTTTTACAAGTTATAAAATATCAGATCCTTCCAATTATAAATCTAAATTTTATATTAAAGACAAATTTGGAGGGATTGAACTGCGCACAGTGGTACATGCCTGTAATCCCAGGACCTGTGAGGCTGAGAGAGGAGGAGCACAGGTTCACAACCAGACTCAGCATTTTACAGAGGCCCTCCACAACTCAGTGAGCCCCTGTTTCAAAATAAGAAATAAAAAAGGGGCCTGGGGTGTAGTTTAAAGGTAGAATGACTCTGGGATCAATCCCCAGTATTCAAAACAAGACAAAACAAAACAAAACAAAAAATAGGAAGGATTGAACATTTTTTGTATGTGGTACTGGGGTTCCTGGAAACCCTTCTAGCTCCAGGCTACACTCCCAAACTGATTTTATATTTTTATTTGGAAACAGGGTCTCTTAAGCCAGCAAGGTTGGCTTTGAACCTGCGCGATCCTCCTGTCTCCGCCTCCCAAGAGAATTGAACATTTTTACATCTTAAAAAGTGAATAAAAATTTGCATTATCTCAGAAAATGTATTGGGATGAGTTTTTGTTATATTATTTTTCACTTCCATAAGTAAGGCTGTATAGAGAAATATGTGGGTTACAGCTCAATATTTTATACAATGTCATGCTGTTACTGATTCACAAGTTTCCCTAAGAGACTGTGTTTTTATTTTTTATTTTCTTGAAAAAGCAAGAAAGCATTAAGGGAAAAGTTACAGAGGCTAGTTATGCCTGCAGTTCGGGTTTTGCTCATGTTACTTTACAAGTTGCTTCCCAGTGGCCCCTGTAGTGTTTCAGAATTACTTTTAGGTTCTACTTTTCCATGCCTCCGACGTCTGGATATGTTTTAAATCAAATTAAATTTGAATTTCAGATAAACCACTGACCCATGATTTGCTACCATTGGCAAGTCACTGCTATCACCAGAATTCATTTTTAAAAGTAAAATAGTTCTGTTCTTTAAGTGAAAACACAATCTTCAACACTTAATTTGAGAGGATATATTTGCCCATTATGCTGGAAAAATAATGATCTCAAAAGAGAGAAAAGTTGAGAAAAAAAGAGAAATGATATTAGGGAGAGAGAAGAGAATTTGTTAACAAACCTGTCCACTTTAGTTTTGCAAATGTTGAACAGTTGATTTACTTAGTCAATGAGTTGAAGGTTTACAGTTTTGAAACACTCCTGTGTAGCATGTCAAAAACTATGTAAATAAGCAATCAGTGCCCTTGTATGTGCACCAAGAACAAGATTAGTAAACACCTTTGCCTGGTAATTGATTTGCCTGTTATGTCCACAACTGTAGAGGAAGAAAGGTTGCTGAGGACATTCATAAATATACCTCATTAGGGTTGGGAACACGCTTTACCATTGAAGAAAAATATTCTAGGAAGTTCTATGTAGTTTAATAGAGCAAATTAGCAGCGCCAGAACACTCATGTTTACTGGGTGAAAGAAGGTATGTAGTTTAAAATTTTTCTCAGTTGTTTTCAAATCAGACAATGAATGGATCTGGGGTAAGAAGAAGGTCTTCTGATCCCCACTCAATCATTACTTTGGTGTGTAATTTAGAGAGTGTCATTTACCCTTTTTATACTTTCCTTATCTTTTATTATTTTATATTTTTTTATTCTGGAGATTAAACCCAGGGCCTCTAGCATGCTAGGAAAATGCTCTGCTACTGAGCTGTACCCTAACACCACACCTTCCTTATTTTTAAGAGGGATTGCTGGTCTGTGCTTATTTAATTGAGAAGGTGATGAATAATAAGAATAACGGATCTCACGGTATCAAAATTATATATTATCACCAAATATAATATACTGACCTTATTCATTTTAGTTATAAAGAAATAAAAAAGATATAAATATAATGTTTTATTTACAAATGTGCATCTGATTCCAATGATCACGAGAATATTTACTTAAAGTAAAAATCTGTACGAATTTTTTTGTGCGGTACTTAGGATTGAGCAAGGGCATTCTATCTCTGATCTATGCTCCTAGCTCTTTCTAGTTATTTTTTTTTTATTTTGAGACAGGGTTTCTAGGCTGTTGAGAGTTTTGCTGTGTTACTGAGGCTGCCCTTGAACTACCTGCAATCCTCCTGTCTCAGCCTCCTAGGTACTGGAATTATAGGCATGTGCCACTGTACTATTTCTAGCAATAAAATTTTAATATATATATATATATATAATATTATTATTCATTGAAATTAGATGACAGATTATTTTATCTTTTGTTGTTGCATTGGGAAAGATAAAATGTGTTTATTATCAAAATAGTCTTTTAGGTTTTATGTATTTATCTGGAAGAATTTGGGATCATATTGCCTTCCATCCAGCAGTCTTCACACTTCTAATTATTACTGAAACACACTGGCCCGATGTGAAATCCAAGACTCTCATATTAAATGCTGAGACTTGGGAAGGAAAGAGATAAGAAAAGGAAACTCCTCAAAAAACATATATAGCATATTAAATAGCTGAGTTTTCTTATTCTGGTAAAATCTTACTGAATTTATGTATTGCAATTTGATAATTTTTTACAAAGAAAAATATAGTTTTGCAGAACAATTTATTTTTCCTTCTCTGTTTCTTGCGTGACCTGACCACAGACTGAACCCTTCAGTGAAACTCTGCTGTTTCCACTTTGTTTTATTCCCTGATGTGGGATGATATCATGTTTCCGTTGTTTCTGGATAAACTCAAGCACGAGTTAAACCTCAGTATGTCTTGTGGCTTTGATCTAAGCCTCTGTGTATGGTTCCTGAGCCTCAGACAGTGCTGTTGTAAAATACCTGCAAACTGTCTATTTCTTATAAAACTGTTAGGTTTCATTGGATTGGATCTGATGAGTTGCATGCCTGGATCAGTCTCTGCTCTTGCAGAGGCTTGACATGAAAGCACTTGCCTATCACATAAATAAAGAGACTTTCATTAAGAAATAGACCTTTTTCTCTCTCTGCAAATTCTAATTTAGCATTCTCCCTCCTGGAGCTTGCTCTGTGGGCCAAGGGCTTTCATGATTTTTACTTGTTTCTCTCGCCATCTTGACATCTTTGATACTTATTCAAATAGTTTAAGCTTGATTTTTAATGATGGTTGGTTTAAAAATGAAATAAGTGAGCAAAAGTTCCTCTAGGTTCAAAATTCATCAAATGACTTTTATCTTATTGTCCCTATTTGATATAAAATTAAGTATATTGAAACTGTTCCCAAGGAGCAGATGCTTAGATTGAGGAGGCTAATGTGAGTAGCTGCTCACTTATACTTTTTTTTTTCTGTCCCCATGAGCTTTTGGTAACATCATGGAAATTAAATCCTCAGAGTCAAACTGGGAATGGTGGTATATGCCTGTAATTCTAGAACTTGGGAATCTGAGACTTCACAGGTTTCAAGTCAGCCTCAGCAACTTAGTGAGGCTTCAGCAACTTAAGGACACCTTGTTTCCAAGTAAAATTAAAATAGGGCTGGAGACATAGTTGGGAGGTAGAACAACCATAGGTTCCACCCCCAGGACCACAAAAAATAAATAAATAAAATAAAATCACTGGAGTGTGTCATTCCATTCAAGAAAATCTCTCTGCCCATGTGCTACCTCCCCATCTTCCCATCACAGCAACACTAACACTGTCACTCAAAGTGCTTGATAAATAGTTCTCATATATAACCTTTAGAGAAAGTCATTGGGAATCCAGTTAACCTTGTCATCATCTAACCTAATATACACAGACATATATAGGGCTGTGCCCTACCTGGGGCAGACCCTATATTTTATTTTTGCTTTACAATGATGAATAAGTAAATACATGAGTAGATGTTGGTTAAAGGAACATGTTTACAGTCTCTTAAGCTCTCATAAAAGTTAAAATTGAAGCTCACCAAGTACTGTGTGTGTGTCATTATCATTTAGAACCACATTATGATGTGAGACTATAATGTACCAATAAAAGTTAAAAAGCTAAAATTGGATAGTTTATAAGCAGTTAAAACATTAAGAAAATGCTATGAAAGTTATTGTGTGAGGCCTACTGAACACCCACTCATTTCACCCTTCTTCCTTGCTTAAAGGATTCCAATTTTGCTCAAGATTTTAATAACCCTAACTAAAATTACTTATCTCCTCCTACTCCTTTGCAGTTATTAATATTTATGGCTAAACTTATATTATTCTTTTTTGGTGCTAGTAATTGAATGCAGGAGCATTCTACTTCCAAGAAATACCCCCAGCCCTATTTCTTTTTTAATTTTGAAACAGAGTCTTGCTAAGTTGCTGAGACTGTTATCTTCCTGTTTCAACCTCCCAAGTATTGAGATTATCTCAACATTCCACTTCTACAGGCTTATGAAGTCCTAACTTTTTTTCCCTCGGTCTGGATCTTTGGCCTCCTCCTCTTTGCATAATTTATTCCCTTGCTCAAAACTTTCCACATTGCTGTCCCAAATCTCTATCAGATACTCAGTGCCTTCTGCAGCATAATGCCAAGCCACACTTCCCTATCATGCCTCCTCCTGCATTCCTCTGAAGGAGATGGCAGGAACTAGGAAATCTAAAATGGTAGAATGCAACAGAAGAATAAACTGGATTTTTTCTAATGGTCTTTTTCTTTTTTTATTTTTTTTATTTTTATTGGTGCTTTGTAGTCATACATCTTAATGGGATACAAAATGGTAGAGACATACATGCACACATCACTTTAGCCCTTACCCAATTCCCACCCCATTCTCTCCCCCTCCCTCCTTCTTATGTTTAGCTTAGTGATTGATATTGATATTTTTGTGAATGCACATCATGTACATTTGGGAATTTTCCTCTCTTCTCCTCCCATCACTCCCAGTTAGGCCTCCTTTTTGCCTATCTATGATTTTTTTCCAGGCTGCTCTGAGTCTATAATGCTCTGTAAGGCCCGTAGTAGTATAGTTCTAAACACCTATAAAAGGATTTAGTAGAAAATACTTGAGGTCTTTGGAATCCACATGTTTAAGAGATATTCTGGTTTTACTGCTAGACTGTGGAGCTAAGATATAGAGACTGAAAGGCATACCTCTAAATTGTATGCATGTGATGGCAATCTTACAAATATTTTCCAGGTTGATTGTTCTCCAACTTCTTTAGTTTGATACTCCAAAGCTAACCTCAAATACACCATGCCTCTTACAGTCTTTACTACAGTTTGAATTTGGTTTGTCTCCCCAAAGCTCCTTGAGTTGGAAGAATGGTTCCCATTGTGATGACATTAAAAAAATGAGTCTTAGTGAGAGGTAATTAGGTCACTGTTGGTACTTCTGAAGGGATTGATGCTCATCCCACAGAGGGTGTTAGTTCCTGAGAGTGTGCAGTATCGGCCCCCACCTGCCTGCTGGTTTGTTGTCTCACCAGGTGATTTTTTCCACAGGTATTCCCACCACCGCGATGCCTTCTCTAAAAGGACCTCAGTGTAGCTGAGCAGAAGCCAGTGTCATGCTCTCAAAACTACCCAACTTTTAGCAAATAAATATATTTGTTTCTTGTGGTACTGGGATTTGAACCCAGAGGTGTTCCACTTCCGAGCTTCACCCCACTCACTATTTTTATTTTGAAACAGGGTTTCTCTAGGTTGCCACAAGCTGACCTCAAATCTGTAAGTCTCCTGTCTCAACCTCCCAAGTATTGGGCTTACAGGTGCATGCCACCATGCATAGCCAACCTATTTTCTTTATAAGTTACAACTTCAGGTATTTTTAATAGCAATGGAAATAGACTAATATAATCTTCATGCATATGTCTAATAGCAATGGAAATAGACTAATATAATCTTCATGCATATGTCTAATCTGGGACTTTATGGGAGATCGTCTATGATATGGTAGGGTTGAGAAAAGTTTTGTGGCATAAAAAAATAGTTCTCCCAGGAATCCCTTGGTGGGGAGTTATGGTTTAGTTACTATGAGTGATAGGATGAACTGTGATAGCCCAAGATGCATGTGGCTGTGTTCCTGCTTGAGTGAAGGGTGGACAGGGAGTAAGCCAAGGCTCAAGCTCAAGTAAGATCAAGCACTAAAATATGCTTGAGAGAGTCTTTTACTTGTTTCTGCATATAACATTTTTCTTGCTTACAATTTCTATACTTTTTTCAATACTTTGACAAACTCTTAAAAACCCAGGCTTCCCTTTCCTCTCTTTGAAGTTCTTGCTGACTCACCTTTACCATGTTTTTTAAAAATCTCCTCAGTGCCACCAATTTCCACTTCAAAGATGAAAAGCAGCCGGGCGTGGCGCATGCTTGTAATCCCTGGGAAGCAGAGACAGGAGGATCATGCAGGTTCGAAGCTAGCCGCACTGGCTTAAGAGACCCTGTTTCAAAATATAAAATGGATCTGGGAGTGTAGCCCAGATATAGAAGGGCTTCCAGGAACCCCAGTACCACCAAAAAAAAAAAAAAAAAAAAAAGAAAGGCAAATAATTCGCCTTAGTTTTTAATAGTAGAACTTCAAGTCCCAGTAACAAAGACTAAGAATCATTTCCTTGAAACAAATGTTTAATTCCGAGAGGACATGAGGAAAGCTCAATCATATAACACCCTATATTGATGCACACAAGGTCATTTCTGTTTTTACTCATTTAAGCTATAAAATATATATTGCACTTTAAGGGACAAGGTAATAAAAAAAATGAAGAGTAGTGGAGTCATTTATCTCAGGAACATTTTGGATCCTTCTCCTAGGTTCTTGTCTTCTGCTGCAGAATCAACCAGAAGCCTGGGAAAATCTGAGATGACAGCGTAAGAAGAACGGCTGACTACTGCAGAGGCATGCAGTGTTTCTTTTGTGATTGACATCATAGAATACCAGCAACAAGAGGCACAGTGCAAAACTAATGGTGGAGACATCACAAAGCCCCAAGCAAGGGCATTCTCTGACCCTATGGAATTCAGGATTTAGATATCTCATCCCGCAATGTCCCACAGTGGAATCTTTGTTATGAGACTGCAGGAGCTCATGGTTATTACCCTTCTGTTTACAGAGCAGTTCTTCCATCACTGAACCCCTTTCACCACTCACAGGTGCAAGAGAGACCCTGTGAGTGGTGAAAAGTCATTGCTGGGCAGCATTTGCAGCCAAGCTTGAAGTTCCATGGGGTGTGGTGGGGAGGAGGCTCCAAAATGCACTGGAAGAACTGAATGGATCTGAAGCTTCGTTCTCTGGAGCAGCAACTGGTTACAATCACAGGGCATGGAATTGAAAAGGGATTCTGGGAGGTGGGGGCCTTGAATGTTTATGACATCTGGGTTGGAAACAATGGGTGGATGGGAAAGTTTAGAGAAAATGTCAGATGCTCTTTTTCTTTTCAGTAACTTTAAATATTTTGCTGGAGAATGCTGCACTGAGAAAGTCAAACCAGACCGGTGAACTGGAGGACAAAATTCGCGCTCATTTGTCTGTTACATCTCATGCAGAAGCACAGTGCTCTTGAAATCTATTCTGGTCTGGAAAGTCTAGCTCTGCTCCGAGGGGCTGGAGTATTAATGCATTAGGGTTAGGGAGTTTAGAAAAAGCTCACTAGGTAAATATTTATTTCATATTATATTTATTTAACTTTGGGTCAAGTAAATCCCTGGAGGGTCTGGTATGGTGGTGCACTTCTGTAATTCCAATACTAGGGAAGATAAGCCAAAGAGAACTGCATGTTTTAGACCAGACCCAGCTACTTAGTGAGACCTTGTCTTGAAATAAAAAATAAAAAGGGCTGGGGGTGTAGCTCAAAGGTAGAATGCTTCTGGCTCCGGTCCTTGGTTACACACACACACACACACACACACACACACACACACACACACACGGGCTGGTTGCCAAACTCCCAAAGGCCCAGGAAGAGAAATGTTCTCAGAAAGCTGTTTTTTCTGAATCTATTGGAGAAAAGAGAAGAAAGAACAAAATAATGAAAGAACAAAAGAATGAAAGAAAGAAAGAAAGAAGAAAGGAGGAAAGAAGGAAGGAAGGAAGGAAGGAAGGAAGGAAGGAAGGAAGGAAGGAAGGAAGGAAGGAAGGAGACCGGGTGTGGTGATGCACAACTGTAATCCCAGTACTTAGAAAGCTGAGACAGGAGAATTGCAGGTTTGAGGCTGGCTGCAGTAACTTAGTGAGAACTTGGAGATCCCGTTTAAAAATAAAAAAAAAATTAAATAGTGCTGAGGATGTTACACAGACATAGAATTCCCTTAGGTGGTTTATTCCCTGGGAAAGAGGGAAGGAAGTAAGGAAGGAAAGGAAGGAAGTAAGGAAGGAAGGAAGGAAGGGAACAGCCTGACATTAAGATTATAAAAAATACTTTTTAGGTTCAACTAGGGGAGAGAAAGAAAATGAAAAGTCAGCATTCATGCCATTCCCGAATCTTAAAGTATCTTTGCAGTTCTGCTGAGGACAAGCACAGATGGACCTTGAAGGCTCATTCATATCTTAGCAAGTTAGCAGTCTTTGATAGTTTTACAAAAACATCTTGGTCAAGATTTCTATCTAAAGTCCCAGATGCTGTTCTAGACCTGGACAGTATATGCCAGAATATGCAGAGAACAAAGACTCAGAATCATTTGTGAAAAACAAAAACACTCTTCAGGTCCCAGAAGGAATGGGGAGGCTCAATAATCTAATTTCCTTAATTGGTACAAAGTATTTGTATTTCAGAAAGGAAGTTAAACCTTTGTTCTGCTCTAGGCTTCCAGGCCCCAGTCATGTGGTAGAATTTTAGGAAAGGCCAGAGTGAGGCCCTTCATAATTAGGACATTATATCACATTGATTTCCATTACAATGCACTAACATAAAAATTATGTGTAAAGTTTAATCTATACACCAGGGAAAGTACTCTAATTAAAAATATATAATTCATGGTTGGATAATGAAGATGTTAAAGTCTTTAATCAAAAATTCACACATCTCCTGGGCTTGGTGATTCCTGCCTGTAATTCCAGTATTTGGGAGGCTGAGACAGGAAGATCACAGGTTCAAGGCCAGTGAATGGTAACTTAGTGAAACTCTGTTTCATAATAAAAAATAAATAAATACGGGAATATAGGTCAGATGTAAAACCTCCCTGGGCTCAATCTCCAGCCTCCTTCCCCCTGAAAAAGAATCCACACATCAGAGAATATTAACAGGGTAGAGCTTTAAATAATCCTGTTTTCATTTGCCTGTGAGTGCTAATTATTTTTTATAGGTGTTGATAGGAGCCCATGTGGAGAGTTCAGACATAGTAGGCTTCTCAGTTCTAGGATGAATGGATAAAAGATGTGATAGGATGAGATCCTAAGGGAACTTTTTGATTGGTTGTATGTAAAGTGGCATACAGATGATACTGCCTTGACGCTGATTAGAAGATTAACAGAATCCTAACACTAAAATAATGTTGTATATGTCTAAAATGAGCCTTTACATAGGCACTTTCTGGAATGCTAAAACTCTGAAAATCACTGAGCTTATATGGGCAACACATGCTACTTTGTGCCTACTCCAAATAATGGCAGATTGGCAGAATCTGGGCTAACTTCACTTTCATTGTGTTTTATCACTTAATAAGGCACTCACAAGGCTCAGGGGAGGGGGGCAAGTGGAGGTCCACATACCACAGGTTTAAATATTTGCAATTATAACTCAAGTTGACAGACTTTTGAGTAAATTGCGATCCTGAAATATTGATGGTGAGAAAAAATTTAAGGAATACATTGACTGGCATTTTCTCTTAGTAAAGCGTTTTACTACTGAAATCCTCTTCCTACTCAGAAGTACTTTTCCTCATGCATGGACAGCAAGCAGCTCAACCCATGAATCTTTATGATATTCATACAGAATTGTATTTTGATGTGAACTTTGGATAAAATACACAGAAAAGTGTTTTGTGGATCCTGGATAGTGTGTGTGTGGGGGGGGGTACTAGGGATTGAATCAGTGGTGTTCTCCCTTCAAACTGTACCCCCAGCCCTTTTTATTTTTATTCCAAAACAGGGTCTCCCAAAATTACTGTGCTGTCCTCAAAACTGTGACCCTCCTGTTTGAGCCTTCCAAGTACTGGGATTACAGGCCTGTGCTACCACACCCAGCTAAAGGTTAATTTTTGTTTTGTTTTGTTTATAAAGGCTCTGCTTTGAATCAGGCCTCTTGCTTTATTATTGTCTTTTCAGAAATAATCAGGTTCCTTGAACTTGTTTTCTATTATGTAAACTTTTCCATTCAAGGAGATTACCATATAAATGGTAAATGCAAATGCAAAACAGGACAAAACAATATGTTTTAAAAAGTTTATGAGTCAGATCTTTCTGCCTTCATTTCTCACCACAGACTTGATGCTATTTACCTTGCCCCTCATTTCATGCAGAATCTTGAGTTGGGTATTTGGGGGGATACAAAGGTGTTCTTTTTTTTTTTTTTTTTTTTTGGTTGGTTTCTTTGGTTTTGTCCGTCTGGGAATAGAACCCAGGAGCATTCGACCTCCAAGCTACATCCCCTGCCCTATTTTTTATTCTTTATTTTGAAACCGGGTTTCACTAAGTTGCAAAGGGCCTCACTAAGTAGCTGAGGCTGTCCGCGAACCACGGTCCTCCCGTCTCAGCCTCCCAAAAGCGTGCACCACCAGGCCCGGCTGGGATACAAACTTTAAGACAAAACTCTTGCTCTCAAAGTTGTATCTTTTGAAACGTAAGATAAATATCTGCATGTTATTCTCTAAGAACTATGTTACGGATATGGCTCCATATCAGATCTACCTATAAAAAAAAAGCTCTCAACCATGCATGGTGGCTCATGCTTGTAATCCCAGCATTCATTCAGAAAGCTTCTATCGCAGGATTTAAAATTATACAACATATACATGTATGGAAACATCACATGGTACTCACAAGTATATACAACTTTTATGTATTTTCTCAAAAAGACATTATTAAAATAATCCAAAGACAAGTCATAGACTGTGAGAAGTGATCTGCAACACACATATCTGAAGCAAAAAAGAGACCCTGAAATAAAATACATAGTTAACTCCTCTGATGAATAGACAACTCAATAAAAAATAAGTAAAACACTCAAATACACATTTATACAGTAAATTAATTACATTTATTCCATGAAAGGTACGCACTTGTCAGAAAATGTAACTTAAAGCCACTACATGTTAATTAAGAGGCTTAAATTTAAAAATTTATAAGAATGCCAATATCAAGTATAGGGAAAGATTGGCAGCAACTAGAATTCTCAGATACTGATGAAGGGAATATAAAATGGTACAACATTTCTGGAAAATTCTGTTATTTTTTAAATAAAATTAAACATATATTCAGCCTAAGATTCTATAATTACATTTGAAGGTATTTGCTCAAAAGTAAGGATGACTTATTTCTATGCAAAGACCTGTACAAGAACACTGACACCTGGTTTTTCCATAATAGTAAAAAATCTGGAAACAGCCTAGATGCTCATCAAAAGGAAAAATGAAAAAAAAAATAGTATATTCCTAAAGTGGAATACTAATTAGCAATAAAATGGAACAAACTGATGACATGGGTAAATATGGAAAAATATACTTAAAAATCAGTGTGTTGTATAAGAAAATCTACCATGAGAAAACAAGTACTGTATCATTTCATTTGCTTCAAACTGTATAAAACACTGTATAATAAGGTAGACTCTACTTAAAAAAAAAATTGGATAGACCTATTCAGCAAAGGGCTTCTAACATTTATCACTAACATATTTTAAGGTCACTCATGGATTATTCATTCTTGAGCATCAACTGTGTGGAGTGTACTGAATTGAGAATACTCTGAAGTTACTGCAGCTGTCTTGGCACTAACTTTGCAATTCCCAATATCAATGAACTTTCCAAGTATTTTGTATTTCCAGTGCTGTAACAAGCATATTGAAAAAGACCTTCCGAATTATTTCTTGTAGGGCCCTACCACAGTTTGAACACTCAAAATCAGAAGCACACATCATAGAGCTTAGGAAAAGTACAGTCTTGGACTCTACACTAGACCTATCATATTTTAATCTACATTTTAACAAGATTTTAAGATGATTCACGGTACATTATAGTTTTTGTGCATGCATGAAGGCTCATAATTAGTGATTGTTGTCTGATAAGTACTAGGTGACTTCCACTTGGCTATGCTATTATTCGGCAGCATTTTACTTAAGCGTACATTCAGATACAAAGAAAAACTCAAGTATTAATATCACAAGTATTTAACTTTGTAGCAAAGAGAAAGTTATCCTTGGACATAATAACATAGAATTACATCATTTGTTGTAGTCAGTTATACAAATTTTATTGTCAATTTTCTGCATTAAGAATGAAACCAAACTTCAAAAATCTTACATGCTTATAGTAAAGCCACACTTTACTCCAAAAAAATTCGGGTGGCCTGGCGTGGTGGCGCATGCTTGTAATCCCCGCGCTTGGGAGGCTGAGACAGGAGTTTGGCACGGGTTTGAAGCCAGCCTCAGTTTCTTAGTGAGGCTCTCAGCAACTTAGTGAGACCCTGTTTCCAAATAAAATATAAACTAGGTTTGGGAGTATAACCCAGAGGTAGCAAGCCTCTGGGTTCCACCCCCAGTACAAAAAAAAAAAAAAAAAAAATTGGGTGAAACTATTCTCTGCATAAGGGTTTTATCACTAACATTAGTACTAACTTTTATAAGTGGTAATTGTACTTTAAGGTCTTTGCCATTTATTTCATTAGTCTCAAGTGTAGAAATATTTGGGAGTTTGGCTTTCTTTGTAAACAACACAGAGAAAATTTGGGTCAATATTATATTCAACATTTTAGAGAATGTTAAAATAGAAAATGATGACATTTTTACTGACACCTGAACCCAGTATTTACACACAATGATTGTTAAGTGCTATATTTCCTTATCAAGTAGCTCTTCTCTATTTTCTTACATTATTTTTGTTAGGAAGAGTACAAAGAGGAGCTGGGTGTGGTGGTGTGCACCTGTAATTCCAGTACTTGAGAAGATGAGCTTGAAGGATTGATAGGCTTGAGACCAGTGCACAGTAATTTGGTAAGACTTTGTTTCAAACTTTCAAAAATAGGCTGTAGCTTTAAGGTGGAACCCCCTTGAATTAAATTCTCAGTACCTTCCAAAAAAAGTAGAAAAGTGTTGGGCACTGAATAACTAGGCTCTACTTTTATTTACACTTATGTGTGGGAGAACAAATATGTTACTTAACCATGGTTTCAATCCCCTGATTTTTCATCTGAAAAATCAGATAATTATTGAGAATAAAAGTAGTTGATTTTATAATGGCAAGCTTATCAATATGCAGCTTTATTTCTGCAAAGCCAAGATATATTTTTGCTTTTATGTGTTGATATGTAAGTAGAGGTGACCAATAATTATAAAAATACATTTCTCTACTGGTTTAAAAATCATGTATTAATACTAGAAAAAACTATTTCCTGATGTTCAGTTTTAGGGAATTGTGGAAAAATTTGTTAGATTTTGATTTTGCAGCTGTGTTCATTCAGATAAGTTTGGACTAAAAATTGGAAAAAAAATATTTCTGCCAGCAAATCCATCACTAAAGTTTTTAGGTTACACTAAATCTGATAGTATTGGATTTCTCAAATAGATTATAGTCATAGTGCAAGTTTTCCTTAGATCACATATTACAAAGATAATCTGACTAAACTTAATACTTGTCAAAAAGAAAATAGTTCAAGTCCAGTGTTTGAATGTTAGGATATGTTTTAATTTAAATGGCTAGATTGGACAGCTTCAGTAAAGGCTGAAGAGTGTTTGAGGTTAGGCATAAGAAAAGCTGCCAAGGAAGCCAAACAGAGCCGACTGTTAGCATTATCCCCAGACAGGAGCACAGTGTAACCCATCCCAACTCTCATTGCCTTACTGCTCTTTATACACTTTTGACTTAGAAGGATGCCTTCCTGGACCAACAGCTGTTATAGGTACTGACTACAGACTCTGGAGATGTGCAAGGGTTTGGCACCAAAAGGATAATGTGGTCCTCTGTGAAAGAGGAGGAGCTTCCAAATATTGAGAGGAGAAATGAGTTTTGGAGTTTTGAGGTTCATCAGAACCTTTGTGTATGCATGGAAGGGTAACAATGTAGTTTACTCATATAGAAAGGGCAAATTAGGCATCTCTGGCTAAAGCTTAAGAGCCACAGGTTCAGAGGGTATTTAGAGAATTTTTGGATTCTCAAAAAGGCTTTTGGGTTTAGCAACAGGCATCTCAGGTACCTAATTTCAATTTTTCAGTGTATTTTCATTCTAGGGTTCTCTTTCTTTATCCTTTTATCAATAATGAATAATCGTGCATATTTCGAATGGGGTGACCACGATTTGAAGAGATTAAAAAAATAAATTAGTATGCCATTTCGGAGGGCAAACACACTTGATACTAGTCTATTATCCAAAAACATGCTAGCAATTTAAAATAATAATTTAGGCCGGGCGTGGTGGTGCATGCTTGTAATCCTCGGGCTTGGGAGGCGGAGACAGGAGGATCGCGCAGGTTCGAAGTCAGCCGCGCTGGCTTAAGAGACCCTGTTTCCAAAAATAAAATAGGTCTGGGAGTGTAGCCCGAAGGTAAAAGGGCTTCCAGGAACCCAGTACCACACACACACACAAAAAAAATTAGTATGAAATTAAATGATGTTTAGTTAAGGATTAAAGTTAAGGATTAAATATCCTTTCCAAGAAGACAATTTTATATTAACAATACCCTCTACTCCACACAACACGGATAAAGGTCCATTAAAACTATTTGTAAACACTACTACAAATTAATAAGTTAAGGAAAATTAATTTTGAAAGCCATGCATAGGTTCAAGAAAGAAATAATGGGTGCACTTAACTATCACTGAGTCTGTGGAAAGACATTTATTTATTTATTTATTTATTTATTTATTTAAGGTACTGGGAATGTAACCCAGGGGCATTCTACCTTTGAGCTATACCCCCAGACCTATTTTTTATTCTTTATTTTGAAACAGGGTCTCACTGAGTTGCAAAGGTCCTCACTAGGTAATAGATGAGGCTGTCTGCAAACCACGAACCTAAGCTGGGATTACAAGTGTGTGTCACCATGCTCAGCTAAGACTGAATAATTCATAGGAAGCTTGGAGTTCAAAATTCTGTGCTATTGATTTTAAAGCAAAGATTTCAAATAGTCCTATCATCATGTGATTTAAGGCTATATAATCTGAACGATTTATGTTCATTCAGAGTATATTATTTAAGTTCTTAAATAATTTTTATTGGTGAATTGTTATACATCTTAATGGGGTACAAGATGGTAGAGGCATACTTGCATACATCACTCCTTTACCCCAATTCCCACCCCATTCCTTCCCCCTTCCTTCCTTCTGATGTTTGGCTTAGTGATTGACTGATATGTTTGTGAATATAAATCATGTATATTAGGGAATTACCCCTTTCACCCTCCCATCCTTCTTAGGTAGGTTACCTTATTTTCTCATCTATAGTTCCTCCTTCTTCTAGAGTTCCCCCAATGACCCATTTTCTCCCTGGCTTCCACATATTAGGGAGAGCATCCAATTTCTTACTTTTTGTGACTGACTAATCTCACTTAGCATAATGTTCTCCTCCATTTCCCTGTAAATGATGTAATTTTGTCCTTCTTTATGGCTGGGTAAAATTCCATTGCATACATATCCTATAGTTTCATAATCTATTTATCTGTTGATGGACATTTTGGCTGGTTCCATATTTTGTCAATTGTGAATTGTGCAGCTATAAACATAGATAGGCATGCATTATTTTGGTAGTTTGGTTTCCATTCTTTTGAGCAGATACCCCAAAGTGGTATTGCTGGATCATAAGGTATGAAAAATCATAATACTGGACTTCAAACTCTACTACAAAGCCATAGTAATAAAAAAAAACAGCATGGTACTGGCACAAACAGATGCATAGACCAATGGAGCAGAATAGAAGACTTAGAAACAAATCTGCACATTAAAGCCAATTTATTTTTGACAAAGTGGCCAAAAAACATACAGTGGAAAAAAGATAGCCTGTTCAACAAATGGTGTTGGCAAAACTGGTAAACCACATGGAGAAAATTGGAAATAAACCCCACTTTCTCACATCACATAAGAGTCAATTCAAGATGAATCAAAGACTTGGAAATTAGACCAGAGAAGTTGCAGCTCCTTGAAGAGGGCATAGGTCCAACACTGCAACACATAGGCACAGGTAAAATATTTCTCAGCAAGACCCCAAAGGCACAAGAAACTAAAAGGTAGATCAATACATGGGATTACATTAAAGAGCTTCTGTAAAGCAAAGAAAACTATGCAGAACCTTAATAAAATATTTAAAAAGCATTCTATATATTAAATAATTTTCTGTTTCAAAATAAAGAATAAAAAAATAGAGCTGAGGGTTCAATCCCCAGTATTGGAAAAAAAGGAAAAAATCTTTTGCTTTGTGGCTGATTTTATACTTAGGTATTTTAAGTGTAAAACAGCTTGTGAACCTCATAAGACCTCTTCAGGAGAAGAAACTCTCATATTTACCACAACATGCTCTACAGCCTCTGTTTCTTCACTGCATTAGTATTAGATGTTTGGCTCTTTACCAAGTATGATATGCTTTCCCAAGTTTTCTTTTAAATTAGAGCTTAAAGAAAATGGGATGGATCTCTTATTCTCCACAATGAGAAGAATTCTTCATTGATCACTGAAAACCTGCAAAGAGGTTGATGGACACGAACTCCAGTGTGATCAGAATTTACTAAGATTTGGACTCTTACAGCTTGTTAACATCATCTGCTCTCAAAATCAATTTAATGCATTGGGACCGGTAGGTTGCAATTCACATCTTATTCCTGTGAATAATGCTAAGCTACAGGGGAACAGTCAAATGATACTGTGTTAGGGGTTGCATGTTGGCATTCTTTGAGATACAAGTAATTGCCTCTGGTACATATTTATTCCAAATGGGCATTCACTGGGGTCCTGCCAAATCCCTGGTTAGATATCTGGTTTGCATCCAATCTCTCCCCTTCCCCTCCATGTTCCTTCTGCAAGGAGAGCACAGAGCAAGGAGCAAGGGAAACTTTAAATGCTCTGTACTACATGAGGACAGGGTACTGATCTGGTCTTAGTATGCTTGGAAACAGTATACTGTCATTTGTCCCCTATAACCATCACAATGTTCTTGCAGGAGATTTCCACATGAGGCTTGGAAACTTCCTGAAGGCTACCCAAAAAAGATCCAGCACAGATTATCTTTAATCTTGGATCACAAAACTCACATGGGATTTTCTTTTACTACCTTTTTTCCATGAAATTAGCCTGAGAAGGACAATAAAATATTGGGAACTCCCATTTATGTTGAACCTTCACTTTTTTCCCAAATAGAGTTACCAGTACTTCCTGTCTCCCTTCTGAGTTTAGAGCCTCTTATTTTTTCCTAGAGGTAAGATCGCTTAGCTGTGGTTAATATCTCCAACTCATTATCATAAAATACACTTACATTTTTTATTCTGGGGATTGAACCTAGGAGAATTCTACCTATTTTATTTTATTTTGTTTTGAAACAGAGTCTTGCTAGTTGATGAGGCTTGCCTTGAACCTGAGATTCTTCTGTCTCAGCCTACTAAGTACTGGGGTTACAGATTTGTGCAAATGTGCCCAGCTACAAAGGCAGTCTAAGTCTAGCTCACATTATATAAGGAATATTCCATTGGACAAAAAGTCACAAAGCCAAATTCAAATTCGAGAGCCTGGGTTGAGTGTGTGCTACTGCAACAGAGAAGTGAAGATTTGGGGTTAGTAGTTCAAATCAGAGATAGGCAAGAATAAAATCAGATATTAGTGTCCCTAATATATTTTATATCATATTATATTTTCTTCCTCCTTACATCTTTTTTCTGGAGTAGCAGAAACTAAAATCTATTTTTTGATGTGGAGTATATTATGGATTGAACCCAGTGGCATTCTACCTCTGGACATATTCCCAGATCTATTTTGGTTTTTAGTTTGAAACAAGGTCACAGTATGTTACTTGATCCTAGGATCCTGTCTCAGCCTCCCAAGTACTGAAACCATGGGTTTGTGCCACCATGACAAACTCCAAAGTTTATTTTTCAAAGGGAGAAAAGTCATGGAGTAAGTAAAGAGAGTTTCAGGAAAACACAATTTGACCAAAATACACATATGATACAGATGTCACCGGGTATTTGATTCTTCCTTAAACTTCTAATGTTCTCTCCTCCTTTCCTCTCCTGTATTAGCAGTATTGGAAATGGATATTATCTTCTCTTCCTCTCTTCAAAATAAGTGAATGTCCTGAAGTTCTAACTTTGCCTGAAGATGCTAGGAGATAGACTGGTCTTAAGAAGTCATGCATTGACAGATAAGATTTCAGTTCATGCAAAGAGTCTAGAAAGCAAAGGTTACCTCGGGCTGTCAGTCCAACAGAACAGATAGAAAGTAAGAACTAGACTTGAAGTGTCTGACTCACAGTGAGAAACAAGTAAGACTAATTAAGCATTCGAAGAGGTAAAACTAGAAGATAATTTTCCTAGATGCAAAGAGGTACAGAATATTTTATTGAGTGCTTGCACTGAGTCTTTGCTCTGAAAATGATGGCCTTGAAATTCCCAAATATCTTTGGATATAAAACTTTTTTTTTAATTGCAGGTTTCTTTGATTTTGAAGAGTTACCAGGAACATGGAATTGAAAGTGCAGGCTGGCTAATAGCATTGCTAAATTTTATGTTCATGGAGAAGGGATACCTTGAGGATTTTATTTGAACATTACTTCAATGCCATGGTTTCAGTGTATATGCTATAGCTGAAATGAAAGAATGTATTCCCATCAACAATATGTAAAGATTCCCTTTTTCCACCCCCACTCTA
This sequence comes from Muscardinus avellanarius, assembly GCF_963383645.1. Lineage (NCBI taxonomy): Eukaryota > Metazoa > Chordata > Mammalia > Rodentia > Gliridae > Muscardinus > Muscardinus avellanarius. The sequence goes on along the minus strand of NC_137787.1, from coordinate 48,610,492 downwards.
GCACTTACTATGTTTTATCTTTTTGATAATATCCATTCTCACTGAAAATGCATCTTCTTTTTTACTCTCTTGACTATATTTTCCTGCTTACTTCCTCTTTTAGACTAAAAATACCACTACACTTATCCATAAAAATAGACATTATACATTAGTCAGAAGTAAAAGAACATCTGTAAAGAATCTAATTGCAACAGTGTGCCAAGTTATCCTGCTCGTAAATCACTAAGAATTATTAACAAACAAACATATAGGGACTTATTTAAGAAAACAATTTATTTGTAGCTTCTTGCTATGAATCACTCACCCAGATACTATTGATGGAAAGACAGCCAACCCTTCATTCTGTATGGCTCTTATTACTTAGTGCCTCTTTGAGAGTAAAAGCCTGAGTTTAGGAATACAAGTAACCACAGGCTTTCTAGAAATACTTAAGTAGAATCTAAGGTATGCTGTGGGCTTTGAGACCCAAAGTATCAACCTGACTATGGTGAAGAAAACTCATTATGGTGTGTGTGTGTGTGTGTGTGCGTGTGTGTGTTACTAGAAATGGTACCCAGGGGTACCTTCTACGTTCAGGCTACACATCTAACCCTTTTTATGTTTTATTTGAAACAGGGTCTTGCTAAGTTGCTGAGAGCCTCATGAAGTTTCTGAGGCTGGCTTCAAACTCCAAATCCTCCTATCTCAACCTCCCAAGTACTGGAATTTCAGGCAGGAGACACCATGCTTGGCTTTGTTATGGTTGATTTTGATGAAGGATTCAGTTTTATTTTGCAGTAAGAATACATGTAAATTATCAAATAAATGAGAATATTCAAAGAGCTCAAAATAAGATAACATTAAGTATATCTTATCTCAAATAAATATCATCCATGTTATTAATAGGTTAAAAGTTCTTATAGTAAACAATGAAGCAATCTCCCACTCAGACCCACTTTGGGTGACCAAGCACATTTTGTTAAATGGTAGCATAGACAAGTGGCCAGACTTTTCCCTGAGATCATCAAAATGAGCACTATGAGTACTGAAAAGGCCAGGGGTAGGAGGTACTTTCTGTTCCTGACCATTTTTGTTAAAAGAAGACTTAAGGCCTTTTATCATCTAGAAACCCCCTGGTTTAGAAGCATGGGGATCATCCTGAGAAGTCTTGATAACCAGAAAGTTCTGCTTGGCCTTCTCTTCCTGGGATGAACAAGTCATGACACACTTTTAATTACACAAACGTTAACCAATGACACTGACCAATACCTGAAATAGTACATTTAGATGATCTTTCTCCTCCCCCCCCCAAAAAATACAGCTTAAATCAGTCTATGCGGTTTGGCAATATTTTCAGATGTTATTAGTGACCAGATCACATATTTTATGCCAGAGTAATCATAGTTATGTTGACTTAGATGTAAAAAGCTTACACTTTTTTAATAGAAATGAGGTATATCTGTGGCAGGTTTAACTCTGAGAATTCCTTTAACTGGTAGCCCAAAACATTTGAGATATAAGTTCTAGTAAGAACATCACCTTATTAAACAACAAGTTGCATGGAGATCTCAATATTGATCTTATCAATCTGTAACTGAAGTAAAGACTTCATAAATATTACAGTAAATCCAAGAACTACATCACAACCACCATGACAGAAGCCTTACTTCCTCAAGTGGAAATCAATGCAAGCTTCAGGAACACGCTCAGCACTATCTTCCATTTGTCTGTCATTTCTTTACCATTTTAAAAACTGCTTTACATATTATAGCTGCTCTCATTTTGTCAACAGGGACTATATGATATAGAAGCGTCATGGTGATTGATAATAAAGTGACTATGTGACATGGTTGAAAGGTGAACTTGGTCAGTGTGACCTCATGTTCTTAACGCTTCCTCACCCACCACCATACAGGAGCTTCAGCGAACAGTCAAGAACTAAACTTTCCATCATGAAGAAGAAAATTATGCACTTTGTATAACGAATGAGATCCATTATTTGGATTTGATAAGATTCACTCACTTTCCCTGGCAGGAGCAGGAAATTTCCTGTTACTGGCTAATCTCACTTAGCACAATAATCTCTAGTACCATCCATTTTTCTGCAAATGACATGCTCTTCTTTATGACTCAGAAGAATTCCATTGTGTGCATATACCATAATTTTATAATCTACTAATCTGTTTATGGATACCTAGATTAGTTCCATAATTTTACTATTGTGAATTGTGCTGCTATAAACATGGCTATGCATGTATTACTATAATATTCTGAATTCAGTCCCTTTGGAAAGATGCCCAGGAGTAGTATAGATGGATCATATGTTGAATCCATTACCAGTTTTCTGAGAAATCTCCACACTGATCTCCATAGTAGATACACTAATTTGCAATCCTACCAACGGTTGTATAATAAGAGTTCCTATATCCCCACATCCTTACCAGTATTTATTTTTGTTTGTATTCTTGATGATTACCATTCTAATTAAGGTTAGATGAAATCTCCGTGTAGTTCTGACTTACTTCTCCCTGATTGATAATGATGTTGAATAGTTTTTCATATATGTATTATCCATCTTGAACTTTAAAATAATTTTCATTATTTCTTTAATTTTTCATCAGATTTCCTAATTTTGTCTATAGGGACTGTATGATTGTGAAGTATCTATTAAGTTAAATTTCTTTAGTTTTTATTTTTTTAATTAGAAAGTTACCTTATTTCCTATTTTCTTTCTTTAAAATAAAATTTTATAAATTTATTATTATTATTATTATTATTATTATTATTATTATTATTAGTGGTGGTGGTGGTGGTACTGGGGTTCCTGGAAGCCCTTCTACCTCCAGGCTACACTCCCAGACCTATTTTATATTTTTTATTTGGAAACAGGGTCTCTTAAGCTAGTACGGCTGGCTTCGAACCTGCGCGATCCTCCTGTCTTCACCTACCAAGCGGGGGATTACAAACGTGCGCCACCATGCCCGGCAAATTTTATAAATTTAATCTTAACATATAAATGTTTATTTACAAAAATCAAAAAAAAATTGCTCATTTTTGAAATTAAGCATATTGGGGGAGTTATAGAATTGTTTTTAAAACACAAATTAGGAAATCTATAAAGATTTTAATGTTTTAACACAGATATCAGGGATGCCAAATTATATTTTTATGGCAGAAGAATGCCACCGGAGGTTGAAAGACAAATTCTTTATTAAATTTTTTTTGACTCTCAGAAACACATAGAAATTAGAAGGAGTGGGATTTAACAACAACACAAAGAATACATTTTCTTTTTTACTATGGATGGAAAGTTGTCAATATAAAATATCTTCCAAAATAAGTGGATAAATGCTCATTTATTAAAGCACTACCATCTTCTATTCTTGTGCTAAGCTGAACTTTTTTAATACCCTAGAGTAATTTAACATTCCCCAAACAAGATTAATTTTATTTGTTTTAATATGTATGCTATATTTTAACTAAACTGATTTTACTTTAAAGAAAATTTCCTATAAAATATAAATTAGAGGGCACCAAGCATAATTTAAATGTAAACCAATTATGTTCAATAAAAATTTTGTAAAAAATATATATAAATTAGGACTTAACTTCTTGAATAATTAAGAAATCAGATGAAAAAGGAATATTGAAAATTATTTTAAAGTTCAATAAATACATAAGTGTAGTGATAATATTAATAATAATAGAGGATAGGCATATATGTATTTTTGAATTTTGTGGATTTCTAATATTATGTATTTTTCCTAGAAAAACACAATTATACTCTTGAAAAAGATTTAAATGTACATATTTTGAAGGTCACAGGATTTTGTTTACAAACAATATCTGTCAACTTGTTTGTGTGTGTGTGTATGTGTGTGTGTGTGTGTGTGTGTGTGTGTGTGTGTATGTACATTTGTGTGTGGGTGTGTTGAACACACATGCATGGTACTGGGCATTGAACCCAGGGGCATTCTACTTTCAGGCTACATCACCAGCCCTTTTTTAAAACTTATTTTTATATTTCAAAAGAGGGTCTTACTAGGTAGCTGAGAATCTTGCAATGAAGCTAAAGCTGTCCTCAAATATGCAACCCTCTTGAAATTATAGATTTGAATAACAATGCCTGGCTCAACTTTATTTTTTCAGAAAAAGATTTCCAGAATAATTTTGGTTTTTTTTTTATTCTTGAATGATAAAAAATAAGGGGAAACAGCAGTCATTATACACCAGATTTTTTTTTCAAAAGTTAGTTTCATTATATTCTTATTCATTCTGAAATCTTGATCCAAAGTAGTTTATAGATTTTTGTTTATTATGTTGTGGACTGTTTAAAATAAGTGCACATTAAAAGTTTTCAAGTTGCAAGCAATGTAAATGAACTTTGTATAGTCAGCTAAATATATAGTCAGCATTTATACTAGGGATACAAGGAGAAGCAGAGGAGAGCAGCAAACAATTGCACTATAAAATCACACAACTTAAGTGTTTTCTTAGTGAAGAAGGGGATGTCCTTGGCAACCTCATGGACATTGCTATAGTAGGGAACTGGAATGTCCCCCAAAGGCTCATGTGCTAAAGGCTTAGTCTTCCATGCAGAGATGTGCAGAGAAAAAGTTTTGGTATAATGAGGACTTTAACATCATCAATGGATTGGTACATTAGTGGGTTTGAAATTGAGTGTACTGTTGGTAGATGGTAGAAACTGTAGGAGTTGAGGCCTAGTTGAAGGAAGTAGGTCATTGGGAGAGTGCCCTATAACAGTTTGTCTTGTCCTGTGCTGCATTTTCTAATGTCCCTTGCTTGACTTTTCAAGTGTTTTAATGTACTTAGTGAAAGGGATCTTAATATATAGTTGACATATATACATTATTTTTGCTTTAAACCAGATTTTGGGCTTATTGCCAGAACTCTTACACAGTGTAACAGCATCATAATTTTGCTAAGAGACTGAAGACGTAAGATGCATAGATAAAATTTGCTGCAAACTTTACAAAGGCAAAGCTTATGTCTAATTATAAATATGGATATCTTGGCAGAAATTACAAACAATCATTCTATGTAAACAGAGACTACTTGGTGGTCTCTACTTTCAGGGATTGGCTTTAACAATGATTAGCACTAAATTAATCCAGCGTCTGTAACCTTTTACTGAATAAAGATCATGATTCTTCCTTGAGATAAGGCATGATTCAGATCTGAACCTTGGAAATAAAATATTTTGGTATAGACTTCTAATTACTTTATAGATATTCCCATCTACAAATTTTATTAATGTAGAAAGAAGCCAGGCGTGGTGGCGCACGCTTGCAATCCCCTCGCTTGGGAGGCGGAGATAGGAGGATCATGCAGGTTCGAAGCCAGCCTTGCTGGCTTTAGAGACCCTGTTTCCAAGTAAAAATATAAAATAGGTCTGGGAGTGTATTCCGGAGGTAGAAGGGTTTCCAGGAACCCCAGTACCACCAAAAAATAAAAAAATAAAAAAATAAATAAAAATAAAAAAACAGTAGGAAGAATAGTTTCACCGGAGATGAGCATTATCTGCCACATCATTCATCAATATCAGTCTTCACTTTTTCCCCTGAAAATTAATTCCTTCTTGCCAATATCATTTAACTCTCATATATTTAATTATGGTTTTATAACTATTAAGAACTGTATTTACTATTATTAAACTTAGATGTTTGTGAGGAGACATGTTTTCAGTAAAAATGTTATAAAATTCAACTAACAATTACATAAATTTTTAAGTGTATAGTAAACCATATTATCAGTGTCTGTGAACAATGTATTTTGAGAAAATGTTTGGTATAAAGTACATAATATAAAATATATGATTTTAATCATTTTTAAATGTGCAATTCAGTGCACGTAGGAGATTTGCAAAAGTATGCAACTATCACTACTATTTAGTTTCTGAAAATTTTCATCACCCTAAAAGGAAATCCTGTACCTAGTTAGTAGTCATCCCCATTCCTCTTTAACTCCATATCCTGAAAAAAAAATCATTTTGTTTTCTGTCTCTGTGGATTTTTCTATTTTGGATAATTCATTAAAAATTATGTAATATCTGTAATTTTGTGCCTGATTTCTTATCATAATATTTTTAAGGTTTATCTGTGTTATAGTATGTACCAGTACTTCATTCCTTTTTATAACTGAATGAGATTCTATTGAATGAATGTAATACTATGTCTGGTTTATGCATTTATCTGTCATGGACATTTATTTGTATTTCTTCTACTTTTGACTACTGTAAATGGTGCTTCTATAAATATTTAAGTATAAGTTTTTGTTCAACCTGTTTTCAATGTTTATGTTTCTGTACTTAGGAGTGGAATTTCTGGGTCACATGATAACTCCATGATTAAATTATTGAAGAACCACTAAATAATTTTCCCCCATGAATTCACCATCTTGCATTTTTCACCATCATGCATGAGTGCTCTAGTTTCTCCAGATTTTTCTATTTTTAAAAAAATTTATAACCACTTATTGATTATGAAGTCATATCATGGTGTGGTTTTGACTTGAAAAATGTATTCCACCATCACATTTATACATTTGAAGAAAAATGGTGAAAGGTGCATCTCATTACATTTGAATTCCCCTATTTACATGTAAAATTGACAATAGAAAAATAAGAAATAGAAGGATGGAAGAAATATTTTTTCATTTAAAAAGTATAGCAGGGCAAAACAAGAATTTGATGCTGTTTTTGGCAGCACATATATTATAATTGGAATGATACAGTGAAGATTAGCATGGCCTCTGCACAAGAATGATACACAAATTAATAAAATTTTTCATATTTAAAAAAGAATGTGACAATTTGAGCCAAATTTAATCCAGTAAATCAGAATATATGAATTATTTTCTGGTGATTGTCCATTATTGAAATAATATTCTCATGTGCTTTGGTGATAAGAAATCCAATTTATAAATTCACTATATGGATGAGTGGATTTCACTATAAAAATGTCTGAAATGAAATCTGACTTTTGATACTTTGATATAAACCACTTTCCTTCTTTAGCTTTCTAGTGAAATGGTCATTACTGAACTTTATAGATAGTTCATTCCTTCCTCCACAATTTGTACTTTGGCAGTGAGTAGTAATATTTGCCAAGCTTAGCAAATAGTTTTCATTCTTTTCTGAAAAGTTCTAAGACTTATCTTACTTTAGTGGAGATACACATACTCTTGTTAATATCAGACAAAAGTACTGACACAAATTGACTGGTTCTTATAACTGAATTATAAACAATGTTAAACAAATTCATGCTCCAAATTTAAACTTAGCCTCTACTGAAGCAGTGAAATCACAGGGAAGGTACCCTTGACTTTAACTACATAGCTTAAACTTTACACAGGGACACCAAGAGGTTCCAAGGAGCTTGGGACCTATAAATACACTGGAAAGACTCGGTGGGTCTTCTATGTTTTCTGTCCATGAAATTTTAACTAGTTTAAAAAAAACTCCATTAATGAACAGCTGTATTGTTAAAACTGATTGTTTTAACAGTTTCAGAAACAAAGATATCTTTTATAACGCAAGGTCAAGTTTTGCTCTGCCTGATAAATATGGAAAAAAGTGAATAATACATCAAATATCTCTAGAGATACTTTTATTTGACAACACATCTGGAGCTCATAAAGATAAGTTTGCATTTCTCCTCTGCATGGGAAGAAGATACCAATAAAGAATGCTCTGAAACCAAGTTATACAACATGAAATAGTTATAATCTCACCCCTTGTAATTTTTGTTTATCTGATTAGCCATGCATAAAATAGTAGGAAAATGAAAAGAAATGAGTTTGACTTCTTTGATTTATAATAAATACTTTTTAAAAATTATAAAAATAAGCAGAGATGACTAATAAATTCAACAAAAGATAAGCAATTCAGAGTAAATGGCAAATAACAAGTAAATGTTAATGTTGAAAAAAGTATAAATGAACTGAAATAATAACACATAGGCAGATATAGGCCACTATATGATACATATATGTAAACACACATTTGTTTGTATATTTTGGTGTTTAGTTTTATGTAAAAATTGGCTGAAAAACCATATGCCCCCTTTTCTTTGCTCTAGACAAGCAATTTGGTGAATATTCTTTCTTGGTATATTTTTCATGTAACAGGTACTTTAAAGTGGCTTCAAAATAAAGGCTAATACAAAACTGAAACATAAGCAGGGTGCACTAAAGATTTCACAGTATATTAGAAAGAATACTTAACAAGTCGCAGTGTCACTCAGCTATGATTCTCCTGACTCTCAGGATGGAGCAGGAACACACTTCCATGTGCCTTTGTTCACTTTCAATGATGTCCCTTCTGCTGACCTCTGCCTTTTATACCTATGTGATATACAGTAGTGAGTTTACATTTGGACTCTTCCAAACACACAGAACATTTGAAATTTTACTGTTTTTATTATTTCAGTATTTAATTACGTGTCAACTTGATATGAGTACATGCCTACAGCACAGTAACTAAACTCAGCTGCCTTTTGGGAATTATGACATATTCTTGTTGTTCGAAGCCAAGAGGAGTGGCTGCAAAGTAAGTGAGTGGCTTAAGCAGGAAAACATTAAAGACAGAGCTTTTCTTCAAAGAAAGAGGAGAAAAGAAACACCCAGATCCTGGGTCCGTTTCCACTCTGGTTTGAGCCAGTCTGCCACATCACAGCTTCCTGCTTCATGGAGGTTATGCAAGAGTGAGGAACAGTAATAAAGTTGAGTATATTAAAAGTTTGAAGGGCCTCCACTTATTTCTGTATTGTTTATCAAATGTAATAAAGCTGGGGCATTTATTTTGAAGGCCAGTAGGATCTGTAAAGAAAATATACATTTACTCTAACTTATGATGATTGAGTAAACTAGGAAGTCTGTTCCAGTCTCTCTACTGTCTGTGAAACAGGTAGTATGTGTGAATTTTCTCCAGGGAAAATACTTTATGTCAAACAAAAACATTTTTATCATTTTAAATATCTTGATCCTGCATCTTTTTCTGAAATGTTCTTCTTTATTCCATTATACAGATAGATAATATTGTGTGTTTTTCTAAATCAGATTTTTACCATATTTAGCAACATAGCAGTAATAATAAAAGCCCTTTTTGGTGGAGGCCTACTTTATGCCAAGGGTTCCGCTAGGTATTTTACATGGATTATGTCCCTTAAATCTAATAATAAGTCTAGGAGTAGAGTAGATCTTGCCTACGGTAATATTATCATAAGAGGGACTGGAATGCGTACACCCAGGTCAACCTGGGTGTGCTCACTCCAGAAACTGCTTTACTGGCCACTAAAGGTTGTACCCTTTTCTGTAGTTTTTATTTCTCTTCTCTGGGCATCCACTCATTCATTCACTCACTGTCTATCTGTCTGTCTGTCTCTGTCTCTCTACCCTGACCCCAAAATTATTGTGTCTACAGATCTGCTATTCTTAAACTCTTCTAGTGATTTTGCTGTTTGTAATCTTCAGAGAAGACAACCAAGAACCTTACAAGACTTATTATAGATATCATTTGGAGTCTGAAATCCACTATAAATATTTAACTTCCTCTGTCATTTGGATGTTAAAGTCATTTATCTTAATATTTTTTTCATAACAGTGCTGAGAAGTCTAAAGCTAAGTTGAATATTATTATGCAGGAGCCTTCATTTTTATTAGTAAGTTTAAAAATTTAGTAAGCTGATGCAGTTCTACAGGTGAAAAAACAAATACCAAAATATGAGAAGTAATTTTTCTGAGGTCTGGCAGCTAGCCTATGACAGAGCCATGGGTCAATAATTTTTCTATCTTTATGTCATATATTTATTTCCTACTGGGGATTGATGCTAGGGTGTTCTATCTTTGAGCTACACCCTCAGCCCTATTTTATTTTTTATTTTGAAACAGGGTCTCTGTAAGTTCCTGAAGGTATTGCTAAATTGCTGAGGCTTGTCTCTCGCCTGGGATACTCCTGTCTCAGCTCCCCAAAAACTAAAGTTATAGGTGTGTGACACTACTCCTGCTTCTGTTTTATCTTTAATAACAGATATTTACAGGAGTTTATTGAAACAAAAACTATATTCATATCCTTATGTAGTATCCAGTATTGCTTTCTTCTTCTCCTCTTCTTCGTCGTCCTCCTCCTCTTCCTCCTCCTTGTATTATTTTCTACACCAATATCAAAGGGGGACAAAAGAAAAAACTGCTAATTAAATAATAGCACATTATTGATTATAAGCCACATCCTAATTTATGCAATGACAAAATGTGAATACAAGAGTTTTAGAACTCTTATAGATAAAATCTGTATTATATAAATAAAACCAAATAGGACACAATCAACAATGGTTGTGTGAGGAACATTGCAAGGGTGAAGTCTAACACAATGTATAGTCAGGAATTACGGGAAGTATTTTCAAAAGGTAAAGTTTATTGAAAGATATTTGTTCAAGTCTGGATGGCAAATAACATCCCAGTCACATATTGCAATTCTTGAGAGCATGTATTTATTTTATACATAACCAGAGAAATTATAAATATGACATTTACAAATTATATGTGTAATTAGCATATATTATATATTAGTAAATTACAGATAACAGAGAGGCTGGGTTCTGCTGTAGCAAGCAGTTGGCCTTCTGGGCAATGATCTGGATCCTGTGCAGGCCTGGATGTGGTCTTTGCTGGGCTGGTATATTCCACATAGACCAGATACTTCATATGATTCCAGCCTGTTTCTTCCTAGTATGCACCTGTTGCTAATGGACCTAGTTATAGTCTTGCTTTCCTAACATTAAGAGTATTTTTTTGAGATTTGAAAAATTATTAGAATGATTTAGATGATATATTAACATATTATACCACATTATACTCATTATATCACATGAGTAATAACTTGAAAATAATGTTAACCAATACACTGAATAACTTTTGTCAGCAATATCTTACATAAAGGAAATGAAAACAGCTATTGATGCTTACAGTGCAAAATATTACTATTTATGTCACTTATGTGACATTGATAAAAATTTATTCTTAGTGTAAAATTACAGTTTAAGATAAACTTTACTCTTAATTTTTAAATAGCTTTTATTTTGGTAATGATGAATGCCATGATTTAGTAATTATCTGAAGTAATGGGAAGTTTTTTATATTTAATATTAAAATTAATACTTTTATAGCAGTGATTCCCATCATGTTTGACCTAAACTATTACCATGGAAAAACTGCATTGTCTTTCTCTTTTTTATTTTTTCCACTTCAACAATGGCAGGAATTTTAACGTTTATGAAGTGTGCAAAAAATCTCATCTCTGGCTAAAAATATGGCAGAAAGTCTGTGTAGCTATCAACTAAGAAAGGGATTATTGTGACATATCATACCACATACACTTTAATAAGTTAGTTATTAGGTTAGTTTTAAGCCGCTGACAAAGATAAAGACATTTCTAATTTTTTTAAATTGAAAGAGCAAATAGGTAATATGCATCTTATTGTTTATAAGTTACTGATTTTTAAGTATATTCAGAGAGCCCAACAGCAAACATTGTAAGATGCAAAACATCAAGGCTGAGACTCAGCATGGAAACTATTACAGAAGAGAGAACAGAACTAAATTTCAAAGAACTAGAGACCTGCCAGGGCTCCTTTGAAAGTGCCTAAGTTTTACATACCTACAGTTCCTGCTAGCAACAGACTCATAGGGGAAAAAAAATTAAAAATAAGGGCTCTGCGAACACCCCATGTATAAAAAGCTGCCTTTAAGAACCAAACTGGACAGGAAACGGTGGGTCCTGCATTATTTTTTATTTTGGAGGTAACTGATAAAAGGGGAAGGTGATTTTGCCCCTGTCCTAAAAACTGTCAAATACCAGGAGCCTCTAGGTCATCTCGGCTAGAGGTTCATTCACCAAAATAAAAAATTTTCTGATTGTTGACTTTTATCACACCAAAAGGTCGATCTTAGTTCTAGATTTTACCATTTCAAAAGCCTATTATTTTTAGGTTAATATGAAATTCAATTCTTAATGGCAATAGTTTTTGAACATGAAAAATGGTAAATTTTAGGAAAGCATGTGGCATCATTTGTTTTGGTCCCTGGTACATTTCTCAAGCATTTTTTTTCCTGCATAGAATAAGCTCTCAGCAAATGTTGATCTTAATATCAGTTCTCATTTATATAAGGTTTGCCACTATATAAAAGAGATATGGCATCTGTTTAATGCTTTTCTAATAGTTTTAAATATAATTATATTTATTTTTCTTTTCTCCTTCCCTTCTTTCCTCCCTCTCTTCTTCTCTTCCCATCTCCTTTCTTCCTTTCTTCCTTCCTTCTTCATGAAAAACTCTCCAGAACACTGGCTTTAATAAACATTTATTTAGTTGTGATTGTGTCATTCTCCAGCTACAGCACTGCAAGTTACATGTGGGCACCTGGGCCAGGATGAGCTGATCTGAGCTAAGATCTTCCCATATGCTTGTAGTTAGTGGCTAGGTATGCTAGCAGCTGGTTTGTCAAAAATGGTTAGATGCTATATATTATGGTCTGGGAGATCAATAATTTGCATATTTCTCCCCTACCAGCCCCAACTATATTTTTTAAAGATCATAAATTTAAATAATATATTTAGTATTTTTCCTTGGTCTTATATGGGAATATCAAATTGACTGACTTTTAGAGCTTTAGCCCTTTTTGGTGACTAGTGATGCCTAAACATATTTACCTGAAATGATTGTCTAATGTGAGGAGTGGTATCCACAGTTCACAGGCCAAATCTCTAACTCATTGCTTATTTTTGTAAACCAGGTTTTATTAAAAATAGAAATGTTTAGTTGTTTATGTATTGTCCCTTACTGTTTTCATGATATAATGGAAGAGTTGGGTAGTTGTGATACTGAACACAAAATATTTTCACAAAACCTAAGTATCTACTATCTGGACTTTGATTTCTCTTCTGAATAATGATAAATACTGGCACATATTTTCAAGGCTTTTAGTATTTTATTATTATAAATTATAGTAATGCAATAACAAGGGGTACTTCATGCTAGGTAATCTACTTGTTTTAACTAATTTATGAATTAATTTATCAATGTACAATTATCATTACTTTATAAATGAAGAATCCAAGGAGCAGAAAAGTTAAGATTTTTTTCCTCATCAAACTTAGAACATAACTAAATATAGGTTCCATGGTTTTAAAGGCATAATTTTCTTTTGCATTACTATTTCTATTTAATGTGATGCCAATGGTTTTTAATAGGTCATCCAAATTAACTTGTTCAAATTCATAAATATATACTGAGCTCTTAATTTCTTCCTGATCTTTATGAGGAATTTAATATTTATGTAATAATATTTATACTCTTATAACTGATCTTCATCACTTGTATCTCATCTTAAGTATCAGTTTCCCATAGTGGCCTTTATAATTTTCTGATGTCTGTCAATTTTTCTTAGCTTGAATGCTTCTTGAGACAATTCCTATGAAAAAGTAGTGGGGGATTTTTAGCCTGAAAATTTGTAAATTAACTCAGTACAGATTCAGAGAAAAAATACTAAGCAGTATAAAAGTTCCTCAAAAACTAGAAATGGAACCATCAACTATATCACTCCTTCTTATACTTCTGAAAAAATTTAAAGTCAGTCATGCATACCCATATTTATAGCAGCACAATTAAACTGTATTTGAACTGTTCAAATAATGGTATGTACATTTATTTAGGTATCACTACCAATCTCTGTAACATGTACGGGAAGAGATGAGGGGAAAGTGAGGTGGGCTGGGAAGAAAATATACTAAGTCATGTGTGTATGTATGGTTCGTTCTATCAAATTACTGTCCTTCCCACAAATAACTTTTGGAGGAGCAATACTTAGGTTATAGAAAGCACCAAAATATCTCAAAATCATGAGAGGGAGAATTTAACTCATATAAATAAAAACCATAGCAAAATTACACAACAGTATTACAAAACCTAATATAGACTGTAACCATCAATAAGAAATGAAATAACATCTTCTGCAAGACACTTAACTTTAATGGACGATATAGACTAAAAGTAAATGGATGGAAGAAAATATTCCATAAAATGACAATTCTAAAAGAACAAGAGTGGATGTACTTATATTTGAAAGAAAGACTTCAAATCATAAACTATCAAAAGACAACAGTAAACAGAAGATAGTGCAACAATAGAACTTAAACATACAAGAATTATAGAACAATACAAAACACCCTAATTTATGGATAAAAGGCATTGAAGAAGGATAGAGGCACAGACCAGAGGATTAATAATCTCTTGAGAGAAATGATTTCAGAGACTTTTCCAAACATGGAAAAAAGACTTGGACACTCATGTACAGGAGACAACAGCACACTGTTAAGTCAAGATCAAAGAATGACCTCCCCATGCCACATAATAATCAAAATGACTAACATAGAGGCCAAGGAAAGAATCTTAAAGTCAGTGAGAACAAAAGAATGGGTGAGAAAGGCATGGTGGTGCATGCTTTTAATCTTAAAATTTGGGAGGCTGAAACAGGAGGATTGCAATTCATGGACAGCCTCAGCTACTTAGTGAGGCCCTTTGCAAATCAATTAGACCTTGTTTTAAAATAAAGAATAAAAAACAGGCCTGAGGGTGTAGCTCAGAGGTAGAATGCCTCCAGGTTCCATCCCCAGTGCCATACACACACACACACACACACACACACACACACACAAAGATGGGTGAAATTCAGGGGCAAAACAATAAAAATCACTCCAGACTTTACGACCAAAGTCATGAATGACAGGAGGGACTGGTATGAAGTACTACAGACCTTGGAAGAAAACAAAGATAATCAGTAAAGATATCATTTAAAATTGATGGAGAAATAAAAAACATTCCAAGATAAGCAGAATCTTAAAAAAATTTATTACTACCAATCCAGCACTAGATAAAATACTTATATAAATCATAAAGGAAAAAAAAAAAGAAGCAAATTCCAGAACTAGAGAAGAGGTGATCTCTATCAGGTGGGTAACTAAGGTAAAAAGAAGACCATACGGAACAGGATATAGAACACAAAATGATAGGAAACAAAAATCATATTTCAATAATAACACTGAAAGTCAATGGGCCTAACTCCCCAATCAAAAACACAGACTGGCAATGTGGTTTAAAAAACATAATCCAAATATATGCTGCTTGCAAGAAACTCACCTTATAGACAAAGACATTCACAGGTTAAAGGTGAAAAGATGGAAGAAGATATGCCATACAAATGGAGACTGAAAAGAATCAGAGGTAGCAATGATGATATATAATAAAATAAACTTTAAGTTAAAACAAAAATCAGAAGAGACCAAGCAGGGCAGTTCTTACTAATGAAAGAAACAGTCAAACAAGAAGATATAATGTAAACATTCATGCCCCAAATGAGGTTGTACTCACATTTGAAAAGCAAACTCCAGTCCCAGCTGAGAGCATGGTGCTAAACATATCTCAGCTTGCTCCCCAGGGCTCTGGCCCCAGGCCAGAGAGAAAGCTGAAAGTCCAGAGGTGAGACCTCTCCTCTGCAGACATGGAGCCCTCACTGCATTGCCCACCAGCGGGCCAGCTAAAAAATTGCCAGTGAACTCCATGACCTAATGGCCGTGGCAGCCTGCTAGATCCCTGAACCACCCTGCAGGCTGCTAAGTCCTGTCCCAACCCTGTCGGGCCCAGAAGACCTCACCCAGCTGCCCAAGACATGAAAACCTTGAGTGGCAGTGGGCATGGCTTGTTAGAAGAATGAGGCTTCAGGACCCCGCAGAGGCCTGAGGGTCTTGGAGAACCCGAGGAGGCAAAAGCTCAGTCATGGCGGCAGAGTGGAACCACACACACCTGGCCCTGTGTTGCCCTGTGTCCAGCTGGAGGAAACTACCTCTTCCTGCAGACAACCATGGGAACAACAGCCTTAAGCATCCTAGAAGGTGAGGGCACATGGATGGTGAGCTGGCCAGTGGGTGGCTGGTCTTTGTTCTACCAAAGAAAGAACTGGAAAAGTAACTGATCTCATCTGCCTGTTGGAAATACCCATGACCCTTCAGGAAGATTACTGGTCATTTGTAGAAGGCCTGGACATATAATAAAAAAGCTGCTCTCAATTTCCTCCAACCTTTTTTTTTTTTTTTTTTAAGGTACTGGGGATGGCCTGCAAATGCTGTGATTACAAGTGTGCACCACCATGCCTGGCTCCCCCAACCTGGACATTCTAGATGCAAAAAAAGTTGCTGACATATGATAAAAATAGAAAATAACATCTTGTAAATGTCCATTTGTTTTTTTAAAAATCAGAAATGTTTTCTGAAAGTGA
This sequence comes from Muscardinus avellanarius, assembly GCF_963383645.1. NCBI lineage: Eukaryota > Metazoa > Chordata > Mammalia > Rodentia > Gliridae > Muscardinus > Muscardinus avellanarius. Next base: position 48,594,169 of record NC_137787.1, on the reverse strand, counting down.
CTTTTTTTTTTTTTGGTGGTACTGGAATTCCTGGAAGCCCTTCTACCTCCAGGCTACACTCCCAGACCTATTTTTACATTTTTATTTGGAAACAGGTTCTCCTAAGCCAGCGTGCACGGCCAGCTTCGAACCTGTGTGATCCTCCTGTCTCTGCCTCCCAAGCGCGGGGATTACAAGTGTGTGCCACCACACCCAGCTGGAAGTGACTTTTTAAAATGAAGTTGTTAACATTCAGAGTGGAAAAAGAGCTTGAGAAAGATTTAAAATGGTGGAGGCAGTGGCAATGGCAGTGGCCAGTACTCAGGGGAGGCAGAGATCTGATGCATTATACCTGGAAACTTTGAAGTAATAACCCCAGAGGCAGAATGCTACCACCATGCACCCTCGAGAACGTGGGACACTTGGTTGGGCAAAGAATGTGGTCAGATTGGAGCCCGCTGAGGGGTGAGGCCGGCGACGGACACAGCAAAGTTGGGATTGGAGCCTGCCGTGAGGCAAGACTGGTTCTGGAGCCTCCAAGGCCACAATCAGAGCCTGCCGAGGGGTTAGGCCGGTGCTGGGGCCAGTGAGGCCAGGATCAGAGCCTGCCATGAATCAAGTTCGGGGCTGGGGCCTTTGAAGCCAGGATCAGAGCCTACTGAGGGGTTAGGCCGGTGCCAGGGCCAATGGCCAACATTGGAGCCTGCCATGAGGCAAGGCCAATGCTGGGGCTTTTGAGGCAGGGACCGGAGCTTGCCGAGGTAGTGTAGGCCGATGCCGGGGCCAATGGCTGGCATCGGAGCCTGCTGTGAGGCTAGGCCGGTGCTGGGGCCTCCGAGGCTGGGATCAGAGCCTGCCGAGGGGTTAGGCCGGTGCAGGGGCCAGCATGGCTGAGATCGGAGCCTGCCGTGAGGCAAGGCTGGTACTGGGGCCTCCAAGGCCGGGATTGGAGCCTGCTGAGGAGTTAGGCCAATGCTGGGGCCAACGGCTGGCATCGGAGCCTGCCAAGAGGCAAGGCCACTACTAGGGCCTCTGAGGTGGGGATTGGAGCCTGCCGAGGGGTTAAGCCAATGTCGGGGCCAGTGGCCAGTAGTGGAGCCTGCCTCGAGGCAAGGCCAGTGCTGGGGCTTCCGAGGCCAGGATCGGAGCCTGCCGAGGGGTTAGTCTGATGCCTGGGCCAACGGCAGGTATCGGATCCTGCCATGAGGCAAGGCCATTACTGGGGCCTTCGAGGCCGGGATTGAAGCTTGCTGAGGGGTTAGGTGGGTGCCAGGGCCAGCGTGGCTGGGATCGGAGCCTGCTGTGAGGCAAGGAGCCAGCTGAGGGGTTAGGCCGGTGTCGGGGCCAGCGAGACCAGAATTGGGGCCTCCCATGAAGCAAGGCCACTGCTTGAGCCAGCGAGGTCTGGATCAGTCCACCTGGTAGCCAGGCTACTACTGGGGCCATCAAGAGTGGGATCGGTACTTGCAATGCGGCATGCACAAAGAAATATCGCAGAAAATAAAAATCAGATGCTTCCCCTAATCAGCAAAAACTAGGAGGAAAGGGGCAACAGGAAGAGGTCGAGCTATAGAAAGGGCCCTATAGTGAAGCAACTAAGGTGACCAATCAGAGGGTATGGAATAGGGGAGGATGGAGCCTCTTTAAAACGCAGGAGGTACATAAACATATGTATCAAAGTTAATCACCAAACAAGCATGGGATCGAGGGAGGGGGAAGGGATGGGATGAGGGCTGGATGAGGGCTAATTGGATGATGTGTGCTTGTATATCCTCTCAAGTCTTGTACTCCAATGTGATATATGATTACAATGCACCAATAAAAAATAAATAACAAAAATAAGAACAATAAAAAAAATAAAATGAAGTTGTTAGACCAACTCTTGGAGCGACACTCATCCACGTTTGTTCAATGGGTAAGAGGCCATGAAGCAGAAGACCAGGTGAAGGAAGAGAAGAAGGACCTATGCCAGACTGTTCAAGTGTAAAAAAAAGTTTATTGTAGTGTAGCCATTGTTCTGTATGTGCATCTTATTCTTCAGTACTATATACATAGATATACTAAATACTTTTAAAAATATCTAGTTTTTCTAGATGTTCTAAAGTGCCTGATATTAAAAGTAGAGGTAGTAAAATATAACACACTTTGTAAATTTTTTTGTTAAAATTCATCTGAAATGTTATTTTGAAGGGAAAAATCCAAATTTCCTCTTGAGTAGTCCATACTCTTGTATGCACTGTTCTCAGGAGAAGAAAATGCAGAGTGCTGAGCCAGTGTGCTTTGAATGAAGCAAGAATAATTATCATTTCTTATGTCTGTGCACTGTTTTACTTTGGCATGTACATAGTGTATATAAGACAAATGAATCCTAATCTACATCTAGTCTTTCTAGATGTTAAAAGAGGTTGCAAGTGTATGACAAAAGTCGAGTTAGCAAACTAATAAATTTTGTACTTTTTGTGTTATAATTCCTGGGAAAGATTGTCTTCTGAAAATTTGAGCATTATAGCCACTGGTGAGGGACCAGAATACCCATATTTCAAAAACACTTTCAAATTGTAACTATTATTACATGTATGCAGTTTATTTAAGACTATTGTGTACATAGAGGACAAATTTGAGTCCTTACTTGACACATCGGTTTGTCTAGATGTTTAGAAGTGCCTAATGTATGTTAAATGTAGAGGTAGTAAAATACCACTTTGTAAATATTTTATCCACAAAATTCATATAAAATACTGTCTTTGAGGAATGGGATTGTTAAATGACCTCTATGAGCAGGGTAGTACTGTCTACTTTTTCACTGACTTGGAAGAGGGGAGAGAAGCAATTGCAAAAGGTAACGTGCTTGTTTGTTTATATTTGGACATTTTCAGATACCATTTTTCTTATATTCAATATGGGTTTTTTTCTACGTATTTAGTGTATATAATGGACAAATAGGTTCCAACTTTGCAATCTAGTTTCTAAGTGTTATAGAGGTTGCCAGTGTATGACAAAGTAGTCAAATCAGCATTTTTATACTTTGTGTTGAAATTCGTGGGAAAGCTTGTCCTCTAAATTACTTTTGGATATGAATTTGTTCAACTATCTAAGAATTGCATAGGCGTGTTGTCCATTGGACTGAAGGCAGAGAGGGAAAAGAGAAGGGAATGGTCGTATTAGAAGATACCTCCGATTATAACCATTGCTATGTGTGCAATTTTATTTACTAAGGCTGTGTGCATGGTGGGAAGTTCTTAGGAAATATTGAGTCCTTAATGTTAAAAAGGTTGATATATTTTAAAGTAGAAGTAGTAGAATAAAACTTTTTAAAGTAGCTTTTGAAAACTTATAAAAAATACTGTGTTTGGAAATGGAATTGTTACCCCACCTCTTTGAACAGTCTATTGTCTGTTCCTGTTCATTGGGTTAGGGAAGTTGGGTAGGAAGAAATCACAAAAGGTGTTAGTGTGTGCTTATTCATTGCCCTGTATTAGTTATATGCATTTCATTTAACTTTGCTATACTGTACATACTATTTAAATATTAGACATATGAGTCCTAATTTTATAATATCTAGTTTCTAGATATTAAAGAGGTTGCCAATGTATGACAAAATTAGAGCTAGTAAACTAACACATTTTGTACACTCTGTTAAAAATCATAGGAAGACTCTTCTGAAAGGGCTTTGGAAGCAAAATTATAACATCACATCTAAGTGACACATGTGCCTGTATCAAATGTGATATAGGAGAGAAGAACTATAAGAAATGAAGAATTCTAGGCCAGAATGCTCCTGCTTAGAAGACACTTTCAGATATAACCATTGTTGGTATGTGTGTAGTTTATCCAACACCAAATATGTATATAGTGGACAAACTTACTTCCTTATTTGAAACATTTAGTCTTTCTAGATGTTTAGAAGTACACAAAGTATGTTAAAAGTAGAGGTGGTAGATATATTTTGCAGATAATTATTTTGTTCAAATTCATAATAAAATAATTGCCTTTGGGAATGGAATGATCAAACACGTCTCTGAGCAGTACACACTATTGCATTTGTGCTGGCTCCAGGAAGGAAGGAAGGAATGTAAAGATTTGATATCAATGTGCTTTTGGTGAAGCAAGATTGCCCATTGTTGTCCCTTTTGTCTGTATTTTGTTTTACTCTGCTATGTATATAGTCTATATACAAAGACAAATGAGTCCTAATTTATAACATCTAGTTTTCTAGATGGTAAAGAGTTTGCCAGTATATGACAAAAGTAGTAAACTAATACATTGAGTACATTTTGTGTTAAAATCCATAGAAAAGGCGAAACCTAACACCCCTTAGGAAGTCAGATTATTAAAGTCCTAAGCACTGAAGATGCATATATCTTACCCTTGGGTTGATAAGATGGGAAGGGGAAGGGTTCTATGCCCAAATGTTTCTATTTAAAAGACACTTTTTTTATATAACAATTTTTTATTGAATATGTTTATTGAATATAGTATACATTTACACTATATTTGGTGCCCTTCCCCCCCGCCCACATTTCCCCCCCACACACACACCAATGGTTGTCCAGGTTAACCATGTCTTATTCATAATTTTACACATGTTCAAGTGTAGACCCTTATTAATCGAGACCGGCCTTCCTCCTCTCCTATCTTACCATCCAAACTTAGCTAAGAACATTATGTTAAGTGAGATCAGCCAAGCACAGAAGAAGAAGATACATATGTTTCCTCTAATATGCCCAAACTAGGAAACACAAAGAATACCAGAGGGACTCCAGATATTGAAGGGGAAATACTAGCTAAGTTTGGATGGTAAAAGACACTTTTAAATGATAGCCTTTGTTAAGTATGTGTGTGTATGCTTTATTCATTGCTATAGTAGGGATAGCGGGAAATAAGTACTTGTTGGAAACATCTAGGCTTCCTGGATTTTTAAAAGTGCATGGCACATGATAAAAGTAGAAGACTAAAGTTAATGCTCTTTAAGTATTTTCTTGTTGCTGTTACTTCAAAGGTATGGTTGCATTTGAGGAATGGAATTATTAAACTTGATGTCTTGGAGAGAATGCTGTTTGACTGTGGGGGATGTGTGGGGTGGTAGTACACAGAGAAGCTTTCTGTGCCCCTTAGATTAATTCATATTGTCTAGCCATTGTTGTATATGTACATTTTAGTTACTATTTTAGTTAATATTAAAGAATAAATGCTAATGCTCAAAGTATGTTAGAAGTAGGAAAATAATCCCTATAATTTTCTGTTTGTTAGTTTTTAGGAAGAGCTCTCTTCTGGGATGACCTTCATTAATCTGTGTCTTGGAGCCAGGGGAGGTTCTGTATTTACTACATGACACTAGTTCCTGGAATGGGGAAGAGGGAGAGGAGGGATGCTGTGAGGAAGAGTTCATTGTTAGTATCTCTGTACCTGGAAGATAGTTTTAGGTTCTTACCATAAGTTTCTGTGTGCAATTTTGGTAAGTAATTGTATTTTTTGTGCACAAAGTTTATATTTATGTCCTAATACCTTATCTTCATAGATTTCCTGAAGTGACAGTGTATGGTAGTAAGTAGAGCTAGTGAAATAGCCAACTTGTAAATACCTTTTTGTTATAATTGTTAAGAAAGGTGCATCTTGTGTATGGAATTGTTACACTTCTGAGCAGTGTATGCCAGGACTTGTTCATTCAACTGGCAGCAGAGGGGCAGAAGGAAGTGCATAAGGGGGGACCAAGTGTTTCTCAGATTTACATTTTAATTTTGATGTGAGCCATTGGTGTGTGTGTTTGCATCTTCTGTGCTATTCCAGTCATACTTTAATTCACTGGGAACATGCTTTCAAGCTAATATTTTAGTAGTAAAAATATGATAACTCTTAGAAACATGCTTGTCTACTCTTGCTTTATATCTCATTTTAAATTGAGCATTTAAGGAATGCAGTATTTTACTCAACTCTGCCAATATGTCTATCCAAAGGCCTGTTGTTGTTTTTTATCTTCAGTGAAATTTTTGTCCCAAGAAAGGCAGAATTAAAATTTTTTTCTAACAGATTAAGTTAGTGCACTATATCATTGGTTATTGAAAATACTCTTGTAACTTTGGGATTTTGAATTGAATACTGATGTGTGAAAAAGCACAAATCATACCATGATCTTGATCACACAAATGACATGTTGTGTATGCATACACAGGAGTATGAAGGCCACAGCCAACTAAGCTACTTGTGACTGGATGACTTTGTCCTTTGCTTCTTGTGTTTTTGTTTCTTGTGGTGCATATATTAACTTTTTAAAAAAGCTTATTTTATAAACTTAAAAAAAGAAAAACAAACTCTTCAGGCCTCAAACAGACCCAAACATACTAGTATTGAAGACCTCAAGAAACCATTCATACCTCTAGATCTATCTTCAAGATTAAAGCTGAGTACACATTCTTCTCAGCTGCCTATGGAACATTCTCCAAAATAGACCATATGCTAGGTCACAAAGAAAGCACCAGAAAATTCAAAAGATTCATTATAATTCCTTGGATCTTTTCAGATCACAACAGAATGAAAGTAGGTATCAACAACAGAAAGTCCAAAAGAAATTAAATAACTACATGGAGGTTGAATGATACACTCTTGAACAAGGAATGGGTTGGAACAGAAATAAGGGGAGAAATAAAAATTTCTGGAATTAAATGATAATAGAAACATGACATACCATAATTTATGGGACAAATTGAAGGCAGTCTTAAGAAGAAAATTTATAGCATTGAGTGCTCACATAAAAAAATCAGAAAACTGCCAAATAAACAACCAAAAGACATAACTCAAGGTCCTTGAAAAACAGGAACAGTCTAATCCCAAAGCCAGCAGAAGGAAAAATTAAAATCAAAGCAGAAATAAATGAAATGGAGAATAAAGACAATACAAAGGATCAGCAAAACAAAAAGCTGGTTCTTTGAAAAGATTAACAAAATTGACAAGCCCATAGCCAACCTAACCAAAAGAAATAGAATCAACCCAAATCGTTAAAATTAGAAATGATAAAAGACATCACTACAGACAGAAAATTCAGAGGATCATCTGAAGCTACTTGAAATCTGATATTCCAATAAGCTAGAAAACATGAAAGAAATTGACAGATTTCTAAACACATACAACCTACCTAACTTGAGCCAAGAAGCAGTCCAATAGCAAACACAGAAATAGAAACAGCAATAAAAATTCTGTGATCAAGAAGAACGCAGGTCCAGATGAGTTTCTAGCTGAATTCTACAAAACTTTTATAGAAGAACTCAACTCACTACTTCACAAATTATTTTGTAAAATTGAAAGTGATGGAATACCATGACCAAATTTCAGCAAAGGAAGCCTGGTTCAACATACTCAAATTAATATATGTTATTCACCACATAAATAGAACTAAGAACAAAAATCACATCATCATATCAATAGATGCTTGCCAGAGCAATAAGATAAGAGAAGGATATCAAAGAAATTCAAATAGGAAAAGAAAAATTAAAATTATCTTTGTTTGCAGATGACATGATTCTATATCTAGAAGACCCCAAAAAGCTCAACCAAAAGATGACTAGAGCTGATTAACCAATAGAAATAAGCAGTGGAATACAAAATCAACTTAAACCAGTAGCTTTTCTATTTGCCAACCATGAATCTATAGAAAAGAAATACAGAAAATAATCCCATTCACAGTAACCTGAAAACCATTAAAATACTTAGGAATAAACCTAACCAAAGATGTAAAAGACCTCTACAATGAAACCTTAAAAGATTAAAGAAAGAAACTGAAGAAGACTTTGGAAGATATTCCTTGATATTGTATAGGCAGAATAAAATTATCATGGACATTCTGGCAAAAGTGATCTATAGATTCAATGCAATCCTTATCAAAATACCAATTTAATTTCTCATAGACCTAGAAAAATCATTCATGAACTTCATATTAAGACACAAACATCCCAGAAGGGCCAAAACAATTATCAGAAACAAGAGCCATGCAGTCAGCGTCACAATTCATGATTTAAAATTAAACTACAGAGCTATAGTAATTAAGACAGCATGGTATTGACACAAAAACAGGTGCACAATTAAATGGATCAGAAAGAAGATACAGAAACTAACCCACATATTTATAGTCAACTGAAAAGAGGGCCAAATACATATGTTGGAGAAAAGATAACCTTTTCAATAAATGGTGCTGGAAAACTGTCTATCCACTAGTAAAAAATATATATAATTAAATCCTTTCCTTTCATCCTGCACAGAAATTAACTTGAGATGGATCAAAACCCTGGAAATTAGACCACAGAAGCTATTAGAAAATGGCATAGGTTCAACCAACAGGAAGAAACTTCCTCAACAAGAACCCAAAGCTCAGGAAATTCAAACAAGTATTAATAAGTGGGATGAGATCAAACTAAAAAGTCTCTGCTCATCAAAGGAAATGATCAAGAGTCCAAAGAGAAATCCTATAGAATGGAAGAAGATCTTTGCCAGCCACCACTCTGATGGAGGGCTAATATCTAGAATTTACAAAGAACTTAAAAGACTTTACACCAGCAAAACAAATAACCAAATCAAGAAATAGGCAACTGAATGGAATACACATTTCATAAAAGAAGAGATACAAATGGGCAGTTGATACATGAAAAGATGTTCAACATCACTAGTAATCAGGGATTGCATGCGCATGTATGTTATTATCAGCACGAAAGCACAAAAATACAAAATCTATCAAAAGAAAGAAATAAATTATTAATAAGAGGGTTATTATTATTATTATTATTATTATTACAATTGCTATTTTCATAGTAATTATAAATATATATTCATCCAACACTGGAACATTTAATTGCAAACATCAAATATTAATAGACATAAAGAAAAAATAATAGCAGTACAATAATAATTGAGGCATTTAGTATACCAGTTTCAACAATGAATAAATCAAACCAGTAGATAATAAGAAAATATTGATCTTGAATTTTTTGAGCAAATAAACCTAACAAGCATATACAGAAATTTCTATTAAATAGTAGCAGAACCCATTTTTTCAGTATGCATTGAAAATTATTCAGTGTATACCATAGTCTATGCTACAAACCTGTCTTAACAAATTTAAGGGGATTGAAATCATACCTCATGAGATTTCTGATCACAATAGAATGAAGGTAGAAGCAATAATAGAAGGAACCTTCACAAATTCACAAATATTGGGAACTAAACTGGATTCTTCTGAACAATTACTGGGTCAGAGAAAAATTAAGGGAAATTAATCTTCCTAGAGATGTGCCATTTTTAATTCTATTTATTTTTATTGGTGCACTGTAGTCTCACATCATAATGTGGATTATGTTAATGAGGGCATATAGTCACAGAGTTTGGTGCCCCTCTACTTCCCCATTTCCCTCTTTCCCGATTACTGAGTGTCCAGGTTAAAAATGTTATATTCACATCACATAGTTGCATATATCTTTTTTATTAATGAACCTCAGCCTTCTTCCTCCGCTATTCTTTCTTCCTGGCTTCACAGTAGTTTCCCCTCCATTATCTGGAGTCCCTCTGGTATCCCTAATACACCTTAGCTTGAACATATTAGAGAAAGCATATGTCCCTTCTCTTTCTGTGCTTGGCTAATCTTGCATAACATAATTTTCTCTAGGTCTTTCAATTTTCTTATGAATGATATAATTTTGTTCTTTATTGCTGAGTAGAATTACATTGTGTGTATTTCCCATAATTTTGTAACCCATTCTTCTGTTGATGGACACCTAGGTTAGTTCCATATTTTGGCTATTACAAATTGTGCTGTTATGTACATGGGTATGCATATGCAAATGTAGTTCTCTGACTTCAACCCCTTTGGAAAGATACCCAGGAGTGGTATAGCTGGGTCATATGGTGGATCCATTCCCAGTTTTCTAAGGAATCTCCACACTGATTTCCATTGTGGCTGAACTAGTTTGTACTCCCACCAACAGTGTAAAAGAGTTCCATTTTCTACATATGAATAACTAGTTCTCCCAGCACCTTTTTTTGAAAAGGCTGTCTTTTCTCCAGCGTATAAATTTGGCCCAAAGATCAATCGACTATAAGTATGTGGGTTTGTTTCTGTATCTTCTATTTTCTTCCATTGGTCTGTGTGCCTCTTTTTGTGTCAATACCTTGCTGTTTTAACTACTAAAGCTCTGTAGTATAATTTAAAGTCAGGAATTATGATGCTTCCTGCATGGTTCTTATTGCTGATAATTGCTTTGGCTATTCTGAGATTTTTGTTTCTCCATATGAAATTTACAACTGATTTTTCTAGGTCTATGAAAAATGTCATTAGTATTTTGATAGGAATTGCATTGAATCTGCAGATAACTTTTGGCAGAATGGCCATTTTAATGATATTTATTCTGCCTATCCATGAGCAAGGGAGAGCTTTCCATCTTCCAAGGTCTTCAATTTCTTTCTTTAATTTTTTATAATTTTCATTGTGGAGGTCTTTTGCAAAAGTCTTTGGTTAGGTTTATTCCTAGGTATTTTATTAATTTTGAGGTTATTGTGAATGAAATTATTTTATTTCTTCATGGATTTATTGTTAGCATATCAAAAAGCTGCTGATTTTTTTGTTTGATTTTGTATCCCACCACTTTGCTGAATTGGTTAATCAGCTCCAGTAGTTTTTTGGTTGGGATTTTTTTGGGTCTTCTAGATATAGGATCATGTCATCTGCAAATAAAGATAATTTTAATTCTTCTTTTCCTATTTGAATTCTTTTGATATCTTTTTCTTATTGCTCTGGCAAGAGTCTCAAGGATATATTGAAAAGAAATGGTGATAGTGGGCATCCTTATCTTGTTCCTGATTTTAGAGGGAATTCTTGCAGTTTTTCCACATTCAATATAATGTTGGCTTTGGGTTTATTGTATATTGCCTTAATAATGTTGAAATACATTTTTTCTATTTCAATTTTCTGCAATGTTTTGACATAAATGGGTGTTGTATTTTGTCAAATGCCTTTTCAGCATCTATTGAGTTGTGGCATTTTAAAAAACTGTGTTATTGTGATACTTAATGTGAATATGTTTAACCATTTCTTTTTTATTTTTACTGTCTTTTCACCTTACAAAAATTCATGCCTTCATATCGATATATCTATATTTACAAAAATTTCTATATAATGCACAATACATATTTTTTTTTCTCAAAAGTTTCCGGGTGTGGTGGCACACGCTTGTAATCCCCGCGCTTGGGAGGTGGAGACAGGAAGATCGTGCAGATTCAAAGCCAGCTGTGCTGGCTTAAGAGACCCTGTTTTCATATAAAAATATAAAAAATAGGTCTGGGAGCATAGCCTGGAGGTAGAAGGGCTTCCAGGAACCCCAGTACCACAAGAAATGTAAATGTGGATATATATACTATAATTTTTAATACATCTACTGATGAACATCCTGGCTGATCCCATAGTTTGATAATTATAAATTGTGCTGCTATAAACATAGATACATGTGCATTACTCTGGTAGTGTGGTTTCAGTTCTTTTGGATAGATATCTAAGAGTGGTATACTTCAGTTCATTCTCATTCTTCTGAGGGTCCTCCATAATTTTTTCCACAGTTTTTGCACTAGTTTGCAATCTCTCCAACAATATATTAGAGTTTCTACTTCTCCACATCCTTACCTGCATTGTGTGTGTGTGTGTGGGGGGGTACTGGAGATGGAACCCAGGGGCATTCTACCTCATAGCTACATCCACAGCCCTATTTTTTATTCTTTATTTTGAAACAGGGTCTCACTGAGTTGCAAAGGGCCTCATTAAGTAGCTGAGGCTGTCTGCAAACTGTGATCCTCTGGTCTCAGCCTCTCAAATAAATGCTGAAATTACAAGTGTGCACCACCATGCCCAGATATTATTTGTGTTTTTAATGTTTGAAATTCTAATTGGGGTTAGATGATATATTAGGGAATTTGATTTGCATCTCTCTGATTGCTAATAATATTGAACATTTTTATATATTTATTTGCCACTTGTATTTCTTTTTATGATGTATTTATTTATTTCACTTGCCCCACCCATTTTTTATTGGATTACTTTTCTTTTTTCTTTTTGGAACTGGGAATTAAAACCAGAAACGTTCTACCTTCAAGCTACATACCTAGTCCTTTTTAAAATTATTCTTTATTTTGAAACAAGGTCTTAATAATTTGTGGAGGACCTGACTAAGTAGCCGAGGCTGGCCACAAACCTGTGATCCTCCTGTGTCAGCCTCCCAGATACTGGGATTGAAAGCATGTGCCACCAAGCCTGGGTGGTGAGTTTCTTGAGTTCTTTGTATATTATAGATATTAGTCCTCTATCAGAGTAGTAGCTGATATTAGTCCTCTATCAGAGTAGTAGCTGGCAAAGATCATCTCCAATTCTTTTATTTCCCTCTTAAGGTTCTATATAGTTTCCTTTGCTGCACAGAAGCTCTTCAGTTCAATGCAATACCAAATATTAATCCTCACTTCAATTTATTTTGCCTTTGGGTTCATATAGTGGAAGTTTTTACCTAAGTCTATATGTTGGAGTGTTGGTATTCTTCCCTCTTCAAATAACTGCAAAGGCTCTGGTCCAATTTCAAGATCTTTGATCCATCTTGAATTGACTCTTATACAGAATGAGAAAGTGGGATTTATTTCCATATTTCTACATATGGGTAATCAGTTTGCCAACACCATTTGTTGAAAAGACTATCTTTTTTCCAGTGTATTTTTTTGTCCTTTTGTTAAAAATGTATTGGTTATAAGTATGTGGATTTTTTTTCTGAATCTTCTATTATGTTTCAGTGGTTTATGTGTCTACCTTTGTGCCATTCCATGCTGTATTTATTATGGTAAAGAATAAAACTATGTCATTTGCAGTAAAATTGATGGAACTGGAGAATATTATGCTAAGTGAAATTAGTCAGTCACAAAATGTGAAAGGTCAGATGTTTTCTCTGATATTTTGTAGCTAGAGAGAGGTTGGGACATAGGAAGGACTGACCCCAAGCAAAGGAGGAGAACCCTAGTGGAGTGAAGGAGGGGATCTAATTGAGGGAGACTGGAGCAGGGAGGAAGACTTGAAGAAGGAAACACTTCAATGGACATGGTGCACACACACAAAGTTATCAAAGCCAACCACTGTGTTGAGCATGGGGAGGTGGAGAGGGAGAGAGAGTGGGGTGGGGACTGGAAGTGTTCAACAAGTGCTGTGTGCAGGTGTGCCTCTATCTCCCTGAACTTCAGTAAGATGTATGATTACAGTGCACCAATAAAAAAGTAAATATGAATGTGCCCTTCTCCAGAGTTTAAGAATAACATGCACTATAATATGAGGCAATGTATTTATTTTTCTATTAAATGCTTACAGGAAATATATTTTTATACTGGTGCATTGGATGTTATTTTCTGAACTCATTCTCATATTTAATTTTCTGTTTTGTTTTTTATCTGCAGGAGCAATTTATATAGAAATCAATGTAATATTTTTTCTTTCTTTTTATTTATTTATTTTTTAAATATTTTTATTGGTACATTGTAATCAGATATCACATTGGAATACAAGACTTGAGAGGATATACAAGCACACATCATCCAGTTAGCCCTCATCCAATCCCCATCCCATTCCTTCCCCCTCCCTGGATCCCATGCTTGATTGGTGATTATCTTTGATACATTCGTTTACATACCTCCTGAGTTTTAAAGAGGTTCCATCCTTCCCCATTCCATCCCCTCTTATTGGTCACCTTAATTGCTTCACTATAGGGCCCTTTCTATAACTCAACCTCCTCCTGTTACCCCTTTCCTCCTAGTTTTTGCTAATTGGGGGAAGCATCTAGTTTATATTTTCTGTGATATTTCTCTGTGCATGCCTCATTGCAAGTTCCAATCCCACTCTTGATGGCCCCAGTAGTGGCCTGGCCACCAGGAGGACTGTGATCCCGACCTCGCTGGCTCCAGCACCGGTCATGCCTCATAGGAGGCCCCGATTCTGGTATTGCTGGCCCCAGCACTGGCCTATCCCCTCAGCTGGCTCTGATCCCGGCCTCGGAGGCCCCAGCACCAGCCTTGCCTCAAGGCAGGCTCTGATCCCAGCTTCGCTGACCCTGGCACCAGCCTAACTCCTCAGCAGGCTCCTTTCCTGGCCTTGGAGGCCCCAGCACCAGCGTTGCCTCATGGCAGGCTCCGATCCTAGCCTTGCTGGCCCCGGCAACAGCCTTACCCCTCGGCGGGTTCTAATACAGGCCTCGGAGGCCCCAGCACTGGCCTTGCCTCACGGCAGGCAACAATCCCGGCCTCGCTGGCCCCGGCACTGGCCTAACCCCTCAGCAGCCTCTGATCCTGGCCTTGGAGGCCCAAGCACTGGCCTTGCCTCACGGCAGACTCTGATCCCAGCCTTGCTGACCCTGTCACCAGCCTAACCACTTGTCAGGCACCGATCCTGGCCTCAGAGGACCCAGCACAGGCCTTGCCTCACGGTACACTCTGATCCCGGCCTCGCTGGCTCCAGCACCATCCTAACCCCTTGGCTGGCTCTGATCCCGGCCTGGGAGGCCTCAGTAGCAGCCTTGCCTCATGTCAGGCTCTAATCCCAGCCTCGCTGGCTCTGGCACTGCTCTTACCCCTCGGCAGGCTCCAATCCAGACCTCAGAGGCCCCAGCACTGGCCCTGCCTCATGGCAGGCTCCAATCCCGGCCTTGCTCACCCCAGCACCGGCCTAACCCCTCGGCAGGCTTCAATCCTGGCCTCGGAGGCCCCAGCACCAGCCTTGCCTCATGGCAGGCTCCAATCCCGGCCTCGGGGGCCCTGGCACCGGCCTAATCCCTGAGCAGGCTCCAATCCCAGCCTCGCTGGCCCCAACACTGGCCTAACCCTTCAGTAGGCTCCTATTCTGGCCTCGGAGGCCCCAGCACTGGCCCTGCCTCATGGCAGGCTCCAATCCCAGCTTTGCTGCCCCCATCACCAGCCTCACCCCTCAGCAGGCTCTGATCCGAGCATCCTCTTCATCCAGGAGGTTGTCCCACATTCTCAAGGGTGCGTGGTGGTAGCATTTTGCCTCTGGGGTTATTTCTTCAAAAGTTCCAGGTGTAATGTATCAGTTCTCTGCCTCCCCTGAGTACTGGCCACTGCCATTGCCACTGCCTCTACTATTTCAAATCTTTCCCAAGCTCTTTTTCCACTTTGCATGTTGTCCAGTGTTCCTAAGCATGCGCAAAGGTAGCATTTGAAGTTTGGGGTAATTTCTTCAGAAGGTAAGGTTGGTAGGATCAGATTTCTGCCTCTCCCGAATACAAGTCTCCACTGCCATCGCAGTGATTGCTTCCAACACCGCCTTCCTCCTAGGTCTCCACTAAACTCTCCTTATAGGTGATGTCCAGGATTCTTAAGGATGTAGAGAAGAAACAGTCCTCCTTCGTGGGGAATTTTTCCAAAAGTTCCCAGTTCAGTTGGATGAGTTTTGTCTGCATCTCCAGTATCCTGGCAGCTGCCATGGTCCTCTTGACCCTTCTCCGATATTTTTCTTTTTTTTTTTTCTTTTTATTTTCCTTTTTTTCCCTTAAATAAGAGAAGACAGTGTGTGTGGTTTGAGGAGGTTGTGGGATCAGGCAATTGGTAGCACTGCGGCCCCAGGCCCTGGTTCTTCCAGGGGTCTGGCGTGCCCCGTGCAACCCCTGGGACCCAGGGCCTTGCGACCAGGGCCCCAGTTTTTCCGGGGGTCTGGCGTGCCCCACTTATTTTTCTTTTTAAATGGTAAAATATTTCTGCAAGTTGGAGATTTTATTTTTTATTTTTTTATTTTTTGGTGGTACTGGGGTTCCTGGAAGCCCTTCTACCTCCGGGCTACACTCCCAGACCTATTTTTACATTTTTATTTGGAAACAGGGTCTCCTAAGCCAGTGCGCGCGGCTGGCTTCGAACCTGCGCGATCCTCCTGTCTCTGCCTCCCAAGCGCGGGGATTACAAGCGTGCGCCACCACGCCCGGCCAAGTTGGAGATTTTAAAAATGTGTATAAACTTTACCAAAAATAAATATTGTGTGGCCATAGCTGTTAATCATTTCCTTTAAAGTTTTTACTAAGGAAGAGTATTGTGTAAGTGTATATATGCTTATTTATTTATATTTCTATTTTTGTATTTTGGAGTTTTAACATTTAAGTATTAAATATCAAAACTCTGCAGAAGGCCAAGATTCTCAACTTTCTGTATTCTTTAAATATCATATGTAATCTAGCCAATCTGCTTCTGAGTTCATCTCTGTCTTGTAGAAACTTGTTAAACGCAGCCAGGAACACACAAAAGGCAACCGGCACTATCTTCCCTATGGGCTAAAGGCTCAGTCAATAAGTAAATTATCTGCTTCCAAAATTACAGTTGGTGTAGTTTTATAAATGCTTGACCACTGCATTCCATCCATGTTTTTCTCATCTCTCATAGCAGCCTTTTCATTCCCTGCTACATGGCTACAAAGCCAGTGCCACATTCTTGAAGTTTTCTTGTATAGAAATACCCAATTTGCATGTCAAGCAGGAAACACAATATTTTGTAGCTAGAAAATTTCAGCAAATCTCTCTAATTACAATGGTGTAAAGATGTTTATTTTCTTATATGTCCATAGAGGACAGGGAAGAATAATGAAAAATCTTTTTTTATATTCTAACATATTATGCTTATGCAGCAGCAAAATGTTTTGTATAATAGTAACCTCCTATAGTTTTCACTCCAGGAATGAGGGTTAAAAAAAAAACAATGAAACAACAGACCCAGCCTTTTTTTTTAAGGACATTACACAGGTGTAATGGCAGAAAGAAAAAGAAAAAAAGTTTCTGTTTAGAAGTGGCATTCATTATATCCACAAATAGTTAATTGGCTAAAGCAAATCACCTGGAACTCTTGTGTTTAACAAGACAGATATGTGTAATTCTATGTAAGGAAGAGGAAGATGAAAATAATAGTAAAAGTAATTTTTGTTATTTCTTTGATTTTTGCCTTACTTCTTCATTAGCACCATTCTGTCCATAGAGTTCTCGGTTTGACCTTTCTGGCTATTGTTTTGCTCTATGTTCTAGGATTTTACTTTGCATATATCTTCCATGTAATTACTTTTGTCTTAAATGATGTTTTCTTATTTTATTTTAATCATGTTTAAACACTGTTATTATTTCCAATGCACCTATTTTTATTCTACAGTCTCTCTCTGAATCAGGCCTTGTTCCTGAATTTGAAGGTAACTGTAAAGTTTAGGCAAGCATGTAGGGCACATTGATGGGCAAGATTTAATTTAAGTACATGATGAAGCATGCAAACTACTTTTTCTCAATTATTTCAGTAACATTTTATTCCCGGGAAGACATTTATCCTAGGAAGAAGACCATTTTCATGTATTGTTTTCTTCCTGGAATCTTCATATGCAACATTTTCTAAATTTTTGTGGATTCCCCAAAACTCTAATTAACAAAAGAGTAGAAAAAGAACCTTCTTATGGAAGAAATAAGCATGAGACATGAATGTCTGTGTAGTTTAGCTTGGAAAACTCAACCCAACAATATTTCGAAGAGAATATTAGAACTCTCTGGGTCTTTTACTTACACCATGCAATTAAATGACTAGGCAAAGACCCTTAGTCAGTCTCCCAGAACAACATGCTAATTTATGGGGCCAAATGAAAAAATTGAGTCAGTCTCTCATTGTTGGGGTAGACAATCCTACAAGCCCAGTAATTTAGATATACAGTGGTAAATAAATGATGGCTTCTTAACTCTTGGTGACCAAGAATCATTTATGTATTTATTTCTCTGTCCTTATGCTTGGTATTTAAGTATCATGTTACTGAACTTACATCAATGGTCTTGCTAGTAAACAGTGATCAGTGGTGAGTTGTTTGAAAGGGTGGAAAGAAGTAAAAATGTGGAGGATGCAATTTCTTACAGCAACCAGGGTACTGAAAAACTAATGTGTCGACTTACAAAATATCGTTTGATGTGCAACTGTAATCATACCTGGGTTACCTGTGTAGATCTGACTCAGAGTCATGTGCTTCTCAAAAATCTCTTTTCAAAGGAGTTTATCTCATGTTTGATTGTTATGTGACAGATTACTTTTTCTACTGATGGTCTGTTCTGGCATTCACTGGCTTTGCTCAACTGGTAGGTTATGTTTCTAATTTGTTCAAACCATTCTAGTCCCTTATGATGTTTTGGCAATTCTGTTTTTTTTATTCAGTACTCTGTACCTACATACTTGGTTCATAGTAGATATCTAAATACATTTCATTGAGAGAATTAAAAATCACAATTTAGAGCTCTAGTTATGCATCTGGAGTTGTGTTCCCTACATGTTCATTGTTAAAAAGAAATGAATCTTAATTAAAATGACTTTAGGATCAATGACCAAACACTTATGATGATGAAGACATCCTCTCATGCCATTATAATTATAATGATTCTGGTCATACTGTTCTAGAAATTTGATGCCAAGAAATTGTTAGATTCATGTCTGTTGACATCTCAGGAAATAGAGATCACCTTTCTGGAACTCATTTTAACCTTAAACTGCAGTTTTGTTTATCATTTTACATATAAAATGTTTGTTTCCAACTTTCTACCTCTGAACTGCATCCCCAGTCATATTTTATTTTTTATTTTGAAACAGGGTCTCATGGAGTTGCTGAGGGTCTCACTAAATTGCTGAGGCCATCCTTGAACTTGCAATCCTCCTATCTCAGCCTTCAAGTACTGGGATTACAGGCATGTGCCACCATGCTCCACAAGTAACTATATCTTTTAATCAGCATTGTACTGTTTTGGTGGTTATTTCTGTGAGTGATGATTAACATTTCTTATTGTGACATTTGCTATTATAGAAAATTTGAAAGTTGTTCAAATTCATTGTAAACTCTTACCACCTAATTTTCAAGGATGCCATTTATTAAATTAAATAATTTAAAGGCATATTTTACTTTGATTTTCATTCTTAAAATTTCTGTTCAACAATCTGTGGCTTTCTTGGTTACAAAAAATGAAAATCCAAAATTCACTTGAGCATTCGCTTTATTAGTTTACAAAGGAGGAAATAATTGCAACCGGGTTGACAGACACAGGTGAGTAAAAATATACAGTCTTTTTTGGTGGATATTGTCTATTATGGATTTTGTCTGTATAGTAATCCATTGAAATTCAAAGCCAAGATACTATTAAAAAAGAAAACTTCATCATAATTCAATATGCAATTAAATATTTTCTCTACTCTTTTTTTTTTATCTGTTCAAATGTCCATTTGGCACAGTAGAATTATCAGGAATGTATTAGATCATTATCATAAGCTTTGATGGGCAAACCCAGTGGGTATCAGAAAAGAAAGGGCAAAAAAGGTTTTGAATTAAATTTTGTGAACTAGCCAAGAAAAACACGGAATGCACAATGGTAATGATCAGTGATCCTGATGTCAGATCACCTGGTTTCAAACTCTGTGTCAACCACTTCTTAGGACTGAGAATTAGCAAATCAACTAACATGTCCTTATGCTACCTAATTCCCTTGTGAGATGGAGATAAATAATAACATCTCATGCACAGGTGATTGTGAGGATTAAGTGGGTCAATGTGTGCTGCTCACAGAGTGATCAGATATAGTAAGCATCATGAAAGTAATTATAATTTACTTTCATCACTACTACCTGGGGGAGGTTATATGATATTCATAAAGAAATAGTGTAAGTACACATTCTACATGACACTGGTTACCTAGATATTTGCTCCTTTCTAATTGAAACATTTTCTTTCAGATATTAAACCCTCACTTAGGATGGCACCTATGCTGTCTGAAAGAAAACTGCCCTATCTTGAAGTGGGCTTGACTCGGTCTAAAGGTGAAGTCACAGAGGCTCAGAGAAGAGGACACAGCCAAGATCATAAGAAAGTACAGGTATTTACCAAAAGGCAATAGATTATTTCTTTAGTGTTTGTTGTAACTAAAAGTCTGGTAGCCAATCTGTACCATTCACACATTCCAACATTTGTGTTTCAGAAAGTAATCAGTGATAGTTTCCAGTTGAATGAGTAACAGAAAACTTGAGCTATGATGGCTTACCATAATACAAAACTCCGACAGTCATGTACCAGGAAGAGGAGAGGTATGCCGTGCTCTAGCGCTGGCTTATTCACTATATCCGACTCAAGTGAGCGTGTGTGAGCGTGTGTTTTATGTGTGTGATGTTGGTGATTGAACTCAGAAGCATTCCTACTCTGAGCAACACTTCCAGCCTTATTTTTTTGTCAACAGGGCCTAAGTTGCTGAGACTGGTCTCAAACCTACAATCCTTGTATCGAAGCCTCCCAAGTACTAGGATTAAAAGCATGTGCTACCACACCCAGCTCTCACTTGATTTTTCTGATTCTCTACAGTGTGTGTGTGTGTGTGTGTGTGTGTGTGTGTGTGTGTGTGTGTGGTGTTGACTTCATCTTCATGCTGTTAATAAAATGACTGGCAGAGTTACATACTTCACAGTCATATATCATTATATCTAGAGGAAAAACAATGGATTTCTCATAAAAGAAGAAACTTTCTTTTTTTTTTTTTTGCGGGTCTGGGGATAAAACCCAGAGGCATTTGACCTCTGAGCTACACCCCCTGCCCAATTTTTTATTCTTTATTTTGAAACCAGGTCTCACTGAGTTGCAGAGGGCCTCACTAAGTAGCTGAGGCTGTCCGCGAACTGCGATCCTCCGGTCTCAGCCTCCCAAATGCTGGGATTATAAGCGTGCGCCACCACACCCGGCTAGGAAGAAACTTTCTTTAATTGAAAAGCATTAGTAAACTTTCACTAGTATTTTATTAGTCTAAAGGTATCATAGGTTTTTTTTCCTCTAGATAATGTGATAATTTACTTAAACTTCAACCAGTTATAGATGAGGGGAATAGAATGTCTATATTTGGCTTAGATTATCATCCTCCCCCAAAACACCCTTAAGTAAGGAGAAATCTTTAATATTTACTATTGAACATTAAAAAGCAATTGAGAACCTAGGTTGTTTCCATATTTTGGCTATTACGAGTTGTGCTGCTATGAACATAGGAATGCATATGTTGCTGTAGTTCTCTGAATTCAACCCCTTTGGAAAAATACCCAGGAGTGGTAAAGCTGGATCATATGGTGGATCTATTCCCAGTTTTCTAAGGAATCTCCACACAGATCTCCATAGTGGCTGAACTAGTTTGCGCTCCCACCAACAGTGTAAAAGAGTTCCTCTTTCCCCACATCCTCGCCAACATTTGTTGTTATTTGATTTCTTTATGCTTGCTACTCTGACTGGGGTTAGATGCAATCTCAGTGTAGTTTTGATTTGCATCTCCCTGATGGCTAATGATGAAGAACATATTTTCATGTTTCTATAGGCCATTTGTATCTCTTCTTTTGTGAAGTGTCTATTTAGTTTATTTGCCCATTCCTTGATTGTGTTGTTTGTTTTGCTAGTGTAGAGTCTTTTGAGCTCTTTGTAAATTCTGGATATTAGCCCCCTATCGGAGTGGTGACTGGTAAAGATCTTCTCCCCTTCTGTAGGCTTCCTCTTTAGGTTCCTGATGGCTTCCTTTCATGAGAAGAAACTTTTTAGTTTGATGCCATCCCACTTGTTAATTCTTGCTTTAATTTTCTGAGCTTTGGAGGTTTTGTTGAGAAAGTTACTGCCTGTGCCTATATGCTGTAGTGTTGAGCCTATGCCCTCCTCTAATAACTTCACAGTTTCTGGTCTAATTTCTAAGTCTTTAATCCATCTCGAGTTGATTCCTGTGCATTGTGAGATAAATGGTTTGCAAAATTATGAGAAATACACACGATGGAATTCTATTCATCTATAAAGAAGAACAAAATCAGGTCATTGGTAATAAGATGGAAAGTCCTGGAGAGCATTATGTTAAGTGAGATCAGCCAAACACCGAAAGAGAAGGGACATATGTTTCCTCTAATATGCCCAAACTAGGGAGCATTGGGGATACCAGAGGGACTCCAGATAATGTAAGGAAAATCTCGGCAAAGTTTGAAAAGTTTGAATGGAAAGCTAGGAGAGGAAGAAGGCCGAACTTGATTAATGAGGGGCTACTTCTAAATATGTATAAAAGTATAAATATAGCATGGTTAACCTGGGTATTCATTGTTGGGAGGGGGGAAGAGAAATGGGGGGAGGGGGCACCAAGTACAGTTTAAATGTATACCATTTACTTTCAATTAAAAAAAAAGCAATTGAGAAGCCAGGCATGGTGGCACATACTTGTAATCCCAGTACTTGGGAGGCTGAGAGAGGAGGATTGCAGGTTTGAGGAAGGTCTCCTAAGTAGTGAGAGTCTCATCAACCTAGCAAGACCCTGCTTTCACATTTCTGTGCCTACAAAAAATTTAACCAAAATTTAGGTGAATCCTTACCTTTTACAAATGAGCGTATAAGAAACATATCACTGAGGTTATATTATATTTTTTGCAGATATTGTGTGTTTCTACTTCATTAAGTAGGGAGGAAAGTATAGCTCTAAATATCTAATCTAAAGTGTGCCCTACAGCTACATAATGTGTGTGTGTGTGTGTGTGTGTGTGTGTGTGTGTGTGTGTTTTGCTTGGATATATCCCTGAACCATTCTGCCTCTGATCTATACCCATGACCCTATTTTATTTTTGTTTTGAAATAGTCTCACAAAGTTGGGAAGGGCCTAACAAAGTTGCTGAGGCTGGATGTGAACCTATGATCCTCCCAAGTACTGGAATAACATGTGTGTGACACCATACCTAGATCTACATTTACTTTTATAAATTCATTTCCCATGGTTTTATTTTAAACCAGTATTTATTTAAGCCAGAATTTGACTGAAATTTATTGGTATACTTCAGAACTAAAAATTTAACTTTTTAAGTTCTAAAGTTGTTTGTTGGTTTTGCATATATAAGCCAAAGTTGCATAAACTAGGTATAAATGTGAATAAAGTTGATTTTTAAGATTTCATCTAAAATGTTAAAAAGATCTCCAATAATGATGATTTTTTATCTCCTTTGCTTCATAATTGTTTTATCTACTGCCTAAGAAATATGATGAATGTATAAATGGTCTTATGCATCTTGGTTTCCCATGGTCAGTCACTGGTATTTGTTGCAGCCATTAAGGTGTGACATAGACCTTTCTTCAAGATAGAACTTGAAATTAGGAGTTAGTTGGAAGTCTCCAGGTGGGAATACTCTCCAGACTTAGGCTCTCAGACTTAAGTCATGCTTTCCTGAGAAGCTATTCAGGCAATGAAACACAGAATGGTAGATCTTAGTGGGAGCACCAGGGGCTGGTCATTTCTGAACAGTCTTGTTGTAGAGCTCCATACCTGGACAGCTGAGACTTCCACGTAGCACTATTGTAGTCTAAGCAACTTCTATTTACATTTCCTGACCTCTCTCCTTTCATAAGTTTCCAGAATTTCTTGTCTACACCTGATCCTACTCCTTACTTCTCACAGACATTTCTCCAATAAATGATTTCAATTTTTAATGTCTTGGCACTTGAGCCCTGGAGAATCTAACTGAAGCCTTTTCAAATGTTAGAGTCCTCTATTTTTCTTTCATGGGTCTCTGGCTCTTTACCTCTATCAGGAATTCTTTACCTTTTTGATACATTTGCCCACCCTAAGAAGCCTGTAGTCTATGTCTTGGTATAACAATTTTTTAATTCATCAAATAAAATACAGTACTAAGGATTTCAAAGAAAAGCTATTGGATTTAAGTGTATTTATTAAAATATTTAAAATTTTTTGATAAAATCATCACTTTCTTACAATTATACAAATAAAAACATGAGCAACAAGTTTGTTCCTAATATAATTTCAGTGGTATTCAGAGTAGTTTTTATCTTGAGATAATTCACAACATCACTAAAGTGATAGAAAGATACCTCTAATTTTTTGTTGAGGACAAGGTCACAGTTATACTATTACTATTCTGTCTTAAAATCTGAATTTATTACTAAATTTATCAAGTATTAAATTTAGTTGAGGCTAGTGAAAATACATATGTAGTTTATTCCCAAGATGCTGAGATATTTTTCTGAAAATATGGTCCAAATATAGAAAAAAAGTAGGAGTGAACTGGTAACATCATACCATTTTTGGATGTGCATAATATACATGAGTGAAGTAGGAGAGAAAATGGAATTAGGGGAAAATTCGATGGCAAGTTATATTTGTGAATTTTAAATCCCTATAATTGCTCATTCTCAAATATCAGAAACCTGAAACACAGGGTGCAGTGGGAAAATGCCATTGCAATATAAAAGAAGTAACCTCAGCAATAATAGGATGGCAAAACTAGGCTGGCCATGGAACAACATTTATGCAATATCTTTGAAAATCAAGGGCAAAGAGAATGTTCATTAGGCAAAGAAACAAACGCACAAACAAATTTATAAAGGGACTAGACTCAAACTCTATGCCTCATAAATTAAGAGAGCAGAATAGAATTTCATCAAACAGTATTTAGGCAAAATTGGCACTGAAGACATGACCATCTTAACAGGTAGTCTCTTATATATAAAATCAACCCATAAATTAAAATTGCTTAACAAGCTGAAGATTATGACACAATTAATTTCACAACAATATATATCCACAATAAAATAAAAGCCTAAGTGGCAGTGAAAAGTGTAGCCGTACAAGAAGCGATTGTAAATACTTGCACATCAATAAAATGCCTGAAACTTCATAAACTTTTATATTTTAAAAATACCAATGGTAATCTAGATCTAGAATGCCAAGTTAAATTCAATAAACTAAGCTAACTTAACTTAAGCAAACCAGTTCTTTTTTATTCACTGAGAATTTGGAAGGTAAAGAAAAAAGCAAGTGAATATTTGTTTAATTTCCAATATTAAACAATAAGTATTTAAAATGCTATTAGATGGGAATCTGAGATTGGTCAAATCAAAACCAAACTGAAAGAAAGTAATGGATAGATATGAATGCACTGCAAAAAAGAAGACTTAATATTAAAATGGCAATAGAGAAAAGAAAAAACCTTCAACAAAACATCACTGTTTAATTTTTATTTCAAAAATTTAACAAGATACATGAAAATTATACATATTTACATAATATATTATACACGCATTTGTTGTATAATGTTAAAATTGAGTAGGTATGTCTATGTCTTCAAACATATATTATTCTTTTTTTGCAAAAACATTAAAAGTCCTGTCTTCTAGCTTTTTTTAAAAAAGCAGTATACTGTCAATAACAGATTTAAGATTTATGTGTTACTAAAATGTAAAGGTTTATTCGTATATTACGATTAACAAGTTAAAACATTTAGAATGAGCGATACTGAAAATGAGAGGAGAAAGAAGACCTTACTTCGTTCTTCTCCTTCAAAACTCATTGAAAACAACAAATAGGAATATAAAGTAGGGGAAAATATCTCTTTAGTGACATGAAAAGACAGCCATAACCTCAAACCTCAAACCATAGCACACATTTGCCAGCACTGAAGCCTGGACTCAGATTGGGAACGTGCTGCGAGCTGCACTGGTTGCCTTTAAGCTACAGCCACGTACATATTTCCCAAAAGTTAGTATCACCGTAATGAAAGGCAACGTAACTGTAGTTTGAGTAGCAGTATAAATTACCTTCATACTGGTCATAGATTTTCTGTTAGATGTCCAGAAAGAAACTCAATTTGTAATGTCTTTGTGGATAAGAAGAAAAAAATATGCTGACAGTCAGTTATTTTACATATAATTTGTTTGACTTGCTTGAAGAGACTGTAGAGATTAGAGAAGAATGAAAAGGAAAAAGAGGAGGAGCCAGACCACAAAGCAGAGCCCCAAACTGAAGGAGAATTGCTGTGGGAGCCCTGAGTTTCTCAAAGAGCATCAGTAAAGGAAGCAGCGCGTCTAGCATTAAAAATATTGTAAGCGTGCAAAGAAAACAGAAGGATACATAGTATAAAAAAACTGGATCATCTTGTTCCTATTTTCCAACTGCCCCCTTTATACTCTCTTTCACTGGAAACCAGCGTTCATCCAAAGGTGAGTTTTAATAAGAAATAAACTAATGAATTCCCTATGCATAAAATCACCATTGAAAAAGGAAAAGTCACAACATCACAAAGATAAATATCAAAATTCAAACACCTGTGAAGTGATCACTTCACCAAAATATGGAAGACATAAAAAATGTTTTATAATCTTAAAGCAATGTAAGCTAATTGTATGTATGCGTGCATGTATGTATGTATTTATCTATGGTGGTACTGGAGAGGAATCCCAGGAGCATTCTACCTCCAAGCTACACCACCAGCCCTTTTTAATTTTTGTTTTGAAAAGGGCCTCACTAGGTTGCTGAGAGTCTCACTAAATTGCCGAGGGTCTCATTAAATTGCTGAGGCTGTCCTTGATTCTGGGATCCTCCTGTCTTGGTCTTTCAAATAGTGTAATTACATGCATATGCCATCATACTCAGTTTCATTTTTTTAAAAAAAGAAATATCTAATAAATTTTATGAGAGCCAGGTGTGGTGGTACAGGTTTATAATCCCAGCATTCGGGAGGCTGAGACCTGAGGATCATGGTTTGCGGACAGCCTCAGCTACTTAGTGAGGCCCTCTGCAACTCAGTGAGACCCGGTTTCAAAATAAAGAATAAAAAAAATAGGGCAGGGGGTGTAGCTTGGAGGTAGAATGCCCCTGGGTTCCACCCCCAGACTCCCCCAAAAGAAAAGTTTTATGAAATGAACATAAGATCATAAATTACTTCAAATAATAAAATAAAAACAGAGCATGGGGAATCAATGAAAATGAGTTGAAATGATTAAATTTATCATAGATCCAAAAAAAGAATACAATGACTGAAAAGAATGTCAGAAACACGTCTATAGAGCTGAGCGAAACACATAACAAAAGAAAAATACCAAGTAACCAAAAAGTACTACAAAATATTAAAAATGTGGTAATAAAGGACATCTGGGCCACACATGATTGGTGGTTTTAAAGAGAACAGAATACATAGAATACAAATTCTGCTCAGACACACAATGGGAGAAAACTTTAAACAAAAAAGTAAATAAAAAGTGGAATCCATTGATTTATGAAGCATGCGATTTACCAGAAAATCTTTGCAGAGAATAGGTACAATATGTGTCTTGGCGGTGTCACGTCACTTTTAGTTGGTGTCCAGAAAGAAAGGGTGAGCCTTTCACAGCAGAAGGCACAGTATGCTATGGAGTAAGTAAGGTCTACAAAACTTGGCCAGAATAGAAATTAAACTTCAGAGTTTTACTCAGGTAAATTTTCTTCAGTTGTAACAGCAGTAGATAGATGATCATGTGTGTCCAAGAACTTCAGCAAATTCAGCATTCAACACTAAAAGAAATATTTCATTATAGCTTACCTAGAGATGAAATAGTACAAAGAGCTCAATGCTATAGAAACTGCCTTGAGGTGGTGGAAAATGAAATCTGTGGGGATTACTGAATTCTTTCAAATACAAAAATGAAAATAGAAATTACTGGCTTAAAATAGAACATAACTATATTAATAACACAAAACAAGGGAGTAAGAAAAAAACATAACTGTGTACTGTAACATCTTTACTGACAAGAAGTAAAAAGAAACTGTTAATTGTTATTATTTTATTTACCACATAGTCTGAGTATACTTTGAAAAGAACAAAACTAAAACTGTATAGAAAAAGAAGAGTTCCCAATTATATACCTGAGACAGGGATCACAAGTTCAAGGACATTCTCAGCAAGTAGTGAGATTCTCATCAACATAGCGAGACCCTATTTCAAAATAAGAATAAAATAGGGCTTGGGTGTAGCTTGGAGGTAGAATGCTTTTGAGTTCTATCCCCAGAACCAAATACACATGTATACATGTACACACACCATGGAGAAGCAGCCATCACCTTTTCCATTGGCAAAGGCTCTAGGTTTGATTCAACAACCAGACAATTACGCCTGTGCATCCTCTCTCTTTTGTTTGTTATCTTTTATGATTCCTTAAGGCTTTTTGTTTATCACAAAGAAAAGCACCATCTGGACATATTGAAACCAATGCATATGTATATTTTGTATTATATTTTATGGTGAGTGAATTTTCCTTGCTTATGGTTACTTTGTGTGTATGTGTGTTTGGTTTTGGGGATTGGACTCAAACGAATTCTACCTCCAAGTTATACTCCTAGCCCTATTTTATTCTTCTTTTGAAACAGGGTCTCACTAGGTTGATGAGAGTCTTACTACTTGTTGAGGCTGTACTTGAACCTGTGATCTTTCTGTCTCACCATTCCAAGTACTGAGATTATAAGCATGCACCACCATACCCTGACCAAGGTTACATTTAATGAAATCTCTTCACAGCTTGAATAAAATGAAATTCCAATAAATTTTGTCATATACTTCTAGCAAAATATTCAACTTAAAGTTAGTTTTCTTTTGATCTTTCATCATTCATTGAAGTCTTTCAAAACACCACAACCTTTTCATCTTAGCTATAGTAATAACATGTATAATGCTACTGTGTACTGTGCAGAAAAGAATGTGTTCATTTCTTAAGCAGCAGGAGCCTCAGGAATTATGACCTCAAGCCAGCAGTGGGTGACCTTAGGGAAAAGTGGAGGAGAGGTCAGAGTTAACCATGGAGTTAGTGACATCCAACATGGATCTGTGTAATAAGTAAGAATTCCAAGAATGATTGAACATTGGGATTTTGTTAAAAGTCTATGTGAGTTTTAAACCACTGTCATTTTGTCCTGAAAAGACAGATGAACTCATGGGCTTCCAATACTCAAGAGAAAATATTGACAATGACATCATTATCACTGACTGACTTCTCAAGATACACTATTAAATTATTTGATATTCTTGAAATGCTCTTCCGATAATACCTTTCTTACTGAAATGTTACTATGTTAACTTTCTAATAAAAGATTGAAAAGAAGAGAAAGTCGAGAAAATTTCAAAAAACAAGCTTGTTTTTTGGGGAAAAAGTGATGATTAGATATGATAAAGGAAGATGGGGGCTTGCAGGGAAGTTGTAAATTGTAGTCTACAAAAATTATATTACTAGATTTTCTTCAGAAGCTGTGAAAATATACAACAATAGTTTATAACTGTTTGGAAGAATACTTCTGTTGTTAAACTGTTTTTATTTGGCCTCTAAATAGTCTAGATATAACCACAGATGTGAGTAACATTGCTAGTACTATTTCACTATAGCAACATCTTCATAAGCATTTCTGTTATATACCCAGAATAAACAAACAAACAACAAAAAACAGCTATAGCAGGCGTGGTGGTGCACACATATAATCCCAGTACTAAGGAGGCAGAGATAAGAGGATCACAGGTTTGAGGCCAGCTTCAGCAACTTAGTGAGAACCTAAAAAGCTTAATGAGACTGTTTTAAAATTAAATAATAAAATAGGAGTGGGTGTGTAGTTCATAGATAGAATGATCCTGGTTTCCATTCCTACCACCACACACACAAAAGAACATATATATAGATTGATGCTGAGGATATGCTAGTTCTTTGGCAATGAATTTTTAAACTCTGGATGGAAAAAATATAAATAATTTACAAAGCAAACAATATTGGAAACATTTAAAAGCCCATAGCTCATTTGATAAATCATGCTGACTATAATATTCTAAAATCATCTGGAGCTAATTGAATCCATTTCTATTTGAGACTGATGATTTTGGAAGCTTGTATTCCTTTTTAAAAATGCAAAGGGAAACTTTTTGTACCATTGGGTAAGGCTTCTTCCATATGATAGTTCAAATTTATGGTTCCTAAAATTGACAGCCAATAGATCATCATTATCATGTTTCAATATTAATATTCTTTTTAGTTCAGTCAATATAAGTATAAATATAAATTTTATTATGAATTATGTGCTTAGTTATAGTCACAATTATTATTTTATCAAAAATTGAAATTCAAAACTTTGTCAAATGGAAGGTTCAGAATTTTTTTTTTTTTTTTTTTCAGTACTAGGGGTGGAACTCAGGGGCTTTCTATCTTTGGGCTCTACTCCCAGACCTGTTTTTTTTTATACTTTATTTGGAAACACGGTCTCACTAAGTTGCAGAGAGTCTCACTAAGTAGCTGAGGCTGGCTTTGAACCTGTGTGAGCCTCCTGTCTCACCCTCCCAAGTGCTGGGATTAAAAGCATGTATCACCATGCCCGGCTCTTCAGAAATATTTTTGTACTATAGATAATACCTTCCTAATATCCAACAAAACTATATTATTATTTCAACTTATTTTAGCAACATTACTTTCACAAATGACAAGCTAATTATTTGCTTTATCCAAGAGTTAATTATATAAATTATTAAGTATTTACTCTTAGGAATCTTAGCAGTAGTACTCTATATTTGTATATGTTATATTTTCTTGATACTGAAATATGATTTGTTTTTCAGGAGTCTGCCTACTTCTCAAAGACTAATTTTGAGCCATCTTGCACATTCTCCTAAGTTTCTACAGAAAGTTTCTCATTTATGGATCTTTGAATCCAGCTGTTTTTCATTTTCATGTTTCATGCACAAACTTGCTTACAAGGCACTAAAATAGAATTGTGTGATTCATAAGGAAATATTTTCTGATGATTGCTGAAAGATAATCAGTGTACAGGGCCAATTTAATTTCTTGGATCAGGAAGACAAATTCACAAAGTGATATGGCCCAGGTGGACTTTGGTGGGACATGATTTTCTGGAAATGGGACTTCAAAACACATATCACTTCATTACCCTTCAGAACCAATTTATTTTCTACGATCAGATAGCTTGTCATTGACCTTGAGAGGATCTGTGTGAATCTGGAAATTGGCTGCTTGTTCCCCTCCACTGTTTCTGAGAACTTTGAAGTTCTCACTTAGCTCCATCATTTAGTGTGAATGGAAGTTACTATTGCAGCATTTTTGTGGAAAAACCTTGCAAGGAGACCAGTTAGCTGACTTCAAGATCTGCCTCCATTTTGTAGGTTGGGCCAAGTACCTCTTGAGCAGCTCCACACAATGACAGATCACTGTGAAGACAGGAATCTTGACGCAGTATGAGGTTTGCCTGTTACCTCTCAGTAAATCTCCTGGACTCCACTCTGAATCCATGTCAACATGTGACCGGAGGTATTAGCATTTTCACAGCTGTAATCTAAATAACTGGCCACATAATCTTGTAACTTGGGAAGAAAGATTTATTATTTATTATTCACAGTTTTGGGTATTCACAGTTTTGGGTTCAGTCCATGTAACGTGGATTTCAGGGCATGGTGGCAGGGAGCAGAGGGAGAGCACAAGGTTTGCTCTCACATCTTGGAGGCCAGAAACAAGAGAGAGAGAGAGCCAGGGAGGAGGAGCCATATGTAATCCCTAAGGCTGTAGCCCCAAGGATCCACCTTCTCCAACCACACCCTACTGGCCTGGGCCCCCACCCAGATAAATCTATTTCAGTGGATTTATTCATTGCTAAAATTACAATCAAGTCCTGCTTTCAACATTGCCATCCCATTTCCCTTAGGGCTAGGGGACGCCCCAAATCCATCCACTACACCAGATGTTAACATAAACCCCACGGATTATTAGTAAGGTTCCTCCAAACTTTATTGGATAAAGTGAGAAGGAACAACTCTGGAATCAGATCTAGAGGGCAAGGGCTTAAGTTTTCTTTTTTCTATATTTTCTATTCTAACTTTATGACTGGCAGAATCACTTAACTCCTCTAATGACTGATGCCCTTATTAGTAAAACAAGGGTCATAATGTCTAAATGCACAGAGATAGTGTGAGGCTAAAATGAGAGTGTGCATATGATGAATTTTTTTAAGAAAGTTCTAATTCATGTGTTTATTAAATTAAATAAATGACCATTTAACTTTTTAACTTTGTGAAGTTTATGTGGGGAGGGAATACTGGAGATTCAATCCAGGGCCATCCTCTCTCCAAGCTTCACCTCAGCCCTTTATTTGTGTGTGTGTGTGTGTGTGTGTGTGTGTGTGTGTGTGTGTGTGTGTGTGTTTTGTGTGTGTGTGTGGTACTGGGGTTCCTACTTCCAGGCTACACTCCCAGACCTATTTTTTATATTTTTATTTGGAAATAGGGTCTCTTAAGCCAGAGAGGCTGGCTTTGAACCCGCACAATCCTCCTGTCTCTGCCTCCCAAGCGCAGGGATTGCAAGTGTGTGCCACCAAGCCCGGCTATTTTTTTGTGTTTTGAAGCAGAGTCTAACTCGATTGATGAGAGTCTTGCTAAGTCTCCGAGGCTGTCCTTGAACCTGTCATCCTCCTGTCTTAGCATTCCAATTACTAGTATTGCACAAATGTTTTACTATGCCGCACTAATTTTGTATTCTTAAAATCTCACCATCATTTCATCCTTTATTGTTAGTATTACCCTTAAAAATTGTAGAGAAATTGACTAATTTCCAGATGCATAGAAACTGTTAACATGATAGAAAACATCAACATTCATTAAAGTGTAAAGATAATATTCTATTTTAGAAGTCTTTTCACATATAATGAATATATTCCCATGTCTCCATTTATGCAAAGATGTCCAAGAAAAGCTAAGAACTAAAAATCAAACATGGACATCAATGGAATTTCTATACCTGCATTTCTCAAAGTCTAGTGAGGCAATTTTCAATGTAAACAATCACAGAAGAAGTTTGAGAAGGAGGGGTATATGCATTTAAGCAACTATAACAACACAGGAATAAGCTAGCAATTAGCTATTGCACAGATCTGGGGTGGTTTTATATAAAAAGCAATGTGTAATGATAATGTGAAAAGGTAAATAAACTTTCACCAGCCAAACAAAGGTGAATTGAGGAAAATAAATAAATTTCAGGTAGATGAGTAAGCATTTATACATGCCTGGCTCTGCAAAAGATTAATGTGCTTTTGGTAATGTAACCTTTTATATTTGTTTTTTTAATTTTTTATTGGTGCATTGTAGTCATACATCTTAATGGGGTACAAGATGGTAGAGGCATACATGCACCCATCACCTAATTAGCTCTTACCCAATTCCCACTCCATTCCCTCCCCTCCCTCCTTCTCATGTTTGGCTTCGCGATTGACTTCGATATGTTTGTTAATGTACATCATGTACATTAGAGAATTTCCTCTCCCATCCCCCTCAGCTAGGTCACCTTATTTGCTCATCTATAGTATCTCCTTCATCTAGAGTTCCTCTTATGACCCATTTTCTCCCTAGCTTCCGCAATTAGAGAGAACACCTGATTTCTGATTATTAGTGACTGATTAATCTCACTTAGCATATGTTCTCCAGTTCTATCCATTTCCTTGTAAATGACGAAATTGTATTTTTCTTTATGGCTGAATAGAATTCCATTGTGTACATATCCCATAGTTTGTTTTGGCTTTTTTTTTTTTTTTTTTTTTTTTTTGCAGTACCGGAGATAGAACCCAGGGGCAGTCCACCTCAGAGCTACACTCCCAGTCTTTTAATGTTTGAAACAGGGTTTCACTGAGTTGCAAAGGGCCTCACTAAGTAACTGCGGCTGAGACTATCCATGACCAAGATCTTCTGATCTCTACCTCCCAAATGCTGGGATTACAAGCATGTGCCACCATGCCTGGCCCATAGTTTTATAATCCATTTATCTGTTGATAGACATCTTGGTTGATTAAATAGTTTGGCAATGGTGAATTGTGCACTATGAGTTGAGATATGCATGCATTAGTTTGGTAGTTTGGTTTCTGTTCTTTTGGGTAGATACCCAGAAGTGGTATTGCTGGATCATATGGTTAAGTTCTTTCCCATTCTTCTGAGGATCCTCCATACTGTTTTCCAAAGTGGTTGTACTAATTTGCAATCCCACCAACAGTGTATTAGAGTTCCCACTTCTCCACATCCTTGCCAGCATTTGTTGTTGTTTGTTTCAAATTATTTCATTCTAGTTGGAGTCAGGTAAAATCTCAAGGTAGTTTTGATTTGCATGTCTCTGATTGCTAATGATGTTGAGCATTTTTTATGCATTTATTGGCCATTTGAGTTTCTTCTTTTGTGAAGTATCTATTTAGTTCACTTGCCCATTTTTGATTGGGTTATTTATTTTCTTAGTGCTGAGTTTCTTGAGTTCTCTGTAAAATAAAATACCTAGAAATAAACTTAACCAAAGAGGTAGAAGACAAGTAAAATTATATAAGATTGAAAAAATAAATAGAAGATCTTAGAAGATAGAAAGACCTTTTATGTTCATGGATAGGCAGAACAAATATCAAAATGGACATGCTTCCAAAAGTGATCTACAAATTCAACCCAATATCCATTAAATTTCCAAGATCATTCCTCACAGTCATAGAAAAATCAGTCCTTAAATTCATTTAGAACAACAAAACCCCAAAATAGCCAAAGTATTTCTCAGCAACAAAAACCAAGCAGGATGAATCACAATACCTGACTTTATACTACAAAACCATAGTAATAAAAACAGCATGGTACTGGCACAAAAACAGATATATAGATCAATGGAGCAGAATAGAAGACTCAGAAAAAAAATTTACACACTTACGGCCAATTGATTTTTGACAAAGGGGCTAAAAACATACACTGTAAAAAAGAAAGCCTGTTCAACAAATGGTGTTAGCACAAGAGTCAATTCAAGATGGATCCAAGACTTGGATATTATACCAGAGACCTTGAGGTTCCTTGAAGAAGGCATAGGTCCAACACTATAACACACAGGCACAGATAAAAACTTTCTCAACAAGACCCAAAAGGCACAAGAAACTAAAACGCAAATCAATACATAGGATTGCATTAAACTGAAGAGCTTCTGTACAGCAAAGGAAACTATCAAGAACCTCAAGAGAAAGCCAAGAGAATGGGAAAAGATTTTTGCCAGCTACTCCTCCAATGGAGGACTAATACCTTTTATATTTGTAATATTGGTATCTATTAAACTTGTGCTGTGGACAGAGAGACATGAGTACCTGAAAAATGGAATTTGAAATAAAAGCAATCATTTCACAAGATATCTTAGTACATTACAGGAACAGTCTTTAACTTGGTTGTGAGAAATAAAAAGAGTGTTTTGGGGAAGAAGAGATGTATCGGGCAACTTTTCCTTACTGCAACCAAAACAAGAAGAATTTAGAGGAAGAAGCTTATTTAGGTCCAGATTTTCCAAGGTCTCAGCCCATGGTTTAATGGTTTCATGGATGCAGGTGTAAAGTGAGGAAGTACACTGTGGTGGAAGGCATGACAGATAAAAGCTGCTCAGCTCATGGCAGGCAGGGAGGGTGAATGGAGAAGACAAACCCTTCCAGAGGACACTTCCCAAGTGGCCTGCTTCTCTAAGCAATGCCTCATCTACCAGTGGTCCATTTGTTTACCAGACCCATCACATAGACTGATGAGGCCAGGGCCCTCTTGGTCCAGCCATGGCCCAAGAGCCCTGTCTCTGAGCCTTGCTGCATCAGGACCAGGCTTTCAAAGTGAGACTTTATGGGACATTTCAGATCTAAGCCACAACAAGGGACAAAATAAGCTGCCTCTGAATGAAGAAAATTCTATTTGGGCAGAAATACAGAATGCAGAGGTAGAGACTATAATATGGTTCAGGTATGAAATGAAATTGTGATATAGATTTGTGTAGAAAATAAAAGAAAAGAAAAAAAAAAAGAAAAGAAGTAGCAACATAAAGGGCAAGCATTGCCAATTTTTCCCCTGAGGTGAGCATAGAAGTTTATTTGGAAAGGTTATAGAGTCCATCTCATCCAAGGTCCTGAGAGTAGACAGGAGGGAAAGGGATAGATTCAATCAACTTTCTTGCTGTGCTGGATGCTCTTGGGGGAAATGCGGTGTTCCCACCCAAAGATGCAGCAGGATGACAACGTGGCCCATGTTCAGGACAGCAGAACTGCAAGATGTGGATGGTTACATGTTCCAGGAAAGCTCAATGAGCCCCAGCACCAGCAAACTGAGCAGGTGTGAGAGCCAGCTTGCAGGCAGAGCCCATAAGATGTAGGGCAGTATGTGTAAATACCAGATGTATAAATGGTAGCGCAGGGAGCAGCTGCCAATGAAGTTGGAGGTGAAGATGGTAGAAACAATCTGATTGGGTGTGAGGGGTTGAACTTTAGGACATCATGCTAAGAGAAATAAGACAGTCATGTGAGGACAACTACTACAAGATTCCACTTACAGAAGTTACTAAAATATTCAAACTCAGAGAAAAGAACAGTAGCTACCAAGGGCTGCAAGAAAGGAAAAATGAAAAATGGGGAGTTGTGATTCCATTGGTGTAATGTTTGAGTGATGCAAGATGAATTAGTTCTAGAGATCTGCTGTATTAGCATAATGCTTTTAGCCAGTGATTGTGCCCTGAAAAACTGGTTAAGAGGGTTTATCTCAGGCTATTTCTACCATCAACAAACAATAACAATGAAAACAAAGCGAAATATGAAAATTTTTGGAGGTAATGGATTTATCTATTTGGGGGATGATGGTTTTGTAGATGTATGAATATGTATAAGCTAATTGAATTTTATTAATTAAATTGTACAATTTTTGTATATCAATTATACTTTGATAACTTATTATACTTCAGAAAATCAAAAGAGCACTAAATTTTCCTTCCAGTTACTAGCACTTATCATTAGTAGACACTCAGTCTCTGTTTAAAAAATTCAAGGTGACATGGTAGCACACACCCATAATCCCAGTACTTGGAGGCTGAAACAGGAGGATCACAGGTTTATGTCCAGCCTCAGCAATTTACTGAGACTCTGTTTCAAAATAAAAATAAAATAAAATAGAAATGGGGATGTAGCTCAAAGGTAGAATGAATGACCCGGGGTTCGATCTCCAGTGTCACAAAAGTAATAAATAAATAAAATAAAGGTAAAAAGATTAAAAATGCCAGGCATGGCAGTGCCTATCTGTAATCCCAGTACTTGGGAAGCTGAGACAGGGGATACCAGGTCCACAGCCAGCTTCAACAACTTAATGAGGCCCTCAGAAACTTAATAAGATCCTGTTTCTAAATAAAAAATAGGGCTGGGAATGTAGCTCAGAGGTAGAATCCTTCCTGAGTTCATTCTCCAGTAACATACACAGAATCAAATGAAGATGACATTGCAATAATCTCTTTCAATGAATGCTAGCTTTCTACCTTCCTTTAACCAGCATTGAGATATACTAGATTTCTCTGGACGTAAAATTTTATTTACTAGGTGATTCAGACACATTAAATTATGCTTTTATGTCTCTTATTTTTGCTTCATTGCTACCACTGTGTGTGTGTGTGTGTGTGTGTGTGTGTGTGTGTGTGTGTGTGTGTATGCACTATTGAGAATTGAGCCCAGGGGCACTCTACCTCTGAACTACACTCCCAGCCCTATTTTATTAATTTTATTTTTGAAACGGAATTTCACTAAGTTTCTGAAGCTGGTTGGGAATCTACAATCACTCTGTCTCAGCCTCCCAATATTGGGATTACAAGTGTGTGCCACCATGCCTGGCTATATTGCTACTATTACTTTTAAATATAGTTGCCTCATCACCTACATTTTTGAGTTTCACTTACATATAAGTTCAGAACTAACATTCTGGGACACTGGCACAGTCTTTCATCCAGTTTTCAAGTCTTTCACACTTGCAAATAATTTAGGATAAATAAAATAATGTTATTCTATCTGGATACAGAGAAATGAAATCTACATTATTTCAGTCTTGGTATTGACTTCTCAAGAACAATGGAAGATGAACAGATCTTAAAATGAGTATTAGGTATGTGATATGTTAGCAAACAAACTCATACATTTTGTGATTCTTTTTAATAAACATTTTGAAATAATGTGAAGAGAAGTATGATTCTTTGGGGAGTGAGAGGAATGCTTTGGAAATAATAAAATTCCAAATTCTCGTTATCTCTTAAAGCATGGCCTACATAATTTATGGATAAAATAATATGAAGAAGAAACAAATATGTGAGGTCACTCAAGCCATCCTTTCCAGTATTTAGGGAAACATCATGACCTTGCCTTATGTATCTTATTCAGAGTGAATAAATTAACATAGATATTATTAGACTTTATCTTTTCATATTTCTTTTGTTGGTTTCCACCCATTTAAAGCATACATCATAATAAAAATGCCAAATTAACCTTTAAAAAGTTTGAGTGATTTACTTTTCAGTAGGATTCCCAAATCTCTGACTCATAAGAAAAAAATCTTTTGCTGGAAATATTTAGGGAGTGGACATCATTACTAGTGTATCAAGTCAGCTGTAAAATGCTTAGTGATCTAAATGTTAGATATTTAGAGAATGGTCTTCAGGTGAGATGCTAGTTTGAAGGAAACTTTGTGGCAAATGACCTATAATTAGACATTTATGTATTTATGTATTTGTGTATTTGTGTATTTATTTATTTATTGGGTACTGTGGATGGAATTCACTGGGGATGGAATCCCGGGGCATTCAAACTCTGAGCTACATCCTCAGCCCAGAGCAAGATGTCCAGAATGGGGAACAATCTGGGCAAAATAAGAAACACATGAGGACACATTTAGCAGTTTGCATTTTATTGTGTAAATTCTATTGTAAGAATTAATATCTGTATTATGAGGTGAGTGGTCTTTTCCCCGGGGCCATTTGCTGTGCACAGAGGTTAACGATTCAGTATCTCCAGGAGACAAAAACATTTTAAAGGTTATGTTGTTATAAATCCATTTATTATAGACTCCACCTTTCTATTTTGACTATTTCCTGGATATGAGATATTTTCTCAGCTGATGATTTGATGCGTTGTTTGAAATGACTAACTTAGAGTTGGAGCTGGCACAAGCCATTTGAACCACAGCAGAAGATACCAATTCTCTATTCTCATGACAGAAGCATAAAAATATTTGCAAAATCACACGGTCAACATTAGTTCAGTAACTTCTCATGGACACCACAATCTCAACTATGTGCATTATACCAGAGAAGCTAGAAAGAGGTCAAATAAAAAAAAAAATAGTTGTTAAAGCTACTTGAGCTCCAAAGTAGGAATCACCACTCTGTTGAAAAGTGATCTATTGGCCAGGCATGGTTATGCCTGTTTATCATCCCAGTACTTGGGAGGCAGACACAGGAGGAGCTCAGGCTCAAAGACAGCCTAGGCAAATAGTGAGACTTTCATTAACCTAATGAAACTCTGTTTCAAAATAAAATAAATAGGGTTAGGCATATAGCTCGGAGGTAGAATGCCTCTGGGTTCAATCCCCAGTACCACGCACACTAGAAGTTTATTTATTTATTTATTTATTGTAATGAAAATTGAACCCAGCTAAGTTCTACCTCTGAACTATATACTTTCTGCCCTCTTTTTTTTTTTTTTTTTTTTTTTTTTTTTTTTTTTTTTTAGTGGTACTGGGTTTCCTGGAAGCCCTTCTACCTCTGGGATACACTCCCAGACCTATTTTATACTTTTTTATTTGGAAACAGGGTCTCTTAAGCCAGCAAGGCTGGCTTTGAACCTGCGCAATCCTCCTGTCTCTGCCTCCCAAGCGCGGGAATTACAAGCGTGCACCACCACGCCTGATCATTCTGCCCTCTTTTATTTTGAAACAGGATCTCCCTATATTACTGAGTACTTTGCTGTGACCCTGTGATCCTCCTATTTCAGCTTCCTAATTACTGGTATTACAAGCATGAGCCACTGCGCTTAGCACAAGTTATTTTAATAGAGGTAGGAAATTAACTTTATCAATTAGTAAATTAGAAACAGATCAATAGCATTAAAGCAGTTCACCTTAAAAGTATACAGCTATTATGTAGTGAAAAGAAAGGACTGTTCTGAAAGATGAAAGAATGGATTACTGTTCTACAGGAGCACACACACCTATGTTCTCTCTATGAACATACACACACATATGTGCAAAGATATATGTGCACAAAATATATAAGTAGAGAGGTTGAATCTCCAGAATTCTGTGTATATGTGTGTATATTCATGTATATATCTATACTAAGTTCATTATACATACAATCAATAAAGTTTTTATTTTTTTTATTTATTTTAAATATGCTTTTATTGGTGCATTATAGTCTCACATCATAACATAAATCATGTTGCCAGTGACAGACATGCTCACAGCACTTGGTGCCCCCCCATTTCCCCCTTCCCGATACAGAGCACTGAGTTTGACATTAGTATATTCACGTGTGTGTACATAGTCAATGGTAGTATTTCCATTGATGAACGTCAGTCTTCCCTCTCCCCTTCCCTTAGACTTCCCTGGCTCCACTGAGGTTCTCCTCTACTATCTGGAGTCCCTCTGGCAAAAATATATTTTAAATTAATTTGGTAAGAAGGAATCTGTACTTGTAGATTTATTTTTTAAATTGGTGCATTGTAGTCATATATCAATCACATTGGAGTACAAGGCTTGAGAGGATATACAAGCACACATCATACAATTAGCCCTCCTCCAGCCCCCATCCCATTCCCTCCCCCTCCCTCCATCGCACGCTTCTTTGGTGAATTACTTTGATACATTTGTTTATGTACCTCCTGCGTTTTAAAGAGGCTCCGTCCTCCAGCATTACATACCCTCTGATTGGTCACATTAGTTGCTTCACTATAGGGCCCTTTCTATAGCTCAACCTCTTCCTGTTGCCCTTTTCCTCCTAGTTATTGCTGATTAAGAGAAGCGTCTGATTTATATTTTCTGCGATATTTCTCTGTGCATGCTGCGTTGCAAGTACCGATCCCACTCTTGATGGTCCCAATAGTGGCCTGGCTACTCTACTCAGTGGACTGATCCAGACCTCGCTGGCTCAAGCAGCGGCCTTGCCTCATGGGAGGCCCCAGTTCTGGTCTCGCTGGCCCCTGCACCGGTCTAACCCCTAAGCTGGCTTTGGTCCCGGCCTTGGAGTGAACTTGCCTCACGCCAGGCTCCGATGCTGGCCATTGGCCCCTGCACCGGTCTAACCCCTTGGCAGGATTCCAATCCTGGCCTCGGAGGCCCCAGCACTGGCCTAGCCTCACGGCAGGCTCCAATGCCGGCCTCGTTGGCCCCAGCACCGGCCTAACCCCTCGGCAGGTTCCATTCCCGGGTTAGGAGGCCCCAGCACTGGCCATGTCTCACGGCAGGTTCCGATGCCAGCCTCGCTGGCCCCAGCACCGGCCTAACCCCTAGGCAGGCTCTTATCCTGGCCTCGAGGCCCCAGTAACTGCCTTGCCTCAAGGCAGGCTCCGATGCCGGCCTCACTGGCCCCAGCACCGGCCTAACCCTTCGACAGGCTCCGATCCCGGCCTCGGAGGCCCCAGCACTGGTCATGCCTCACGGCAGGCTCCGATGCCAGCCTCGCTGGCCCCAGCACCGGCCTAACCCCTCGGCAGGCTCTTATCCTGGCCTCGGAGGCCCCAGTACTGGCCTTGCCTCACGGCAGGCTCTGATGCCGGCCTCACTGGCCCCAGCACCGGCCTAACCCCTCGGCAGGCTCCGATCCCGGCCTCGGAGGCCCCAGCACTGGTCATGCCTCAAGGCAGGCTCCGATGCCGGCCTCGCTGGCCCCAGCACCGGCCTAACCCCTCGGCAGGCTCTTATCCTGGCCTCAGAGGCCCCAGTACCGGCCTTGCCTCACGGCAGGCTCTGATGCCGGCCTCACTGGCCCCAGCACCGGCCTAACCCCTCGGCAGGCTCCGATCCCGGCCTCGGAGACCCCATCACTGGTCATGCCTCAGGGCAGGCTCCAATCCCGGCCTCGGAGGCCCCAGCACCGGTCTTGCCTCACAGCAGGCTCCAATGCCAGCCTCGCTGGCCCCAGCACCGGCCTAACCTTTCGGCAGGCTCTTATCCTGGCCTCGGAGGCCCCAGTACCGGCCTTGCCTCAAGGCAGGCTCCGATCCCCACTCGGAGGCCCCAGCACCGGCCTTGCCTCATGGCAGGCTCCGATGCCGGCCTCGCTGGCCCCAGCACCGGCCTAACCCCTCGGCAGGCTCTTATCCCGGGCTTGGAGGCCCCGGCACTGGCCTTGCCTCACGGCAGGCTCCGATGCCAGCCACACTGGCCCCAGCACCGGCCTAACCCCTGGGCAGGCTCTTATCCTGACCTTGGAGGCCCCAGTACCGGCCTTGCCTCATGGCAGGCTCTGATGCCGGCCTTGCTGGCCCCAGCACCGGCATAACCCCTCAGCAGACTCCGGTCCCGTCCTCGGGGGCCCCAGCACTGGCCTTTCCTCACAGCAGGCTCCGATGCCGGCCTCGCTGACCCCAGCACCAGCCTAACCCCTCAGCAAGTTCCGGACCTGACCTCGGAGGCCCTAGCACAAGTCTTGCCTCATGGCAGGCTCCAATGCCAGCCTCGCTGGCCCCAGCATCGGTCTAACCCCTCTGCAGGTTCCAATCCTGGCCACGGAGGCCTCAGTAGTGGCCTTGCCTCACAGCAAGCTCCGATGTCAGACACTGGCCCCGGTGCCCACCTAACCCCTCAGCAGGTTCCGATCACTGTCTCTGTGGTTAGTATTTCAAAGGTTCCAGGTGTAATGTATCAGATCTCTGCCTCCCCCGAGTATTGGCCACTGGCATTGCCACTGCCTCCACCATTTCAAATCCTTCCCAGGCTCTTTTTCCACTCTGAACGTTGTCCAGTGTTCCTAAGCATGCGTGATGGTAGTATTCGACATTTGGTGTAATTTCTCCAAAAAAATAAAGTTGGTAAGATCCGGTTTCTGCTTCTCCTGAATACAAGTCTCCACCACCATCGCGGAGAACTCTTTCAACACCGCATTTCTCCTTGGTCTCCACTAAACTCTCTCCTTACAGGTGATGTCTGAGATTCTTAACAATATAGAGAAATAGCAGTCCTCTTTCACGGCGAATTTTTCCATGAGTTCCAGTGCATTTAGATAAGTTTTTTCTGCATCTCCAGTGTCCTGGCATCCATAACGGCTTTCTTACCTCCTCTTCGATATTTTTCTTTATCTTTTTCTGTTCTGGGCCCAGTTTCTCCAGGGGTCTGGCGTGCTACTCGCAGTTCGGCCCGGGGCCCAGAGTCCCGCGACCCAGGCCCCAGCTGGCGTGCCCCGCGCGCGACCCCCGCCCAGAACCCAGCGTCTTACTGGGCCTGGTTTCTCCAGGGGTCTCCAGTAAAGTTTTTAACATAAATGATCAATTTTGAGGAGATAGATATGTTTAAACTAACTTAAAATTAGAGTGTATACATGTCTTGACATATCCTATAAGCCTATTAATACTTACAATTTTGTGTGTTTATGTGGTAGTTAATTGATTTTAATTTAAAAAAATATATAAAGCATTTAAAATTCATATAAATACATATACTCACCTCTAAAGATTCAAACTTTCTAGCTCTCTTTATTTTTAGTTTCTGAAAATAAGAAAGTTGAACAATTGTTGAAGTTTTTCTGGCTGATTAATTTATATTATTTAATAAATTTTATCATTTTGTCTCTAGTAAGAATTACCAGTAGAGCCAAATGTGGTGGTGTCTGACTGTAACTCATGTACTTGGGAGCTGGGACAGGAGAATCACAGGATCAAGACCAGCCTCAGTAACTTAGTGAGAATTTACAACTTTGCAAGACCCTATTTCAGAACAAAAACAAACAAAAATAACTGGGCTGAGGGTGTAGCTCAGTGGTAGAATGGTCTCTTCATCTGGGTTCAAACCCCAGTGCCACCACCAAAAAAAAAAAAAAAAAAAAAAAGACTTCTATGAAGCTAGGAAGAAAAAGTAATCCTTGAAGAATTTCAGTTTAGCAAGTATAATTTTCTAACTGCTTTGTATAACCTCAAGTTGCTCAAGTTGTTTGGTAGAAACTTTAAAATCCTAATAAATATATTAATTTCTCTAGTGTCAGGATGGGACCATTAACAGATGATGGATGTAATAAGTTTAGGGGAAACAGTATTGAATCTGGGTTGCTATGGCTGAACTTGAATAATCTGGACCTAAGCTAGCATGAACTTGCCAAGAATATTAAAATATAGTAAATCTGTTAATATTTGACTAGTTGAAAGATGTAACATCTCAAGGCTTTCCACTTAGAGAAACAGTCTCTCTTCACACTATGTAAACAATATTTCCTTTGATCTAAATCCTTCAGTCAAATACATTCCTCTGATATCTCAAATATGCAACTATAGCTAGAACAAAAAACCACAGGTGAATGAGTTGGTCTAACTAAAACACACTTAAAATAATTTTTATTTTCTACTATCCTATACCAGTCTCATAAATTTAAAATTTATTCTCAATTTTTTGTTATTGTTGGTTCTGGGGGTTGAACCTAGGGGAGTTCTATCACTGTACTACACCCTAACTGTATTTTACCTTTTATTTTGAAACAGCATCTTGCTAAATGGTGAGTTCTTGGCTTGAACCCATTATCCTTCTGTCTCAACTTCCCAAGTACTAATATTAAATACATGCACCACCATCCATGGCTTCATTTTCATTCTGTTATTTATAACCCTAAAACACTGGATTTTTTTCTTCTTTAAAGTCAACTAATAATCTTTTCCACTTTCAATTTTTGTTTTAC
This sequence comes from Muscardinus avellanarius, assembly GCF_963383645.1. Classification (NCBI taxonomy): domain Eukaryota; kingdom Metazoa; phylum Chordata; class Mammalia; order Rodentia; family Gliridae; genus Muscardinus; species Muscardinus avellanarius. The sequence continues at coordinate 48,549,651 of NC_137787.1, read as the reverse complement.
TTAGGCTTATAATAATTGATCCACTTTTAGGAAATGAAAAGAAAATCCTAGTACCTTAGAGCCTAACATCAAAAGTAACTATCATAATATATTTTATAAAAATATTTTTACTATCATTAAAATTGTTTCATCTTTTGACATATCTGTGTTGATATACCATCATAATAAATCTTACACATTTTTGCTTTCCTTAGAATTGTTTCACCTTTTAATACCTATGTATTCTTTTTATGAAGGCTTATGTAAAATTAAATAGAAGAAATTGTGTAATTATTCTTGAGTCAATCAGTGAGGATTTCACAAAGGATGCAACAGTTAAATTTACCAGTTGAGACTAAAGTGTTAGCTAAAAGGCAGTGGCAGGTGTCCTACAGGGAGAGAGCCAGAGACCATCAGGTCCTTCACTTTTAGGTGCGAGACACTGAACTACCTCCTTGTCCATGTGCTTTCTGTTTTCTTTGGGCCACTTTTCACCTACATGTCCCGTTTATCCTCACTGTTACCAAGGTGATCATGATTGTCTCTTTCCAAGTGGGCAATAAGCTCATAGCTCAGTTTTTAATTTTGTAGATCAATGTAGAAAACTCCATGTATGTGAACTACATAAGGGAAGTTTCCAAAAAGATGGTGGTGATACCAATGCTTGTGGCAGAGGCAAGATGACAGATCTGTGTTTAGAGGAGTAAGAAAGAGCAAAACAGAGAACCACAGGGGAACCTCCGAGACTTCAAAGGATCAGAGAGATGCAAAGGAAAATACTTGCCTTCCATAAGTGTCAGTGACCTATGCATTCGCACTGGGAACAAATCTAAATAATCATAAATTACTCAACACATAATAGTAATCCACTTGTATGTAAAGTGTTCTAATTTTTTCTTAGTTTGACAGAAATAAGGCAATAATGCATATTCAAGCCACCAAATGTCATAGTATAGTTTTTACAAGTTTTTTTATTTTAAAAAAATTTAAAAATTCTCATCAATAACCTCAGTAATACTATTCAATATCAAATTAATTAATATATGGATATATCAATGTATATTTAATTGTATATACATTTAATTTGTCCATTCATCAGTTGATGGACACTTAGGTGTTATTTCTATAATTTGACTATTATAAACCGTGCTTCTCTAAACATTGGTATACATGTATCACTATAGTTTTATGATTTAATTCTTTTGCAAAGATTTCAATGAGTGGTATGGCTAAGTCATATCTAATTATGTATGTATAACTTATTTATTTACTTATTTTTATTTTGTTTTTACTATTGGGGATTGAACTGAGGGACATTCTACTTCTGAGCTACTACCCCAGCACTATTTTATTTTTTATTTTGAAATAGGGTCTTGCCAAGTTGCAAAGGGCTTCACTAATTTGTTGAGGCTGGCCTCAAACCTGTGATCTTCCTGTCTCAAACTCTCACGTACTGGAATTACAAGCATATATCACCATGCCTGACTGCAATTTATTTTTTAATATACTTTTTATTGGTGCACTATACTTTACCTCATAATGAGGTTTAGAGTGATAGAAACATGTATATACATAGCACTTGCTGTATTTTTTTTCTTTTTCTGTTGTACTGGGGATTAAACCCAGAGATTCTCTACCTTTAAGCTATACCTCAAGTTCTATTGTATTTTTTATTTTGAAACAGGGTTTTGCTAAATTGTTCAGACTGGCCTTTAACCTACAATTTTCCTGTCTTCTTCCAAGTACTGCGTTTATAGGCAGGCTGATGTATTTTTTTTTATAAGTGGCTTTATACATGTTAGGAAGAGACATGTTAAACCCACTGTAGAAATTCAAAAAAGCATTTATTTACTTGCCTGTCTATAAAAAAGGACATTACTTGGATATATTCAGATGTGAATAAAATCGTGAGATGTATGTACAACACATGGAGATTCTGAAGCATGGCATATAAGTACAATAAGTTCTAGGTCTTTGGAATTCCTTGATTTAGCTATGTATGACACTTTATTTTTAGTTAATTTTTCCAAAATTTTTATGTTTTCCTTTAGATAGTTATTTATGATTGCCTTCTATGCTTTGCCACTTTTATAATTGTGGGACTATTATAGTTATTTCTGAGATTTGTATTTTGATAGTTTGATTAAAAAAGCCAAACCTTTATCTTTCCAGGTACTGAGGTAAATGCTAGAGAAAGAAAATAAATGAAAGTAAGAGGAAAATCATTGCTAAAAATGGTTACATACCTCCTAATTTATATATATTGTGCTAGAGAACAAATGCTGGGAGATTAAAAGAGACACAGACTGAGGAAAGAGTGTGAATGGTTTTGGATTCTGAGCTTTATAGTTGCTAAACTTTACTTGATTTTCCTGTAAATTCTTATTTTTCTGCATCTGAAACTTAAGATAGAGAATTAGCATGAATGGCAGCATAGTTAAACATCTGAGTTCTGCAGTCATCCATATCTGGATACAATCACTCTTTATTCACCACTTATTTGGGTAAACTGGGAATTTTTTCTAATTTACTCAATACTCAGTTTCACTTAAGAATACACAATGGATTAAATTAAGAGACATAGTGCATGCAAAAGTAAACGTTTTTAATACACTATCTTGCAAATGGTAGGCACTCAATAAATACTAATTCTATTTTTATAAGTCTGAAATTCTGACATAGGCATTTATCACCAATTGATAGAGTGTTTAGCTTATGTCTTAATTTTTGTTCCTTTGTGTGGTTCTATAATCTTTAGACAAAGAAACTGTGTAATCCAATAAAGATACGAATCCTTTAAATGGTCTAGTGCAGAATATATCATTAATACTTTATTTTTATGATTGACATAATTTCATGGAAATCTTAACAAGCAGCTAGGTAGTACAAATAAGGTGAACTTTTAAACTTACATTCTTAATATTTCTAGTTATGAAATATTCTCTTGTTTCTAAGAATACAGTTAATACAGTTATTGTATTTTTAATGTGGCTGTTAATTTTATAAAATATTTTTCAAATTCTCTTATAGTCAGTAATAAAAAGGAGCTCTTTGTGTAATTTTGAAGTCAGAAGGGCTTTTTGCCAGTGAAATAAAATGTCATTATGTTTAACAGCATGCAGCCTATTATCTAAGGGATTAAAACGATCAGAAGCCCTACTAGATTAAAAATTCTAAATATAATTGTTTGAAAATTACTTTTCAAGATCTGATGAAAAATTATATAAGTCTGACAATGACAACCTGCTGAAGAATTAACTAAGAATGTGGCACTGGAAGAAAGTAGTGTGCTCTCTGTTCAGCCATTTCTTCCATAGCTTCAACAAAACAGTGTAAAGCTGATACTATGAGCACAAAGCAAAACTTAGTTTTAAAGTTATGTTTTACTCTCAATTTGATATGAGTTGAATTATCTAACACAAAAACCTATTTTTACTGTCTTTGGAAATATATAAGAACTTATAGAAGTACCTAAAATTTTAAAGTAGCTTGACTTCCGGGAAGATGGCGACGGAGGAAAGCGGCACTTACAAGTCCCGCTAACAATCCAACTCTACTACCACAAAACCAGCGCCTTTCAGAGCCAGAAAACACCACCAGCAAAGAAATAAAAACGGTAACTACAAGGGACAGAGAAAAAGGGCTGGAAAAACAAGACACCAGAAAAAAACCAGCCCGAAGTGCCGCGCCCGCGCGGCGCTGAGCGGCCAGAGCCGCAGCGCGGATTGGGGGGAGCCGCAGAGTGGAGCGGCCTGCCGCGTCGCGGAACCGCCAGAGCGGCCGGAGTGGCCAGACCCGCGGTGCAGAGCAGCCGAAGCCGCGGTTCAGAGCAGCCGAGTAGAGCGGCCAGAACAGCCAAGCGGAGTGGCCAGAACAGCCGGAGCAGCCAGAGCCGCAGCGCGGATTGCCTGGAGCGGCCACGCGGAGTGGCCAGAGCCGCGGAGTGGAGCGGCTGGAGCAGCCGGAGCGGAGCGGCCAGAACAGCTGAGCGGAGCGGCCAGAGCAGCCGAGCAGAGCGGCCAGAACAGCCGGAGCGGAGCGGCCAGAACAGTCGGAGCAGCCAGAGCCGCGTTGCGGAACGGCCGGAGCGGCCGGAGTGGCCAGACCCGCGGTGCAGAGCAGCCAGAGCCGGGCGCAGAGCGGCCGGAGCGGAGCGGCCTACATCTCCCCTAGCAGCACCAGGCTCCAGAGAGGAGGGAGACTCAAAACAGAGCTCAAATCCAGAGAGGAGGTACTTTGGCCTCGCGGCCTAGGACGCAGAAGCAGCGTCTTACTGCTGGCGGCAGTGGTGAGTTCACCGGACAGCCCTAGACCAATCCATTCAACCAGCCACCAGGAGCCTGAGAGGAGCGGTTGACAGCGAGCTGAGGTGAGCAGGTGCTGAACAGCCGGGCGGCAGTCAGCAGTTTTGTTGGTGCAGGGAACATCTAAAGCTCCCAAGGGCCGAGCACAGCACAACTGGCAGGGACTCAGAGCGGAGTTCAAAACCAGAGAAGAAATACGCCACATCACGGCCAAGGGCGTGGCAGTGGTGCCATATTGCCAGTGGCGGCAGCAGCGAATCCACCAAGTTCACTACAGCTCCATCAGCGCACTCAATAACCGTGAGTCAAATTGTGACCCCTAGGGAAGAAATCCCAGTACTGCGCTCCCAGGGACTTGCGCAGATAGTCTCCCTGGGTCGGAGATTTTAGCAGTGCAGCCCAGGGGGGGAGTGGCAGTGGCAGAGATATCATACCATAGTCACAACTCCCCACGGTCTAAGCAGCCTTGATTGACTCCCTGGGTCTGAGACTTTGTGATACAAACCAGTTAAGGAGTAGTGGTGACTGAGATACCACAGACACGAGATCCAGAGCATCTTAAGTGAACTCGTAGTGACTCGGGGAAGAACCCAGAGAAGGCACAAACTTCCAAAATTATGGGAAAGAGAAATAACAATGGAGCAGTGAATGCCAACAACCCCACAACATCAGAATCTGATAACACAGAAATCCAAAGATCTCTAGAAGATCAAATTAGGAAAATAACTTTAGAAATAATAGAGGACTTTCGAAAAGAATTTAGAGAGAGTCAAAAAGAGATAAAGGATGCAATTAATGAAGTAAAGGCCTCAATCCAAAGTATAAACAACAGATTAGACCACATGGAGAATAGAATCTCGCTCCTTGAAGATGATCATTCTAAAAATGAACGCATAGTTTCTAATTTAGAAAAAAAAACCCGACAGCAGGAATCTGACATTGAAGAAATATGGGCCCATTTCAAGAGAGCTAACCTAAGAATAATTGGAATAGAGGAGGGAAAAGAAGGTGAAACCAAAGGGATCAACAATCTCTTCAAGGAAGTAATAGCAGAAAATTTTCCAAACATAGAGCAAGAGGTCGATACACAGATCCAGGAAACTTATAGAACTCCCTTTAGACAGGATCAGAGAAGAGGATCCCCACGCCACATAATTGTCAAAATGACTAATGTGGAAGCCAAGGAGAGAATCTTAAAGGCAACAAAAACAAAAGGCCACGTGACATACAGAGGCAAACCAATTAGAATCACTCCAGACTTCCCAAACCAAGTTATGAAAGCCAGAAGGGCTTGGAGTAACATATTCCAAACTCTGAAAGAAAACAACTTCCAGCCAAAAATTTCCTACCCAGCAAAACTATCCATCAAATTAGATGGGGAAATAAGAAGCTTCCATGACAAACAGCAACTGAAGGAATTTATGTCTTCAAAACCAGCGCTAGAGAAAATACTCAAGGAGATTAACTGCAAAGAGGAAATGGGTAATACACGCCAGAACCAAAGAAACAAGAATTCCCATCCAGCAGACAACTAAGCAAAGAAGAATAAACAGTATCTTAAACAGAAATAAGATCTTAACATGTTGGGAATTAAAAATTATCTCTCTATAATCACACTTAATGTAAACGGCCTCAACTCCCCAATAAAAAGACATAAAGTGGCAAAATGGATTAAAAGACAGAATCCATCCATCTGCTGCTTACAAGAAACACACCTTACAAGTAAAGATAGGAACAAACTCAAGGTAAAGGGCTGGAGCAAGGTAATCCATGCTAATGGTACTCGAAGACAAGCAGGAGTAGCAACTATGATATCAGACAAGTTAGACTTCAAACCCAAACTTATTAGAAGAGACAAAGAAGGTCACATCTTACTGGTAAAAGGAATAGTCCAGCAAGAGGAAATAACAATAATCAACATCTATGCCCCAAACATAGGGGCAGCTACTTTCATAAATCAAACTCTTTGTGATATGAAGTCACACATAAATCCCAACACAATAATACTGGGAGACTTCAACACACCTCTCACAATACTAGACCGATCTTCCAGACAAAGGGTCAGTAAAGATGTCTCAGAACTAAAGAACACCATTAACCAAATGGACCTGTTGGACTCATATAGAATATTTCACCCAACTACAGCAGAGTTTACATTTTTCTCAGCTGCTCATGGAACCTTCTCCAAAATAGATCACATCCTGGGACACAAAATGAGCACTAGCAAATTTAAAAAATGTTACATACTTCCCTGTGTCATTTCAGACCATAATGGAATGAAACTAGAAATCAACTATAAGAAGACTCAGAGAAACAACATAAACATGTGGAGACTGAACACCACACTTCTGAATGAAGAATGGGTCATAGAAGATGTAAGAGGTGAAATCAAGAAATTTCTAGAAACAAATGAAAATAAAGAAACAACATATCAAAACCTCTGGGACACTTTGAAGGCAGTATTAAGAGGAAAATTTATAGCACTGAGTGCTCACATAAGAAAAACAGAAAATCTTCAAATAAATAGCCTTATGACACACCTCAAAGCCCTTGAAAAGCAGGAACAATTGAACCCCAAAGCCAGCAGAAGACGGGAAATTATTAAAATTAGAGCAGAAATTAACGAAATAGAGAATAAAAAAACAATACAGAAAATCAACAAAACTAAAAGCTGGTTTCTTGAAAAAATTAACAAGATTGATAAACCATTAGCCAACCTAACTAATAAAAAGAGAGAATCAACCCAAATTATGAAGATAAGGGATGAAAAAGGAGACATTACTACTGACAGCGTAGAAATCCAGAGGATTATCAGAAACTACTTTGAAAAACTATACTCCAACAAAATGGAAAACCTGGAGGAAATCGACAACTTCCTAGATAAATACAACCTTCCTAAACTGAGTCAAGAAGATATAGAACACTTAAACCAACCAATAACAATTAAAGAGATTGAAACAGCAATAAAGAGCTTAACATCAAAGAAAAGCCCAGGACCAGATGGTTTCCCAAGTGAATTCTATAAAACCTTTATAGGAGAACTAATCCCAATACTACTCAAACTATTTCGGGAAATAGAAAAAACCGGGACTCTCCCAAATACATTCTATGAAGCCAACATCACACTAATACCCAAACCGAATAAAGACAGTTCAAGGAAGGAAAACTACAGGCCTATATCTCTGATGAACTTGGATGCAAAACTATTAAACAAAATACTAGCAACACGCATTCAAAACCACATCAAGAAAATCATTCACCATGACCAGGTAGGGTTCATCCCAGGGATGCAAGGCTGGTTCAATATACGAAAATCAATCCATGTAATTCATCATATAAACAGAATCAAAGACAAAAACCACATGATCATCTCAATAGATGCTGAAAAAGCATTTGATAAAATTCAACATCCATTTATGATAAAAACACTGCAGAGAATTGGAATAGAAGGAACATATCTCAACATTATTAAGGCAATCTACAATAAGCCCACTGCCAACATCATATTAAATGGGGAAAAACTTCAAGAATTCCCCCTAAAAACTGGAACGAGACAAGGATGTCCACTATCACCACTTCTCTTCAATATAGTACTAGAGACTCTAGCCAGAGCAATAAGGCAAGAAAAGGAAATCAAAGGAGTACAAATAGGAAAAGAAGAACTCAAGCTTTCACTATTTGCAGATGACATGATACTATACTTAGAAAACCCAACAAACTCAACCAAAAGACTTATAGAACTGATCAACAAATTCAGCAAGGTATCTGGATACAAAATCAATCTTAAAAAATCAGAAGCTTTCCTGTACACCAACCATAAATCCACTGAAAAAGAAATTCAGAAAACACTTCCACTCAGGATCTCCCACAAAAAAATAAAATACCTAGGAATAAACTTGACCAAGGAGGTAAAAGATCTCTACAAAGAAAATTATAAAACACTGAAAAAAGAAATCGAAGAAGATCTTAGAAGATGGAAAGACCTTCCATGTTCATGGATTGGCAGAATAAATATTATTAAAATGGCCATACTCCCAAAACTGATCTACAGATTTAATGCAATGCCCATTAAACTACCAAGATCATTCCTCACAGACATAGAAAAATCAGTCCTTAAATTTATCTGGAATAACAAAAAGCCCAGAATAGCCAAGGTAGTTCTCAGCAACAAAAACCACGCAGGAGGAATCACAATACCTGACTTTAAACTATACTACAAAGCCATTGTAATAAAAACAGCATGGTACTGGCAAAAGAACAGATATATAGACCAATGGAGCAGAATAGAAGACCCAGAAACAAGTCCACACACTTTCAGCCAATTGATTTTTGACAAAGGGGCCAAAAACATACACTGGAAAAAAGATAGCCTCTTTAACAAATGGTGTTGGCAAAACTGGTTAACCATATGCAGAAAATTGGATGTTAATCCCACTTTTTCACCCTGTACAAAAGTCAACTCACGATGGATCAAAGACTTGGAAATTAAACCAGAGACTTTGAAGCTCCTTGAAGAGGGCATAGGTCCAACACTACAACACATAGGCACAGACAAACATTTCCTCAACAAGACCCCAAAAGCACAACAAATTAAAAGGAGAATCAATACATGGGATTGCATGAAACTGAAGAGCTTCTGTTCAGCAAAGAAAACTATCAAGAATCTCAATCGAGAGCCAACAGAATGGGAGAAGATTTTTGCCACCTACACCACTGATAGAGGACTAATATCTAGAATATACAGAGAACTCAAGAAACTCAACACTAAGAAAACAAAACATCCAATAACAAAATGGGCAAATGAACTAAATAGACACTTCACAAAAGAAGAAATTCAAATGGCCAATAAATGCATGAAAAAATGCTCAACATCACTGGCAATCAGAGAGATGCAAATCAAAACTACCCTGAGATTTCACCTAACTCCAACTAGAATGGCCATCATTCAAAACACAAACAACAACAGATGCTGGCGAGGATGTGGAGAAGTGGGAACTCTAAGACATTGTTGGTGGGATTGCAAATTAGTGCAACCACTTTGGAAAACAGTATGGAGAATCCTCAGAAGAATGGGAACAAATCTACCATTTGATCCAGCAATACCACTGTTGGGTATCTACCCAAAAGAAAAGAAACCAAACTATCAAACTAATGCATGTGTATCTATGTTCATAGCTGCACAATTCACCATAGCCAAACTATGGAACCAGCCAAGATGTCCATCAACAGATGAATGGATTACAAAACTGTGGGATATGTACACAATGGAATTTTACTCAGCCATCAAAAAAAACTCAATTACATCATTTTCAGGGAAATGGATGGAGCTGGAGGACATTATGCTAAGTGAGATTAGTCAGGCACAAAAAATAAGAAATCAGATGCTTTCCCTAATATGTGAGAGTTAGGGAGAAATGGGTCATAGGAGGAACTCTTGGAAGAGCATCAGTAACTTTTAACTGTTTACATTGTCTTTGGATATACAATATTTTTTTATTTTTTAAGGGAGTTTATTTACCCATTTGTTGCCTGTGCCATTGAAATCATATCCAAGAAATCACTTCCAATTTCAATGTTGTGAGGTTTTATGACCCAGATTTTCTTCTAAAAGCTGATAGTATTAAGATTTATATTTAGGTCCTTTATCTATTTTGAGTTAATATTTGTATATGTGTTAGGTAAGGGTCCAATTTTATTATTTTTCATTTATTATTATTTTTCAACAATATTTAGTTAAAAGACTAGTATTTCCTCCACCAAAAGTTCATGGAAACCTTGTCAAAAATAACTTGACAATGTATGGAAGAATTTATCTCTAGGCTTTTATTTAGCTCCAATGGTTTATATATCTGCCTTTAGAACAGTACTACACTGTTTCAATTATTGTAGCTTTATATGGTTTGAAATCAGAAAATATACATCTTCTAGCTTTGTTCTTCTTTGAGACTGTTTTGGGTATCTAGAGCCCATATTCCATATCAGGATAGATTTTTTTTTCTGAAAAATAAATAAATAAATGTATGATAGTTTCACCTAAAAAAAAAAAGAAAAAAAAATATTCTCTGGTAAGAAAGAAAGCAAAAAGAAATATTGAAATGTTATCTTTAAGTCATCAAAAGTTTGGTACCAGACAAATGAAACTGTTATGTGAGATTATCAATGTTAATATTGTATAAATTGCTATAATACTAGATGTCAACCACTAAGCCAAGCGTGGGAAGGAGGGATGGGGAGGGAATGGGGTGGGGATCGGGTAGGGGCTAACTGGGCGATGTGTGCATGTATGTCTACAAAAGTATCTTATTTATACCACTATGATGTATGAATACATTGCACCAATAAAAAAAAAAAATTGATGTCTTATACAAAGAGGTACTTTTACACACAGTCGTTAATTCACTATTATTTCTGGAGTACTTGATAGATACCAGGCTACATTAATAATATGGAATTATGATCATTATCATAGTAGATAATGCCTATTGAGTCTTTACATATACTATTACCATGCTAAGGATTTTCTTGTTTTTGTGTTTCTTGTTATGTAATCTTTATAGATATTTTATGATGTAGATGTTATTACTATCATCATCTTTTATACATATATGGAAGAAAATTAATATTTTATATGATCAAGCAACTTGTTCAAGGCCATATAGTAAATGGTGAAACATGACTTTAAATCCAGGAGATAGGATTTCAAAGTATTATATTTTTACAGTTCCTATCAAAAAAAAAATAAAATAAAATAAAATTTTAAAGTATAATAAAAGAAAATATTTTTCTTCAAAAGAAGTGTGTTCTTTGATTTAGAAACAATAAACTTTCAGGAATGGAGTAGGTAAACTGAGCAAGGTTAAGGAAGGGGATTGAAAGGAGACATGAATTGAACAGTGAAAGAAAGAATGTGCCTCTATATGTTTTAAGTCTTACACAACATTCAAATATATATAAAACATATAGAGGCACATTCTTTCTTTCACTGTTCAATTCATGTCTCCTTTCAATCCCCTTCCTTAACCTTGCTCAGTTTATCTACTCCAATCCTGAAAGTTTATTGTTTCTAAATCAAAGAACACACTTCTTTTGAAGAAAAATATTTTCTTTTAATATAATTTGAAATTTTAGTACTTCTATAACTTCCATAAGAATCTTGACTGGCAGTAATTGCAGAAAACCATCATCAAAATTAATCTATTCTGCCAGGAGTGGTAGCACATGCTTGTAACCCCAGCATTTGGGAGGCTGAGACAGGAGGATCGCAGTTTACGGACAACCTCAGCTACTTAATGAGGCCCATTGAAACCCAGTGAGACCCTGTTTAAAAATAAAAAATAAAAAATAAGGCTAGGTAGGTATCTTGGAGGTAGAATGCCCCTGGGTTTAGTTCCCAGTACTGCAAAATTATAATTAATAATAATAATAATAATAATAATAATAATAATATATTATTTTCTTCACATTCAAAGATCTCAAGATGACAACTTCCCAGGCCACCCAGCCAAATTGCCCAAAAATTTTTACATTTGCAGCTAAACTCAGACGTAGAAATAACAAGGCCTTCCTGAAAGCCATCCCAGTGGCTATATCCTGCCTCATCAAGACCACTACGACTCTATAGACCAACCAGCCAAACTGCCCAGTAAAATCCTGTTGCTTCAGATGAACGTCTCTCTCCTTGCAGGAACCAGGAGTTGTACTCATCAAGACCATGAATTTACAAATCATCCCAGTGGAAGCCTATGTGGATACAGACTTGTGGGGCAGTGAACAGACCAGTAGAGCCTGAGTTTTCAAATCCTCTCCATGGGGGTGGGGGTGAGGATATAGTCAGATACAACAGAAATGTGAATTATCAGTCTCTGGAGACATTTGAGTGAAAGGGACCTAGGGTCATCAGTTTGCCTCACACCTCCATGGTCTACAGCAATCACCACAAAATTCCTGCAGTGGTGTCTGTGGGTTTAAATAACTCAGTCAATCTTTCTGCAGTATAAGAAGGCCATAAACTTGTACCCAGCAGTGTTTGGGCTTCACAAGCACCAAGGCCATAAGCCAACAAGATCTCACATGATCACAGCTGCCAAAGCAACAGTGTTGTCACTGGGGATAAATAACTAAATAATCCAAGACCCAGTCTTAGAACAGTAAAAGTTCTCCCAGAGCTTGGGCTCTGAAAACAGAGAGGTTAAAGGCCATAAGGGGTCATGTGATAGCAGCTACAGGCTAACAACACAATAACTTTCTGCCAGCAGAGTTTGAGACTAGCAATTTCACATATCAGTGACTGAGTGACCTCCATGTGATTGCAACCAGCAAATTAGCAGTGAAATCTCTGGGCCACCAAAGGTCAGATAGCCAGGACACAAGCTCAGAACATAGAACTTCTGGCCTTGCTGAGCTTAGGCCCACTTGCCACAGAAGCAAGAGGTCAGTGCTCCATATATTATTTTGGGTTCACAACCAGTGGAGCAGCAGTGATGTCTGTAGAGCATTAAATCCCAACCAGCAGGATTCAGTTTCTGACCAGAACATCATAGTCTCTGGCCTCGCTGAGATTGGGCCTAGAAAGCATGGTGGCCTGCAGCCAATTAGAGGTTCCTGCTTGCCTTCACTGAGTAAGGACTATATCTTTTTTTTTTTTTTTTTTTTTTTTTTTTTTTTTTTTTACAGACATTACTGAGGACAAGGCCAAAGCTCTGATAATATGACAAAAATTTGCTGAGGCAAACACATATCCCATCATAGTCTTTATTATAAAAGGACAATAAATAAACATATTATAAAAGGACAATAAATAAACATCTCATACAAAAAGACGCCAAGACAACAGAAATACAAACCTGAGCTATCTTAAAACATGAAAATGAAGACCAAATAGGAAACTATAAACTTCTACAACTCAACAAAAGAAAGATCACAAAAACTAAGCTGAAGGAAATGCCAGGAGAATTCAGAAATTTTATTTGCAATATAATCAAAGGTCTCAGAAATGAAATCAAACTAATGTACAAAAACTGAAGAACATGATGAGAGAAATTGTCACCTTAAGTAACAACAAAAAGAGGCTTTGAGTGAAATGAAGGAGCCAATAAATGAATTAAAGACATCAATAGAAACCATCTCTGGCAGGATAGACTACATGAAAAATAAAATCTCACTCTTGGAAGACAGGTATTCAAATCTGACCACGTAGTCGATACTATAGAGAAGACAATACGACAAAATAACCAGAACATCCAAGAAATATGTCATAATATGAAACGACCTAACTTATGGACACTAGTCATTGAAGGAGGTCTAGAAGCACAAACCAGGGGTATTAGAAACCTCTTCATAGAAATAAAATCAGAGAATTTTCCATACATAGAAAAATACTTGGACATCCACATACAGGAAACATTGAGGACACCCAAACCAAACCTACAAAGAAGAACTTCTGCATGCCACATAATAATCAAAACGACTAACCTAGAAACCCAGAAACAAATCTTAAAAGCATTGAGAACAAAAGAATGAGTGACATTTAGGGGTAAAACAAGAATCAGTGGCACTGAAGAAAATATTTAAAGAGGTAAAACCAAAGAAGAAAAAAGAAATAAATACCCCAAACAAAGAATGGGTAAATTCCATCACATGGACAAATTTAAAAAAAAAAGGAAAAATAACACTATATCTAAATGAAAATATAATTAAAATATAATTAAAATGTTATGAAAAATAAATCATCTCTCAATAGTAACATTGAATGTCAAATATTTAAACTCCCTAATTAAAAGCCATAGAATGATGATGTGGATTAAAGAACATAATCCAACTATATGCTGCTTGCAAGAACTCACTTTACATACAAAGATATTCATAGGCTAAAGATGAAAGGATGGACAAAGATATACCATACAAATGGGACTGAAAACAAGCAGAGGTAGCAACTCTTATATCTGACAAAGCAGACTTAGAGCTAAAACTTATTAGAAGACACATAATGGGTTACTTTTTTATAATTAAGGGAAAAATTCCATACGAAGATGTAATGATGGTAAACATTTACACCCCAAATGTGAGGACACACTTTTATAAAACAAACTCATCAGGACATTAGGCCTCATACAGAACCAAATACAGCAATATTAGGAGATTTTAACACATTGCTCACAACATTAAATTAAACTTTTAGGCAAAAGATGAGTAAATACTCTTTAACCTAGAGAACACTATAAGCCAAGTTGATCTAATAGACATTCTAGAATAGTCTAACCAACAAAGCTGACTACACATTTTTCTCAGATGATCATGGGATTGTCTAAAAAATAAGCCATATCATGGGCCACAAAGTGAGTATCAGAAAATTTTAAAAAGAAATATGATTCCTTGCATCATTTCAAATCATAACAGAATGAAAGTAGAAATCAACAATAGGAAGACCAAAAGAAATTTTATAAGTACATGATAAATGAATGACACACTTTTGAATGAGGACTGTATCATTGAAGCAATATAGGAAGAAATAAATAATTGCTAGAATTAAATGAAAATAGAGACACTATATCAAAATATATGAGTTGAAGGTGTTTTTAAGAGAAAAGTTTATTGCACTGAGTGTCCACATGAAAAACAGAATGTTACTAAACATATAACCTAATGACATACCTCAGGACCTGTAAAAACAGAAACAGACTAATCCCCAAGCAAGTAGAAGGCAGGAGGTAATTAAAATCAGAGCAGAAAAAATCAATTAAATATGGAATAACAACAACAATGACAAAATACAAAATATCAACATAAAAATAATTTCTGAAAAGATTAACAAAATTGATAAACTCTTAAACAACCTAACCAAATAAAAGAGAGAATCAAGCCAAATTATTAAAATTATAAATGAAAAAGGATACATCACCACAGATGGGAAGGAAATCTAGAGGATCATCTGAAACAATTTAAAAAATTTATACTCCAACAAACTGGAAAACAGAAGAAATTGATAGATTTCTAGAAACATACAACTGATCTAAATTGAACCAAGAGGATTTAGAAAACCTAAATAATACCAAACAGAAATCCCTTAAGAATATGAATTGAAAATTACAGACCAATATTATTGATGAACATAGATGCAAAAATTCTAAACAAAGTTCTAGTGATACATATTTAAAACTACATCAAGAATATTATACATCATAATCAAGTTGAATTCATTCTCAGGATGCAAATGTGGTTTACCACTCTCAAATCAATACATGTCACTCACCTCACACATAGATTTAAAGAAAAAAAATCACAAAATTATTTTTTAAAACCATTCAGAAAAACACTGCAGAAAATTAGAAACTTGCCTCAACATCATTAAGATAACATAAAATAACCCAATGCAAAAATCAGATTGAATGAAGAAAAAACTGCAAAAATGTTTTTTAATTTAGATTTATTTATTTTATTTATTTATTTATTTATTTATTTATTTATTTTGCAGGTCTGGAGATGGAACCCAGAGGCATTTGACCTCTGAGCTACATCCCTGCCCTATTTTTTATTCTTTATTTTTTTATTCTTTATTTTGAAACAGGGTCTCACTAAGTTGCAGAGATTCTCTCTAAGTAGCTGAGGCTGTCCGTGAACTGCAATCCTTCAGTTTCAGCCTCCCAAATGCTGGGATTACAAGCATGTGCCACCATGCCCGGCTTAGAAATTTTTTTAAAATCAAGAATGAGAAAAGGATGCTCCCTATTACCACTCATTTTCAACATAGTCCTAAAGACTCTTGCCTAAGCAAAACAAGAGAAGGATATCAAAAGAACAAATAGGAAAAGAATAACTGAAATGATCTCTATTTGCATATGACATAATCCTATATTTAGAATACCCAAAAACTCATCTAAAGTATTTGTCGAGCTGATTTAAAAAGTCAGCAAAGTAATGGGTTACAAAATCAGTCTAAATTCAGTAGTTTGTCTACATGCAAGCGATCAATCCACTAAAAAATTGAGAAAAAACTTCCAATCACAATTATCTTAAAAACAATTATATACCTAGAAATAAATCTGAGTAGGTAAAATACATCTTCAATAAAAATTATAAAACACTAAAGAAAGAAATTGAAGAAAATTTTAGAAGAAGGAAAGATTTTCTAGCTCTTAGATAGGCATAATAAATATTATCAAAATGACCATTCTACCAAAAGTGATCTACAGAGTCAGTGGAATCTTTATTAAAATCCCAATGTCATTCTTCACAAAACTAGAAAAATCAGCCTTAAATTATACATGGAGACCAGAACAAAAGAGCAATTCTCAACAATAATAACCATGCAGGAAGCATCATAATTCTTGACTTCAAATTATACTACGGAGCTTTAGTAATAAAAACAGCATGTTATTGGCACAATATCAGACACATGGACCAACAGAATAGAAGACAGAGAAAAAAATCCACAAACTTATAGCCAATTGAGTTTTGACAAACATATATGATGATGATGATGATGATGATGATGATGATGATGATGATGATGATGGAGAAGACAGCCTTTTCAATAATTTTTGTTTGGGAAAACTGGTTATCTATTTGAATAAAAATGAAATTAAACCCCTACCTCTCATCCTACACAATAGTCAACTCAATTTGGATCAAAGACCTTTATTATTTATTTAATTTATTTATTTATTTATTTATTTATTTGGTGGTACTGGAGTTCCTGGAAACCCTTCTACCTCAGGGCTACACTCCCAGACCTATTTTATACTTTTTAAAAATTTATTTGGAGCCCGGCGTGGTGGCGCTCACTTGTAATCCCCTCGCTTGGGAGGCGGAGACAGGAGGATCACGCAGGTTCAAAGCCAGCTGTGCTGGCTTAGGAGACTCTGCTTCCAAATAAAAAAAGTATAAAAAATAGATCTGGGAGTGTAGCCCAGAGGTAGAAGGGTTTCTAGGAATCCTAGTGCCACCAAAGAAAAAAAATGTATTTGGAAACAGGGTCTCTTAAGCCAGCACAGCTGGCTTCGAACCTGCGGGATCCTCCTGTCTCCACCTCCCAAGCGTGGGGATTAAAAGAGTGTGCCACCACACTCGGTGATCAAAGATCTTTAAATTATGCCAAAGACTTTGAAGCTACTAGGGGAAGGTGTAGGTACAACACTCCAACCTATAGACACATGTAGAAACTTTCTCAACAAGACCTTCAAAGCTCAGTAAATGAAAACAAGAATTAATAAATGAAATGGCATTAAAGTTTCATCTCATCAAACCATGAAGAGTCTGAAGAAGAGCCTACAGAATAAGAAAATATTTTCCCCAGCCATTTCGTTGATAGAGGACTAATATCTAGAATATACAAAGTACTTAAAAGACTTAGCACTAGAAAAAAATAACCTCAATCAAAAAATGGGAAATTGAACTAAAGGCACTTCCAAGAATAAAAGATACAAATGGAAAATTAAATAAATGACAAAACTGTGCAACATCACTAAGAATCAAAGAGATGCAAATCAAAACTATACTGAGATTGCATCTACTTCCAATGAGAATGGCAATCATCGAAAAGTTAAACAAAAATAAATGCTGACAAAGATGTGAAGAAGTAGAACCTGTCTTACATTGTTAGTGGGATTGCAAATTAGTTCATCCATTATGGAGATCAGTATAGAGATTTCTCAGAAAATTGGGAATGGATCCACCATATTATCCAGGTATACCACTCATGGGTATCTTTCCAAAGGGACTGAAATATAAATATTATATTAATATATGTATATGCATGTTTATAACAGCACAACTCTCAATAGCCAAATTATGGACTAACCTAGGTGCCTATCAACATATGAATGGATTACAAAATTATGGAATATATACACAATGGAATTCTACTCAGCAATAAAGAAGAACAAAATTATTTCATTTGCAGGAAAATGTTTGGACCTGGAGAACATTATGTTAAGTGACATTAGCCAGTTACATAAAATGAAGGGTTACTTTTTCTTCACATGTGAAAGATAGGGAGCAACCAATCCTGTTACCAGAGAGATTTCAGATAATGAAGGAGAAACTCCAATGGAGCCAGGGGTGTGGTTTAAGGTAAGAGGAGAAAGAGGGAGGGAAAATCAAGAAATTAATCAATTCCATTGACATTAAGAACATATGTGAGAATACCAATGCCATTCTTACTATTCTGTGTGAGATTGGGAGGAATGGGAACTAAGCTTGGGAAAGTTCACCTAGTGCTATGTGCATGTAAGTCAGTATCACTGTGTCCTACATTATGATGTGAGACTATAATCTACCAACAAAACTATATAAAATTTAAAATGCTGAAACTTTCTGGGGATAAATAATATCTCAAATATCTTCAAGTCTGATACTATGTTAAAGATAACGATTACTGTGTTGTTATAAATAAAGCTGTTGGAAGAAACAATTTTCTAAGAATTATATGCAATTATACCTTGCATTTTTGTAAACACATTTAGTTAATACCTCTGTAACAATAAAGATAAGCTTTTTTCTTTCTTTTTGGTGGTACTGAGGATTGAACTTGGTGTGTTCCACCTCTGAGCTATACCTCAGACCCTTGTTATTTTTTAATCAGAATCTTACTTGGTTATTGAGAGTCTCACTACACTGTTTAGTGTGTCTGTAAATTTACTATCCTTCTATATCTGCCTCCCAATACTGGTATTATGGGTGTGCAATACCCTGCCCAAATTCTCTTTCTTTATAATGTATTTTTTTTTTTAAATTTGGATCAATCTTTCCTGAAACATGTGGTGTGACTTGTAATGTACTTTTTTATTTGCACTGTGTATATTTACTTATATATGAAATAAATATTCATTTCATAGTCACCACAGTTGTGCTATTTATTTTGGTAATAATATATGGGATTAAATTAATTAAAATTTAGATAATATATATGTATTCAAAATGGCTTCAAATGTTGAAATGAAGATTTCAAATGTTGAAATGAGATAAACTAATCTGTGAATACTTTTTATAACAAGATTGGCAGTTCAGGTGGCAGCAGCGCCATATTGCCACCGGCGGCAGCAGCAGCGCATTCACTGAGTCCAGTACAGCTACATCTGCATACTCAAGAACAGTGAGTCAAATTGCGGGCCACAGAGGAGAAATCCCAGTACTGTACTCCCTGGGACTTGACCCAGTGGGGGAGTGGCGATGGCAGAGATATCACACCATAGGAGAACGCCCAACATGGCACCCCCCATAGTCTAAAGCAGCCTCGATGGACTCCCTGGGTCGGAGACTCTGTGATACAACCCAGTAAAGGAGTAGTGGGGTCAGAGATACTACAGACTCGAGATCCAGAGCACCTTAAGCGAAGTCATAGTGACCCAAGGGAAGAACCCAGAGAAGGCACAAACTTCCGAAATCATGGGAAAGAGGAATAACACTGGAGCAATGAATGCCCACAACCCCACAACATCAGAACCCGATAAAACAGAAAATCAGAGATTTCTAGATCAAATCAGGAAAATAACTGTAGAAATAATACAGGTGCTTCGAAAAGAACTCAGAGAGAGCCAAAAAGAGATAAAGGATGCAATTAATGAAGTAAAGGCCTCAATTCAAAGCATGAACAACCGATTAGACCACATGGAGAACAGAATCTCGCTCTTAGAAGATGATCATTCCAAAAATGAACGCATAGTTTCTAATCTAGAAAAAAAAAAATCCGACAGCAGGAATCTGACATTGAAGAAATATGGGCCCATTTTAAGAGAGCTAACCTAAGAATAATTGGAATAGACGAGGGAAAAGAAAGTGAAACCAAAGGGATCAACAATCTCTTCAAGGAAGTAATAGCAGAAAATTTTCCAAACATAGAGCAAGAGGTCGATACACAGATCCAGGAAACTTATAGAACTCCCTTTAGACAGGATCGGAGAAGAGGATCCCCACGCCACATAATTGTCAAAATGACCAATGTGGAAGCCAAGCAGAGAATCTTAAAGGCAACAAAAGCAAAGGGCCAAGTGACATTCAGAGGCAAACCAATTAGAATCATTCCAGACTTCCCAAACCAAGTCATGAGAGCCAGAAGGGCTTGGAGTATCATATTCCAAACTCTGAAAGAAAACAACTTCCAGCCAAATATTTTCTACCCAGCAAAACTTTCTATCAAATTAGATGGAAAAATAAGAAGCTTCCATGACAAACAGAAACTGAAGGAATTTATGTCTTCAAAACCAGAGCTGAGTCTGTCCATGAACCACAATCCTCCTGTCTCAGCCTGCCAAATGCTGGGATTACAAGCATGTGCCACCATGCCTGACTTGCAGCAAATTTCTTGAAATAGGTTATAATATTTTCTTAGGTAGGTAAATTTATAAAGAACAATTCAATCATTAAAAAAATCAAGATAATTTGGGTATAGTAGTGCATATCTATAATCTGAGTACATTAGAGGCTGAGACAGGATGATCTTAGGTTCAAAGTAAGCCTCAGCTTCATAGTGAGGCCCTCAGCAACTTAATAAAACTCTATTCCAAAATAAAATAGTGCTAGGGATATAGCTCTAAGGTAGAATGCCCCCATGGTTCAATTAATTCCCTAGTGCCATATCATATCTGAATTTGCATTTCATTAAATTAAAGACTTCTTTCTTCCCATATTTCATTTGTATTCTGGTAGTTTAATAGCTTCTTTTAAAAATCAATTGGTAACTTTTCACAATAAACAAATAGCAAAGGCTTGATTTCTTTTTAGTTTTTCTGTGTGTGTGTGTGTGTGTGTGTGTGTGTGTGTGTGTGTGTGTGGCACTGGGGATTAAATCAAATGGCATTCTACCCCTAGACTCAATTTTTTCTTATGATTTTATTTTGAAATGGTCTCACAAATTGCAGAGGGCCTAAGTTGCTGAGTCTGGCCATGACCGTGTGATCCTCCTGTCTGAGCCTCCTAATTACTGAGATTATAAGGAGGCTAATATTTGAAATTTTATTCAAAGTCTCAACATTAAGAAATGATATTATCTATATAGTCTTCAACAAAAATTAAAAGTTAATTTTCAGTAAACTCCCAGATATATATAATCATACTAGCATGCTGATATAAGGTTTCTAAATTCAATTTGTGCTGTCTAACATATTAAAAATATACTACACAGTCACAGAAGAGTTGGCCTTCCAGATAAAAAGGACTGATTCTAGAACCATAATACAAACCAGATTTCATTGCTAAGAACAAGTTCTGCACTTGTAAGTTTTATGGATCGTTTATTATCAAAGAGAAATCATCTGCTGACATTTTTCTGACACAAATGTCTAGAAAATATTAAAACAAATTTTTGATTTGATGGGTATTATCTTCTAAGGATTTGACCTGGTCCTCTGTGTTAGTGTGTGTGTGTGTGTGTGTGTGTGTGTGTGTGTGTGTGTGTGTGGGCGCGCACATAAGTACTTATTATTGTATTTATTTGTCCTTTCTTTTCTTTTCTTTTTTTTGTTGTTGGGGAGGGGGTTGAGGATTCAGCCTATGGGCATTCTACCTTTGAGTTACACTCCCAGCCTTTTATTTTTTTTAAAACAGAGTCTCACTTAGCTCATGTAACTGGCCTGGATTGTAGTTGTCTGTTACTGTCCCCTGCATCTTTTATTTAATTTACTTCATTGGGTTTATAATCAATTTCAATCACAACAATCCTTATAGAGTCTCTTGCTTGCCTTGTTGATAGAGTAGAGGCATCACTTAACTCTCATCTTAACCCTTAGTAGCTGATAAAGATTTACATCTAACTTAAAACAAAAGTAGAAACCAGAGAATTTCTTTTTAGGACCATAGTATATATATATTTGGTGGTACTGGGGATGGAACCCAGGGGCCTTCTACCTCTGGGCTATACTCCCAGACTTATTTTTTTTTTGTGTGTGTGGTACTGGGGTTCCTGGAAGCCCTTCTACCTCTGGGCTACACTCTCAGACCTATTTTTACATTTTATATTTGGAAACAGGGTCTCCTAATCCAGCGCGAGCGAGGCTGGCTTCGAACCTGCGCCATTCTCCTGTCTCTGCCTCCCAAGAAGGGGATTACAAGCGTGCACCACCACGCCCGGCGGGACCTATTTTATATTTTATTTGAAAACAGGGTCTCAAGCCAGCTGCGACTGGCTTCGAACCTGCGCGATCATCCTGTCTCAGCCTCCCAAGTGCCGGGATTACAAGCGTGCGCCACCATGCCAGGCAGGACCAGAGTATTTTGGACTTCAAGTCTTTAAAGAAGATGTAACAGTGATTAATTTTCTCAGTTTTACATAAATGCATACTAATTTCTCTTCTAGTTATTTATTTCTGGGCAAAAACAAAGTTCAGATGTTTATAATTGGCCTGGTTTTTAAACTAATCAATTATTCTGGCCTCATGCTATGCATATGGGATGTGGTTAGTTGATGTAATCATTGTTATTGTTATTATAAAATATAAATCTATTTCTCCAAAGCACAAGAGAATTAACCACCCGTTGTTCTAGGGTGTGGTATGAAATAGTCAGTAATATTTTTGGCTTTGATTACATCTCTGAGAGAAGTGTCCTGAAACTCTGAACTGTTCTTGTAGCTGGTACATGTTACTCAGAGTACATACAGTAACATAATTGTATCACCATGGGAGGAAACTATTTCCAGGCCTCTCATCTAAACTTGAGTGTGTGCTAAAATAT
The DNA here is from genome assembly GCF_963383645.1 of Muscardinus avellanarius. Taxonomy (NCBI): domain Eukaryota; kingdom Metazoa; phylum Chordata; class Mammalia; order Rodentia; family Gliridae; genus Muscardinus; species Muscardinus avellanarius. The sequence goes on along the minus strand of NC_137787.1, from coordinate 48,526,705 downwards.
ACCTTACAGAAATATACAGAAAGCTTACAAAGCTTTCTCTGGTTATGTGATCATGTCTATAAAGGAATATAAAATTTATTGATGTTGGTCTCAAACTACTAACCTGAAAAATTAAAGGAATGAGCTTTAATTACCGAACTGTTGATATATTTCAGAGGCAGTTTCCAACCAATCAAATTGGAATGTGTGATTTTAAACTTCAATGCACATTCTAGAAACAGACTAAATATAACTGCTATCCTCCCACTGTGGGCTATTACAGATCCTACAGGGCCAGACTGTGGAGACAGGTATGCCTTAGAGTGAGAGGTTGAATAACTGAAAGGATCCAGGAGTGAACACAGCCAAAGAATTCACTTCATCCTGCCTTAGCAACTAATAGGGCAGATACCCAGGGAGATAGTGACAGAATTAAGAATATTGAGATTGACTTGGAAATACTGGAGAAAGCAGTCTTGCCTACTGAGAGTTCTTAGTGTTCTGTATAGTGTGACTCACAGGCAGAGCATAAAATGAACTAATCAAAACAATGAAAACAGTAACTAATAGCCATGTCCTTTCCTATGCACTATGCAGACATCTTATTTATTCTACAAACTTGATAATTATGGGGCTACATTTAAATAGTTTTTTGCACATGCTCTTTTTATCTAACTGTGAATTATCCCACCTTCTAGATCTGGTCTCCCATCCAACTGTATATCCATTTTCCTCTATTTCTGTGAAGATTGGCTATTCTTACACTTTCTTATTTGTTATTGTGTTATCCATCTTTTTTATTTGGTACTGGAGATTGAACCCAGGGTCATTCTACTTCTGAGCTATTTCATGCCCTATTTTGAAAGAAACAGGGTCTCACTAAGTTGTTGAGGGTCTCACTAAATTGCTGAGGCTGGCCATGAACATGTGATATTCTAGTCTAAGCCTCCCAAGTACTAGGATTACAGGCATGTTCCACCATGCCAGCTTGTATCCTTCTTTATTCTATCAGAGGACATGTTTTTCTTTAAACTTAAGCAAAGAGCTGAATACATGAGACTTGATGGACTCCACCTAGTTTTTAACTCAAGAACGTGACATTCTTTGAGCTGCTTATTGCCAGGTGACTTAGTTTGAATAAATAATCTCTTAATTTCTGGGACTATTACTTTCAATAACCTTTTCATAGATGTGCATGATTTATTTGCGTTACTACCAGTCATTGGATGTACCCTAAGTGCTTTACTGAGCTCAGTAAGTTTTAATATTATTGCTTAAAATATTACTTCCCATCTTAGCAGTTGTATAGTCAGAACTTCTTGGAGAGACGCACATCACCCTATCATGATCTACCTTTGCAACTTTATCTTACTCTGAGCCTTGCTTACACATGTTTTCTTCAACTAACTCCTCAATATTTATTATCTATTTCATGACAAGATGCTTTTCTTCATGTTTTAAATCATCTTGCTTTTTTTTTTTTACTGCTAATGACTGGTTCTTTCAGACTCTTAAAAGTTGTGTTGATTATCTATTTTCTGGGAATATCTTAGTCAGAGTATTGTGTACACACACACACACACACACACACACACACACACACTCCTAGTAACATTATTTGGCCTTCTAGTTTCACCCCTCACTTTTGTGCTTCTCTGTGGTGAGACACACATTCTCCTGAAGCCTCTATTCTCAGTGCTTGCCCAGTGTCCAGGACAGTATGCACATTAAAGCAGAGCTCCTGCCTTCTGTCTCTTTTCCCTCACACTTACTCTCAGGATAAAACAAAAACACATACTGTTAGAATTTAATTTGGATTTTTTGACTATTTCAATCTATATTATTATACTATTTTCAGTTACAAGCAGCAGAAAACTCTATTTTTTAATGAAAAGGCTGTGCCAGTTCATATGTTTTTAAAAGTTTCTAAATAGGAGGCCTTTAAGAATACCAAACTAATGCATTCATATCAGTATTTATAGCCACACAATTCACAATTGCCAAACTATGGAACCAGCCAAGATGTCCATCAGCAGATGAATGGATTACAAAACTATGGTATACAAACACAATGGAATTTTACTCAGCCATAAAGAAGAAAAAAATATGTCATTTACGGGATAATGGATGGAATTATAGAACATTATGCTACGTGAGATTACTCAGTCACAAAAGGTAAGAAATTGGATGCTCTCCTTAATATGTGGAAGCTAGGGAGTAAAAGAGTCATAAGAGGAACTCTCAACAAGGAAGAAAAACACAGATGAACAAATAAGTCAATCTAACTGAGGGGGGTGGGAGGAGGAAGAGGGAAATTTCCTAATGTACACCATGTACATTCACTAGCATATCAAAGTCAATCACTAAGCCAAACATGAGAAGAAGGAAGGGGGTAGGAAACAGGGTGGAAATTGGGGAAGGGCTAAATGAGTGATGTGTGCATGTATGCCTCTATCATCTTGTATTCCATTAAGATGTATGACTACAATGCACCAATAAAAATTTTTTTAAAATAATGTTTAGAAATGGATACTATTAAAAAGAATAGTTTAATCAGAATTCCAGCTCTATTTTTAAGTGATTCCCTACTTTGGCCATAGGAAATTTTCCACCATGATGGCAAGATGGCTATAGCCATTCCAGAAATCATCCATACAGACTACAGAGCCCAGGAGATGAGAGAGACAGCATCTTTCTGAGGAAGGATGAGTTTAGGCTACTTGGCTCCATGGCTGAAGGAAGGTACAGATATCTTGCCAGGAAATAAGTAAACTAGAGATCTTGAGTCCAGCACTAACTAATGTGTAGCTATCTGTTTAAATTCATACATATTTTTTTTAACCTTCTGTGTGATAAAATAAATTCTATTCTAATTTTGTGCTCTTCTATATAAGTTTCCCATGCATAAGGAAAATAAATCTAAGCTTTAATATTAAAATATTTTTCACAAATTGTTTATAGTAATTTTATACACAAAATGTACAGAAATATTTCAATTTTTAACTCAAATGTATCTTAAGGGGGTACTTCAAGTCTCCGAAATAAAACAGAATAATGACAAACAAACAAACTGGCTAATATAATCTTGGACATATTACTGTTTAAAGTACCAAACAAATTTTAGTTACAATGAACCTTACTAATAAAAAATGACTAAAAATAATAAGCGAAATTAGCAGTTTGTGATATTCTATGAAACATACTAGATAAAAGTATAATAAGAATAAATGCTGAAAATTAAACTACATGTGATTCAGAAAATATACAATTTTGTGGCCATTCATGTTCACAGTTTATGCATTTCAAAGGAAACCCAATTTCAATGTCAATTTTCACTTTATAAGCACTCCGTCTTCGCGTTGGGTGTGTACTGTCACATACTAAGTCTTTTGGAGGTGAAGTAATTGCCTTCTGCTAGCCAAGGGGAGACTAGGTTTCCTTTGAACTTTAAAAGGAGTGCTTCTTCAGTTTTTTAAGATTGCAAGCTTTGCAATGTTTGTTGCCTCATTTATAAAATCATCTGTAATTTATAAAACGCAGCCTGCCTCTCCTACCTCTTCCTAAGCTCTCCCTCTGGCTCAAAGGGGCTGCAGGGTCAAGTCCACATCACGCGGCACCTCCATCAACTCCAGCATCTGCTCCTCACCTCATGCCACCCTACAGACTCTTTGCACACTTTTTCACTATTTTTTTTTACAATACTATCTTTACAAAATGCCTCTCAGTGTTTGTTACCAGCTGTCATTCTGGTATTCATTACCTCTCTTGTTTTCTGTTTGAAAAATAATTTTCCTGTAAGAATGAGTCCAAATGTAGCCTCTCTTGGACTCATTTGGACTCATTTGGACTCTCATTGAAACATCCTTAAGCCTCCATTGTATTGGTTAAAATATGATTAACCATATCATATGATTTTAGTATCATACGATTTCAGGATTGTATATGCCCAGCAAATTCAAGAGGGCACGAACAATAGAATATCTTTAATCAATGGTGTGTGTGTGTGTGTGTGTGTGTGTGTGTGCACGCGCGTGTGTGTGTGTAGTACTGGGAATTGAACCTAAGGTTGTTCTATCCCTGAGCTACAACCTATTTTATTATTATTTTTAAATTTTGAAACAGGGTCTCACTAAGTTGTTGAGTGATACCCTAAGTTGCTGAGGCTGGCTTCTAATCTTCGATCCTTCTGTCTCATTTTTACAAGGACTGGAATTACAGATGTACATGACCATACCTGGCATCAATATTATTATATTAATAAATCTATTAATCTTGTGAATTTGCAGAGCATATAGATATGATTAAATTTCAGCTTTGTGTTTCTTTTACTATTATTTAAAAATTATTTCCAAGGATGAAAAACAGTAGACTAATATATGTAGTTAAAGGAGAAATAATCACTGCTTATTGTTCTAATGTTAAAAATTAATAAATTCTTATTCTATAGTCATATCATTGATTAAACAAAGAAGTACCTAAAATATAGTTCCAGGTAGAAAGTGAAATAATTATATGGTATATAATGTATTGTTCATTAATTTTTAAAAATTAAAATAAATTTTTACTCATCTGAAAGCATGTATTCCAGCCCTGGTATAGTTACCTGATGTTTTATTAGAAGATCAGAAACTCCTGACCATACATCTCTTACATTCAGCTTTTATCATTAGGAGCTCAATATGAGTCCTTCACTTATAGCTCATGGCCATATATCAGCCACATTAAAAAAGCAAAATAATATCTCTTACTAATAGAAAGTCATGACGGTTCCTACAAATCACTTGCTGCCTTATTATATCTCTTAGTAATAAGAATTTGGTAGAATTTTTAAAACATAAAAATCCCACAGCAAAAAAAATCAGAAAAAATTAGGTAATATAACTTACAACTGTAAAAGATTTACCTCTTCTTCAGAAAGAATCTTTTATATAAAAGCAGAATTACTAAACACCTTTTCATAAAATACTATTTGAATAAGAGAAATTGCTTATAGTTTCATGTTATTAGCTGGTAAAATGAGATATTGAGAGGGATGTGGTGAAAACAAACAAAATAGAGGCATATTTTCTTCCACATTCCACTTGTGTCCTTTCCTACACCACATTCTATGTGCGTGTAAGTGTGCATCACTCTGAACCTCACTATGATGTATAATTACAACACACAAATAGAAGTATAAAGAAGAGAGTGAAGACAATTTTCTGTGAGTACTCCATAACCAGTTGGGTTATATTTGGCTTCAGTCCACAAGAGGGACTGTTTTAGAAATATACTGTATGTCTGTAATTTTATGGCAAGTCCTTAAGGTAAAGAATATATTCCATATTACTTATTATCATAGTGTGCCAAACTAATGAATTAAAAATAGTTGATGTTTAACTAAAAAAAAAAAATCCAGATCTCTGCCAAGTTGGAAGGAGCAGATTTAGACATGCCTCAGCCGTAAGGAACAAAAACATTTATCATGCACCTCTGGCACTTTGTGTGCAGAATCATGGCAGGATGGATATGGGTTGTAATTTACAACAGATGCTAAAGTCAAAATGTATTTTTATTTTTAAAAAATCTCATATTTAATGGAAATAACATTGTATTGGTTGTATTTTATTAGCAATTCAAATGTATTCTCTAATAAATTAATATGGAGGAATATTTTTAAAATTGATTTATCCATTAACAAAAGACATTTCAACATAATGGGCACAAATTCCATGTAGAGACAGGTGTCTGCTTTTGGGATCTCTCTCTCTCTCTCTCTCTCTCTCTCTCTCTCTCTCTCTCTCTCTCTCATATCCTAGACAGCTCCATTAATGAACCTGGCCTCTAGGAGCTGTTCTTCCTGCTTCTTCCAATGGGCCTGCAGATTAGGCTGCTCACTGTCATACAGCAAATATATATCTCATATTTGTTTATTCTAATTAAGATGACATTTCACACATGTAAATGAAGATAGATCATTTTTATCGATGAGATTTTAGAAACTAGTAATAGGTAAAATTTAAATTAAGGTTACAAATGTGACAGACTAAGTTTTCCAGAATTTGATCACTAGGTCTGGCAGGTATTAAGACAGAAATACGTCATTGTACTTTTTTTTTCTTTGCAAATAATCCATAGCCAAAGAACACCAACTGACCTTATTAATTGCATCCTGAGTTTAGTACTCAAAGGCATTCATTATCTGCTACTTGTGTTATTGAAAAGTATCATCTGTTATAATTTTACATATAGAACAGATTGATAAGAAATAGTGATATAAGGTAAAATATGGTTTTTCTCTATACCTCCCCAATCCCTGACTTCCCTCTCCAGAAACATTTTTCTTTTTGGTACTGGGGACTGAACCCAGGAACATTCTACTTCTGAGCTACACCCCCATCCCTATTTTATTTTTTAACTTGAAAAAGGTTCTCACTAGGTAGAGGAGGGCCTCACAAGTTGCTGAGCCTGGCTTTGAACCTTTGATCCGCCTGCCTCAGCCTCCCAAGTACTGAGATTGCAAGCGTGTGCCACCAAGCCAGGCCCAGAAACATTCTTGTAATCTTATTTTGTATCTTTCAAAATACTCCATGACAATATAAATATTAGTTAACCCTTCTACCTTTGGGCTACACTCCCAGACCTATTTTGTACACACATATATATATATATATATATATATATATTTTTTTTTTTTTTTTTTTTTTAAACAGGGTCTCTTAAACCATCGCGGCTGGCTTCGAACCTGCATGATCCTCCTGTCTCCACCTCCCAAGCGTGGGGATTACAAACTGCACCACCACGCCCGGCATATTAGTTAACTTTTACACAGAAATGTACACTAACATGAATTTATATGAATTAGAAGGTTGAATCTGTAGATCACTTTTGGTAAAATGGCCATTTTGATGATATTTATTCTGCCTATCCATTACTAAGGGAGATCTTTCCATCTTCCAAAATCTTCAATTTTTCTGTTTAATGTTTTATAGTTTTCATTGTAGAGGTCTTTTATATCTTTGGTTAGGTTTATTCCTAGGCATTTTATTGGTTTTGAGTTTATTGTTAATGGGATTTTAAAAATTTCTTTCATTGTAGATTCATTGTTGGCCTATTGTTTGAAACAGGGTCTCACTAAGTAGCAAAGGACCTCACTAAGTAGCTGAGGCTGTCTTCGAAACGTGATCCTCTTGTCTCAGTCTTCCAAATGCTGCGATTACAAGTGTGCAAAACTATGGCTGGTTACTTTTTTTAATCTAAAATAAAATTGTTTTCTATTAATTATCTAATTGTCTTCTATTCAGTATCTAGGTTATAAAATTTTTGAAAAAAATTATCTTTTCAAATTATTTCCCATTTTCCCAATAATATTAAGATTTATGCTTTTTTGTCATAGTGGGAATTGAACCCAGGGCATTCTACCTCTGAGCTATACCCCAGCCCTATTTTTTATTCTTTATTTTGAAACAGAGTTTCACTAAGTTGCAGAGGGCCTCACTAAGTAGCTGAGGCTGACGGTGAACCTGTAATCCTCCTGTCTCAGTCTCCCATATACTGGGATTACAAGTATGGGCCACCATGCCTGCCTAAGATTAATACTTTAATAAAAATATAGGCTGTTGATACAAGGCTCACATATTTTAATACTGAAAACTAAAATAGGTTCTTAATATTAATATTGTCCATATTTAAAACAAGTTATTAGAATTATTTAAGGCTCCGCCAAAAATGCAACTAAAATTGCCTTCACATCCTACTAAAGAACTAACATAATTTATGATGACAGTTTATGAATTGAACATATAATATTAGATTAATTGTTGACAGTTGGATTAAAATAGGTTTATTGCTTTGAAATAATTACTTCAAATCATTAGCATGTGTTGAACACCCTTTAACACTGCATTATATTTTCAGATTACTTAGGGTTTGAAAAAGTGTTTATGCTTTAGTTAAAATTATACCAAGTTTTGCTATTATTAGAAGAACGAACAAGGATTGAGTTCATGATACTAACAACTACTCTTTTATATAAAATAGATTTAAATATTTGCTCAATGGCCCAATATTTTCCACACCAATAATTCTTTCTATTTTTATTTAACAACCCTCAGAGAGTTCAAAATGGAGAAAATTTGCACTACTTAATAACATTTCAAAACAATTTTTATCTCTTAATTTTATGGCATTATATTTAATCCTAGGAGTCATGTCTTCAAAATCAATTAACAGAGACAACAGAGACAATTAACAGAGAAACCTTGAAAGAGCATTGTTATCACTACAATAATGACAAGTAAAATAGTTTATAAAATCACAATTTTTTAATCTATCAAAGAGAGGTGGCCATAGGAGTAATAACATGTGAATACAGATTCATCTGCAGAAAAGCAGATACCATAAGTTAATAGTTGAGTACTCCCTGCGCTTGGGAGGCGGAGACAGGAGGACTGTGCAGGTTCGAAGCCAGCCTTGCTGGCTTAAGAGATCCTGTTTCCAAATAAAAATATAAAAATGGGTCTGAGAGTGTAGCCCGGAGGTAGAAGGGTTTCCACAAAAAAAAAAAAAAAGAAAGAAAGAAAGAAAGAAATTATTGTGGCCAGACGATTATGAAGTGACAGTTTTAAACCATCAAAATAAAAAAAATTAATCAACCCAGAATACTCTAGCTGAGTAGTGTTCCTTAACAATAAACCTCTGCAGCAAAAATGTTTAAAGATTTTATTCAGGCAAAATTTATATGATAGATAATAAAAAAGAAACTTAGATTCACACAACTAAGTGAGGAACACTGGAAGTGGTACAAAGGAAAATACAAATAGAATGTATAAAATTAATTTTTCTTTTTAATTGTTGTGTGGTATTACTAATGCACACTGAATCATAATTAGCTTATGGTTGAACACTTGTCTCAGATCTGAAATGCAGTTATTCTATGTGGTGACTGGGATTCAAAGCTGAATCTTGAAAACCAAATACCTGTAATTTGATGCTTGAAAACAATCCAGTGACCTGGATCACAATTCTCACCCACTTCCTGCATCACACCAAGTCTCATCATCATCCTGGATGATCCAGTTTACAATTTTTAGACTGAGATTATTTCCTTCTTACTACATCTGAAAATAATTACAAAGAAGAAGTTAGAGGAAAAGGGAATAGAGATATATAATGACTGTCTTCTTAAAGTACAAAACTTTTTTTTTTTTTTTTTTTTTTTTTTTTTGCTGCCAGACCCACCGATCATGGGTCGCATGCAGGCTTCCAGGAAGGGCCTGTCCCAGCTGGCTCTGTCCTACCGCCGCAGCGTCCCCACCTGGCTGATATTGATGTCTGAAGATGTAAAGAAACAGATTTATAAACTGGCCAAGAATGGCCTAACTCCCTCACAGATCAGTGTGATCCTGCAGGACTCACATGGTGTGGCACAAGTGTGTTTTTTGATAGGCAACGAAAGCTTAAGAATCCTGAAGTCCAAAGGACTTGCTCCTGATTCTCCTGGGGATCTCTACCATTTAATTAAGAAAGCCGTTGCTGTTCACAAGCATCTTGAGAGGAACAGAAAGGATAAGATGCTAAATTTCATCTGGTTCTGATAGAGAGTGGAATTCACCAATTGGCTCATTATTATAGAACCAAATGGGTCCGTCCCCTGGATTGGAAATATGAGTCATCCAAAGCCTCTGCCCTGGTGGCATAGATTTCTCTATGTACTCAAGCAATAAAATCATTGTTTAATTTAAAAAAAGTAAAAAAAGTACCTTTCCTCAAACAGATTTAATTAGTTAACAATTACAACTGTTTTACAATTCTATGACATACTTTTCAAAAGACATACTTTTGAAAACAAGGAGTCCAACAATGACCAATGGAAGGCTTTAACATTCAGGGTACATAATGCAAAACCAAAGAGTGTTTTTCTAAGAAGATCTGTCACTGAAATTCAAGTACAAAGTTCTTATTATAAAAGCCTTAGCTGCAAAGTGAAAAATTCTATTCCTGTCAGTACTCATCCAAGATTTCTGCTAATAAAGAGTTAAGGGTAAGAAGGTTAGAAGCCAAGAAAATGAGATATGCAAAATGTTTATGGAGATTTAATTATAAATATAATTATTCCATTTCCAGTGGTACTTTTTTTGTGGTAGTAGGGGTGGAACCCAGGAGCTTTCTACCTCCAGGCTACACTTCCAGACCTATTTTATACTTTATTTGGAAACAGGGTCTCACTAAGTTGCCGAGAGCCTCACTTAAGTAGCTGAGGCTGGCTTTGAACCTGTGAGATCCTCCTGTGTCAGCCTCCCAAGTGCAGGGATTACAAGTGTGCACCACCACGCCCGGCTCCAGTGGTACTTTTAAGGGCTCTACGACATTGCATCTTTTAGAGGGCAGTGCATAGTTGTTGTTTTTTTTTTTTTACTGTGTGTGTGGTACTGGGGATGGATCTCAGGAATTTCTACCTCCAGGTTATACTCCCAGACCTATTTTTATATTTTATTTGGAAACAGAGTCTCACTAAATTGTTGAGAGCCTCACTATGTAGCTGAGGCTGACTTCAAACCTGAGTGATCCTGCTGTCTCATCCTTTCAAATACTGGGACTACAGGTGTGTGCCAACAAGCCCAGCTGAGTGTGTAGCTCTGACATCCAGCATTATTGTAACTTGAGTGAAAAAACAATCTCAGTAATGGAAGCTTCTGACTTGTCAAAAATTTAGTAGGCTTATTTTACAGGCAAGATATACTGGTGAGTATATTTGTGTGAATCAATATTTATATTTCTTTTTGACCATTGAGAACATGGAGCAGTCAACTAAGAAACAAAGTATAAAACCCTTTGCAAAAAAGGTGGGCCTTTAAATCAATCACAGCTGTACAAGAGATCATGTAAGATCCCTTGAGAGAGTACAGTATCTGCAATGCAGGAAGAAACATTCAATACAGTTAAGAACACAGTTAAGAATACAGCATAAAGAGTGCTGGTTTGCAGAAGAAAAGGCTTCTTAAGGAAATGATACAAATTTGGATTACTATTGGCAGAAATGATTGCCTGATCTCATTATTTTTTCAAGTATAGCTTTCATTTTTTTGGGTGGTTGGTTATGCCCAGTTGAAATTAAATTAGATGTTTTGACATTATATGTTATTAAAATTCTGGTATAAAACATAAGCCCACTGGATGGTCTTAATAGACATTGGCTTTGTTTACAATAATTTGCAAGTAAGGCAAAATGATAGGATGGGAACTTTGTGAAATGTCTTCACTTTGCGGACATTGATGTCATGTATATCATTTGATGTACTAAGTCTGAAGTTTCCAGATGCCATTTTAATTTTTAGGGGTAGCACCAAATTATGAAACTTCAGGGACACAACAATTTACATAATGAAATATAAATGGATATGCTATTTTAGCCGGAGTTTGTTTTGGCAAACTGTGAGGAAATTCAGCATCTTCTGCATATACGTTAATATATATTTTAGTAGGCTTGGTATCACCAGGGGAAGATCACAGAGAAAATGAAAAGTTTTAAAAATTGAAAATATGCTCCCTTATACACGCTAGTGGAAAATAACCAGTAACTAAGTACCATTATGATGAGGCGCTGCTTTGTCAGAGATAGAGGCCACAGAAGTATCAGGGAAAAGTTCACATAGAAAATAAAATAGCAAATAGAACATTAAAGAGAAAAGAAGTTAGAGCTAATTATATGCTTTTATTCCTGCTTACTAAGGAAGCAAAACCTAATTTTAAAGAAATGGAAAATTTTAGTTAATGCCAAGAGAATTTTTTCTATGTATTATAGCTCTTTGGCATAGAATCTATATGTATTTATCCAGATGTTAGGGGTGGAAATTATGAGATTTAATGATGACTAAGATACATTTGTGCTATAGAATAGTAATAAAATGAAAATTGGTGAGTGCTTTGAAAAACAATTGTTTAAATCATTCTTAAAGGAATCTGGGATCACATGTTAAACACATTGAAGCTAGGGAGTGATTGGGATACGAGGGGCTTAAAATCAGGGAAGACAAACTCCAGCGGGGCCAAGGAGGTGGTCTTGGGAGGAGGAAAGGAAAATTAATAAAGGAAACCCTTCCTTTAACATTATATACATATGTGAAAATACCAATGCCCGTTTCCATATCTTGTAGGGGGATTGGGGTTAGAGCCAGGGGAAAGCCCACCAAGGGCTATAACCATGTATGTCGCTTTAACTATGAATTACATTATGATGTGAGACTACAATGCACCAATAAAAATATAAAAGCAACAGTTTATTTTTGGTTGACTTGAAAAATGAACACATCGGAAGCAAAGACACAAATGTTACATTGCATTTCTTCTAAAATTCACACTTTAAATAAAACTAGAATGAAATTTCCTGCAAACATCTTTGATGTGAACTAGTTGGCAGTCTCTAAGGGATATATTTTAAAAGTATGTTTAAAGTTTTTTGACTGCTCTGATGAGTATTTTTTCTATTAGATATTACAGATGGAGTGAGGCAGGACAATGTGTTAGGTGAGAGGATGTACTCTGGTTAGAACCTAGTTCCATGTGTGAGCTGTATGACTCTCAGTATGTGACAGTTAGCTCAGAGCCTCTGAGTCAGCTTCCCATCACTATAACAAATACCTGAGAAAATAAAATTATAAAATGATAAGGTTTACATTGATAGGCTCATGGGTTTGGAGATTTAGTTCATGGTCATCTGGCACCGGTGCTTTTAGAGCTGTGGCAAAGCAGCACATCATGGCAGGGGTTGTGTGGTAGAGCAAAGCTACTCACCTTAAGTCCAGGAAGTAAAAGAAAGAGAAAGAAACCAGAGTCTCATGATCCACCTTCAAGAGCTGTACCTACCCAATAATCCAAAGCCCTCCTACTGAGCTTCACCCCTGAGAGTCTTCACTGTTTCCCAATAGCACCAGGCTAAGGGACCAAGCCCTTACCACATGCATCTTTGGGGAACACTTAAAACCCATCAGCTGTAGCTGATAAGAGCACCAACCTCAAAGAATACCGTGAGAACTACCGTCAATCAGTTCAAAAGATTGTAAAATTTAGCACACAGTTTGCTGTGATTGACTGTGATTACAATGGCCATTAGTACTGACTGAGTATGTACTTACATAATTATGCTCTCCTGTCTCATGGAGGACAGTATCTCCAGTGTTGCCTCAGGGTTCTGCTGGCACTGCTGGGAGACCTATCATCACATAGGAGCTTCCCTAAGCAATTAAATTTCCAGGGAACTTCAAGATCATCTTCCCACATGCGCTGGGACTTCCAAAGTCCCTCATCTCATTAGTTCTCTTAGTCTTAAAGAGCATAGTGAGAATGTGAAGGATTCAGCATCAGAAAACTGAGAAGGTAGGCAGGTGCGAGGTTCACGTAGATTCTTACAGATCTTGTTAAGGGATTTTAATTTTATAATTTTAGTGAAGTGCAATGACAAGGGGATTTTATTCAGCTATAAAGACTAAAGATTGTGTCATTTATCCAGGCATGATGGCACACGCTTGTAATCTCAGTACTTGGGAGAATGAGATAGGAAGATCACAGGTTCGTGACCAGCCTCAGCAACTTGTGAGTCTCTTCACAATCTAGTGAGACCCTGTTTCAAAAATAAAAAAAAATAGAATAGGACTGGGGTGTAGCTCAGAGGTAGAATGCCCCAGGTTCAATACCTGGTACCATAAAAAATTATGTCATTTACAGGAAAATAGATGGAACTAGAGAACACAATGCAATTTAAATGATAAAGTCTCAAAAAGTGATAGATTATATGTTTTCTCTCATTTGTGGAGCTAGAGAAAATAGGAAAACAAGGGGACTTGATGATAATAAGGAGTGAGACCAGTAGAATAGTGGAAGGAAGAGGATTGAGGAAGGGAGAAGGAGAGAGGCTTGAGGAAGGAAACAGATTGAATAATATGTTCATAAATGAAGTTATCACTAACAACCCTACTAGCATGTATGGGGAGGGAGGTTACTGGATGGAGTTAGGAGGGTATCACACCAAGAAATATTACGTGCATATGTGAAGACATCACTTTATTATTTTTTTAATCTATATTTACTGGTGCATTGTAATCATACATCACACTGGAATACAAGACTTGAGAGGATATATAAGCACACATCATCCAATTAGCCCTCATCCAGTCCCCATCCTATTCCCTCCCCCTCCCTCGATCCCATGCTTGTTTGGTGATTAACTTTGATACATATGTTTATGTACCTCCTGCTTTTTAAAGAGGCTCCATCCTCCCCTATTCCATACCCTCTGATTGGTCACCTTAATTGCCTCACTATAGGGCCCTTTCTATAGCTCGACCACTTCCTGTTGCCCCTTTCCTCCTAGTTTTTGCTGATTAGGGGAAGCATCTGGTTTTAATTTTCTGCGATATTTCTCTGTGCATGCTGCACTTCAAATACCGATCCCACTCTTGATGGCCCCAGTTGTGGTCTGGCTACCCGGTGGACTGATCCAGACCTCGCTGGCTCAAGCAGCGGCCTTGCCTCATGGGAGGCCCTGGTTCTGGCCTCGCTGGCCCCGACACTGGCCTAACCCCACAGCTGGCTCTGATCCTGGCCTCGGAGGCCCCAGCACCGGCCTTCCTCACGGCAGGCTCTGATGTTAGACGATGGCCCTGGCATCGGCCTAACCCCTCGGCAGGCTCTGATCCAGGCCTCCAAGACCCCGGCACCGGCCTTGCCTTGTGGCAGGCTCCGATCCCAGCCTCGCTGGCCCCAGCACCGGCCTAACCCCTCGGCAGGCTATGATCCCGGCTTCGGAGGCCCCAGCACTGGCCTTGCCTCGCGGCAGGCTCTGATCTCGGCCTCGCTGGCCCCAGCACCAGCCTAACCCCTTGGCAGGCTCCGATCCTGGCCTCGGAGGCCTCAATAACAGCCTTGCCTCATGGAAGGCTTCCGATGCCAACCAGTGGCCCCGGCACCGGCCTAACCCCTCAGCAGGCTCTAATCCCAGCCTTGGAGGCCCCAGCACCGGCCTTGCCTCGCGGCAGGCTCCGATCGCGGCCTCGGAGGCCTCAGCATTGACCTAGCCTCACGGCATTCTCCAATCCCAGCCTCGTTGGCCCCAGCACCAGCCTAACCCCTCAGTAGGCTCTGATCCCGGCCTCGGAGACCCCAGCACCGGCCTTGCCTCATGGCAGGCTCCAATGCCAGCCTCACTGGCCCCAGCAACGGCCTAAACCCTCGGCAGGCTCCGATCACGGCCTCAGAGGCCTCAATAGCGGCCTTGCCTCACAGAAGGCTCCGATGCTGGCCAGTGGCCCTGGCACCGGCCTAACCCTTCAGCAGGCTCTGATCCCAGCCAAGGAGGCCCTGGGACTGGCCTTACCTCGCGGCAAGCTCTGATCCTGGCCTCGCTGGCCCCAGCACCAGCCTAACCCCTCGGCAGGCTCCAATCCCGGCCTCGGAGGCCTCAATAACGGCCTTGCCTCATGGAAGGCTCCAATGCCGGCCATTGGCCCCGGCACCAGCCTAACCACTCGGCAGGCTCCGATCCCAGTCTCAGAGGCCCCAGCACCGGCCTTGCCTCACGGCTGGCTCTGATGCCGGTCGTTGGCCCTGGCACTGGCCTAATGCCTCGGCAGGCTCTGATCCTGGCCTCGGAGGCCCGAGTAGCGGCCTTGCCTCACAGCTGGCTCCGATGCTGGCTATTGGCCCTGGTACCAGCCTAACCCCTCAGCAGGCTCCGATCCCGGCCTTGGAGGCCCCAGCACCGGCCTTGCCTCATGGCAGGCTCTGATCCCAGCTTTGCTGTGTCCGTTGCCGGCCTTACCCCTCGGCAGGCTCTAATCTGAGCATCCTCTTCGCCCAAGTATTTGTCCCACGTTCTTGAGGGTGCGTGGTGGTAGCATTCTGCCTCTGGGGTCATTACTTCAAAGGTTCCAGGTGTAATGCCTCAGATCTCTGCCTCCCCTGAGTACTGGCCACTGCCATTGCCACTGCCTGCACCATATCAAATCTTTCCCAAGCTCTTTTTCCACTCTAAATGTTGTCCAGTCTTCCTAAGCATGTGCGACAGTAGCATTCAACCTTTGGTGTAATTTCTCAAAAAAAAAAAAAAATAAGGTTGGTAGGCTCCAATTTCTGCTTCTCCTGAATACAAGTCTCCACCACCAACGCGGAGACCACTTTCAACACCGCCTTTCTCCTTGGTCTCCACTAAAGTCTCTTTCCTTACAGGTGATGTCCAAGATTCTTAACAATGTAGAGAAGAAGCAGTCCTCCTTAGCGGGGAATTTTTCCAGTAATTCCAGTTCATTTGGATAAGTTTTTTCTGCATCTCCAGTATCCTGGCATCCGCCACCTCCTTGGCCCCTCTCCGATATTTTCCTTTTTTCTTTTTCTTTTCCTTTTTTACAGGGTCCTTCCAGGTGGAAAGGGGTTTGCCTAGGGGTGCCCCACCAATGCCCGCCCATCCGCCCAGGGTTGGGGCCAGAGGCCCGGACCACAGGGTCCTTCCGGGTGGAAAGGGGTTCACCTATGGGTGCCCTGCCAGCGCCTGCCCAACCGCCCAGGGTCGGGCCCATGGGCCTGGACCACAGAGCCCTTTCGAGTAGGGAGAGGATCGCCTAAGGGTGCCCTGCCAGCGCCTGCCCACCTGCCCAGGGTAGGGACCAGGGGCCCGGACCACAGGGTCCTTCCGGGTGGAGAGGGAGTCACCTAGGGGTGCCCCGCCAGCGCCTGCCCACCCGCCCAGGTTTGGGGCCAGGGGCCCGGAACACAGGGTCCTTCCGGGTGGAGAGGGGGTCGCCTAGGGGTGCTCCGCCAGCGCCTACCCACACGCCCAGGGTCGGGGCCAGGGGCCCGGACCAAGACATCACTTTAAATCTCACTATGATGAATAATTATATTGCATCAATAGTTTTTTTTTTTAAATAATCACCATGGTTGCTGAAAAAAGGGAAAAGATGACACTAGCATTTACTTAACCAGTGCAATATAATGATAACTGCCTGTGTATATTCAGAATAAAAGCTAAAAGATATGGAAAATATTTGATTCTCTTTCATCAAAATCCATAGAGATTAAAACAGAAAGTACACATTTTATTAATGAACTTATAACATGAATTATCCAATTTGTTTTTCAAGAATTAAGTTATACTCAAATTACTTGAGGAAAGATTTATTGAATGAGTTAATAAATTTAATACTCATGTAATTTTCAAATAATTTATACTTTAAAACCTACATTTTATTTCTGTCACTTAGTCTTCTTGCTCTAATAATTTCTCAAGTGTGAGTTTCATAACTCAGTCACAATTCCTAGAAATTAAGAACCAGAGGGGCAATTTATACTGAACTCCTTTCTTCACTGAAGAAATGAAACTCAGAAAGGAAAATTGGCTTCCATTAAGAAAAAACAGACTGAGCATCAGGGGACTTGACTTCTAAGCCAGTTATGACATTATCCAATTTCCAGGAAAGTGTGGATAAACATTTTACCTTGAAAAATAAAAAAATAGTATGAACAATAAGGAAAATATTCCTCTGAACCTGCTAAAGAAGAAATGAAGTAAATGGAACATATGTCTCTTCCTTCTTCTGTAGAAAGGAATCTCAACAGGACCCTTATCATTTCCAATGAATTTTCTCTTCTAGTTTTGATGAATATTCCCAGTAGCGCCAATCGTTAATAAACTTATTTTTGCGTAATGTGATTCCCAAGTGTAAAAGAAGGAAACTTGCCAAGAAGACAGTGTCTACTGGTCAGAGAAGCAATTCCTTAGCATTCAGCAGCAACAAATGAGAGAGAGAGAGAGAGAGAGAGAGAGAGAGAGAGAGAGAGAGAGAGAGAGAGAGAGATATTAAGACTGCAATTACACACCATGCAAAAAAGTAGATATGAGACTTTTTGGACAGTTAAGTCTTATGAAGATAGACACTCAGAGAAGGGCATATGCAGATATATGTTGGATGCAATGAGACACAGAAGAATAAAGGAGGGAAGAGAAAACAGCAGTCCTGCAATAGAGTAGCAACATGGTTATGGAGTCCAATGCCCCACAAGAGCTGCAACCAGTCTCTAGTTTTATCTAGAAATCAGTAAAACATTATTTGTTAAATAGTTCCACAATGAAAGATTTAAATTTAAAAAATAGAACTCAAAGTGCATAGAATATTAACTTGACCAACATCACTTTTTCTCTTTCTTTCTTTCTTTCTTTCTTTCTTTCTTTCTTTCTTTCTTTCTTTCTTTCTTTCTTTCTTTCTGCAATACTGCGTATTGAACCCAGGTGGCATTCTACCTCTGAGCTACTCCCCCAGCCCTATTTTATTTTTATTTTGAAGCAGGATCTTACTAAGTTGTGGAGGGCCTCACAAAGTAACTGAAGCTGACTGCAAACCTGTAGTCCTTCCTGTATCAGCCTTGCAAGCACTGGGATTACAAATGTGCACCACCACGTTTGTCTCCAACATCACTTCTTTCTCAAGGTTGCTGTAGATTTGAGGATTTTGCTTTTTCATCAGTGCTATAACATGGATTTTTGCACTATCATTTAATTTGAGTTATATAAACTTTGTTTTTTCTCATAAAAAGATGATTTCTTTACAGATGTATCATATATAAAGACTTACACAAAGTCTTGCTTTGTAAGTCTCAAATAATTACTAGCAGACTTCAGTGTTCGTTGATTTACACTGATGGAATTAGATTTTTACTTACCTACTTCAATAAATGATCACTCATATATTCACATTCTAATTGAATTAAACTGTTTTTTACAAAAATTAAGGATTCTAAAAACATTTTATATATAAAACACATTACTAATATCTAAAGAACTATTAAATAGATCTATGTTAACATATTATGCATAAATACATTTATTTTTAAGTATCATCATTAATTTAATTTGTAAAATTTTCTGATACATTTCCAACTTAAGCAAATTAGTTACAGGATAAATTGCTAATGTTATATTTTGGAAATATATGGCAATATAACTAAAAAGACTTCCTTTTTTTCTTTCTTTGTCTCTCTTCTTTTTCATTATTGCTGAAAGTCCCATACTGCAGACTACTGATACCCTCATTTAAGAATATGCAGTGGGTTTTAATTATAAAAGCCATTTCTGTATCTTTTACCCACTTCAGCAATTCTTGCATATTTCTGAAAATTTAATTTTTCTAAAGCAAATATTTCATTGTTTTGCCTGCTTATCAAGAAACTTCACTGGCTCTCCTACTGATTAAAGCCTCATTTATCAAGCTGGTTTTATAGTTCCCATGATATGAACACAATCTAGCCTTAGCACTGGCCCTACCCCAGCCACATTGAACCATTAATTAACTATAAACTACTCATGACCTGTGAATATATGATCTATTCTCTCCATCTGGAATACTTTGTCTTCTGTATTTATGTATGCCAAAATGTTATTCAGCCCTAGAGATGAGCTAATTGTCCTTCTGGCGAATACCAATAGCCTTTATTTCTGTCACTCATGTTGCTTCTACATTCTTTTATAGATCTATGAAGATCTTTAATACTCCTATCTATTTGAAAATCTCCTATCAAGCAGGAATTATTTTGTTTTCTCTGCTCAGCATTGTCTCTTCCTCAGAGTAGACTCATTAACTATCAGTTAAATCACTGAACTGAAATATGAATATGCCTCATTCTCCTCTTTTGTGTTTTCCAAGCCTCCATGCTCAGAATTGAATATTAAAATTTCCAAAGTTGATACAATTTTTATTTTTGTTATTAAATCAAACAGAAATGTTTCCATTCTGCATTCATTCCCATTATGTCAAATTTTAAATTGGATTTTAGTTAGAAAAAATAGACAATTCCCATAACTAGTGGTCTTGGAAAGGATTAAAAAAACCAAAACACATTTCTATATTGTTAAGAAACAATATGAAAAATTGCCCTCAAGAATGTTGGCTCTCCATGAACCAAACTAGGAGAATATTTACAATAAGCAAAGTCATTCATTCAATGCTAACATTATTGACTAAAAAGGTCATTCTTAAACTCATTGGAGTTTGCTTTTATTTCTTAGTGTCTATTCTTTCTAAATAACTTCTCTTCTGAATTATCGTGAAAATACTTGTGAAATACACACACACGTCTGTGTGTGTGTGTGTGTGTGTGTGTGTGTGTGTGTATGTGTGTGTGTATAAAGATGAATTCTGCTGTGAGGATATTTAGGAATTATAGGGGGGTTGAAATGTCCATGACATTCTTGTGGGTAATTTTGAACATCCTGGGATATTGGATAGGCAGATTCAAAAACCCTGGCCTATTTCATCTAACACTGTTAGGAAGAACACATACTGTCTATGCTATTAACATTTGGCCACACAAAATGCACAATAAGACACAATAAAAGTTTTAGCACCTCTGAGTCAGATGTAAAAAAATTGATATGTGAAAAAATTTTTGGTTGAATTCACCTAATCCATTAAGTTTCCATGCATGACCTATTTACATTTTCTACTAGCTGCTAAAACATTTGAAATTTCTTATTTTCTCAGTTTAAGTAATGCAAGAAATAAATTTTTCATCAAATGGCAATTGTTTATTTCTAAATATTATTTTATTAGAACCAGAATGTATCCTGCCTGGTGCTGTTTTACCCAGTGGACATTTGCATAATGCTAAACATTTGCTGTCTATGTTTTTTGTTCACACCCTTCAAATTCTTTAGCCCGCCTTCCTCTTACTCATCAGTTGGCCAAGCTGAAAAAATTTTGTTCTTTTCATCTGTTCAAATAAATCAATGCCATATTTTTAAAAAGAACATTTCTATTCTTTGTGTATTCTTTTTTATTTCCACCAACATTTTAGAAACCTTTCTCATTCAAAAGCACCCTGAATTATACTTTGTGTGGTTTTAAAAGAGAAATATGAAAAAGAGCTATCCATAAATTAATTATTCAAGGGTAAAAATGGCTCCTAAAAAGTGTCCCATCATCCATCCACATAATTAAAACAAACTGTTCTTTCTTTTCTTTTTTTTTTTTTTACAGAATTTGGCAAAGGAAGACTTTGAACTCTAAACTGAAGAAGAGAGAGGAAAGAACATTACAGATAGTTTGCAGATGTGCCCCAAAGATTTTTGTTAGTGTACACTAAAGTAGTCCACAGAAAGTAACTTATATAATTGTCCTTTGTATTTCTTGTGCTGTTTTATGTTGGTAAGCTAAAGGGTTTCCTTTGGCAAAATTGTTTTAAATTGAATCTCACCTTCCACTTTTGTGGAAATCTCTTTTAAACAACTAAGAGTAAACTGCAAACAGAGAATTTCTTCGTGGCCTTGTATGACGTTTGTGTCTTAGATAATCAGATTCAGTGTAGTGGCCTTTCTTACTTTCTCCCCCCTCTAAGTTCTACATTTTCATAAAACAAAACAAGACAAAACACAAACCACTGAATGCTCAAGTTATAATAGAAAGTTCTCAGCTGAAATTGGGAAATTAAAATATAAAACAATTATAGAAAATATTTACCATATATTATGTGAAGATACCCTGAACATAAACATACCTAATACACTTTTTAAATGTTTCTCAATGATTTAAAACAACAAAATGTGGAGTGTATTACCTAGGAAGGCCTTTCTAGATTAAGAGACATAATTAGACCCACATACAAGAAGCTTAATTTAATATGAAGTTAAGTCCACCCACTGGACCAAACCTCTCCTCACAGCTCTGCCAGACTGCTGGTTTTGTCTCCTGCTTTTAAGAACATTTTACCATTAAAATTTCTTCTCATAATTATACAACGAAGAAGTGTCTTTTTATTCAGGGCGTTTCTATGAAATGCCATGCTTATTATTTCAGGACAGAGGTAAAAAAAGAGGGATGGCTTATTTTTTTTTTGTTAATATTTAACACATCATTAAACTAAGTTTTTCCCTTTTCACTGGACTAAGCTTTTCATGTTTACAGCTCAGAGAACATATTGCTAAAAAAAAAAAAAGGAGATAAAATTATTTATGGCAAATCTTCTTGGTCCCTGACACTAAAGTAAGTGTTGAGAACATGGGGTGGCTGGGACGATAACAAAAACACAGGAGGTGACAAACAAACTCGAGTTTGTGTGCATGCACACGCATGCACACACATGTACACATATGCACACACATGCACACACTCCTTCACTTGCTCTACAGTTTTTGTCCTGTGAGACTCTCATTTCAGTCGAGGAAATAAACACATAATATTATTAATATTATAGAGGAAAACCCTTGTATGTAACTGAAGATACTAGATTCTATTTTAAGGAAATTAGGAGTTAGAGTAAGATTTCAATCAGACAGTTAAAGAATTAAATTGGAAGTAGAAAACATAGCTTTGTAGCCATAAGGAAGCCAGATTGAAGTTGGAGAAAAAGGAGACCTTACTTCACCTTAGTATCTTTATTCCTTTTTGTTCTTCATTCTGTAGAAAGGGAAGGGAAGGAGGTGTGGCAGCATACAGAACTACAGAGCCTGAAGCTAAAGCAGGGTAGTGACACAGGAGAGACAGGAGAATAAAGGGAAAGGATGAAGGGGACTAGAGGAAGGGACATTGGGTCCATGGTGTTCTTGACTTTCTCCACGTGCTCATCACCAGATTAAGAAGATGGTGAGTCTGGCACCCTGGCTATCACTCAATTAAGTGTTGCTAAGACATGATACAAAAAAATGTCACATGTACTGTGGCTTTTCCTGAACTCAGGTGCTCCAACATAACTATTAAAATAATAATAAAAAACCGCCAGGCGTGGTGGTGTATGCTTGTAATCCCTGCGCTTGATTTGAAGCCAGCCACGCTGGCTTAAGTGACCCTGTTTCCAAATAAAAAAGTATAAAATAGGTCTGGGAGTGTAGGCCAGAGGTAGAAGGGTTTCCAGGAACCCCAGTACCACCAATAAGTAAATAAATAAATATATAAATAAAAATTTATTTGTCTTCTCCCCCCAAAAATGAGCGTTTTCATAGTGAATTAAAATTATACAATACGCTCTTTACATTTGTCAGACCTGCCTTATTACATAATATTTATGTCTCTTTAACCAGTATCAGTTTGGAGGGACACAAAATCATTATCTTGCCTGTTGTGTCAAATGATTAACTAAGCTGAGAAAGTCCTGTGTCTCTGTCAGTTTCTAAATAGACATGTAGGTGTGTGTGTGTGTGTGTGTGTGTGTGTGTGTGTGTGTGTGTTTCTGGGACTTGAACCCAGGCGCATTCTACCTCTGAACTATACCCACATCCATATTTTATTATTTGGAAACAGGGTCTTGCTAAGTTGCTAACAGCCTCACTAAATTGCTGAGGCTGCCCATAAACATCCAATCCTCCTGCCTCAGCTTCCCAAGGACTGAGATTATAGACATGTGCTATGGGGTCAGATTCCATTTAGACATTTTGTCCTTTCTTATAGGCAGAAAAAACAATGGAGGCCAGAAAAGAGGAAGCCAAGAAAAGAAATTTTGGTTTTTAGTTCAACCACATAGAAGTAAAAGTACATCTTACATAACTATTTATTTATTTATTTATTGGTGCATGATAGTCTCACATAATATGGATCATATTGACAAAGGGATATAGTCACACATTCTTGGAGCCCCCTCCCCCACCCGCTTCCCCTTTCTCTACCTCTATTTTCTGAGTGTTCCAGTAAATAATGCTATATTTACATGTATACACATATTTGCATGTAGCTTTTCCATTAATAATCCTCAGCCTTATTTCTCCCCTACCCTTCCTTCCTGGCTTCACTGAGGTTTCCCCTCCATTATCTAGAGTCCCCCTGGTATCCCTAATACTCGCTAGTTTGGGAATATCAGAGAAAACATATGTCCCTGCTCATTCTGTGCTTGGCTGATCTCACTTAACGTAATGTTCTCCAGGTCTTTCCATCTTCTTCCGAATGACATAATTTTGTTCTTCTTTGTTGCTGAGTAGAATTCCATTGTGTGTGTTTCCCACAGTTTTGTAATACATTCAACTGTTGATGGACACCTAGGTTGGTTTCATATTTAGGTTGTTATGAATTGTATTGCTATGAACATGGGTAAGCATATGTTACTGTAGTTCTCTGATTTCAACCCCTTTGGAAAGATACCCAGGAGTGGTATAGCTGGGTCATATGGTGGATCCATTCCCAGTTTTCTAAAAATTTCCATGCTGATCTCCATAGCAGCTGAACTAGTTTGCACTCCCATTAACAGTGTAGAAGAGTTTCTATTTCCCCACATCTTTACCAGCATTTGTTCTTATTTGACTTCTTTATGCTTGTCACTCTAATTGGGGCTAGACAGAAATCTCAGTGTAGTAGTTTTGATTTGCACCTTTCTAATTGCTAAAAATGTTGAACATTTTTTCATGTATCTATTGGCCATTTGCTTCTCTTCTTTTTTGAAGTGTCTATTCAAATCAGTTGCCCATTTCTTGATTGGCTAATTTCTTTTGAGCTTTTTGTATATTCTGGATATTAGCCCTCTATCAGAGTGGTAGCTAGTAAAGATCTCCCATTTTGTAGGCTTTCTCTTTAGATTATTGATGATTTTCTTTGATGAGAAGAAACTTTTATTTTGATGTCATCCTACTTGTAAATTCTTGTTTTAATTTTCTGCACTTTGGAGGTTTTGTTGAGGAAGTTACTACTTGTGCCTATATGTTACAGTGTTGAACCTATGTTCTTCTCTAATAGCTTCAGGTCTTTTATATCTTTGGTTAGGTTTATTCCTAGTTTCTGGTCTGATTTCCATGTATACAATCTATCTAGTTTATATGAGAGGTAAGCACTTAGTTCCATTTTTCTACAAATGGATAGCCAGTTATCCTAGCACCATTTGTTGAAAAGACTGTCTTTTCTCTAGCATATGAATTTGGACCCTTTGTCAAAGATCAATTGACTATAAGCGTGCGGATTTTATTCTGTATCTTCTTTCTGTTTCATTGATTTGTGTGTCTGTTTTTGTGCCAATACTATGCTATTTTAAACTATTATTGCTCTGTAGAATTATTTGAAGTCATGAATTGTGATGCCTCCTGCATGGTTCTTATTGCTGAGAATGCTTTGTCTATTCTGGGTATTTTGTTTCTCCATATGAAATTTATGACTGATTCTTCTATATCTATGAAGAAGGTCATTGGTATTTTGATAGGAATTGCTTTGAATTTGTACATTACTTTTGGCAGAATGGCCATTTTGATGATATTCTGCCTAGCCATGAACAAGGGAAATCTTTCCATCTTCCAAGGTTTTCTTCAATTTCTTTATCTAAAGATTTAAAATTTTCATTGTAGATGTCTTTCATATATTTGGTTAGGTTTATTCCTAGGTATTTTATTGGTTTTTGAGGTTATTGTGAATAGACTTGTTTTCTTTCTTTCTTTGTGGATTCATTGTTGGCATATAGAAAAACTACTGGTTTTCTTAAGTTGATTTTGTACTCTGCCACTTTGCTGAATTGGCTAATGAGCTCCAGTAATCTTTTGTTTGAGTTTTCAGGTCGCCTAGATATAGGATCATGTCTTCTACAAACAAGGATAATGTTATCCTTGTTAATCTTCTTTTCCTATTTAAATTCCTTTGATATCCTTCTCTTATCTTATTGCTCTGTCAAGAGTCTCCAGGACTATATTGAAAGGTAGTGATGATAGTGGATATCCTTGTCTTGTTCCTGATTTCAGAGAGAATTCCTGCAGTTTTTTCCCCATTCAATATGATGAGTTTGGAAGAATTCCATCTTCTTCAATTTCTCAGAACAAGTTATGGAGTACCGAGATTAGTCCTTCTGTAAAGGTTGTGTAGAATTCAGCTGAAAATCCATTTGGGCCTGGGCTTTTATTTATTTATTTATTATTTTTTTTTTAATTGGTGCACTGTATTCATACATCATAGTGGGATACATACTTTTGTAGACATACATGCACACATTGCCCAGTCAGCCCCCACCCGATCCCCACCCCATTCTCTCCCTATCCCTCCCTCCCATGCTTGGCTTAGTGATTGACATCTAGTATTATAGCAATTTATCAAAAATTAAAAATGATAATCTCACATAACAGTTTCATTTGTCTGATACCAAACTTTTGATGACTTAAAGATAACATTTCAATATTTCTTTTTGCTTTCTTTCTTACCAGAGAATCTATTTTTTCTATTTCTTAGGTGAAACTATCATATATTTATATATTTATTTTTCAGAAAAAAAATCTATCCTAATATGGAATATGGACTCTAGGTACCCACAACGATCTTGAAAAAGAACAAAGCTAGAAGATGTATATTTTCTGATTTCAAACCATATAAAGCTACAATAATTGAAACAGTGTAGTACTATTCTAAAGGCAGATATATAAACCATTGGAGTTAAATAAAAGCCTAGAGCTAAATTCTTCCCTATATTGTCAAGTTATTTTTGACAAGGTTTCCACGAACATTTGGTGGTGGGAATAATAATCTTTTAACTAAATATTGTTGAAAAATAATAATTACATGGAAAAGAATAAAATTGGACCCTTACCTAATCCCATATACAAATATTAACTCAAAATAGATAAAAGACCTAAATATAAATCTTAAGACTATAAACTTTTAGGAGAAAATCTGGGTCATAAAACCTCACAACATTGAAATTGGCAGTGATTTCTTGGTTATGATTTCAATGGCACAGGCAACAGAAGAGTATACAAACTCCCTAAAAAATAAAAAACATATTGTATATCCAAAGACAATGTAAACAGAGTTAACAGTTACTAATAGAATGGGATAAAATATTTCCAAATGCTATATCTGAAGGTATATTAATATTCCAACTAGAAATCCTAAAAATTAACAACAATAAAGGCAAACAATACCCTTTACAGATAGGTAAAAGACTAACATAAGTAATGACTCTCCACAGATAACCAATCTTAGTTGTCTGTTGGATGGAAAATCTTGTTTCTCTAGTTCTGATGTGTGTTACCTATTTCTTCTTTATAGTTAATCTCTTTGAGTATTTTCTCTAGTGCTGGTTTTGAAGACATAAATTCCTTCAGTTTCTGTTTGTCATGGAAGCTTCTTATTTCTCCATCTAATTTGATAGAAAGTTTTGCTGGGTAGGAAATTTTTGGCTGGAAGTTGTTTTCTTTCAAAATTGGGAATATGTTACTCCAAGCCCTTCTGGCTCTCATAACTTGGTTTGGGAAGTCTGGAGTGATTCTAATTGGTTTGCCTCTGAATGTCACTTGGCCCTTTGTTTTTGTTGCCTTTAAGATTCTTTGCTTGGCTTCCACATTGGTCATTTTGACAATTATGTGGCGTGGGGATCCTCTTCTCCGATCCTGTCTAAAGGGAGTTCTATACGTTTCCTGGACCTGCGTATCGACCTCTTGCTCTATGTCTGGAAAATTTTCTGCTATTACTTCCTTGAAGAGATTGTTGATCCCTTTGGTTTCACTTTCTTTTCCCTCCTCTATTCCAATTATTCTTAGGTTAGCTCTCTTAAAATGGGCCCATATTTCTTCAATATCAGATTCCTGCTGTCGGATATTTTTTCCTAGATTAGAAGCTATGGTTTCTATTTCTTTGCTTGTTATTGGTTAGTTTAGGCTTGCTATGTCCTCTTGATAGGATTAGGTACATTATATGTGCTTAGAAATCTATTAATTTCATGTTTTCCAATCTATTTGGAGTATAAATTTTCAAAATAGTTTTGGATAATCCTTTGACTTTCCTTACTATCTGTGGTAATGTCTCCTTTTTCATTTCTGATTTTAATG
The DNA here is from genome assembly GCF_963383645.1 of Muscardinus avellanarius. Taxonomy (NCBI): domain Eukaryota; kingdom Metazoa; phylum Chordata; class Mammalia; order Rodentia; family Gliridae; genus Muscardinus; species Muscardinus avellanarius. Next base: position 48,498,990 of record NC_137787.1, on the reverse strand, counting down.
ATTTGAGTTGATTCTTTCTGTTGGTTAGGTTAGTGAGGGGTTTGGCAATCTTATTAATCTTTTCAAAGAATCAGCTTTTTTATTTTATTTTTATTTCTTGTTTTTTTTTTTTTTTTTTTTAGTCTCTATTTCATTTATTTCTGCTCTTATTTTAATTACTCCCTGACTTCTGCTGGCTTTGGGATTAGACTGATTCTTTGAGATGTGTCATAGGTTGTTTATTTGATGACTCTATGTTCTTCTTATGTAGCCAGTCAATGCTATAAACTTTTCTCAAAGTGTCCCATAGTTGTTGATATGTTGTGTTTCTATTTTTGTTTAATTTCAAGATTTTTTTTTTTTTTTTTTTTTTTTTTTTTTTTTTTTGGTGGTGGTGGTACTGGGGTTCCTGGAAGCCCTTCTACCTCTGGGCTACACTTCCAGACCTACTTTATACTTTTTTAAAAAATATAGAAACAGGGTCTCTTAAGCCAGCATGGCTGGTTTCGAACCTGCACAATCCTCCTGTCTCCACCTCCCAAGCGTGGGGAATACAAGCCTGCACCACACACCCAGCTAAGATTTTTTAAAATTTCTCCCTTTATTTCTGACCTTATCCATTCCTCATTCAATAGTGTATTATGCAATCTTCATGTATTTATAGTTTCTTTTGATCTTGCTGTTGTTTATTTCTATGTTCATTCCATTGTGATTTGAAAGATACAGAGAATTATATTACATATTTTAAATGTATTGGTGCTTGCTTTATGGCCCAGGATGGGATCTATTTTGGAGAAGGTTCCATGGGAAGCTGAGAAGAATGTGTACCCTGATGTTCTTGGTTGAAATAGTCTGTATCTGTCTATTAAGTTCATTTGGTTTATAGTTTTCTTTAGTTTTAAAGAGCCTTTACTCATCTTTTGCTTTGAAGATCAATCTAGTGGAGTGAGTGGTGTGTTGAAGTCTCCCAATATTATTGTATTGAGGTTTATTTGAGACCTGATGTCCTGAAGAGTTTGTTTTACAAATATGGGTACACCCACATTTGGTACATAAACATTTACTATCATCATATCGTCTTGCTGGATTGTTCCCTTTCATAATAGTAAGTGCCCTTCTTTGTATCTTCTGAAATGTTTTAGCTTTAAGTCTTTTTAAATGGTTATCAGCATTGTTACTCCTGTTTGTTTTTGGTCTTTATTGGCATGATATAACTTTTTTCATCCTTTGTAAGTTAAGTTTCTTGCAAGCAGCATATATTCAGATTACGATTTTAACCTACATTGCCAGTTTATATCTTTTAATTACATAACTTTTTAAAAAATTGAAATTTTAAGAAATAAAATCAATTTAGTGGGAATCAGAGAGGAATTTAGAACCAAAAAGTGAGGTCATATATTTTATACATGAAAGACGTCTATTAAATTTTTTTTGAACCAGGCATTTAATGTGGTTCTAAATGTGGTAAAAATATTTAAAGCAATCATAATTAAATAAAGGCTACTAAAAGAAATATAAAGATGTATGAGGTTTCTATACATTAACTGTAATATTGTGACAGTTGAATATGAAGTTTCATATATACCTATGTATATGAATATTACATTTAAAATGAAATAACTAGAGATAATATTAAAAACGCTTTCACAATACATTAAGAACCAAAATGGAAATCTACAAAATGTTCAAGTAAGAGTATGCACAGGACGACAGAAAAAAAATACAACAAAAGCATAAAAATCAGAAAGAACAAGCAGAAAACAAAAAATAAGAAGGCAAACTGAAGCATTAAATACTGTCATATTAAATGTGAAGATTCTAGCCAGGCGTGGTGGTGCACACTTGTATTCTCAGCATTTGGGAGGTTGAGATAGGAGGATCTTGGTTCAAGGACAGCCTCAACTAATACTTGGTGAGGCCCTTTGCAACTCAGTGAGATCTTGTATCAAAAGAAAGAATAAAAAATAGGGGTGGGGGTGGAGCTTGGAGGTAGAATGCTCAGGTTCCATCCCCAATACCAAAAAAAATGTGAAGATTCTTAATGAACATATTAAAAGATATTGATAAGTTGAATTTAATAATATGATTCAAACTGGGTGCAGTGATGCACATATGTAATCCAAAAAACTGCAAACCAATAAGCTCAAGTACCTAGGGGTAAATGAGAAAAAAAATCAAAGTAAGTAGAAAAAAATATTAAATAGAAGACATCAGTGTTATTAAAGCCAGAAAGAAAGAAAGGATGATAGGAAGGAAGATGAACTAAAAAGTTTTTCAAAAATATTAATAAAATGCAAACCCTAGAAAAATTGACAAAGAAGAAAAGATACAAATTGCTAATATCAGAAATGAAATAGGATGTATCACTATAACCCAGTCCTATAAATATTAATAAAACAGTAAGTTAATCTTATGAATAAATCTTGACTGTCTTCATTATATTACTATCAATACCCTGGTTGTGACTTGTGCTATAGCTTTGCAGTATGTTTCAATGGTGGTGTAGTATATGTATGATTTTATTCTGTATTATTTATTTTCTTAACTCCATGTAAATATCTACATTGTTTCAATATTTAAAGTTTATTTTAAAAACATGTAGATACTGTCATACTGTCACTACTTGTTCTTTGTATAGATATTTTTCTTTTTTATCTATCTCTAGTCTATTAAAAACTGTGGAGCTGGGTGTGATGGTGCATGCTTGTAATCCCTGTATTTGGGAGACTGAGACAGGAGGATCACGGTTTGTGGACTGCCTCAGCTACTTAGTGAGGCCTTCTGCAACTTAGTGAGACCTTGTTTCAAAATAAAGAATAAAAAAATAGGGCTGAGGGTGTAGCTCAGAGGGAGAATACCTCTGGGTTTTATCAGCAGTACAGCAAAATAAAAGAGAGAGAGAGAGAGAGAGAGAGAGAGAGAGAGAGAGAGAGAGAGAGAAGAGAGAAACTGAGGAACTATAGTTGCTCATAATTCCTTTTTAAATAAGGAAGATAGGACTCATGTGTATATAAATATATAATATATAACATTATTATATAATATTATACATAGTATATAATTTATCTATTTAAAATGTATAATGTGCCTGGTAGGCTGGCACATGCTTGTAATCTCAGTACTTAGGAGGCTGAGACAGGAGATTCATCTATCACAGGTTTGAAGCTAATCTCAGCAACTTTATGAAACTATGTTTTCAAATAAAAAATTTAAATAGAGCTGGGGGTATAGTTCAGAGTAGAATACCCCTGGGTTAAGTTTCATAGCAAAAAGAATTAAAGTTGTAGTTGGAATTAAGATCAACTAACTTAAATAAAAAATTATTTTAGAATATTGATATAGTACAATGTAAATATAAATTCTTAAAAGTGAAAGATGGAGGGAGAAAAGGAGTCTAGCATAGTGTGATACAAAGAGGACAAGAGCCCACATTGCTGTCTTCGTGGATAAAGAAAGGAGTGTAAGCATGGGGGCAGTCTCCTCACTGATAAAACAAGAAAAGACGTTCTCCCCTATCCACCTGTATTAAGTACCGAGGCACTCAGGATCAGGCAAAAAATAAAAAAGCAGTGACAAGTTTAAAGCACTTGACTTCACAGGGAGTTATAAAATTATAAAACATAGAGAATATTCAGTTTGTTTTAATGGATAACATTTTACCAGAATTCAAAAATACCTTTAGAATTGATATGCCCTCGTAATTTTAAATGCCAACCAAATCTAGTCATTTTTAAAAAATATAACTTAAATAGCCCTACAGAAAAAAGAAAGAAACAGAGCCAGAAAGAGCTTTTAAGTCTCAAGCAGTGAAAAGATGATGGTTTCGCTGCTTTGATTTAAAATAAAAAAGAAAGAAAACCTGGAGTAAAAAGTAATTGTAAATAATCATAATAAAACATTCTCAGCTGGCCGTGGTGGCTCATGCTTTAATCCCAGCATTTGGGAGGCTGAGACTGGAGGATCACGGTTCAAGGACAGCCTCAGCTACTTAGTGAGGCCCTTTGCAACTCTGTGAGATCCGGTTTCTAAATAAAGAATAAAAATTAAGGCTGGGGATGTAGCTTGGAGGTAGAATGCCCCTCGGTTCCATCCCCAGTACTGGAAAAAAAAAATCTGAACAATTAAACATTCTCATTTTGCTACAAAAACAACTTAAAATTCTTTTATGATACTAAAAATCAAATGATTTCAAAAACCTTTTTTGGTACCTTGCATTGCTACTGCAGGCAAGTGGTCTCTCTATGATTGATTGAGACCACTTGCCATGCTAGGAGATATTCTCCTAATCACTTGAAGGTCTCTGAATTTACATCTAATACTCTATCTTGTTGGGAAGATAGGCATATTGTGGTTCTGAGAGTCCAATAGCTAGAGCTGGGAGCGATGGCACACACTTGTAGTCCCAGTATTTTGGAGGCTAAGGCAAGAGAATTATGAGTTCAAGGCCAATCTCAGAAACTTAGTGAGGCCCTCATCAACTTAGTGAGACTGTGTCTCAAAATAAAAAGTAAAATAGAGATGTAGACATGGGGGTAACTTGCAGGTAGTATGTCCCTGGGTTCAATACCCAGTAACACACACACACACACACACACACACACACACACACCAGGTGTGGCAGCATACATCTATAATCCCAGTATTTGGGAAGCTGAGACCAGGGGACCACAAGTTAGAGACCAGCTTTAGCAACTTAGCAAGACCCTGTTTCAAAATGAAAAATAAAAAGGCCTGGCAATACAGCTCAGAATGCACCAGGTTGTGTTGTGTTGTTTTTGTTTTGTTTTGTTTTGTTTTGTGGTACTGGAGATTGAACTCAGGGGTATCAGGGGCATTCTACCTCTGAGCTATGCCTCCAGTCCTATATATCCTATATATTTTTTTTATTCTTTATTGTGAAACAGGGTCTCACTAAGCTGCAGAGGGCCTAAGTATCTGAGATTGGTCGAGAACCTGCAATCCTCCTGTCTCAGCCTCCCAAGTATAGGATTACAAGCATGCACCACCATGTCCGGCTCAGCACCAGGTTTTAATTCCCAGTACTCCACTCTCCCAAAAAGAATGTTGTATAAACAGGGAAACCAAGAGAAGAATTACAACCTTGTAGCCTCCCCTTTGCTGCTGTTACTACAGTTTTATTGAACAATCAGTAGGTGTTACAATGAAAACTAATCAATGGTTCAAATGAAAACTAGTCAATGTATCAACCTAGTAGCATATTCATGTGGCACAGCCCCACTTTTCAGAATTCTCACAAACTTAGAAATATGAAAATATGTCTTTTATAATAATAAACATTTTCTTACAAATGTGCTTATGAGCATGGATAATATAATTTAAAAACCTTTGCTTATTTGATATTCAAATCCAAATTCATTTGTTGTCTACATATTTCTACACATATTTTATTGTGAATGATAACATAATGGGATTTTTCTTGGACTAAATTGGGTATTATATTTCTAATGCTATTTTCTTAACTGTTTTTCACCTTAAATTTTCTTTTCTGCCTGACAAGCTAGAGGCTGATCAAATTTTATTAATGAACCTAAGACTTTCCCAATGAATCAGAAAAACATATTAGCTCATTTTATATAAAAATGAAGACAGGTTTTTTCCTGTCTTCAGGAAAAGTATAAAATTTTATTTCTCATGCCTTTTCAAAACTCAGTTCCATTTGGCTGACAAAATGAAAATTATCTGTATTTTGTTACAGTGTTACAGACTTTTTCTTAGCTGAAATGCACAGTGAAAGGTGTCATGGAGTTGAAGACACACAGAATCAATGTCAGGAAATTTCCATTTCTGTCTTCTTTTGCCACAATGAACTGCACAAATTTGGAGAATAGACTCTTCCACCCCGTTTTCTTGTTTTTCTTTTCTTTTTTTTTTTTTTTTTTTGCGGGTCTGGGTATGGAACCCAGGGGCATTTGACCTTGAAGCTACACGCCCTGCCCTTTTTTTTATTCTTTATTTTGAAACCAGGTCTCACTGAGTTGCAGAGCTCCTCACTAAGTAGCTGAGGCTGTCTGAGAACAGCGGATCCTCTGGTCTCAGCATCCCAACTGCTGGGATTACAAGTGTGCGCCACCACGGCCGGCTCAGTTTTCTTTTCTACGAAAGCTTAATAAAAGCTAAACTAAGCCGGGCATGGTGGTGCACGCTTGTAATCCCCTGCGCTTGGGAGGCAGAGACAGGAGGATCGTGCAGGTTCGAAGCCAGTCATGCTGGCTTAAGAGACCCTGATTCCCCCCCCCCAAAAAAAAAATTATATATATCTGGGAGTGTTGCCTGGAGGTAGAAGGGTTCCATCCCCAGTACCACCGAAAGAAAAAAATAAAAAATAAAACATGCTAAACTAACAGTAAATTATATTTAACATGATGGATTGGATTAAATCCCTTTAAAAAAATTCAAGAACTCTCAAGTATGAGAGGAATTAAGAAAAACTAGATCTGACAGTAGGAACACTAGGATCAAATTAAGAATATTGCTGTAGGTAAGTCTAGGAAGTGCTTCATTAATAGTGAGCAGTGTGATATAATTGCTTACGTGAAAGTTCATGTTGAATTTGTGGTCACAGAAGGTCATTATCTCAAGAATTGAGACGCTGGGAGAATCACTACTGCAGCATTCTGAGAGTTTAAATGGTTCCCTGTATTTATTAGTGTCCCCTTCAATTCCTCTACACAAGCACAGTGATGTTTTGAAATGTGAACATGAAACTTTCCAGCTTACGCTCAGCCAATGGTTCCTTGTTGCTTTAGGCAAAAGTGTTTGAATAAATGTCAAATTTTTTTAGCATGACATATGTATCCCCTCGGGATAGGATCCCTGGTATACCTCTGCCTCATCTGTGCGCATCTGCTTTGCTCTTCTTAACCTGGAAACCAGGCATGACAAGCTACCTGCTTGCTCCAGAGTGCCTGAGCCTTTCACACCTGCCCTGCACTCACCCTGTGCCAGGATTTGCCCTCATCATTCTGTTGCAGTTTTTTGCTCCTGATTCATTTGCTTGAAAGAATCCTTATGTTCTTTCAAAATGCAATTTCATCACCATCTGCTTTAAGAGCTACTTTGCAATCATTTTGATAATCAACCACTCTTATCTTTTAATACGCCCTATTCTAGCATCTGTGAAACTTAAGTGTTTTTTTCTCATTACCAATTCATGAGCCCCTTATATTGATATACTATAGTTCTGAATATGATTTCTGTCTCTGAAGGGTCAACTACCATTTAAGATGTGGTCCGCAGGGTGTTTCTGGTGGGAGGTGGTGTAAACTTTGTGACAGGGGGTGTGATAGGAGGTCCCTATGTCATTGGGGGTGTGCTCTTGGAAAGCAGTTTATGCGTGATGAACCCCCTCCCACCCAAAAAAAGGAATAAACCTGGGCCTGCCTGTCATCTTTCCCTCTATTCCTGTTTGACATGTAACCACTCTCCTCTATGCGTGTTCTGCAGTGATTTCTGGCCCACCATCAGCAGAGGCCAAACCAATAGGGGTGCCCAAATCTGAACACTGAACTTCCAAAACTAAACTAAGCAACTCTTTTTCTCTTTGTAAGTTAGCTGCCTCAGGTATTTCCTTGTTGGAATGCAAAGCTCATTAACACAGTAGTACGCTTGTCTCATCATTAGCATCTAGATTATTATCAAGCACACATTTGGTGCTAAATAAATGGTCTTTGTAAGTGTGCTTTTAAAGATAAATGAGTGGAAAATTATTTGTGTAGCACCAGTAGCCTGAATCAAAGGGCATAAGTTGGGCAAAGCCGATTGTGCAGTAACTTTTCAATAATTATAAAAATCGTTTAACAAAAAGGCTAGTCATCAAGCAATTAATTGCTCAAAATATTGCCTTATTGGATACAGGATTAGATCATATGTTCCCTAAATAATCATGATAATATTAATAGTAGCAATAATAACATAATAGTGGTAGTAGCTTTATAGAAATATAATATTCCACAACAATCAATGAGTATTAATTACGGACCAGACACTGTGTTAAGTATTTTATAAAAATTATCTCATGTACCAGTTTTAAAAAAAAGAGGGGAGGGGCTTAAATACATACATTGATTTGCCCTTAGTACATCATGATTTAGATGAATAAAAGAAGTCCAAATTCAATCTAATCTGATTCCTTAGCTTTTGCTTTCCTGCCTGCTGTGTTATATGCCCTGTCTCCTGTGTTCCCTCAAAAGCTAAGAAAAAGAATCCAGACACCGCAGTGTCTCGCCTGATACCTGTGTGGCCCAGGGACTGAGCAAACGAGGGTACAGACCAAGGCCGCAGTCAAGGAAACTGGTAATTTGAGACAACATGAAAATAAGAGTTATTTCTGGGTCCAGGGGTTTGTGGAGAGAGGAGTGATGAGATTCAGGTTGGTGAGAAATAGCCAAACATCTCTACCTTTTGGTGGAGTTATTTGAGAAAACTTTAACCAATTTAAAGCAAAACAGAGAAAAGAAAACAAATAACCAAAAAAGCAGTTTGCATTTTTCCTCCTTTTGGAACCTCCCCTTCACTTATTCTTTCTACACGCTCTTGTCTAAAATTCTTTTAACTAGGAAGTAGGCTTTTCAGTTTACAGTAAAGCATAAAAGATGTAGAATTATGCCTCAGTCTCAGAGTTACCCCTAAATTTATTACATGGTTACTATCCAAAATGCTTTTTTTGTTGAAAGTAAAATGATTGCCAGACGGCAAATCATTTTCTGCATACCTATAGATGATATCTGGGTTTACCTCTAGTTTTACTGTAGCGCATTAACAGAAGGAATTTGAGTTTGAAGCCAAACTTCAGAAGTAGTAAGAAGGGAGTATGTTACATCCTTTGTTCACAAGCCAGTAGACATAGGAAAATTAATCTTCCAGATGCCGCTGTTGCCACTCCAGCCGAGGCAATGAATAAAATGTCCTGGGAATTGTGAAGGCGATATAATGCAGCAGAAACAGACCAAGTTCTGATCACACAGCCCCATGCTCAGAATCTCATTCCCTTCCCCATCACCTCACTCTGCAACTCTTATCTCTCCTGAAGTTACAGGCATCCTTAGCTCCATCATCCATTTTCTCGACGAGCAAGGGCACACTTACTTTAGAACATGCTTCTTAGCCTACTTCTCATTGCTGAAACACTTGCCTCATTTTTATGCTCCAAATTATTCTGACTTTAATTAAAATTAGATTCAAGTCTATTCTAAAATGAATGAGAAAAGAGAGTGTCCTGTTCTACCTTGTAGTTGGCTGCAAATCTTATCATGTGCTGCTATCCCTATTTTTTTTTTTTTTTTTTTTTGTGTGTGTGTGTGTCAAAGAATGTTTTGGTTAACAAAGTTTAACTGGCCCAATAGCAAAATGGTTTTCTTAAAATATTCGTGGCAGATTACTTACAAAATTCTCTTGTGTTACTTCCCGTGGTTTCAGCGAGCTTTATTTAATTGTTATTTTGGCACTGTGTGTGTGCTTTATGAATTGAGTTTATAATATATAGGTGTGTGTATTTCGGACTGTGTCAGTGAATATAAAAGTTGACATTTACCAGAATATTGATCTGGGGATATGTCATTTTTAGAAGTATGAAGTAAGATAAATAATGAAAAAATTAGATATATCTGAATTATAATGATGTTTGGGTTATAATTCAGAATACTGGACACTACTGTGAATGAAATTCAACGTGTAATATAAAGGAATTCAAACTGATCTGATGAATAGAGTGATTTTTGTGCCACAGGAAAATGTTCTGAATTCTGCCCAGCATGGTGGCGCACGCTTGTAATCTCAGCATTCAAGATGCTGAGACTGGAGGATCATGGTTCACAAGCAGCCTCAGATACTTAGAGAGGCCCTTTGCAATTCAGTGAGACTCTATTTTAAAAATAAAAAAGATTAAAAGACAGGGCTGGGGGTGTATTGCAAAGGTGGAATCCCCCTGGGTTCCATCCCCAGTACAGAAAAAAAAAGTTCTGAATTCTAAGTCCAAAAGCCAACATCTCACATAACTAGTTTCAATGGCCCACAGTTTCAACTAAGAGCAACAAAAGGGCCATTTGTGTTTGCAAATAGACTTAAATGGTGACTCTGATTTTTTAAGGGAAAGTTGAACTGAAAGCAAAAGAAATTCTTTTTCTTAATAATGTAATACATGCTTCCGGCAAACCTGCAGTATTCTATCTGATCAAGAATCTTCAGAAAAGAGGACAGAGAACCTCTCTCTACCCATGAGACACCTTGGGTTACAAATAGCAGTCCAAATGTGCTCACTGGTGTATGTAAAATGACCCCTATATTTCAGGATTGCAGATGTGATATGCTTCCTTTATAGCACTGGCCAAAAGAAACCTCAGAGGAAAATGGGGCCGCACAGGCTCAAGTTCTGATTCTGGGGAATTCCATTGTTTTTGGGATAAAAACCATCAGAGGATTAGAATCAAATTTAAACATTTTTTATCCTTTTGACTTAGCCCCAAGGTTACTAAAGACAGAAGTGTTGTGTGTGCTTCAATGGACATATAGTGTGAATATGTGCTTAATATTGTATATAATTTACATTGACCAATCAAATAGAGTGCCCTGTGCAGTACTATATGCCTCTAATTACCCATACTTGGGAGGCTGAGACAAGAGGGCTGCAAGTTTAAGGGCAGCCTTAGCAATTGAGAAACTAAATGAGACCCTATTTCAAAATTAAAACAAACAATAAAATAAAATATAAAAGTATGGCTGAGTGTGTAGCTCAGAGGTAGAACCTCCTCTCCTGGGTTCAATCCTCAATACCAAAACAGAAATTAAATTAGTCCAAAGATATTTCCTCAAGTATTTATATCTTAAATATTCCGAATAATTCAAATATTAAATGTTGTGGTACTGGAGATGGAACCTAGGGGCATACGACCTCTGAGTTACACTCACAGTCCCATTTCATTTTCTTAGATATTTTAATTTTATTTCTATACCTTTATTGGTGCATTATACGTATATATGTATAATACGTAAAATCTCAACATGTTGTATGGGGCAGGGGAAGAGAGGAGGAGCAGCTGGGGAAAGCTCACTAAGTGTTGTGTGCATGTATATCACTATTTTATTTTTTAAATTTTGAAACTGGCTCTTATTAAGTTATTGTGGGCCTGCCTCAAACCTACAATCCTCTTGACTCAGATCCCCAAGTACTGGGGTTACAAACACGATCTACTGTTCCTGGATGAATCCTTTTGAATTACTTTACTTTGAATAAGCTTAAACTTTGAATTGCCTATTAAACAGTAGGCACACTGGACAGTTAAAATATAGCCACCCTGGAGGAACTTATATCTTATTCAAATTAGGTATACACAAGCATATTGAAATATTACAAAATTAAACTAGATGCAAAGATATAGCATAATATTAGCTTATTTGTAACAGATAATGCTTCATAAATGTGACTGGTTGCTTCTTTTACCTAAAGATCAAAGGTTCTTACTCCTATTATTTTACCAGTTTTCAAGGGTGTTCAACCAGGAACAGTTAAAAGATACAGAAATTAATTGAAAATACATGCAGTCCTTTAATTGCACTCTTGAGGACAGCACAGAGCCGTTGCTCTTGGATGACTAGGCGTGAGCCTGAGGTTCAGAGGCTGACATCTGAATTCTTCCCCGGCAACATCATCGTCTGTACCATGTCCTCTCAGAAGGGGAGTGGAGACCATCCTATCTCCTTGATGTCCTTTTTTCTTATTCCATCCTCTGGGTCCTCTCAGATGAAAATTGTTTGCTTTTTAAAGCGATGGAGACATGCTACTTTAGGAACAAAATTTATGCATGTTTAGAAGTTCTAATCTTAATTATTCAACATCCTAAAATGATTGGGTAATTTTATTTTGCTAGGTAAGCCAAATGTTCACAGATCCTCATTCTTTCATCTAATGTAGCTCAAGTCCAGAGCCCTTGACTGTAATTCCGAGGATTACTGGAACACATACTTTTCCCCTTGGTCACTCTTATCTCTCATTCTGAACTCCTGGCCTCCTTTAAACACCACGAGCTCTGTGCTGACTGTTTCTGCTGGGTACCATCCTCTCCCTCACTCACTTGGTCCCAGTGTGGACATATATCATGCACTAAGTCTCCATGGAGATGATGGAGGAAAAACATACTATAAAACATGAAACAACCAACAACTGGATATAGATACCATGTTTCTTAACCTTTTTTGTCATCCCCATTGAAGAAGATTCTTTTGTGCCTGCCCTTCCTGGGGACAGGCCCATTTTGATGACTGTAGAGCCTGGTACTTCTCAGAGGTGCTTACAGCTCACTCTCCTTCCTCCCAGCCCACTAACCAACAGCTTATAAAATAAACCCATATTCCTTTTTATGTGTGTGTAGTCCTGGGGGTGGAACCCAGGGGCGTTTCTACCTCCAGGCTATACTCCCAAACCTATATTATACTTTATTTGGAAACAGGGTCTCACGAAGTTGCCGAGAGTCTCACTAAGTAGCTGAGGCTGCCTTTGAACCTGTGCAGTCCTCCTGTCTCAGCCTGCCAAGCTCTAGGATTAGAAGCTTGCACCACCAAACCCGGCTAAACCTATGTTCTTTAAAGCCAATAAATAAGATAAGAAGAAACAAAACATTCTCTCCCCGAGTTTAATATCCTTTACTCCATTACAAGAGAAATTCTGTATTTTCATGACTTCTCCCTATAGGTGCTTTGCTTTCTATAACTAGAAAGTTGATTAAAGAGCTTTCCTAAGTCAGAAAGAGACAAGAAGAACATTTTCTTCTATCACTAGTTGGAAGAAATGATGCATGACAGTGCTGCACAATTTTCTAAATAACATTTTTCTGCTCTTTACACATGAGTTCATTTGCATAATCTCTGTCTTTGTACCCAGAAGGAATACACAGTACTTCCAAATAGCGTTCCCAAGCAATAATAATCTTATGCTCTGAGAAAGGACAGTAGTGAGCAAGTCATCTGAAATAAGAGTCATTTGGAAGAGGCAGACTGGTCTGGCTGAGAGCAGGAAGTAAAATATGACACTTGGGAAACTATAACTTTATATTGAGCATTTGTGCCTTCCCAAACAAGTCTAACAAATATATAAACATGTCTACAGGCTTCTAACATTTTGTCTTTGAGCCAAATGTTGAAAATAAATCCTTGACAGTGATCAAGTTGCTTTTATCTCTGTGGGTCAGCCTCACCTTCCAGGATTCTCAAGCCAAAGTTATCTCCCAGTCAAAAGGCAAAACCTCTCTCTCTACCCCAGGCCAAAAAGCTGTAACCCAAAAATGTGTTGGGCTCAGAGTTTTATCCTTCTTCCTCATATTCTTCTAGTTCTTCATCTTATCCCTTCCCTTTTCTGCTATGCTATGGTCCTTTCTCTGAGTTTCCCAATGTGTACTCTTAAATTGGGTATAAAAGGGTATGAAAGACATGTCTGCATGCCTGTTGTCCCTTTCTCCCCTTAGATGGTCATTTATTTCACATTTTACCATATTTTCCCAGCTCCAGGAGGCTTATTGCTACATGGCCATTTTGTAAAACTGCATTCCTAAGACACTTCATCACTACTTCATGTTGTACGCACTTGAAACTTTCCAGAACTTTTACTGGAGAAGGCTTCAGTAAAACGAGTTAGCCTTTGGACCCTGCAAAAAGTCACAGTCAAAAATAACAAGAGTCATGTGGTCAACAATATTTATACAATACTAAACTGTCTGAGCCCACAAGATAAAAGGCAGGCATTTTATTCTTCATAACATGGCCAGGAAAACCAGGCTCGGAGCACGGTTTATGGCATCTGCCACTTGCAGGAACGTTGGGTTTTTAGAGAACTCTGTATTGATTTAAACTTATTAACATATGAAGTATGCATCATGCAAACATTTGATTACATAACTACACAGTAATCCCTCAGAGTGATCTCATGTCCCCATTCTTCACACAGAAGCATCTTTGAATCTAGGCAGATTTGCCCACATTATGAAAAGCAGAATCATGTGTTTTAAAGAAAAAGTGATAAAGTAATAAAAGTAAGAATAAATATAATGTGTAGTTTGGAGATAATTGTAGAGATAACTACATTTCTTGAACTTTTAAAACATGGGATTTATGTTCTTGCTACTTTTTTAGAAGATCTGGAATGAGTTTTCTTGCGTGTTATTTTTTTTCTCTCTAGGAGCTACGTGGCATGTTCATCCTCAGATTCACTTTTGCCCTTGGACTCTTACTCACTGTTATCCTCCTTGGGGAGAGAAGCGGGAGGCAGAAGGAGTGTTATTTCAGCCAACTGGCTTTATTAAAGCTTTCTCATCTAGGAGGCATGAGAATATGTTTGTGAATCTGCTTCTCTTCTGATTGGCAATGAGAAGCGCAATTACTCTTTAATTTTCAACCTTCTGGATCCCACCAATATTACTTAACCCGAGCGTTTAACCCACTTCCAATCTGAGTGCAAGTTGGTGATGTGGGTCAAATGACAATTTTATTTAATTATCAGACAGTGTGGACTTAGCTCAACACCAACCACCAATGATTCACTGACTTAGTTTTGTGGTAGATGATGATGTTAGAGCAGAGGGAGAGGGAATGATGGAGGGAATGTACTGGAAATCACAATGAACAAGGTCATAGGAGTGAATTCTAGCCTTGATTCTGAGAAAATTTATCTCTAAGGGGCTAAGTAAATCCCTTAAGATTACTAGAACTTGATTTGATAATCTGTAAAAATTAGGAGTAATACTTTCAAAACATTTCACTATATAATTTTAAAGATTTTCTATAGCTCTCAGATCCTATAATTCTAATCAACACATTAAAAAAGACTTAAAAAATCCTTTATCCATATGTTACCAAGGTTGGTTATTGCAATATTTTATGGATTTGAGAAACCCATATTTATAGTGTGTACTTTATCACTGATATTTTGCTTTTATGACATTTTAATAAAAAAATGTTTGCTAACATTGTTGAGGGATTTTTTCTAGCTAAAACATAATCAAGAAATGTTTCTGAGGATCATTTCTCTTCTTATCCCAACTTCATCTCTTTGATCTCCTGCAACAAACAAAAATACCAGTGTCATGAATTGAAATAATTATAGCTAATCAGACTTCACTGAAAATCACAGGATTGCCTTCCCTTCCTAATGTTTGGCTGTAAGCAAATCCAAGAGCACTATCTTTTATTTTCCTTTGTGTTAGTTCCTGTTCCTGTGGAGCTCATCAGCCAGTGACTCATGGTACTGGCTCACCGCCAGCACAGCTGGATAGGCGAAGAATGCATTTCATAATAAAGGGGACCTAGAAAGAAAATGGTTGTTTATTTCTTTGTTTATTTAAAAAATATGCACAGTTACTGCTATAAAAACGAGATGTGAACTTTCCTAGGAAAAAAAGCTGCAAGGAAAGGCAAGTTGGGGAGACTAATTAAAATTTACTTTAATAACTGTTAATATGAAATAGCTCTTCCAGTGATTCCCTCTGGAAACCTCAATCTCTCCCATGGAGAACAAGCAACAGTTTAGGAATATCATGTGAGTAAAACTTTAGTGACAATTTGGTGGCATAATATTCAAATAAAAATATTCCATAATAAGTTTGGAACTTTTGAATAAATGAATATTCAATAAATGTAAGCAAAATTGATTAAAATGGTGTTTGGTAACATCTTTAGAGATCTGATAAATGATTTTATTCAGAAATATCTTCACTCTACCTCAGAAAGAGCAGGTCAACTGATAAACAATGCTCAGAAAAAGACATTTTTACAGAGCAACTATCCACGAATACAATTACATTTCTCAGTGCATTAAGTTACACTTAATGATTAATGGCCTAAATCACTTTGTACATTTTTTTTCTATGCTACATAAAAAGTGAATTAAGCTGTTGGCTGGAGAGTTGAATTAAAGCAGCATTTTAGGAAATGAGACAGACAACAACATGTTTCTTATCATTTCTAAGAAAAGGTCCCATCCATGTAAGAGAAAAGATCAGTTCTTTACACTGTGCTAATGGAGTAGGATTTCCTATTCTAAATAAATTATGATTAAAAAGTGAGCAGCACAGGTCTTTAACCCCAGTTCTTGGGAGGCTGAGACAGGAGGATGGTAGGTTTAAGGCCAGCCTCAGCAACTTAGCGACACCTTATTTCAAAATAAAAAGTAAAATAGGGCTGGGGGACTTGGAGGTGCAATGCTCCTGGATTCAATCCTATTAAGAAAAAAAAAGGGAGGAGGAAGAAGAAGAAAAAGAAAAGGAGGAGGAGGAGAAGGAGGAGGAAACAACTTAGAAAACCTGCCATTTTTAGTATGCTTATTAATCTTACTTTTAAATTTTTTTGTATTTTATTGGCGCATTATAGTCTCACGTCATAATGCAGACCGTGTTGACGATGGCATATATTCACACAGCACTTGCTGCCCTTCTCCCCTCCATTTCCCATTTTCCCTTCTTCCGAATACCAAGTGTCCAGGTTCAGTATGTTATAGTCACAGGTACACACATACTCAAATGTAGCTTTTCCATTAGTTGGTAGAGTTCAGATGAGCTTCATATTCTGCTGATGAGAAACCGTGCCAGTGTCGAGTCCAGTCATTCTCTTATCCATGGTGAAATATTCAATGAGTAGTAATGTATTTTTCGTGAAGTGGGAGAGGTATTAACAGTGAATATGAGATTTTTTTTTTAGGAGGATATTATGTTTGTTGGTAGAAGACTTGGAAAGTTTTTATGTGGAAAATTATACCTTGAGGGCAAGACAAAGAGTGCTCATGACAAGGGACCTACCTAAACTGCTTTGTATTTTAAATGAATAGGAAATGGGATGAGAAACTAAATAAAAACAAGAGTAAAAAACAAAAATAGCTTAGTTTATAAGATCAGAAGTTGGAGCCCAAGTTTAGAATGTGGGAGGGTCCTTTAGGAACATAAACATCTAACAGTGAGTTTTAAATCATGAGTCGTTATGCTGTACAAACCACTATTTTCCTTATCAATCAGTACTTCACATATAATTTTTCCTACAATTAGTTTGATGTAAATTAAGTCAAGGGTTGTATCTACAACCTAAAACAAAATGTAAAATATCATTTTTAATACATATTGGGTATTTCAATAAGTCGTAAACAGATTCATATTAGGCAGCACTTCAGAGCCAAAGGTGATAAATCCTGAAAACATTTTAAACTTCTTGAGACATAGATTCAATCTTATCTGATCTCAGATGATAGGGAAATTGAATTATTTATGATTGTTTTCTTTTTCCTGCCTAAACTCAAAGCCAAAACTTGGCAAGATTCTGAAAACATCATTTTTTATGTTACAAATATTTTTGTTTTGTCTTATCTACATTTTATGATTATAGAAAATTATCTATAACATAATAGATGCATAATTTATAAATTATTTTCTTAAAATATGGAATAGTGCTTATTAGGTTAGGTAAGTTCTCTAGCACTTTACATTACCAGTAAAGTGTGTAAGCTTTCTCTCTTTTAAAAAAAAATTCCAATTGATGCGCAAAACATACATACTTATGAGTACCATGTGATGTTTCAATGCACTTATACATTATGTATTTAAATTAGGGTAAACATTTCTGTCTCCTTAAACATTTTATTGTGGTGAATACATTCAATATTCTTTCTTCTAGCTTTTTAAATATACAGTACATTATTGTTACCTACAGTCACCCTCATATGCTAGAGCTTGTTTTTCCTATCTAAGTTAATATTACCTAATCTTTCCCCATTCCTTCCTCCTCCTTACTTTCCCCAGTCTGTTACCACCATTCTGATCTTGACTTCAATTAGATCAACTTGTTTAGATTCCACGTATGCATGAGATCATGCAGCACTCTTTTTTCTGTGCCTGACGTATTTCACTGAGCATAGTCATTGCTAGTTCCATCCATCTTGTTGCAAATGCCAGGATTTTATCCCTTGGTGACGATGCAGAGTATTGTATTGTGCTTATCTACCACGTTTTCTTTATTAATCCGTTGAAGTACACTAAGGTTGTTTCTTTTTCTTAGCTGTTATAGAAAGTGCTACAGTAACTATGAGGGCACAGATGTTTCTTTGACATACTACATTGTTTTAGAAGGGATGTTTACCCAGTAGAGAGAACTGATGGTTAGTACAGCAGCTTCACTTTAAATTTTTTAAGAATTTCATACTGTTTTCCATAGTGGTTGTCTTAGTGTATATTCCCATCAGTAGTGTGCAAGATCCCTTTTCTCCGCTTCCTTTCTAGCACTTGTTAGCTTTGTCTATTTTATAACAGCCATTCTAACTGGAGTGAGGTGATACCTTATAATAGTTTTTATTTGCATTTCTATGACAGTGAGTAATGTTGAAAATATTTTTCTTATACCTTTTGAGAATTTATGTGTGTGGGTTTTTTTTTTTTTTTTTTGGTGGTACTGGGGTTCCTGGAAACCCTTCTACCTCTGGGCTACACTCCCAGACCTATTTTATTTTTGGAAACGGGGTCTCTTAAGCCAGCACGGCTGGCTTCGAACCTGCGTGATCCTCCTGTCTCTGCCTCCCAAGCACGGGGATTACAAGCGTGCACCACCCACGCCCGGCTTATGTGTGTGTTTTTGAGAACTACTTAGGTCTCTTGCCTATTTTAAAGTTGTATTGGGTTTATTTTTGTTCATTTATTATTTTCTTTTGTTTGTTACTGAGCTGAGTTCTTTATATGTTTTGTAGATTAACCTGTTAGCAGATATGTACTTTACAAATCTTTTTTCCCATTTTGTGGTTAATGTCTTCATTCTGTTGATCTCATTGCTGGACAAAGCAATTTTTGATTGATGTAATCCAGTTTATCTAGTTTTTCTACATTTTTCTCTCATTTTGGGGTCCTCTATAAAAATATTCTTATCTATTCCAAAGTCCTGAAGCATTTCCCCTGTGTCTTCTTCTTTTAGTTTCATGCTTCACATATAAGTATTTAATCTATTTTGAGTTGGTTTTTGCCTGTCATGAGAGGTAGGGATCTAGTTTTCCTCATTTGCACATGCGTGTACTGTCTTCCCAGCACCATTTGTTGAAAATGCTCTTAGCATCATTTTCTAAGATCAGTTGGCTGTGGAAGAGTAGGTTTACTTTCAGTCTCTCTATTCTGTTTCACTGGTCTATGTATCTGTATTTAAGCTAATACCTTGTCGCGAAAATGTTAATTTTAAAAAGATAAACTATTGTGGACAGAGATACTTTAAGAAAAATTATTTGGAGGACTTTTTTGTGTCTCTTTTACAAATTGGTTTTTAAGCAAAAACCACTGACACAATAAAACCAACACTATCCTAAATTATGGCCTTTACAATAAAAATAATTTCTCTAAGATTATAGATTATAAGAATTTAGTAAATGATTGATTGGGAAGCCATAACTGGCAGGAATGAAAAACTTAAAGCACAATCTAGACAATCAGTGACGATGGATTTTAAGAGTATTTTCCAAAATCAGAAAACAGTGATAAAAACTTCAAAAATAGTCAATGGGCTGGGATACAGCTCAGTGGTAAAGTGCTGTGTTGCAAGTAAACCACCCTGGGTTCAATTACTAGTTCCAAAAATTCAAATAAAAAACAAACAAACATCTTAAGAGGGGCTCTCGGGGACCTCTCAGCTCAGCAGCCCAGCTTCTTTCAAAACGTCTACTGTTCACGAAATTCTGTGCAAGCTCAGCTTGGAGGGTGATCACTCGACACCCCCAAGTGCATATGGGTCAGTCAAAGCCTACAACAACTTCGACGCAGAGCAGGACGCTCTGAACACCAAGACGGCCATCAAGACCAAAGGTGTCGATGAGGTCAACATCGTCAACATTCTGATTAACCGGAGCAATGCTCAGAGACAGGATATTGCCTTCGCCTACCAGAGAAGGACCAAAAAGGAACATCCATCAGCACTGAAGTCAGCCTTATCTGGCCACCTGGAGACAGGGATTTGGGGGCTATTGAAGACACCTTCTCAGTACGATGCTTCTGAACTAAAAGCCTCCATGAAGGGGCTGGGAACTGCTGAGGACTCCCTCATTGAGATCATCTGCTCGAGAACCAACCAGGAACTGCAGGAAATTAACAGAGTCTATAAGGAAATGTACAAGACTGACCTGGAGAAGGACATCGTTTCCGACACATCTGGGGAATTCTGCAAGCTGATGGTTGCCCTCGCAAAGGGCAGAAGAGCAGGGGATGGTTCTGTCATTGATTATGAACTGATTAACCAGGATGCCCGGGATCTCTACGATGTTGGAGTGAAGAGGAAAGGGACCGACGTTCCCAAGTGGATCAGTATCATGACCAAGCGGAGCGTGTGCCACCTGCAGAAAGTCTTTGATAGGTACAAGAGCTACAGCCCCTGTGACATGTTAGAAAGCATCAAGAAGGAGGTCAAGGGAGACCCGGAAAATGCTTTCCTGAACCTGGTTCAGTGCATTCAGAACAAGCCCCTGTATTTTGCTGATCGGCTGTACGACTCCATGAAGGGCAAAGGGACTCGCGATAAGGTCCTGATTAGAATCATGGTCTCCCGCAGTGAAGTGGACGTGTTGAAAATTCGGTCTGAATTCAAGAGGAAGTATGGCAAGTCCCTGTACTCATATATCCAGCGAGACACCAAGGGCGACTACCAGAAAGCGCTGCTGTACCTGTGTGGTGGGGACGACTAAAGCAGAACCCAGTGTGGGCACTCGGAACCGGCGCCGTGCCCCCTAACGTACCAGAGCATCAGCTTGACTAACAGACCCTGTGCCGCTATGCTAGCCTCCCTCAGCCCTGAGGGAGGTGCCCAAGCATGGCCTGGCTTTCCTTCCCATCCAGTCTCTCCCTTAAGCCAAGGAGATGAACATTCCAAGGAGTTGGAAGTGGAGTCTAGGATGTGAAACACTTTGCATCTTGTGTATTGTGCCCTGAATAAACTAAATTTTTACTTTAAGTAATGTTAAGAGGGACTTTAGATAATGGAGAATAAACTTCAGTAAAGGAAGGAAAGTAATTTTGGGGAGGGGAAAGGTAGAATTAATGAAGAATAACACGTCCACTGACATTATGTAGGTATTTGAGAATTCCAATGCTTATCTCAATGTCCTGTATGGGGAGGGGGGAAAGTGGGGACGAGATGAGAGAAAATTCACCAAGTGCTCTGTACCTGTACATCACTAAACTACATTACTATATGAGACTATAATGCATCAATAAAAGTATTTTAAAAAGTCATTGGTGACTGAATATAAGAAATTTAAGCATGCATTAGAAAATGTAATGTGCCGGGCATGGTGGCCGGGCGTGGTGGCGCACGCTTCTAATCCCAGCATTCGGGAGGCTGAGACAGGAGGATCACGGCTCCTGGACAACCTCAGCTACTTAGCGAGGCCCTCCACAATTTAGTGAGACCCTGTTTCAAAATAAAGATTAAAAAATAGGGCAGAGGGTGTAGCTCAGAGGTCGAATGCCCCTGGGTTCCATTTCCTGACCCACAAAAAAAAAAAAAAAAGAAAAGAAAATGTAATGTGAACAAAAGTAGGTATAGACAACAAAACACGTCTGGAGTCAGATAACTCTTCACTCACTCAGCTACTGGTAATGTTATTAACCTATGTGCCAAAAATTTGCTATGTTATGAAATACAAATACTAATATCTATATAAAAAATGTTGCAATTATTTCTTAAAATGAATAAAATGTGCCTAGGTTTATTAGTTAGAATGACTATCATATTATTATTTTTATTATACCATTATTTATATTTTAATGGTAAAATAACAATTAAAAAATGACATGGACTAAAGAATTTAAATCTCAACAATTTAACTTTCCCAACATATTTTATTATACTTTTGTCTATAAGGAAATGGCTTGATAGTTCTACAATTGTGTGGAAGAGCAGTGCTTCAAAGTATATGAAATAAATTACAGAGCTAATGGGAGAAATAGATGACCTTAAAATAACCATTGGATATTTAATTTTTTAATTAATGTGTCAAATTAATAAGGATATAAAAATTTAACAATACAATCAATTTAATCTAACTGAAATATGCAGAACTCTATTTTAAATAACTGCAAAATAAGTATTTTCAAGAAGATAAAAATCACTCACTAACTTAAATCATATTTCAAGCCATAAGACAAATCTCAGTAAATTTCAAGAACAGAAAACATGCATAGTGTCTTCTCTGACTAAAAGGGAGGAAAATTAGAAATCAATAGCAATAAAGCCAGGTGAGGTTTCATATGTCTCCAATCCTAGTACTTGGGAGGCTGAGACAAAAGGATTGTAGGTTGCGGCCTGTCTCAGTAACTTGGGCCCTCCACAACTAAGTAAAAACCCATTTCAAATAAGAAATAAAATAGGTCTGCAGTTATAGCTCAGAGGCAGAATACCCTAAGTTCAGTTCCCAGTTCCTGCTTCCCCCAAAATCAATAGCAATAAAAATAAAAGTTCTCAATTATTTGTAAAATAAGAATATATTATAACCAGTCCATGAAACAAAGAAGAAATCACACAGGAAGTTATAAAATACTTTAAATTGAATAAGTAGGACAAGAAAACAGATAAAAATTTGTATCATAGGGCTGGGCGTGATGGCACAGGCTTGTAATCGCAGTACTTGAGAGGCTGAGACAGGAGGATCCTGGTTCACAGCCAGCCTCAGCTACTTAGTGAGGCCCTTTGCAACTTAGTGAGACCTTGTTTCAAAAATAAAGAATAAAAAATCTGGCTGGGAATGTAGCTTGGAAGTAGAATGCCTCTGGGTTCAATCCCCAGCACCACACACACACACAGACACACAAAAATTGTACACTATAGCTGAGAGTGGTGGCACATGCCTGTAATCTCAGATCTTGGGAGGCTGAAACAAGAGGATTGCAGTTTTGATTCCAGGCTTGGCAATTTAGGAAGGTCTTCAGAAACTTAACAAGACTCTATTTCAAATAAAAAATAGAAATGGAGGTGTGAGAGGTAGAATGTTCCTGGGGTCAATCCGCAAGACCCCTCCACACACAAAAATAAATGTATTATAATATAGCTGAAAGAGTTAATGCACTTACCTATCTACCTATTCCTGCCTGGTGAGCACCTCAAAATTTAGTTGCTTAAGATAACAACCATGTTCTTTATACATGGTTCTATAGGTCAACAGTTGGGGATGGGGAAGCAGGTGTCCCATTTGCAGGCAGTTTATGTAGAGGTTAAAATGGCTAAATTCAGACCCACATGATTTCACTTGCTAGTAAACGAGCCCATGCATCTTTACTTGACAATTATGCATGCAATTTTAAATAAGATTGTTTTAATCTAAAATGACCAATTATTTTGTACTACTGTATAGGAGTAAAGTAAATTTACATCTTCTCTTGAAACTTTATTAAATTCACTTAGTTAAAGTAGTTTTTTGTATGTTTCTTGAGACTTCATATATAAGTAAGATTTTCAATATTTATGCATTTTATTGCTTTGTCTGGTTTCATTATACTAGGCAGGATATCTCACGTAATGTGGCATGTGCCAGTTATTGATTTATTGTCTCTCAATTTCAGATCCATACATCTGGGTTAATATTTCTTTGCAAATGGACCATGGAAACATTTCTCTTTTGTCAGCTGGCACATTAAACTTTGTAAGTACTAGAGCAAAACTGTCAAGAAAAGAGATTTCTCTTCTTTGCATTCATACATTTTTTTTTCTTCCTTTACCTTTGTAACACTCAGAATATCCAGTTACATTTAGGCTCCAGCAAGTTTGGCTGGTCTCCAGTAGAAATGTCCCAGTGAGCTTTGCAGACATCCCAGCCTGTGGTCTTTGGTGGTGAACTTCACCATGCAGTGAACCATGGTCCCACCCCGTGGCAAGGTCTGTATACCCAACACAGAAGAGAAGGCTTTCTCCCAAGTATTCCATCCATGGGTGTTCTCCTTCAGCTCTAGAGGCAGTGATTGTTATTTACTTCTGTGGTTTTGGTATCCATTTTTTTTTCTTTTGTGGTATTGGATATTGAGGACCTTTTGCATACTAGGCAACAACTCTGTCGCTGAGCTACATTGCCTGCCCAATTTCTGTATCCTTAAATACTTTCTTTATACCTTAGTAATTACTCCCCTGATACTAGTTAACAATACTTTATACTGAAATTTCCCTGCTCACATTACTGGTAATGTTTCTGTCTCTTCATAGGACCCTGGTTAATACATTGTGAAAGTGAAAAACCTTGCCTTGTTTCCAATTTTAAGGGAAAGCTTTTAGATTTTTATAATAGAAAATTATATAAGCATTTGAGTTTTAGATGTCTGTTGTGATTTTCAGAAATACTCCTGTTTCTGATTTTCTTAGAAATTTACTACAAAAAACAATGAGCTCTCATCTAGCAAAAAGATTAAAAGCCACTTAATACTAAAGAGAACATGGTTAGGACTTCAGTTTTTTTTGCCTTAACATAGAACAGGTAGATTAAAATGATTTAGTGAGTTCAAGAATTAAGCTTATATGGTTAATAAGTATGGATAGCTAAACCCAGCATGCCCTTTCACAACACGTACTTTGTACAGCTGGTAAACAGAGGTAAGGTCAGTATAACACAGAATGTATATAGACTTATGTGAAGCTGTTCCTCTCAGGGTAGTGTGTGTGCCATAGAGGAATAGCAGTTGAATACAGTGCACTACACGAGTTGAATGCACAAGAGTACAGGGGGGTGAAGTATACTCATGAGAGTACGTACCCCTAGTTCTTCCCTGGGATCAGCTTGATCATGTATTCATGCTGAAATGCCTATTCTGTAGTTCTTTCTTATTTTTATTTTATCCTTATCTTCACACCTCAATAGGCTGAAGCCTTTCTTACACGAGATTTTACCTATCCATCCTCATCATCTTCAAAAGCAAACATCTGCATTTACAATACCTTTTATTTAAATATTAGAAATTTAGAAGTCTTTAAAACTGTGATATTATTTTGAAAGGAAAGTGAATTCTTTATTAGTGCTCTGGTTACAAATTTAACTAGGTTGCAATGGTTTCTACAACTATTATTATTATTATTTTTTGGTGGTAGTGGGGTTCCTGGAAGCCCTTCTACCTCCGGGCTACACTCCCAGACCTATTTTTATATATTTTTTATTTGGAAACAGGGTCTCTTAAGCCAGCGAGACTGGCTTTGAACCTGCACGATCCTCCTGTCTCCACCTCCCAAGCGTGGGGATTACAAGAGTGTGCCACCACTCCCGGCTTACAACTCTATTTTTTATAATCCCCTTATAGTATTCAACACTGCATGTTGCACAATTTTTTCAGAATTACATTAGATTAAAAAATCTCAAATGTATAATATTGTAAAAAATTGCCATTAAGTAAATAAAATGCAAACGTTTCTATGAATAGTTGATAGTGGCAGAAACATCAATCTGGAAATATCAATTTAAATATCAAGAAACTTTTATATAAAACATTATTCCAATAAGACAATAAAAAGTAAAGATTTTTAAAGCAATTTACATAAAAGTGAGGGAAAATTAATGGGACACTCCATATAATGTTTCTAGACAAGTAAAAAACAATTTATATAAAAGGTAGAAGAAAATGAAAGATAAACTTCATATGATATCTTTATAGACAAGTAAAAATGACTTAATATCACATAATTAGATAAAACAGTTTAGGCTTAAAAAAAGTTTAAAAAATAAAAGTAATAAAATATTATATTCACTAAGGGTAGATATGAGTATATATTGATAGTACAAAATGCCCTAATGTGAAATCTACAAAATTATTTGAATGGAATGATCATACTTACTTAGGACAAAGTAACACTGTGAATTATATTTAATTTGTAACAGAGATGACAGTAATAATAAATTAGATATCTGTTGGTTAAAACAAATATGTAACTGGATTAAAAGGCTCATGGATAAAGGTTAAAATCCATTCTTCTATCTACTTACTCATCGTCTCACATATGCTCACATACTGAGCTAAAAAATGTGGCCAAGCATATTTTAGTTCGATTTCATTATTTTTCTGATTCTCAAATGCCTTAATGGCTGCCACATAATATACAATAAATAAATATTTGTTGAATAAATCAAGGATTCAGTTTTGATTTTATTATTAAAAATTAACTGGATTATAAATTTTCCAAGGACATACCAATATCCATTTTATTTACCATCTCTTCCAGAGTGCCTAGCATGTAGCAGCTACTCAATAAACTGTGTTGAGTAATGAATGAAGATAGTACCTACTACATAAATCCAGAGAAAACTGATTTGTAATGCTTAAAACCAGTTCCTGTGGTTTGCTCGAAGATTTCTAGACATTGCCTCAATTCCTTCACAAGTGAGGCCGTGCCTCAGCAGCTATGTCCTAGAACTTTTTCATAATATATTTGTCCAATAAACTTTATAAATCTAAGAGGCACTGCTGCTCAATTTCTATAATTTGCCCTAGATGACCTTGAAAATACTCATGGCATAAAGGCTAAAGATCCAGATTATGGCACTACGTTATATTGATTGGAATTCCATCTCTATTTCTTGCTAATTGAGAAAAATGCTCAAACTCTCTGAAATTAAATTCTTTTATCTATTAAAACTGGGATAAAGGCATAACCAGAGAAGAGAGTTTTATGTGGAAAATGAGTTAATACACAATCACTCTTCAACCACATCTTACACATATTAAGTGATCAAGAGACATAAGTCATGACTCTTACTTTTCCCAACAGCACTCTTTTGTTCCTAATACCATTTCTCCCCTTTTGTTGTTATCCAAGGATTCCTCCTCGATTTCTTTTCCACAACTACTTCTCAGACCCAGATATTTGTATGTTTAACCTCTGCAAGTTACTAATAAAAATAAGCATATTAGCTAACATCAGGACATATGACTGATTCTACATTTGATTTAAAATTTTACTCCTTAAAGCATACTCCTCCAGAAAATTCCAGGTTGAGTACAAATTAAGGAATATATAAAAGAGAACAATACCTCTGGAAAGTTACTAGTTGTCTTCACATTTTTAGAACTAGACCACTAGTGCTTTTAGCCATATTTAGAAGTAATTCCTCTTCTCCCACACACTTTAGTTAAATGGTGCATCTCTCTTTAATTTTAACTGTTCCTCATGCACATGGTGACCCACATTTGATACTGGTAATAAAGTATTAATAAACAGTGAGTCAGGATATAGCAGCTCCTTAGTTAGTTGTTTCTTCCATGTGTTGGCCATGTGCTGGGTCACGCCACTTGGAGGATGTTTGTATATTCACTGGGGAGCCATGAACAATGGAGCTTTTGGAAATGTCTGGCTTAGTGTTGTACTATAGAGGATGAAAAATTCTAAGCACAGCTGAGTAATATAAGCAGCAGCTGGAGCAACTATGTCCTAGAAAAATGAGTACCCTGGGCTTCTGAGTTATCAACCAACAAAAATAAATAGAATGCCTTTTCCCTACTTGAAGATTTAAAGTTTATTTAAATAAGGTTTAGAGTAAGCTTCATAGCATTGCAAAACTTGTACAATAATTTAGCAATGCCCTGTATTTCATATGTATATCTGTATGGACATATATACAACTTATTTTCACTTTTACTGTTTTTGCATACCCACCCTTCATGCAAGCAGAAGTACTTCATGTGTTAATAATCAATATATGCTAAAACCATCAGGAGACAAGATGGTGGAAAACTCGGTGAAGAGTTAGGCTGAATATCCCAGAACCCACTAAAAATATCACTAAATGTGATTATTCAGATATTTAGGCTTTCCTGATATGAAGCAATAGGAAATAAACAGCATTTCATTTGAAGTATTCCTGCTGAAAATGTGTACCTCTATATAACCTCTATATAATCACACCTCTGATTATGGGGCATGGCACATTGGAAATAAGTGGAGCAGGTAGGCAAAAATAATAACAGTGAAAATATGTTGTATATGTGTCTACACAGATATACATGGTTGTATGTACTTTACAAAATATGATGCATTGCTAAATTATTATACAAGCATTGTAGTATTGGTAATTGGGCAATGGAGCTTTTATTAGAGGGGGAAAAGGCATCTACAGAACCTTTACTAAATGAATTCTATTGCAAGCTAAACAAGTTGTGGATAAGGGGAAGTCCTTTCTAGGGGAATTTTAGCTTAGAGATGCAGAAGAGCTGGGTGAGGTGGAAATTAACTAAAACTTTACAATTTAGGGAAAGTCTGTTTCAAGATGAAAAGTAATAATGTCAGGGGGTGTAGCTCAGTGATAGAATACTCCTAGGTTCAATCCCAGCATTAGAGAATGAGAGAATGAGAGAGGGAGAGAGGGAGAGAGAAGGAGAGGGAGGGAGGGAGGGAGGGAGAGAGAGAGAGAGAGAGAGAGAGAGAGAGAGAGAGAGAGAGAGAGAGAGAGAGAGAGAGAGAGGAAGAAAAGAGAAAGAAGGAGGAGGAGGAGGAAAGGAAGGAAGGAAGGAAGGAAGGAAGGAAGGAAGGAAGGGAGGGAGGGAGGAAGAAAAAAATTAGAAAATGATTATTTTGCAATCTCAGAAACAACAAATCTAGGCAATTACTATAAATACCTGTTAGAAACATGAAGTAAAAAGCTGATGTCATCTTTAAGAAAGAGTAAGTCTGACTTCTGGATCATATCAAGTGTGTGTGTGTGTGTGTGTGTGTGTGTGTGTGTGTGTGTGTGTGTGCATGTATGTGCACACTTTTATGTGAGGGTACTGAGTATTGAACCCAGGGAGACTCTACTGCCAAATGACACCCCCAGCCCTTTTTAGTTTTTGTATTGGAGCAGAGTTTCACTAGGTTGCTGAGAGTCTATCTAAATTGCTGTGGCTGGTCTCAAACTTGGGGTTGTACCGTATTAGCCTCCCAAGTACTGGAATTACAGGTGTGCACCACCATGCTTGGCTCCACCTATCATTTTAAATGAGAACAACTAGATATAATGTCCTTCTTGATATGAGGCAGCAGAGCTCAAATGCTATCAATACCTAGCAAATGCTCCTGACAAATTGTTCAACATGAATTTCATAAAGTCCCAGATCTATCATATTTTCATTTTGACATAAATATGGACTCATAGAAGCCAGATGTTTGTACATTTATAATCCCAGCATTCGGGAGGGTGAGACAGAAGGAACATGGTTCTCAGACAGCCTCAGCTATTTAGTGAGGCTCTTTGCAATTCAATGAGACCTTGTTTAAAACTAAAGAATAAAAAGTATGGCTGGAGGTGTTGCTTGGGGGTAGAATGCCCTTGGGGATTCCATCCTCAGAACCGCAAAACAAACAAACATATATACATATATATATATATGGACTCATAGAAAAGTTAACAAAAAATAGCCAAAGAATTTTTATCTAGCTTCCCAAATTATTTACATTTATCACATTTGTCTTACATTTCTCTACATCCCCCTCCTCACTCTCTTCCTTTTTCTCTTCTATTTATGTATATAAATATATGTTCATATATACTCACATGTTTTATGAACTATTAAAATAATAATGCCACTTTATCTCTAAACATTTTAGGTGTGTTTTCTAAAAAAAAACAAGAACTACTTCAATAAATTACAGTACAATGATAGAAATCAGGAAAAAATCTCTTTTATAATAATAGAATAATTTGAACTATTTACTGACCTCATCAAATTTTGCTAATTATTATCATAATATCCTTCATAGAAAAAGAAAATCTCTCATTTTGCATTGTTTTTAGTTTTCATGCCTCATCATCAACCTTTAATCTGTAACATTTTCCAAGTCTTCCTTTTTCTTTTATAATACTAATATTTTTGAAAAGTACAGCTGAGTTGTATTTTTTATTTTATGGAATATTATTGAATTTGGATACATTTTATTATATGAGAAACATGTTAGATAGAGGACCATAATAAAAAAAAAAAACTACAGGGGAAATCTACCTATCTAGAATGTAAGAAATTCTACAGGATAAAAAGTATTGGTTTCTTCAAGAGATTAATAACCATTAAAATCAAACTTAATTCATAGTTTTTTATGTGAAGGTATATTTGGTTAAAATGATAACATGTTGGCCAGGCATGGTGGCACACGCTTGTAATCCCCGCTCTTGGGAGGCAGAGACAAGAGGATCGTGCAGGTTCGAAGCCAGCCTCGTTGGCTTAAGAGACCCTGTTTCCAAATAAAAAATATAAAATTAGGTCTGGGAGTGTAGCCCGGAGGTAGAAGGGTTTCCAGGAACCCCAGTACCACCAAAAAAAAAAAAAAAAAAAAAAAATATATATATATATATATATATATATATATATACATATATATATGTCTGGTTTGTGTTTTTTAAAAAAGATAGTCACATGAAAATTGTAAACATAGGTGAAAAGAATGCCTATATGTTGATAATGATTGAATAGCTTGTGACATAAATACTTGGAGATTTGTTATAACTTTTTATAATATATGCATATATATGATTGTTACATACATGTTTGTGTGTGTGTGTATATGTGTGTGTGTGTGTGTTTAAAAGTTTCTATAATTAAAAACTTGAAAAAAAGTACCATGACAAGATGAATAGGCAAAGAACAGAGAATTTGGGAGTCAGTGAAAATAATCTATATAATATTAAAATAATCCTTTTATACAGATGTTTTTATTTGTGATATTAAAATTATCAGGTAAGCCAGGCATGGTGGCGTACGCTTGTAATCCCCGTGTTGGGAGGCAGAGACAGGAGGATCGTGCAGGTTCAAAGCCAGCCGGGTGCGCTGGCTTAGGAGACCCTGTTTCCAAATAAATAAAATGTAAAAATAGGTCTGGGAATGTAGCCCAGAGGTAGAAGGGCTTCCAGGAACCCCAGTACCACCACCAAAAAAAAAAAAAAAAAATTAGGTACATGCCATTATATATTTGTCTAAACTCATACAACAAATAACTCCAGAAATAAACCCTAATGTAAACTATGGACTACGGGCAATTACAATGTATTAGTGGGGGCATATTAATTATAATATATATGTCACTCTGGTAGAGAATGTTGATAGTGGGCTAAGCTTTGCAAGTGTGGAAATAGAGTGCATATGAGAAATCTATTTACATGTCCTCAATTTTGCTGTGAACCTAAAACTTCCTTAAAAGTACTTTAAAAATAAGTATATAAATTAAATTTCTAACCCCAAACTGTTAGATGATCAAATTCCCTGACTTCATGAAGTATGGTTTATCTGATGTTCCTACTCATAAAGTCTGGTATTTACATTAGTGGAAACCTAAAAGAAAGAATTTGGTTCGAAAAAGTCTTAGAAACTCATATAATTTGCATGAGCTGGTGACTCACGTTCCCAAAAGGCCAATTCTTATTCCATTTTCACCATTCTCTCAATATCACAAATGGCTTCTCAGGAAATTTCTAACCATCCATCGTTGACTGACCAATGAGCAAAATATTTTAATCTGCTTTAGGGCTCAATACCATAAGCATGTAGCAGCTGGAAGTGCAATTGTGTGGTGGAAAACTACGTAGGTGGGTTCTAAAAGAGAATAGAACCAGAAAACAATTCCTTTGGCAAAACTGAGTAATATATCTTTTATGTTTTGCATGAGATGAGCTGAGGCTAAGATTTGTGTGAATTTCTTGCCTGCTGCTAATGATGTTTGTGGGTGGTAAGAAACAAAATTAGACGAGAAATTACAAGAAGTTTATGAAAATTCATAGATCTTTCAAAAGCTCAGGGTATTAAAACACACTGTGGAAGAAGTTTATAATGCCCCAATGAGAAAAATAAACGTTCTGTGCATGTTGATCACCACTCTGTCTCTCAAATCAACCCTAGATCTATGACTTCGTGAGGGTAAGAACGGATTTTACTTATGATTTCAACCATGTAGATAGATCTCCCATATCATAATTGGCATGGCTATGAGCTTTATCTAAATAATAAACAAATAGTAGTCCTTGTGATAGCATCTCTACCTGAAGATCTACTAGGCAATCGGTAGGTCAAATATTGTGTTCATTGTCATGGAAAAGGTCACAATTTGTCATCACTACAATAGATTATTATATTGTGTATATCTGTTTGTTTTGTTGTCATTCTTCTTTCCCTCTTTTTAGGTTTCTTCTAACACCTTTGTTTATGGGCTTACTAATTGTCTTATTCAAGTGACATATCACTTGCTATGTCTACTATTATTAAAAGTTATCTGGACATAAATTAATATAGTATAGAAGAAGAATCAATTACGGTGCCTCTCAAAAGATGAAACTTGATTAGGTCGGTATTTAATTCCATGTGATATCAATTTTGAACCAAATAAACTATAAATTTTCCAGTCAAAATTCTGGAGGGTGTCTGGGATAAAAATAGGAATAACATCTCTAACAAATACACTTATGTAATACTTTCTTTTCTACTCTTATAACTGCATGTTCTATCAGTTTGCAGATGTAAATAACACATATTTCATTTGAAACTTAAAGTAGAGACTGGATATTTCTGCTTCCAATTAACATTGTTTTTTAAAGGGGTTATTCAGATATAGTGGCACACATCTGTAATCCAGGTTCTTTGAGCTGTAAAAAGACTAGAATCATGCTCTCCAGGTAAGACTGCCTACTGCCTTGCCACTTCCTGGGTAGTCTCCCAAAGAGCTAAGATGCTTACGAGTTTAATGCAAAAGAATCATGAAGTACAAAAGAAGAGTAAATCCATTAATACCACCTATAACTCATAGCTGGTTGAAGAAACAGATCTCTAAAGTATTTAGTCTTTTTTCTTGTGACAAATATTTATTTGTTCTAATTGAGATTCATTTTCTACTTTCTCTTTTCATCACCATTTTACATGAGTCTATGATAGTGGTACAAAATTTCTGTTCGTTGAACTAGGGATTGAACACAGGGATATTCTACCTCTGACCCTTTTGACCCTTTTTATTTTTTTGAAACATGGTCGTGCTAAATTATCATATGCTGGCCTATATTCTGCAATCCTTTGCTCTCAGTGGGCCTCCTGTTTCAGTCTCCCAAGTGCTGGGATTGTAGGGGTTTGCCACTGCACCTGACTCCTATGGAAGATTATTTTATTTTTATAGTATTGGAAGTTGAACTCAAGGGCATTCTACCTCCAAACTATTCTACCTCCAGACATTTTTGTTTATTTATTTTTATTTTGAAATGAGGTCTTACTAAGTTGAGGGTCTCATTCAACTGATTAGGCCTGCCTCAAACTTGAGATCCTCCTATCTCATCCTCCCAAATATTGGGAGTAGAAGCATGTGCTACCATACCTGGCTTGAAAAATTCTTGCTATTCAAATTGATAACAACCAGTTAATAATTATTTTAAACATATGTCCTTAAACACACGCTTTTAATCCCCGCACTTGGGAGGCAGAGACAGGAGGATTGTGCTGGTTCGAAGCTAGCCTCGCTGGCTTAAGAGACCCTGTTTCCAAATTTAAAAATATATAAAATAGGTCTGGGCGTGTAGCCCAGAGATAGAAGGGCTTCCAGGAACCCCAGTACCACACACACACACACACACACACACACACACACACACACACACACACACACAAAGAATGAAGATAGTATGTTAAGAAGAAACAAATAACACTGTGCTGAACCATTTCTACACCTGTCCTTCTTCATGCTGTTAACCTTCACCTGGTCTTGGACAAAGGCAAGTTTACAAAGACTGTTTAGTATCAGGTGGCCTTGTACTTCAGTGGGTTAGCAGAGGATTCTTGGTGAGCTGGGTAAATATTATTGTTTTGTGAACTTGATTTCATTCAATGAGGCAAAGCAAAGTAAAATGGCTAAATTAACAGGCTTTACCTCCACTCACATAAGCTATAAAGCACAGGGCGTAGTGATACAGTTCTTTTTTAATGGCCATTACATCCCTTCAGAGTTTCAAGGGATACCTTGGCGGTCCTTATGGGGAGGTTGTGAAGAATCTTCCACATGAAAGAAGCAGCACTATGTCAATGCACAGGTCAGCTTTCCAGATTAATTTACCCTGCTGGAAGTCATTCTGAAGACCAGCTGGATTAGAGGACAGTTAGAAGCCTCTCAGCTCCACTGTGGAGAATTGCCTACTACAGAAAAAGTGGGCCCCTGTTTCTCCACCAGTAACCCAAATATCCTATAGTTGTCCTTAAATTCACTGAAGGAGAATATAGGAGCAACCAGAGGTGAAGTTCAACATGACCTATGTCTCTTTTTTCTACAATAGGATATTAAATTAAGAAGACTTTAAACCAGTGCTTAATAAAGAAGTAAGGGTAGTGTATTTTACTTTGAGAGGCATTCTTCCCAGGAGAATACAAAATTCTTACTAATGCCTTGTTAAGTTTCTCTTATACTAGATTGAATATCTCCACAAATGTGTTTTAAAAATCCTCTTTTGTTGGTTTTCATGAAAGAAGTCTGAAAACCATATGTATAAAGAAATGTAGTTGTTACTAGACAATTTTAAACCACATTGATTTGTCATAGACAGGAAAATATTTTGATGACTAACTGTGGTTATCTTAACTGAGCATCTCTTATTCATTTTCCAATTCATTTCTTTAAAGATGTTAAATTAACTCAGAGGTCCTTCTTACCAGGGCCAATAAGTGTCTAACATGTTTTTCTAAAACCCTGCAGAGTCATAATTTTCTTCAGAGGAGTTTCCTAAATGTTGAAATGCATTTCCTGGTTCCCAGTGACTAAGGTCCAAATTGGCTTGAATTTTTATAACAAGATTTCAGAAAGTCGTATTTCCCAGAGAAACATTTTGTATTTCACTAGCATTTTAGACAAACTAGGTAAAATGTAGACTGCTGGAAACTGAATGCTCCCCTGCATTTATACTATGTGTCTGTGTAGTTCAGGCCCAGGTGACAGAGAACTTGTTTCTCACTCAGCAGTAAATTTTAAATTGATTGAACAACTCAGACTCCTTCAGCATTTCTAAGTGGGGAAGTCAGGCTGGAAATGTGTCAGTGAGATGTGGCTTAGACCTGGCAAAGGTCTGGAAGGAGTCTATGTAACACTGTGAGCTCTGGGGCAAGGCCCAGAGTTGACTTAAGACAGGAAATGTGTGCTCCATGGCTCTATGTCAGACCTAGTTGGGCCTAAGACGTGCAGAAATCACAAAACCTACTTAGGGCTTTAAAGCTCCAACTGGTAAATTCAAAATTAAGCCTCTCCTTCCTGGATTTCTGACCTAATAGGAATTCTCTCCTTAGCTATGTTTAAGTACTACCCAGTGTATTTTGGTTTTTGGTAATTAGAAAAGCAGAAGTCTACAACATGTGCCATGTGTCTGAATCTGAGACTGCAGTGATATCATAACTAAAAGGAGCCCCATTAATCACATGGGGAAATCTAGAAAAATCAGGGAAAGAGATTGTTTTTGTGTGTAATAAAATCCACACTGAAATTGAAATGGTGAGAAAGGACTGCTGAAAGAAGAAAAAGAGGCCTGACCAGGATACTTTATGTCTGGAAACATTTAAACTAAACTATTTTAAATTTACCTATTTGTATATCTGTATATATGTTTATATGTATATATGTTTATATGTTATATAAACATATGCAATGCATCATATATAATAATAAATAAATATAATTGATATTATTCATTTATAATTTAATACTTAATATATAGATTTAAACAAATCTGTTATTTAATTTAAATCAATATGTAAATAAAAGCAAATAGTAAGTTTAGGGAAATGCATTTTAGTTTAAGTAATGCTTATGTTAACAACCCATTTACTATTAGCTATCCTTTTTTTAAAGTAGGCAAACCTCTGCCCTGCAGTTCTGAGCTACCCAAGGTTGAAACCAAGACCACATCAAAGTAATGGCACTGCGGCAGTAATACTGATGTGAGTTGTAAATAAAACTGCTTTGATGCTAAATTCCAGATATCTTTCTGCAATAGAAAATAGAAGTAAATCATGAAGCTTTGTTTTCTCCGATAATCTAAGAGACAGACTTATAAAGTACTGACATAGAAAAACTAACTTGTGCGTATAAGCATACATTTAACTGAAAAAGAAATCCTGTAGTTTGTCAATGGGATTAAAAAATAGAAATATTTGATAAGAAGTAATTTATTATTTTCTATGGTACTAGGGATTGAACTTGGGGGCATTCTACCTCCAAGTTATAACCCCAGCTCTTTTTTAAAAAAAAACACAATCTTGCCAGGTTTATGAGAGTCTCAGAACTTACTGAGGCTGTCCTCAGACCTGTAATTCTCCTGTCTCAGTCTCCCAAGTACTGGGATTACAGGCACAAGATTATGTGTCACCATGCCTATCTTGATAAGGAGAAAATTTTAAGTATCACATATAGGTAGTCTCCAATCTATGGTTAGATGTATGATTTTGCCACTTACAGTGGTGCACGTATGAGGATCATTCAATAGGCACTGTACTTTAAATGTCCACGTTTTGCCATTTTGGAGGCTACCAGTTTGCTGTATAGTATATTCCTGAGATGCTAAAGAGAGAAAGAAGCTGCAGCACCACAAGCCACAATCACAAGGGTAAATTCTTGTGATAGCATACTGTGCAATGTTTAGCTAAGCCAAGATGTTCAGTATAGTAAATACCTTAAATACATTTGCAACTTATAATGGATTGATCACAATTTAACCCCCTAACCATAACAATATTAAAGAACATCATTAATTATTAAACTTTACATGTTAAAGAGGGTCTGTAAGTTTGTCACAAGAATGTAATAAAAGGAAAGACAAAGCTAAGAGCCATCAAGTTCTCCTAAAAGGGAGCAGTGTACTACAACATGGACAATGTTTTGTCTTCTGTGCCATTTTGTTTACAAAAGGTTATGTATCAAGACTCTTGTAATGCTTATATCCCAGAAGGGCATAGGCATTATTCTTCTGGAAACACTTTTACCATTTATTGCAGAGCCCAATTATTTGTTCATGGTTCTTAATTATATCTGAACAAAAGGTGATTCAGTATTTTCAGTTTTCTTCATAAATTCAGTGAAGCACAGAATATATTAAAAACAAAATCAATCACCATGTTCTGCTCCAAATTTTCTACCATATAAATTCAATAAAAGAGACTCAAGGATTCACATGTAATTTTGATGAAACTGGGCTAGTGTTATTGTGAAGTAGCCATACAATAGAGTATCTCTTAATACATTTATAATGCTTTTATCCACACATCCGCTTGACTTTCTAGATAAATACAACTTACCTAAAGGGATTCAAGAAGATATAGAAAATTTAGTCCAACCAATAGTAATCAAAGAGATTGAAACAACAATAAAGAGCCTACCATCAAAGAAAATCCCAGGACTAGATGGTTTCCCAAGTGAATATTATAAAGCCTTTATAGAAGAGCTAATCCTGATATTCTTGAAATAGAAAAGAAAAAAACAGGACTCTCCCAAATAATTCTATGATGCCAACATCACATTAATACCAAAACCAAATGAAGACATCTCAAGGAAGGAAAACTACAGGTCTATATTTTTTATTAACTTGGATGGAAAACTGCTAAACAAAATACTAGCAACATGCATTCAAAACCACATCAAGCGCCGGGCATGGTGGCATACGCTTGTAATCCCTGTGCTTGGGAGGCGGAGACAGGAGGATCGAGCAGGTTAGAAGCCAGCCACGCTGGCTTAAGAGACCTGTACGTCATCAAAAGCTTGGTATCAGACAAATGAAACTGTTATGTGAGATTATCATCCTTAATATTGAATAAATTGCTATAAAACTAGATGTCAACCACTGAGCCAAGCATGGGAAAGAGGGATGGGGAGGGAACGGGGTGGGGATCGGGTAGGGGCTAACTGGGTGATGTGTGCATGTATGTCTACAAAAGTATTTTCTTTATACCATTATGATGTATGAATACAGTGCACCAATAAAAAAATAGATGAAACAAAAAAAAAGTAGGCCTGGGAGTGTAGCCTGGAGGTAGAAGGGCTTCTGGGAACCCCAGCACCACACACACACACAAAAAAAAAAAAATCAAGAAAATCATACACCATGACTAGGTAGGGTTCATTCCAGGGATGCAAGGCTGGTTCAACATACAAAAATCAATCCATGTAATTCATCATATAAACAAAACCAAAGTGAAAAATTACATGATGACTTCAATAGATGCTGAAAAAGCTTTTGATAAAATCCAACATCCATTTATGCTAAAAGCACTGTAGATGTAGAGAATTGGAATAGAAGGAACATTCATCAACATCATAAAGGCAATCTATCATAGGCCAAAAGCCAACACCATATTAAATGGGGAAAAACCGTGAGAATTGCTCCTAAAAACAGGAACAAGTCAAGAATGCCCACTATCACCATTTCTTTTCTTGACACTCTAGTCAGAGAGAGAAGGCAAGAAAAGAATATCAGAGGAGTAAAATTAGAAAAAGAAGAACTCAAACTTTCACTATTTGCAGACACGATACTATACTTAGAAGGCCCAACAAACTCAACAAAAAGGCTTATAGAACTGATTAACATTCAGCAAAGTGTCTGGATTCAAAATCAGTCTTAAAAAATTGAAAGCTTTTCTATATACCCACAGATCCACTGAAAAAGAAATCCAGAAAACACTTCCATTCAGGATTTCCTATAAAAAATAAAATACTTAGGAATAAACTTAACCAAGGAGGTAAAAGACATCTACAAAGTAAATTATAAAACACTAAAAAAATAAATCAAAGAAGACCTTAGAAGATAGAAAGATCTTCCATGTTCATGGATAGGTAGAATAAATATCATCAAAATGGCCATACTCTCAAAAGTGATCTACAGATTCAATACAATACACATTAAATTACCAAGATCATTCATCACAGACACAGAAAATCAGTTCTAAAATTCATTTCAGCAACAAAAATCATGAAGGAGAAATCACAGTACCTGACTGTAAACTATATTACAAAGCCATAGTAATAAAAACAGCATAGTACTGGCACAAAAACATATACATAGACCAATGAAGCAGAATATAAGACTCGGAAACAAATCTACACACTTACAACCAATTGACTTCTGACAAAGGGGTCAAAAACATACACTGGAAAAAAAAAGATAGCCTGTTTAACAAATGCTGTTGGCAAAACATGGAAAATGCAGAAAAATGGAAATATATCCCACTTTCTCACCTGCACAAGAGTCAATTCAAGATGGATCAAATACTTGGAAATTAAACCGGAGACCTTGAAGCTCCTTAAAGAGGGCATAAGTCCAACACTGCAACATATAAATAAGCACAGGTAAAATCTTTCTCAACTAGACCCCAAAGGCACAAGAAACTAAAAGGAAAATCAATAAATAGGATTTCTTGAAACTAAAGAGCTTCTGTACAGCAAAGGAAACTATCAAGAACCACAACAGAAAGCCAACAGAATGGGAGAAAAGTTTTGCCAACTACTCCTCCCATAGGGGACTAATATCTAGAATATACAGAGAACTCAAGAAACTCAGCACTAAGAAAACAAATAACACAATAAAAAAATGGGCAAATGAACTACATAGACACTTCAGGAAGGAAGAAATTAAAATGGACAATAAATGCATGAAGTGTTCAGCATCATTAGCAGTCAAAACTACCCTGAGATTTCACCTAACTTCAACTAGAATTGGAATCATTCAAGACACAAACAACCACAAATGCTGGTGAGAATCCAGAGAAGTGAGAACTCTAATACATTGTTGGTGGGATTACAAATTAGTGCAACCACTTTGGAAAACAGTATGGAGGATCCTCAGAAGAATGGGCATGAATTTAACATATGACCCAACAGTGTCACTTTTGGGTATATACTCAGAAGAATGGAAACCAAACTACCAAATTAATGCATGTATATCTTTGTTCATAGCTGTAGAATTCACCATTGCCAAGCTATGGAACCAGCAAGATGTACATCAACAGATGAATAAATTACAAAACTATGAGATAACTACACAATGGAATTCTACTCAGCCATAAAGAAAAACACAATTATATCATTTACAGGAAAATGGATGGAACTGGAGGACATTATGCTAAGTGAGATTAGTCAGTCACAAAAAATAAGAAATCAGATGCTTTTCCTAATACATGGAAGCATATTTTAGGACAGAATTATATGTATTATATATATATAATAGATAAATAACAAATTTTTAGATATTGAGAAAGTTTGTGAAGTATTCACTGCTTGTAGTTATTATGAAATTTCTGTTTTTCCATAAATTATTTCTAAAATGTGATTCTTTTTCATAAAATGACACAAAGCAGGCATTTTTTGTGGGAAGCCACAAAAATAGGTAATCAGAAAACCGTTTATTGCAACAATTCTTTTTTTTTTTTTTTGGTGGTACTGGGATTCCTGAAAGCCCTTCTACCTCCAGCCTACACTCCCAGACCAATTTTATTTTGGGAAACAGGGTCTCCTAAACCAGTGCAGGCGGCTGGCTTTGAATCTGCGCGATCCTCCTGTCTCCGCC
This sequence comes from Muscardinus avellanarius, assembly GCF_963383645.1. NCBI lineage: Eukaryota > Metazoa > Chordata > Mammalia > Rodentia > Gliridae > Muscardinus > Muscardinus avellanarius. The sequence goes on along the minus strand of NC_137787.1, from coordinate 48,458,516 downwards.
TCCCAAGCGTGGGGATTACAAGCGTGCGCCACCACACCAACAATTCTTGATGAGCAGGACTTTGAAGACTACAGTCAGCTATGGGAACTGATAATTACCCCAAACTAACATTTAACCCATGACACATGTAACAACATAGGGCAGGGGGTGTGTGTGTGGGTCTGGGGATGGAACCCAGGGGCATTCGACCTCCAAGCTACACCCCCTGCCCTATTTTTTATTCTTTATTTTGAAACAGGGTCTCACTGAGTTGCGGAGGGCCTCATTAAGTAGCTGAGGCTGTCTGTGAACCGCGATCCTTTGTCTCTTAAGCCAGTGAGGCTGGCTGCAAACCTGCGCGATCTTCCTGTCTCCGCCTCCCAAACTCAGGGATTCCAAGTGTGTGCCCGGCTATTTCTTTTATTAATCATTTATTAAGCTTTAGCTATATTTCTCGCCCTGGGCTAGGCACCAGACATATTAAGAACAATAGCTCAATGTTCTGTGAACTTATTATCTACTAGGAGTGAAATCCAGGCAACACACACTTAAAATACCACATATTAAGCAGGGTGATGGAGGAAACACAGGGCACTGTGGGAACTCAAAATGGAGCAGCTGACATGTTGGGCTGAAGGTAGAGTAAGGCAAGAAAAGAACACTGAGAAATGCTTCAAGGACGTAATCATACCCGATACAAATCTTAGATCGTTTGCAATCAGTCAGGCAAAGATTATTTTAAGTGATAGACGATGATGATATGCATACAAAGTGCTATAAAGTTATCAACTACAGCTTTTTATTCTGGTCCACAGGAGGATATAGGAAATCTTTATGGAGAAAATGTTATTAAGTCTACATAATGAAGAATGAAAGGGAGGTTGACCAGGGTGAGGTGAGGAGATAGAACACATCAGTGAATGTTCAAAAGCTTGGGCAAAAAGTACAAGTATGAGGTAGGTGTTTTGTTTGAGGTAACATAAATATTCTTGTGTACAAATACCCCTTTCCTCGTGGATCACCCAGGAATGCACTTTATTTTATCTTAATTAATTAATTAATTAATTTTGGTGGTACTGGGATTCCTGGAAGCCCTTCTACATCCGGGCTACACTCCCAGACCTATTTTCTTATATATTTTTATTTGGAAACAGGGTCTCTTAAGCCAACACAGCTGGCTTCGAACCTGCGCGATCCTCCTGTCTCTGCCTGCCAAGTTCGGGGAGGGATTACAAGCGTGCGCCACCATGCCCAGCTATGCACTTTATTTTAAAAGTCCTATATCTCCATCTTCCAGAATAAACGGTAAACTATAATGTCTAAAACTTTATTTGCTAGAGTAGAAAGATAATATCTAAGACTTAAAAGCCTTAGATCAAATAAAACACAAGAAAAAAGCAGTAATTTTGGAATTCCAAAATAAATCATATAATCAGCACAGAGGGAAAATAATAACACACAACTCAAGCATTAATGTGTTTGGTATTTCTGATTCTATCATTTTCTCATATTTCTGAAAGCATATTCAAGAGCTATTTAATTCAATATAAAATGTACTAGTAAAGGTTTCTTCAGTTTCATATTTGTTTTCTGATGAGGAAAAGTTTTCTAGTTGAAAAGAAGGTATTCTGTTAGTTTTGCTCTCTTATACAAAATTTCTTTAAAAGGTAGTACTGTAAGCAGAGAAGCATTATTTCTCATTTGTTTTTGTTGGAGTCCCATGTTTTGCTTTTTTTTTTCTTGTATGGCACATCCCAAAGTGATATCACTACTTTTCCTTGTAATATGAATCATCTCCAAAAACAATATTTTTTTCCAAATTGTAACTTTTAGCTCTACTTATTTCTAAGCCCCTTCTCCAAACTATCAACTTCCAGATTTCTTAGAACATTGCCGCTCCGTGTTGGACTTCTCTTTCTGGGGATCAATTTGTATGTCTTTCCTCTAAGTCTTCTGCACCATTTCACTGTTTTTGCTGAGTTTCTGAAGGCAGCAGTAGGTGGTGGGAGTTCATTTGGAATGTGGTTTTAGCACTTAGAGATAATTTAAAGTTTGTGGAATTCTGTGCCCCTCAGAACTACAAAAGACATGAGCTGTGTGTATTATAGAGTTCACACAGGGTGATTCAAATTAAGGGATAAAAAAAAAGCAAGAGACTGGCGACTGATGCCACCAAAGTTGAGCAGAGCCCAGGCCACTGTGACAGCTCTTCAACTCCAAATCTCCATGTGTCTCCTCTCCAAAGACCCTGTACATATACACCCCCAACAGACAATGCCTAGATAT